>NC_132920.1:61424943-62049943 GCF_047675955.1 Chlorocebus sabaeus | reverse complement strand
ATTGGTTTATGTTATTTGAAACCAAAAGGGTTACAAAGGAGAACAGGTCTGGTCATAGGATAATAGCAATCTCTTATAATGTTTCAGTTTGGGTTCCCCCAGGAGCAGACGTGGAAAATAGGACTTGAGTGTATAAACTTACTTGTGCTATTACTAATTCCCAGCACTGAAACTAGCTAAAATGCCAAAGGAACCTTATTAATTTCTAAAGAAAAAAATTTTTCTTTGAATGTGTGTGAGTCTAATTGTAATTATGTGTAAATTAAGAACATCTATATATGTATTGTACATCATTATTTAAAATTTTTCCTTTTCAAACTCTACTAATTCTCAGAGATAAAAATAAGGAGAAAGAATACAGTTGTTCTCTGTTGCCATCTTTATTTTTGCTTTCATGTTAGGGTAAATATGTATCTCAGATTTGCCCTTCATTCATTTTGGCTGAAGTTAGGCCCAAACTTATTTAGTAAGAGGTGCACTGTGTCTTACGAATTCCCCCAGAAATAGTAGACTTTGAGGCAAATCATTTGAAATGCAGGTAATTTATTTTTTGAGGTGATCTCAGGAAATGAGGAAACTAGACCTGCAAAAAAGGCGCCCACATATGATTTTTCAAGCGAGTTACTGCTATTGGCAACTGGTGCTTAATCACACCAGGAAATTTTAGAAGGTAAGCATACACAAGTGGAGAAGTGAGGGAGCTAATATATTTACCTGAATTCCATCAGCCATAGATTGAGAGCAGCTCCTAGGAGGCATTAATTCGCTGATACTTCATGCTTGTCATGTAGGGGCAAATAAGCAGGCTCTGCCAGCCAGAGCCAGCCCTCAAGCAAGAAATATATAGGCCCTGGTTCGTAGAAGGTGGACAGATATGCACTGAAGCCAAAAGGATGAGGGAAGGTGGTGAAATGCAGACACTGCAATGCATAGGATGCTATAATGTAAGATTATTTTTAATCCCTTTTGGCTGTGCAATACAAATAAAACCTGCCAGAGTCCTTCGTGAGTTGAAAGTCAGTCACCTAAGTGAGGAGGAAGATGGCTTGTCGGCCCCATCTCCTCCTCCCCCCAACCTCCAAGTCAAGAAATGAATAAACATGAACTAGGCTTGGAAAATACCACCCCTGAAATGTTTCTGTGTGAATGAACTTTGGAATAATGCTGCTCTTTATTGAGCTGAGTTAAAATATTGTAGCTGCCTGATAACAGCCTGCCACATTACAAATCACCACTTGCAAGGTTATACAAGGTGCTTTCAGCTAAATGAGTTATTTCAAATAGTATGTTTGTATTCAAAAGGGAAATAGCTGGTAGTTTGGGTGTGACAATCTTTTCTTTTGGTTTCAAAAGGCCTATTGCCATGTTCTGCCTTTCCATTTGCTGCTGGGAACTAAAAGCCTGCATTGAACAGGTGAATATAAGATACTCCTAAATGAGAAAGAAAATAAGAAAAGAATTTTTGTGAAATAGTCATAAGATCTCTCATTTTACTATTGTAATATTTGTAGGCTTTGGGGTTGGTTAAACTAAATGTAATTGAAAATATAACACTTAGCTGATTCATTTTCTTAATCCTTCCTCAATTAACTTTAATTTTTAAAAATGTTCCATCTTTTTAAATTCATCTTTGTGTGTTAAATCTGGAGGAGTTCACTTAATTTCACTACTAATATGCCTCAAATACACACACACACACACACACACACACACACACACACACACTCCTCTCACTGTCATCCTGTTATTTCTGCCTATCAAAGTGGAAGCTAATTAATTAGCAAATTTGGTTTGTAATTGAAGGGAAATAGCTGCTCTTTTAGCAAGGGTGGCATGCAGGAGACAGTCTTTTCAGTGGTCTATGTTATCCTTTCCCTTTATCATTAAATCACTTATTATATGAACAAGATCAAATAAGCTCATTTTCTAGATAAATATTTTAGTGTATATTGCAACACCAGTACTTGGAGGGTCCCCAATGCATCCTTTAGTTAAGCTTTAAGTAAAACTTTAAGCTTGATAGTTCTCTGATAGGTTGTGAACCCAAGCTTACTTAATCATTCTGTCTTAACAAAAATGCAAATTTCCTATGATTACTGCTCTAGATCTATTTGTGTTTTGGAACTTATCTTCATATTAGATAGTTGAAATTGTTAATCTCATGAGTTTCAGTGGGTAAGGGCAGGGATGTGAAACAGAATACTAGCTATTCAATGGTTAGTTATGTGAAGTTGTATTTGTGGGACTCCTAAGAAGACAGCAGGACTTTTAACGCCACTTACTTTTTGAGCTTCATGTTGGCTTTTTGATTCAATGACTATGATAAGGAATAGGAAAAAGGCCTAATATTGGATGATAAATATATATTATATATATTATTCAAAATATGTATTTCAAAAAACAGAAAGGCAGTCAGAATGATGTGGTAATAAATCCCTACTCTGTATATCTCAATAAGTGTAAAATCAGTCAATGATTGCATGTCACAAAAAGAATAAGATCATTTGAAACTGTTAATGGTCTTTTGTGAGTTCTTGCAAACAGAGAGGCCTGTTGGGATAAGACAGGATAAAGGCTATAATAAAGGAAAAGAAAATAGCCAACCCATGCTCTTTTGTAGATTCAAAAAGTCACCAAGTTGAATTTGAAAATCACAATGGGAAGAAACAAACTGGCTTTCTGTTTAAATTGGAATGTAACTGCTCTATTAGAGTACATAGAATAAAAAAAATGGTTATGGATATATTCATTTCAGTCTTAGAGTTTTTGATTGGAGGAATGAGTAGTAAGCATTTTTGGTTTGACACATCACAACAAAGAGAGCGCTTTGGCAGATCCCTGAAACGCTGATCATTTTTGTTTTTAAAAGTAGCATTGGGAACATAAGGAAAGCATAGTAAAGTGATCAGTTTAGTATTTTTTCAAAAAATGATGTGAC
This sequence comes from Chlorocebus sabaeus, assembly GCF_047675955.1. Taxonomy (NCBI): domain Eukaryota; kingdom Metazoa; phylum Chordata; class Mammalia; order Primates; family Cercopithecidae; genus Chlorocebus; species Chlorocebus sabaeus. Next base: position 62,047,005 of record NC_132920.1, on the reverse strand, counting down.
TAGATCATTTCCTATATTCGCTGACTTTGGGACATAACTTTAGGTGCTTATAAAGAATATATATTATTTGCATCTTTTTTCTGTGTATTTGACTGTGTACCCAATTTACTTGTTAGATAAAGGCAGGTTGACGTCAAATGAGAAATAATATCTGGTTGATGTTTTCAGATTGCATTTTGTGCAAAACTGTGTACCTGACTCTGCATTTTGAAAATCAAAGCTTCCCCTAGAGCTTTTATTTGGTAACAGTAAGGACAATGATGTCCTATGACTTTCATCCTGGAGGTTAAAATGATATCCCTGAAATTAAAACATTTTCTGATTTACAGAAAATGTGCATATTCATTTAGGTGCAATAAATTAATTGTAAATGTTACTCTATGGCAAGGATGTAAAACCAATGTGTCAAGACCATTTCACTTCAAGGCTTGATGCACATTTTTATAAATTATTGAATATGAAGTAGTAATTAAGAGAATTTAGTAAATAGACATAGTGTTTAAAGTAACTTCATTTTATAAGAAACACAGAGCATTCATTATGTTATGTACACTTGTGAAGAGATTCTCAGATTTTCCTGTTATAAAGTTGAGAAAAATATTGTTGTATTTGCAGTAATGTTTTTGGATGGTAAAATATGAAAACAATTGATATGAATTATTCTAGTTGGATTTAACAGGTTATCACTTTGCTAAACAAAAATAGTCTGTTGTCTCCATTACAGTAAACATTAATCATGTATCAGTAATATTTAGTTGAGACAATATGCAGCAACTCTTATTTTTAAAAATATTTTCAAAAAATATAGTTGATAACTGAAGTAATGGAAAAAAGAATTGATGTTACAGTAGCTGCTAGATCCCAAACATGCTAAAAAATACCACTGTGTTTTTAAAAAAACATTACATGCCATATTTGGTTTTCTGTTGTTGCGATAGTTTGCTGAGAATGATGGTTTCCAGCTGCATCCGTGTCCCTACAAAGGACACAAACTCATCCTTTTTATGGCTGCATAGTATTCCATGGTGTATATGTGCCACATTTTCTTAATCCAGTCTGTCACTGATGGACATTTGGGTTGATTCCAAGTCTTTGCTATTGTGAATAGTGCCGCGATAAACATATGTGTCCATGTGTCTTTACAGCATCATGACTTACAATCCTTTGGGTATATCCCCAGTAATGGGATGGCTGGGTCAAATGGTATTTCTAGTTCTAGATCCTTGAGGAATCGTCACACTGTTTTCCACAATGGTTGAACTAGTTTACAGTCCCACCAACAGTGTAAAAGTGTTCCTATTTCTCCACATCCTCTCCAGCACCTGTTGTTTCCTGATTTTTTAATGATTGCAGTTCTAACTGGTGTGGTGGGAATTGAACAATGAGATCGCTTGGACACAAGAAGGGGATCATCACACACCGGGTCCTATTGTGGGGAGTGGGGTGGGGGAGGGATAGCCTTAGGAGATACACCTAATGTAAATGACGAGTTAATGGGTGCAGCACACCAACATGGCACATGTATACATATGTAACAAACCTGCATGTTGTGCACATGTACCCTAGAACTTAAAGTATAATTAAAAAAATAATAAAATAGCATTGTAAAAAGCATTACAATATTCCACATTCTTTGGTGAGTTAGATATTTGTAAGAAATAATTTATAAAATTACCCCAGACAGTAAATGGCATTTTTTTGTGTGTGAAAATTTCATAGCACTGAATGTGTTTTTAAAAATTAGGTTGAACAAAGTACACTTACTGCAAATGGCATAGAAAATGCAAATATAAAATTCTGAATTACTAACAAGTCTTTCCTTTGAGCTTTCTTGGCAGACCAATACATGGCAGTGTATGAAAATCAAGTTTGTTTCATGTAATTTTAATGTTTAGACTCAAGCTTTGATTTCTTACTTTTTGCTTGCTTGCCTGTAAGGCATGATTGAATGTCAGTATGACACAGGTAAAGCTGACCAAGGTATCAGTTTTACATGTATTTGTTTTTAGAGAGAATGGTTTCTCTCTAGAGAAAAATGTTACTATATATTTTCTATATATTTGTAATGTATTTTTCTATGAAGTTTGTTTTATTTCTGACAGTAATGTACACATACTTCTAGATACTTTCATGTATTAAACATTTTCTAATAATTCAATTTAGCCAATATTAATTGAATATAACCTTGTTTTAAGCTTTGTACTAGATGCTGGGAATCGATCATAAAGCAATACTTGCTAAACATAAGTTCACTAACCCCCCCAAAAAAACTTACCAGAATTTCAGATAGTATTAGTTTAGATTCCAGTTGAGATTTGATTAATTTTAATGAGTTTTTGTTAAAACCTATATTTCAAATTCTTGAGAAATCTCTTTTAGGATTCAACTTTATTTCTATTTTTATTATTTCATGGTATGGATTAATATGAGTATTTGATTTTGTTGACAGTGACAGAAATGATTAATTCTGTGATATAACCTCAAATGATTTGGCTGACAGATGAGTTTTAATGTAATTTCACTTGGGGTTAATTTCACCTGGTTATATACAAAGTGGGAATCTTTTTATAAAGCGATTATGAGGTCAAATGCTGGAAATGCATGATTCCTGAGTCCTCATTTCTATGGTTTTGTACTAAGAGAATGTTGTATTTCCAGAGTTATCCAGATATTTGAATCCAAATACTGGGATATGTGTCCTGCCACATCTTGATAAAATAAAGAAAGTACATCTATAGAAGTTCAAAGATAAGTGGGAAAAAATTGACTGAGAGAAGCTATAGAATGTGAAATTTTGTTGCACTAAATTCATACCACAGGATAGGCAACCTTAATGAAATTCTTATGTACTTTACATTCTATGTAAACCTAATTCCCCCAAAAAAACTCAATGGAAATTATTATCTTACAGTTTTAAGAGTAATCTAGAACTTTGGCCAAGTTTGTCAATTCTTAAAATAAATATATCTAATGCCACAAATGAAAACTACCAGGTATACGCTCATGTATTTCCACAACTGATATTTATTTTAGCAGATAGTAATGCACTGGAAGATTAATATTATCGGTATCATTAGCATTGTTTTTAATTTTAACAGAAGCCCACCTGTCTCAATGAGTTGTAACTAATTAGACAGTCCTATTTTATAACATGAGCCATGCATTACTATCTGCTAAAATAATACCGAAAAGCATTATATAAAGTGTCCTATGACTACACAGATGGGTATATGCTTTTTAGGTATAAACTTATTAGGGCATGGAGCTGCAGCATAGGCACATGTAGAATGAGGAGACTGGAGAAATTGACAAGGACAAAATCATGAAGAAATTATGCCCTAATGAGTTGAGTACTTATCTTTTTGGTGATAAGGAGAAATTATAGATCTTAAGTAAAGCAGTAAAATTACTATCTTTGCTTAATGCTACTTAACTAAACAACTTTAGCACATTCATTTGGGATCCCTTCAGTTTTTCACATTAAAAACTATCATTATGGAAGAAAAGTGAATATGTCTGTTTGGTAGTCTAGAAGAAGATACATTGCCAGTGACTAGATTTTAGGAGGAGAGAATTCTGGTTCTGAGAAATGAAAATATCTCAGTTATCCCTGAAAAAAGAATACTGGAAAACAAAAGCTACACTAACACTATTATTAATTATTATTAAATTATGATTTTCTTATTAACAAGTATTTCTTAATTTTGCCTGATTATTATTATTTTTTTAGGTATTGTGCATACTCATTATACTTAAAAACAACAGGAATGGAAATACTCAGACCTAAAATTTCCCACAATCAGCTTTGGTTCAACTTGCTACAGAGAGATTGAGACTGTTCCTAAAGTGATTTTCCTGTAAAAGGTAGCTTCAGTTAGATATATTTATCTACAAATACAATTCTTGAAAGAGATCACTGGGAATTCCAGGTAAAAAAGCAAGATTAATCAAATTTGCTTTTTTAAAAAAAATTCTGAATACCAGTTCATTGTGGAGATCAGATCTGTATCTAAGATGACTTTTTCTTGGACAAAAGAGAAGTGGAGATTAAAGGCTTGTTGGTAACTGCTTGGAAATAGTGTGGAATTGTTAAATCCACGGGTGCCTGCCACTGTGTTCCATTTAGCCTAAACACACAGCTTAGCTTGGACCTCTCTGAAAATCAGATTTTGGTAATAGAACTAAGAATTATATTGACAAAAGGTCATTCTACCCTTCTGTCAGGAACCACAGTCTACATTAATCTGTAAGATTCTGTAAAAAGAAGGTACCTGGCACTTATTACTTTATTTGAGACTCATTCTGCCCTTTTATTGATAAGTACAATCTATATTAATCTATAAGATCTTATAAAAGGCAGGTAACTGGTGCATATTACTTCATTTGGGCCTCAAACAAAGCTTTGTGAGATAAATATTAGTATTACCTTCTACTTGATGACAGAGCCAAGGTCCATGCAGCTAGGGAATGGCCCAGCTCAGCTTGGACCCAGCTCTGACTGACAGCAAAGCCTGAGTTCTGTGTACAGCACTACATTGCCTTCCTGACAGCAGTGAAAGATCCTCATAGCTGCACCTACATGGAACAGATCCTACCCTGTATAATGTTTACCACATAAAACCGCCTTGAAAATTAGACTTGTAGAACTGTACGAGGTATTTGAACATTTTTTTCCATATCAGAGTATAGGTAAAAACACATTTTGAAAAACGAATTCTGATTATAACTTTTTATTTGTGCTTTATTGATACAAATAATAATATTTTTAGGGCTAAGTGGCAATGAATATGATGGGTAAAAAATTGCTTTGGAGTGGCTTTTACTTTTCTGTGGTCCAGGATTTACTATCACGAAAATTTTCATAAGATATGAAGCTGATTATTTAATCAGGTGATCAGAGCAAGATTTATTATTTTCAGTAGAGAAATGTTTTCTGTCATCTGATTTTTATTTTAGTTAATCTAAACCATTTTCCTCTATTTTCCTGACTATATTAACAAAATAAAACATTGAGAAACTACTATTATGTATGTACAACGGTGTTTATTCATCATAACAATATATAATGAAGTAATGAATAATGAAATAGTAAATTGAATGATGGAATGAGGCAATGGAGTGATAAAAAATAAGAAGTTATAAAACTAAATTCCCAGTTAGTTGTCATGTTGTGTACCTTTGTATGAAATACAATATAGAAATAAAGTATAGTATTTGAAGAAAATTTAAGGACTAAATGATAAGAAAAATCATAGAACAAAAATTATATATGCAATATGATCCTGACATAAATATTGGAATGTGTATAGCTAAAGTTCGGAATTCTGGAATTATCCATGATTATTTTCATTGTAGTTTTAGTCATTTCCAGTTTTCTTACAATGGCCATATATTTCATTTAGAATCAGAAAAAAAATATTATTAAAAGCAAACTCTTGCTATTCTGGCCTGTTGCCTCTAATAGGCATAATTATTTGTCTTTTGAAATACATCCTTTTTTCCTTCCTTATCTATTAGAGCACAAGACTGGTTTCTCTCCTGTACTGTGCCTTGGTAAGTGAAAACTTGGGAGAAGAACAATTTCTCTTTTCTTAATTTTCTTCTCTTTGAAGTGAAGTCAATGCACCTGATCACCTGAGGTCTATTTCTGTACCATCACTGGGTATGCTCCAGAATGCTGTCATGCCTGAGAAGTCACCCTGATGGGGTGACACAGCCAAACCATGTCAAAGTAAGAAGCTGGGTAAAATGCTAACGAGTTACAAGGTTCCCTGGGTTGATTCAGCTTGGAATCTAATGTCAGGGCAGAGGTGGACCCTGTAGCTGGGGCTCAACATCTAAAATATTTCCTTAAAGTTGAGATGAAGATTATTGGGTTTTGTTTTTGGTTTTGGTTTTGGTTTTTTTGTTTTCTTTTGTTTTGGAGATGGGGTCTCACTCTACTGCCTAGGCTCTAGGCTGGAGTGCAGTGGTGTGATCTTGGCTCACTGCAACCTCTGCCTCCCAGGTTCAAACAATTCTCCAGCCTCAGCCTCCCGAGTAGCTGAGATTATAGGCGCACATCACCTCGCCTGGCTAATTTTTATTTTCTTTTAGTAAAGACGGGGTTTCATCATGTTGGCCAGGCTGGTGTGGAACTCCTGACCTCAAGAGATCTGCCCACCCCAGCCTCCCAAAGTGCTGGGATTACAGGTGTGAGTCACCATGCCTGGCCTTGTTTTGAGTTTGTAAAAAATGTTGTGTCAATATAGTTTACCAACTTAGTTGTAAACTAAATTGTAAAAGTCTATAGGATGGTTTTACCTGGAGTAGTATAGTAGTATACCTAGTATTCTGAGATGGAGTACCAGGATATAGCAGTAAATTCCAAAAGGTTTTGGTAAGGACTCACAGGCAAACAACAACTATTTCTACATTGTGTGTGTGTGTGTGTTTTAAAGAATGAGGAATGAGAATAAACATAGCATTGCATGGTTGTTAACAGTATTTACAGAAATGGTTACTTCCTTTGACTTGTAAGAGTTCGACTCCCTGCTCTGTAGCTAGTGCATGGGATAGTTGTTCACCTCTGTGTTTCTTAGTGTTTCATCCTTAAGATGGAGATAGCAATAGTATCTACCTCATGAAATTACAACAGGCTTCAATTAATTAGTGCTTAGAATAATGTTGGCACTTATTTAGCATCCAATCAATAGTGTAGTTGTTATGTTCCTCTGATATATCATGTGGACTTCTGACTCCAAAACCAAAACTAGTGTTGGTAACATGTTATAGATTAGATAGAATTCTCCAGGCTACCCTAAAGAACAGCTACATTTTTTGTTTCTATGAGAAAATGTGTTCTGGATTTCCAAGGATGGATGTGTAAGGAGACTTTGGGAAGATGATCTATTTGTAAATTGAAAGATGCCTGTTTATTTTTCTCATATTAAATAGCGTCACTGTCTACAGTGATTACATTTGCATGACCTTGAGCAGAGTTTATCTTGGCATAACTCTTGGGTAAGTTCTTGACTCACAGCACATATTTAAGAACTCGTGGGAGAAACAACAGCAATACATTTTTATCACTAATATTTATTTTGGATATACAATGTGCTGTGTACTGTATTAATATTTTACATGCATTATCAATTTAGTTGAACAATTGTTTCATGATAGTATTATTCTTATCCTTTATAATCCTTCCATAATCCATTCCTTCAATTGCTTTCAGAAGTTTCAGAAGTTAGAGCATATTGCCAATCTTCTCCAAACTCGAACTGCTTGTTGCAGTTAGAACAAAATCCAGTATCCTATTCTACTCCCGCATCTGACTGCTGTCTATTTTATGACCTGATTTCACACCACGCTCATTCCATTGCTCATTTTATGCCAGCAGTGCAAGTTTCCTTTCTCGCTTGACTAGATACTGGCTTTCTCCTGTCTTAGGACCATTGTAGTAGCTGCTTACTTTTCTGATAAAGATCTGCTTACTTTTCAAAGATCAGTCCCAGGTCTTTGCATGACTGATTCCATCTTATCATTCTTGCCTCAGCACAGAGTGGTTTTCTGTGGATGGTATAAATCAAGTAACCTGCTCACTCTCCTCTGTCTCATAATCATCTTTTCTTTTATTAAAAACACTTGTCACTAACTTAAATGTCTTAAATTATGCATATCTTATTGCCTGTCTCTTTGTGGTTCACTGTACCTAGAAGTATACTTGGAATATATCAATGATTCAAATATTTGTTGAATGAAATAGTGGGTACAGTTTAGCAAGGTTACAAATGTCTCCTTTATCTTGAGCATAGTAAAGTGGCAGGACTCTGTAGCATTTTTTTTATCACCTATTTTTTTTTATTATTATTATTATACTTTAAGTTCTAGGGTACATGTGCATAACGTGCAGGTTTGTTACATATGTATACTTGTGCCATGTTGGTGTGCTGCACCCATCAACTCGTCAGCACCCATCAACTCGTCATTTACATCAGGTATAACTCTCAGTGCAATCCCTCCCCCCTCCCCCCTCCCCATGATAGGCCCCGGTATGTGATGTGTGCTCTGAAGTGGTAGACATATAAAATGCAGGAACAGCAACTGAAACAAAAGTATAAAACACATGTTATCATGTAATTGTTTTTTGACATTATTTTTTCAACACTCTTGCATGCTTTACTGCCTGTTGCACCTTTACTTCCCATGTGAGTGAGTTTCTGTCAACAGTGTTGTTGTGGATCAGTCATTTCAGTCTTTGTTAAAAGTTAGGATTCTTGCTTGTGTTATTCCCCATGCTGCTAATGGGATAATTCCTCAAATAAAAGAAGAGTTCTGACATCCAGTCCTCAGGGCTATGCAAATGAAGAAAAAATATTCTCCACTGTTATACCAGAAATAGCAACACTTTATGACTTTGCAATAATAATGCTAATTGCAGTATAAGTTCAACATTCAAACAATTTAAGATCATTTAAGGAAAGGTGAGAATGCATTTGGCCTCAGGGTCAGATGGAAATTTGGATTCCAGGGACACAGGCTGTTATTGTAATAATTATTACAGTAAACATCATTACAAATGTATTCCAAAAATAATAGGAATTTGTTCTTCCTCTTCCTCCCCCTTCTTTTTCTGTGTGTCAGTTTTATTCACTCATAGATTTTTTTTTTTTTTTTAGAGGAAAGGAAACCTGGATTTCAAACAAACAGCTTTCAAACTGTACAGTTTGCATTTTAGCTAAGATAAAGAGAGGGAGGGAAGAAAAGGCCAAAGAAGGGGAGACAGGGTTTCAGGGGGAATAGAGACAGAGAGATTGCCTTAATGAATTTTCTGATCCTAAATACAAAAACTCTAGGGATGGGTCTCATTGAGCCAGCTTTGGCTCAACTAGCTCTTTTCAGGGGAGGACCACATAGAGGACAGTCTGTAATTTTGTTTGAATATGGATAAAGTATGTGTAATTCATATATAAACATATACAAAGCAAAAAACCTCCCGTGATTAAAATGTAAGACATTCTTGATACTTGACAGCATTACTGTATGCCAAACAGAGTCCTGGAAATGATGTTGGAGAAATAGAAGATACTCGCTGGCTTCAAAACTCTCATAATGACATTTGTGATACGTTAACCAATAATTATAAAGCCCACACTGTTATTTGTAAAGAATACAATGTTGTAGATGCTGTTTATAGAAATTTCAGGGGGAGGTGATCCATGGAACAAGAGAAAAGCCACCGAATGTTACACTGTAAGGCTATTACTGATAATATCTTTATATATGCAATTCTACTTTGGTTGCTTTATAGTATAACTTGTTTTTTTAATACTTATGATCATAATTTACATGCAGTTTCTATTTTGTGGGTTTTACTTAATATTTTACTTAAGATTTTACAAATCTTTGATTCAGATTCAAATTATCAATAGACTGACCTGAAGAAGAAGAGAAACTGGAAAATTCTATGAAAATACCTTCATTTGAATAGGAGTTTTAGAAATAGAATATTTCTAGCAGAGAAAAAGAAGGGCATTTGTGCCATTTGTTTTCTATTCTTTTAAATAATCAAAAGTGCTGTCATAAAAGACTGAAAGTTATTTTAACTTTCTTTGTGAAACTTTCAGACAGGTAAAAATAAAATCAGTACAAAATATTGAGCTGACTTATCCAGAGGCTAGTAGGCATTATGATTAATGAAAAGAAATCTGATACAGTGCTTAGCTCAAGGAGTCCATAATCTGTTTGGTTGGAAATGATAGAACTGGTAAAAAAACAAAAAACATCCAGTATCTATAATAAGATTTGAATAGCTGTTCAAGGTAATAATTAGAAGACGTAATAGAAAATGATACTTATTGCTAAACAAATGAAAATATGTAGACTGAAATAGGAAAGGTGTTATTCAAATAGGTAAGATAAAAGTGATCTTAACGGATGAATGAAGACCAGCAGTGATGTGATGCTGGCTGGCATGTTGATAAGAATGAAAGCATGGGGATCCCGAAAGTATGAAGTATTGCTGCAAACAAGTCTACCGTGAAATGTTCTTCTCGAGTAAATCTAGTACTGATAATTTTGAGTGGTATCATCAAGCAATGAATATTATCTTTATTTTTTTTGTCAAAGCCTATTAAAAATATCAAAACCTGAGGGAAAGAACACATTTCTAAAAAATTTATTATACCTCTTCTCATAAATTTAGTGAATAAATATTATTATATGAAATGCTATAACAAGAATCTTCTCCTCCTCCTACGGAAGCTATTCATTCATGTTCACAAATGCTCCACTTTGAGGTATTATAAATGGTTGTGGAATTGTATTTTTAAATATTTTAACATTTAGTAGGATTTTTGTTATCCTCACAACTTTAAATATTATTTTTTTATATTTAATACTACATTTACTATTTTTTAATAATTATTAATTTTAAGTAAACATGTGAGTCTTTGCATGTCTGCAGGAAACAACCTATTTTTGGTTGATTTTCAAAACTGTTCTGTTTCCCTGTTGTGTGATTACATCAAATGTAGTGTTAGGTATATAAGGCGGCAAGAGTTTTAGTGCCTGCAATTGTTATTAAGTAGGCATCCTCTAACCCATCTTTGGGGATAATTGTACTACTTCAATGCCATTTATTGAAATTCCTCAGATTCCTTTGCTATGTATAACAAGCTAATATTCTATTATTTAACAAAACAGAATTGTTGTGAGAGTAGGGACTTTGGATTCGGACTCCTTAGGTTTAAATCTCACCTCTGCCAATTATAATCTGTGTGATATGGATCCAGTTGTTAACTTCTCTGTGCCACATCCTAATATTTTATTCTAAAATAATTGCAAACTTACATAGAAATTGCAAGAATAAAAATAGTTCATAAACACCAATATACCCTTTACCCACATTTATATATTTTTACATATTTGTTTTTTTAATGAACCATTTGAAGATAAGTTGCATACATCTTGACTCTTTGACCGTAAGTAGGCCAGTGGGTATTATCTAAAAGCAGAGATATTCACTTAAATAGCTACAATTTAGTTATCCATCTTAGTGATTTAACTTTGATGCAGTAGTTTACCAATCTTAATAAGATTGTATCATTAACACAGTAATACTCTTTGTAGTATTTCTTCCTTCCATACAGCATCCAGCTTGGGACCAAATAATCTACTGAGGAGTCTCTTTAGCCTCCTTTATCTAAAACATTTCTATAGCTCGTCTTTGTCTTTGATGACTGATATTTTTTTAAGAATACATTTTATCCCCCACCTTTTTAAATAAAAATAACTTTCCTTATTTCTTTTATAATAAATATTTTTTTCTCCCTTGCAACTTGTGAGTCTGTAATGAGATATTTCAATATCATGAACATATCTAGTTTCTCCTAGATTTAGCATCCATTGATAATACATGTCTTGTCCAGTGTTTACTATGAAGATTAAAAAATGATGGTTTTCCAACTACAGCACCTCTCCACATATGCCAGCCAGACTTCAACATTCTGCTAAAAGCAAGGGCTGCCTCTCTTCCTTCCTTCCTTCCTTCCTTCCTTCCTTCCTTCCTTCCTGCCTGCCTGCCTGCCTGCCTCTCTTCCTCCCTTCCCTCCCCTCTCTTCCTTCCTTCCTGCCTGCCTGCCAGCCTGCCTGCCTGCCTTTCTTTCTTTTGATATGAGTTCTATTTTTCTATATCTGAAATATATTTCCTAAATTACATTATAGAATTCCTCATAGAAGTTAACTATTTAAGTACGTAAAACAAATGGATAGAAACAGTTTTATTAGAATTAGAAGAAAATTGTCTAATTACTCTTTAACTTAGATCAGTCAAAGCCAGTTGTGTGCTGAAGTTTGTCATTTTATGATATTATTTACAGGAAATATCAAGAGATAATGTTATATACGTGGAGAAGCATGTCTAAACAATAATTTATAATTACAGTATTTCATTAACAATAGCTGATCTAGAGGATGTCATTTGTCCTCTTTTATAACTGAACTTTTCTTCATTTGTCAGGAGAGTCAGCGTGCACTTTGTATTCCTTACGATTGACTTTTGAAAGTTTTCTTGATAGCAGACCATTGCCCCTAGAACTGTTCCCATTTATCGTCTTAAACCATACAAAAGTATTTTTCTCTAATTTAATTCTAGTACTCAATGCAAGAACAGGGTGCTACAGTTAATAAAGAAGATAATTAAGAGACAACATGAGGATAAAATTGGCACCTTAGTGGATCTTCAGAACATCCCAGGAAGCTGCCTTTTTAAATGTGAACTCTAATTATATAAATTTATATTATTTATTTAAAGCAAGGTTTTTTTTTTATGACAGTGTTCATCATGAATTTAATCATTTGTTGAGAGTGGAAGAGCATGTTCTTTTCCTAAATATGAAAGCTACTTTTCTGAATACTTCCACATAGAAAAGAGTCAGTCCCTTTATAGAGAAATAGAACATGTCTCATGCATTGGTTTTCATGTGGACAGCAAGCTGGTGGTTTTCAATTACACTTAAATGGCTGCCTGCATTCCACAAACTATAGGAGGTAAACGTGAAAGTTAAATTTTTTTTGTTGTATTTTATATATTTCCTAAGTTACTTAATATTTGTGAGTTAAGGGAAGAGAAAAATACACAAATTAATGTTTTCCTAATATTGTATATTATTGAAAAATTAAAATAGGCTTTAACTGCATAATTATCTAGATAAGATTTTGGTACATTAATATGTGTGATTTATGACAGATATCCTTTAGTGTTCAATAATTTTCCATGGAAACTGATATTTGAAAATAACTTTCAGGTTAAAATATGCTCTTATTATTTTGTAAAGTGTGCCTTATACTATACTTTACAAAATCTATTGAGGGAAGCTTATAGGGTGAGACATTCATTAAGGACTTATTGATTTACTGTACTTTTGATCAGTGTTACTATAAATACGGCTAAATGACATGTTCGTATGTCCATAATTATGGCATTTAAGTAGTAGTGGTGCAGCTTTACTGAGAATTTTAACACATTTGACCTGTAAATTACTTCAAAGAATTTATTTAGAAATGGCTGAATGGACATCTTTAAAGCATCTTTTGAAACAGATTCTTCAGCACTGAGTTGTAAAAAAATTGATTAGCCTCATTACTTTTCCACAGACACTTTGCTGAATGTACATGGTCAAAATGTAAAGAATTATTTATCAAAAAATATTACATTAATATTTTTGCATCTATGCTAGTTTTGTTTCTCTTCTCTCTCTATCCCAGGTTTTTAAATGTAAATACCCACGTTGTCTATCGAGCACAGTTTTTCCTATCTATGTTTGTCGACTTCACTTATCCTGTAGTTGTCTTGCTGTGTTTGCAGTGGCAATGGTACAGCACATTTACTTTATAATTATTTTGTAATATACCTTTTGCTGTTTAGGGTTTTCCTCAAAGTAAAATCAGACAATTCAGTTGAGCTCCCCATAAGTCTTTTGAAGATGAAGATATAATGCCCTCATTAATATTGAAGATACTAATATCTTCAATAATTCAAGGTGACTCATGCCTGTAATCCCAGCACTTTGGGAGGCTGAGATAAGCAGATTACTTGAGTCCAAGAGTTGCAGACCAGCCTGGCCTGGAAACCCTGTCTCTACTAAACATGGTGAAACCTTGTCTCTACTAAAAATACAAAAATTTGTTGGGCTTGGTAGTGCGTACCTGTAATCCCAGTTACTCGGGAGGCTGAGGTGGAAGAATCGCTCGAACTCAGGAGGTGGAGGTCGCAGTGAGCTGAGATTGCCCCACTTCACTTCGGCCTGGGTGACAGGACAAGACTCTATTAAAAAAAATGAAAAAATAAAAAATAATGAAAGTAAAATAATATTGAAACTGGATTAGATGTTTTGTTGGACCCCAGATACAACAAAAAAAGAGAAGTTTAGACCAATATCCCTGAGGAACATCGATGCAAAAATCCTCAATAAAATACTGGCAAACTGGATCCAGCAGCACATCAAAAAGCTTATCCACCATGATCAAGTGGGCTTCATCCCTGGGATGCAAGGCTGGTTCAACATACGCAAATCAATAAACGTACTCCAGCATATAAACAGAACCAAAGACAAAAACCACATGATTATCTCAATAGATGCAGAAAAGGCCTTTGACAAAATTCAGCAGCCCTTCATGGTAAAAACTCTCAATAAATTCGGTATTGATGGAACGTATTTCAAAATAATAAGAGCTATTTATGACAACCTCACAGCCAATATCATACTGAATGGGCAAAATCTGGAAGCATTTCCTTTGAAAACTGGCACAAGATAGAGATGCCCTCTCTCACGACTCCTATTCAACATAGTGTTGGAATTTCTGGCTAGGGCAATGAGTCAAGAGAAAGAAATCAAGGGTATTCAGTTAGGAAAAGAAGAAGTCAAATTGTCCCTGTTTGCAGATGACATGATTGTATATTTAGAAAACCCCATTGTCTCAGCCCAAAATCTCCTGAAGCTGATACATGACTTCAGCAAAGTCTCAGGATACAAAATTAATGTGCAAAAATCACAAGCATTCTTATACACCAATAACAGACAAACAGAGAGCCAAATCATGAATGAACTCTCATTCACAATTGCTTCAAAGAGAATAAAATACCTAGGAATCCAACTCACAAGGGATGTAAAGGACCTCTTCAAGGAGAACTACAAACCACTGCTCAGTGAAATGAAAGAGGACACAAGCAAATGGAAGAACATACCATGCTCATGGATAGGAAGAATCAATATCGTGAAAATGGCCATACTGCCCAAGGTAATTTATAGATTCAATGCCATTCCCATTAAGCTACCAATGACTTTCTTCACAGAATTGGAAAAAACTGCTTTAAGTTCATATGGAACCAAAAAAGACCCCGCGTTGCCAAGACAATCCTAAGCCGAAAGAACAAAGCTGGAGGCATCATGCTACCTGACTTCAAACTATACTACAAGGCTACAGTAACCAAAATAGCATGGTACTGGTACCAAAACAGAGATATAGACCAATGGAACAGAACAGAGCCCTCAGAAATAATACCACACATCTACAGCCATCTGATCTTTGACAAATCTGAGAAAAACAAGAAATGGGGAAAGGATTCCCTGTTTAGTAAATGGTGCTGGGAAAATTGGCTAGCCATAAGTAGAAAGCTGAAACTGGATCCTTTCCTTACTCCTTATACGAAAATTAATTCGAGATGGATTAGAGACTTAAGTGTTAGACCTAAAACCATAAAAACTCTAGAAGAAAACCTAGGTAATACCATTCAGGACATAGGCATGCACAAGAACTTCGTGTCTAAAACACCAAAAGCAGTGGCAACAACAGTCAAAATTGACAAATGGGATCTAATTAAACTAAAGAGCTTCTGCACAGCAAAAGAAACTACCACCAGAGTGAACAGGCAACCTACAGAATGGGAGAAAATTTTTGCAATCTACTCATCTGACAAAGGGCTAATATCCAGAACCTACAAAGAACTCAATCAAATTTACAAGAGAAAAACAAACAACCCCACCAAAAAGTGGGCAAAGGATATGAACAGAGACTTCTTAAAAGAAGACATTCATACAGCCAACAGACACATGAAAAGATGCTCATCATCACTGGCCATCAGAGAAATGCAAATCAAAACCACAATGAGATACCATCTCACACCAGTTACAATGGCAATCATTAAAAAATCAGGAAACAACAGGTGCTGGAGAGGATGTGGAGAAATAGGAACACTTTTACACTTTCGGTGGGACTGTAAACTAGTTCAACCATTGTGGAAAACAGTGTGGCGATTCCTCAAGGATCTAGAGCTAGAAATACTATTTGACCCAGCCATCCCATTACTGGGGATATACCCAAAGGATTGTAAGTCATGCTGCTATAAAGACACATGCACACGTATGTTTATTGCAGCACTATGCACAATAGCAAAGACTTGGAATCAGCCTAAATGTCCATCAGTGACAGACTGGATTAAGAAAATGTGACAGATATACACCATGGAATACTATGCAGCCATAAAAAAGGATGAGTTTGTGTTCTTTGTAGGGACATGGATGAAGCTGGAAACCATCATTCTCAGCAAACTATCGCAAGAACAGAAAACTAAATACCGCATGTTCTCACTCATAGGTGGGAATTGAACAATGAGATCACTTGGACACAGGAAGTGGAGCATCACACACCGGGTCCTATTGTGGGGACGGGGTACAGGGGAGGGATAGCATTAGAAGATATACCTAATGTAAATGACGAGTTAATGGGTGCAATACACCAACATGGCACATGCATACATATGTAACAAATCTGCACGTTGTGCACATGTACCCTAGAACTTAAAGTATAATAAAAAATAAATAAATAAACAAAAACAAAAACAAACAAAAAAACACCACAAGCCGTCCTTTATTTTCCTAATTCATTTAATTACCCTTTCTCTTGTGTTAACTGTCTCTTTCTTTCCTTTTATTTTTATTTTTGGAATTATAGAGGTAATGAAAGCTAGAATACTCACAACCTTAATTTATGCTAATTTAATTAAATTTATCTTGTGACTACAACTAAGTATAAAGTGGAGCTAACAACTCTGAAGTAGGCTAATAACTGATAATTATTAATTTATGGGTAACATTTCCTGTTTAGCAATCTTATCTAAAAATAATTTAGAGGCTGAAATTTGAAATGCTGTACTTGTTTTGCACTACTATTCCATTTAAGGAAATGCAAAGAAAAAGTCATCTTATAGCATTCTAGGAAAGCTTTTTTTAATCCCTATTGAAACTTTATGGATTTAAAAAAATGGATATATTCTCTGGGGAGTTCCTCGAATAGAAAATTAATACTACCTCTGGCCTTTTCTTTGACATGAAGAGTGATAGTATTAGTTCCTTAGTATTCTAATCTTTTACAGTTATTTGTAGAATTAACTGAAATTTAATTATTATTGTGCAAAATGCTTATAGGTTTTATCTCTTTTCATAGTGATGATTGCTATAGGCAGTAGGAGCTATCATGTGCTGTCTTTTACAAATGAAAGATGTGATGCTTAGAGAACCTAAGATAATATGGTGAGTGAGTGGAGCAGCAATGTCTGGAATCCAAGTTTGCTGGGCCCCAAAAGCCTACATTTTAAATAACTTTGATAAGTATAAGAGATTTGTGAAATATTTAGTGTAGTTGGTTTCTCTATTTGAGATATACCATTATTACTTTAGTACAGTTCTGAAAAATCTCCCCTTTCTCTTCAAAAGCTGAAAATTTCTTGTTTGTGTTAAATAATGTGAGATATAATGTAAGTATATACTCTCTTTGGTGTTAGGTTGGTACAAAAGTAATGTGGTTCAATGGCAAAAACCACAATTACTTTTGCACCAACCTAACACCAAAGAGAGTATATACTTACACTATATCTCATGTTATTTACTTTTAATGGCAAAAAACACAAATTACTTTTGCACCATCCTAATAACTTGCATTATAATGTCTTTGGAAGTAGAACTTAAACTTTATACTAGAGCTGTGGTCCTAGTAGGTAGATTTTTAAATGCCCAGAAATGTTAACTAGAATACTGCTGGTCACCACAAGTATGAGACCAGAGAGTTACTATTTCTCTATACTTTAAGACAAAATCTCTTTCCCTTCTCTTCCAGGAGACAGTTTGTGTGAATATGTTTGGAAATTGAACAAATAGCCTTGATCTTGATAATGAATTGTTGGTAAAATTCTTTCAAACATACCTTTCTGCCTAGGATTTGGCAGTCAACATGTTTTATAAATAAAGTAATTTGCTATCCGGTAATTATTCAATGTTACCACTTTTTATGATTTACTTGCTAAATTTTAGTTTCTTTTGTTTATAAAATTATATTATTTATATATAATTGGCTTATTTCATTGAAATTGAAATCATTATTACAACTGAGTAATATTTTGACTTACGAAATTAGAAAAACATATCTTAATATCAGAAATCACTAAAATATGTATAGACATATTTCCCTGAAAGCTCATTAAAGATACATGGAGGTTGATTTTTCTATTCCTAGTTTGTCAGCATTTGAAAATGGTTCTGTCTTTCTTCCTAAAGTTGACTTTGATTAAATGTCCTATGTGCTATGCACTGAAAGGTTCTTATTTCTTTTATTTTGCAAAGCAGGGTATTTAAAGTTTGTGAGCTGTACATCGCAAAGAACAAGAACAGAATTGGGTTATATACCCTCCCAGTCTACATGATGAGTAAATCTAAGAAACCACACTTGAAAAATGAACTGTTAGCAGTGGAAAAGAAAGGAGGAGTGAAGTATTTCAGATATATGTTGACAGATAAAATATGTTTTGTGAGATACAAAATTATGTAAGTCCAGCTTGCCTATATAATTTGCTGACTAATTTAAAAAGACCTTGCCTGTATCCTCTTTTGTAGATACTTCACTTCACTATGATAAGAACTCCCTATTTTAATATACATTCCTCTTCTTTGTGCAGTGTTTTACAGATAAAAGAAGGTTAGCATTAGCTTATCTGGGCAGCTTTAACATTGATTATATATATATTTTTTTTATTAAATTAATGTTTCTATGCTGTAGAACTCATAAAATACTATATTCTCCTCCTCAGCAGAAAGTCACCTTTATCTTCTTGGTGTGAGCAAGGTTTGCAGTTGCTGCTGCGTGACCACAGCCCTGGCTGCGTGTACCACAGCCCTGAGGTTGTGAGGTCCAGATGTTTATCTGGCTGGCCCTGCCCATTCTTTTATTCAAAGTAACAAACCTCTGCAGATACAATATGAAAACATGGACCAGCAAATACAAACTGCCCTGTTCCCTAGAAGTGACATTCTAAAGACCTGAGAGTAGATGCAAAAAGACTGACTTCAGAGATATGTGACAATGATTTATTGAAACAGATTAGATCTATTGCTTAATCTATTTCTATTTATCTAATCTGCAATTAGAGCATATTATTATTTGCCACCTAAGTTCATATATGATGCATCTGTAAATTGTATGACACGCATATTCCTCTAAACTGTCTTCAACGGACTGGCATTGGCACATAATTTATTTTATTTTATATTTAAAATATAGATAGAATCTTTTAAAGATATAAATAAACATTGTTTGGGATGATCCTGGCCAATAGTTATTTCAATAATTGCATTTATTTAGGGCCAAACTTTACAGTCAATTAAAATTGCTTGAAGTAGAAACAGAAAGAAAATCAAACATAATTACTTGATGTCGAGTTTTCAAAGGATTTCAGCCACTGTTTTGAATTAGTCACATAATCCACAAAGGTTTTTTTTTGAGTAGTGGAGCCAGAATTTCCCTTCATGGACTACGTAGGGTTAAAACATTCAATTAAAATTTTCATTTTAATATATCTGGGCAACAGAGATGACATTTATGAGATTAAAATACTAGAAAGACAACCAAAAAATATGTTGAAAAGTAACAGGAAGAATAGCTGAAACAAAGAGAATGCAGCAAATCTTCTAGGAAGCATTAACATGATGGAGAACATTTTTGATTTGCACTTTCCACCTTGTGTTCAGGTATTCAGTAATGAGTCTCCAAAAACCCTTCTAGCCGCTTGAGAATATTGGCTCTGTTTTCAGTTTTCTAGTATATAGGGATCTTGGGAATATGCTGTAGAACTCATAAAATATTATATTCTCCTCCTCAGCAGAAAGTCACCTTTACCTTCTTGGTGTGAGCAAGGTTTGCACTGGCTGCTGCGTGGCCCAGGGTACCAGAGCCCTGAGGTTGTGAAGTCCAGATGTTAATTTGACTGGTCCTGCCCATTCTTTTATTTAAAGTTACAAACCTCCGCAGATACAATGTGAAAACATGGCCAGCCAAATACAAACTGCTCTGTTCCCTAGAGGCAACATTCTAAAGACCTGATAGTAGATACAAAAAGGCTGACTTCTCCGGAAGGGGAACATCACACACCGGGGCCTATCATGGGGAGGGGGGAGGGGGGGAGGGGGGAGGGATTGCATTGGGAGTTATACCTGATGTAAATGATGAGTTGATGGGTGCAGCACACCAACATGGCACAAGTATACATATGTAACAAACCTGCACGTTATGCACATGTACCCTACAACTTAAAGTATAATAATAATAAATAAATTAAAAAAAAAAAAGGCTGACTTCCGAGATCAGTGATAAAGATTTATTGAAACAGATTAAATCTATTGCTTGATCTATTTCTATTTATAAGCCTACAGTGGGACCCTGGATTGGTACTATGGTGACTCAATTCACCTGTCTAAAAATATGTTGAAAAATGAAAAAAAAAATTGTCTAAATATCTGAGCTATGCTTCCCCAAAGATCTAGCCGATTGTCTTTAATTTATTCTCAAGATATTATTTTAATTACTACTTGACAATAGCCATGTGCTTTCTTTATCATGTCATCATGTTGACACTTGTTACTCTTCTCTCGCTTCTCTCTATTCTCTTTGCTTTTTAAAGCAGAACTAGGACCATGGGCAGATGAATTTAAACTTCCTTTAAATCCTTTTTAAAAAGGATAATCATTTAACAGTGTGAAGAGTCATTAAAAATAGGCACGTTCCATCCAATTTTCATGGAACTTATGATATTTATGATATATAAATACTTTTTCTAAGTATAGAAAAATACAGAAATATCTCAGCTTTTATTTATGATAGCTAGCAAAACCTAGCACAGACTGATAAAGCAAACAAAGCAAAAATATAATAGTTTCATGTGTTAAGTTTAGATACAAAAGCCCTACATAAACTCTTGGCAAACTCAGCAATCTTTTTTAAAGTAGCAGATGACAGGAGCAGGCAATGTTTTGTTTTGTTCTAAGTCTGACAGCATGACTCAATATTAGAAATATGATTCATAGAATTTATCACACTAATTGATTAAAGGGGAAAATAATACTTGATATACACTAGAAAATTCCAAAAAATACATTGAAGTCTAATGGATTTTTAATACACTGTGTATAGGATACTTCCTTAATCTGTTAAAGATTCACAGCCACCATTTAGTGAGTATCTGCTGTGTCAGGCTCTCAGCTTGGCATTTGGCATAACCCCTAACCCATCCTCTCAGCAGCTCTGCAGTGTTGGTGATGACATCTTCACTTTGTAGATGAAGCCCCAAAGGATTATAAGCTAAGAATTGGTTTTTGAACCCTCAGGATGTGACTGAAGTCCATACTTTTCCTAGTAGTTCCTTATTACAGCAATTCTGTTTTCTAGCAATTATTTACATTTGTTCTTAGTATAATGAGTTATTTTTATCATATAGGTATGATATATTATGTTTGAGTCTACTGAAATACTGTGCTTTTTCTTTACACTTCAGAGTAAAAGTGACATATAAAATAATCATCTTTGAGCGTGGGCATCTTAACACATCTCGTGTCTGTTATTGGCTTACAAGCCTGACTAGCAGTGTGATCATTTTGATTTTAGATTTCTGTGTTGAGGTTACTGAATCTTAGGGTATCTACTGTATAGGAATAATATTTGCATTATAAATTTGAAATTGACCCATGAGCACATGTAACTGCACCATGTCAGTATTTATCAAGAAGTTCACTGACCATTACAGAAGCATATAGAAACTCAGTGTTTACTGTCTGGAAAACATCAACATTAACATTTTCACAACAAATATTCCTATATATATATAGTGTGTGTGTGTATATATATATATATCAAATATTGTATTTCTAGAGCATATATTGTATATATTGTATTTCTAGAGCATATATTATATATATATTGTATTTCTAGAGCATATATTGTATATATTGTATTTCTAGAGCATATATTATATATATTGTATTTCTGGAGCATATATTGTATATATTGTATTTCTAGAGCATATATTGTATATATTGTATTTCTAGAGCGACTTGCATTGTGCCCAAACAGGTAACACTGAGCCCTGTAATTAGGTCACTGTGTAACTTCCTTTTAGCTTCAGACACAGAGGTAAACTGATGCAAAGCTTACCGAATGCGAAAGTGTTTCTGAAAAAAAATGATCTGAGTACACACACTGTTACTTTCATACCTTTTGTCATTCTGTGAGTGTTATGGTTGTGACACCTGACAAAGTATATAGTAGCAAAAAGGCATGTCCTGCAGGCAAAACATGTGGCCCAGATTTGGATTGGATTTTGAATTGTGTCACTGCCATAAGGGCAGATGTCTTTAAAGAAACAAGAAAAGCATCAGTTCTGAAAGAGATTACCTTGTTCAGTTCTCCACTTGTAAGGATGTAATTTTTAAAGGAAATATATTTTTCTTTTTTCTTCAGTGCTACTGAGGACTGTATTTTGGAATAAAATTTAGTTAACTCCTAGGGGGAAAAAACTTTTTTTAAATTTTTTATTTTTTTTAATTAAGACTTTTCTAGTTCGCTCTATTACCAATGGTTCTTCTTTTTAAATTCAATAAATTCCGTTCATCTAAAGTAACACTGTAACAGTGTTCCTATTTCTCTACATCTTCTCCAGCACCTGTTGTTTCCTGACATTTTAATGATCGTCATTCTGACTGGTGTGAGATGGTATCTCATTGTGGTTTTGATTTGCATTTCTCTGATGGCCAGTGATGATGAGCATTTTTTCATGTGTCTGTTGGCTGCATAAATGTCTTCTTTTGAGAAGTGCCTGTTCATATCCTTTGCCCACTTTTTGATGGGGTTGTTTTTTTCTTGTAAATTTGATTGAGTTCTCTGTAGATTTTGGATATTAGCCCTTTGTCAGATGAGTAGATTGCAAAAATTTTCTCCCATTCTGTAGGTTGCCTGTTCACTCTAATAGTAGTTTCTTTTGTTGTGAAGAAGCTCTTTAGTTTAATTAGATCACATTTGTCCATTTTGGCTTTTGTTGCCATTTCTTTTGGTGTTTTAGACATGAAGTCCTTGCCCATGCCTATGTCCTGATCAAGCCACCAATGACTTTCTTCACAGAATTGGAAAAAAGCTACTTTAAAGTTCATATGGAACCAAAAAAGAGCCCACATTGCCGAAACAGTTGTAAGCCAAAAGAACAAAGCTGGAGGGCATCACGCTACGTGACTTCAAACTATACTACAATGCTACAGTAACCAAAACAGCATGTTACTGGTACCAAAGCAGACATATAGACGAATGGAACAGAACAGAGCCCTCAGAAATAATACCACACATCTACAACCATCTGATCTTTGACAAACCTGACAAAAACAAGAAATGGGGAAAGAATTCCCTATTTAATGAATGATGCTGGGAAAACTGGCTAACCATATATAAAAAGCTGAAATTGGATCCCTTGCTTACACCTTATACAAAAATTAATTCAAGATGGATTAAAGACTTAAGTTTTAAACCTAAAACCATAAAAACCCTAGAAGAAAACCTAGGCAATACCATTGAGGAAAAATGTATCTTTTAATTTCAGTAAGTGGAAGAAAAGGTGTCATCAAGTAAAATGAATAACCCGACTTTAAGATTTTGATAGTCAGGGCTGCTTTAGGCTGATATAGATGCAATATTCTGTAAGTTAAAACTCCTGCAGGATGGCTGACATGTGTGAACTGGGTTCTTAAGTCTGTAAACATGGTTTTATCCCCTGTACCCACAGTGGTCTTTCTCTTGGATTGCCAGTTCCAGTGTAAATTTTAATATTATGGTGCTGAATACCTGTTTTTCTTGTTTGAGGTAAAGTGAAAAGTGTGTAAAGTCATTTGATACAGACTACAAGTAGAAGTTTTCAGTTGTCATGTCAAAAATCTGTCAGGACAGTCTAAACTTCCTGATGTTGAAATTCTACAAGTTGACACTTGGGAGATCTTTCTTGACTGACTTCCAAATAAAGAACACCACTCCTGGAGAACAGAAGGCCAATACAGCAAAACATTATTTTCAGAGCCAGACTATATGCATATGTATAATACCTATTTGCCCTTCTACTGTACTTGGCTCACAAATCTTGAATCCTGGATAATTATGATAATTATTGCTAACATTTTTTGAGCAATAACTATGTCCCAGGCATCATGCCAACTGCTTATTATCCCTGTGTTCAAATAAAAACTTAGACATAAAGTATTTCAGTAATATATTCAAAGTTACTCTTTTAGTTAATGGTGAAACCAGGAGTCAAACCATCTGGTTCTAGACCTGAACTCTTATCCACAATGGTGTGCTATGCCGTCAACACACTTATCCAGGATAACTGAGCATTGCTGGGAAGAAAAATCACATAAAACTATGTGGAATAGTGCAGGTGTAAATGTATTTTTTAACCTCAGCTGGTTTTCTTAGTAATCAATTTATTTCATTATTTTCTGCTATTTAAATGAACTTTTTAGTGTTTCATCACTTTCTTCAATTTATCTTGGGATTCTTACTTCAAGTTAATAACCTTGTATCTTTTATCATAGAAAAAAAGAAGAGTAAAAAGACAGTTATTGGTGTTCTTAAAGTTAATTCTTTCAGAGAACCTTATTCTGCATCCTTATATGATGTGCAGTTTCACTGTCTTTACTGTTTTTCCTCACTAGGTTACCACAAATATACTAAGGAGCTAATAAAGCTTAAGGTTCAGAGTCTCTTTTGCATGCTTTCGTCAGAGACACTAGGAAAGCCCCTAGCGATGTGTTTGCACTGTTTTATAATTTTATAAATTTTTCAAAATATGTTTTACTTTATTCTTTCCACACTTAAAAAATTTTGAAACACTTCAAACTGACAAAGAGGTAATAAAAAACACGCATATAAAGGGAAGAGGTGCTGATCTAATTATCTTTGGAAATGAGTGCAGTCTGTAAGATTAAAGGCAAAAGGAACTGCACATAAATATTGTTCTCTGTTGATAGAGTTGTGTCCTATGGATATAAGGGTCAACAGTTATGAGACCACTCTATATGTACACTGAAGTTGAAAAATGAATGAAATCTATGATGGATGACAGACTTGGAAAGAGAAGTTACAGACAAAAAAGGGGAAAAGACTAGAATAATTTCCAGCCTAAAGGTTTTGAGTTAAATACATTAGTATGAACTCATGTTTAGCTGTATACACACACACACACACGTGTGTACATATGTGTATATGTAGATGTATGTGTATGTATTATGTATATATGTATGTGTATATGTAGTCACATATTTATGAATATTATACATCCAATTGTATGTATGAAGTTAGTGTATACCTACTTATTTCCTTGTTCTTTCAGCTCAACTAGCCTGCAAACAATGACACCTCAAGAGCAACAAACATGCCCAGTACCCAGATCTTAATTTTTGCTAAACTTTTCTAGTAAAGGAAACCAGGGTCTTTGGAGAACTGGCTGATGGTAGGACTGGGTAGAATGTATACAAGATGAGCCTAAACATGTTTTAGTACTAGAAAGTAAAGAATTTCTCAAAACACCTACAGTGTTGGGGATATGTTAGAAGCACATAGGAGCCTACTGAGAGAACTCCCAGTGGCAAATCTGGAGCAACTTGAGTAAACAGATAAATAAACCAATATTAGATTATAACCCAAAGTATAATGTATCAGTGGTGGTTCATTAACTGTGACAAATGTACCATACTAATGTTAGATGTTAATAATAGGAGCAACTGGTGTGTGATATATGGGAACTCTCTGTACCGTCTTCGCAGCTTTTCTGTACTCTGTACTGTGTATTCTGAAATAAAATATTTTAAAAAAAGTTGAAGGCCTGGCATGGTGGCTTATGCCTGTAATCCCAGCACTTTGGGAGGCCAAGGTGGGAGGACCACTTGAAGTCAGGAGTTCGAGACTTGCCTGGCCAACATGGTGAAACTTACCTCTACTAAAAATACAAAAATTGGTCGGGTGTGGTGGCAGGCATCTGTAATCCCAGCTACTCAGGAGGCTGAGGCAGGAGAATTGCTTGAACCCAGGAGGTGGAGGTTGCAGTGGGCCTAGATCCCGCCACTACACTCCAACCTAGGTGACAGAGCAAGACTCCATCTCAAAAATAAATAAATAAATAAATAAATAGTTTAAGAAACATACACCTGTCATCTAAATTGACAGTATGCCACTTTTTTTTTTCCCCACAAGCACACTTGTGCTTTATTTATTTATTTATTTATTTATTTATTTAAGATGGGGTCTAACTCTGTCACGCAGGCTGGAGTGCAGCAGCATAATCTTGGCTCACGGCAAGCTTCGCCTCCAGGGTTCAGAAGATTCTCCTGCCTCAGCCTCCCGAGTAGCTGGGATTACAGGTGTGCGCCACCCCTTCCAGCTAATTTTTGTATTTTTAGCAGAGACAGGGTTTCACCATGTTGGCAAGGCTGGTCTTGGACTCCTGACCTCAAGTGATCTGCCCTCCTCGACCTCCCAAATTGCTGCGATTACATGAGTCAGTCACCGTGCTCGGCCACACTTGTGCTTTCAATGTGTGTAAATGTTTTTGCAAACCACTTGAAAGTAAGTTACAGACATCAAGACAGTTTCACCCCTACCCTAAGCATTTCAGCATGTATTCCTGAGAACAAAGACATTCTCGTATACAACAATATCACTGTGATACCCAAGAAATTCAACATTGATTCAATAATACTTAATTTACATAGTCCATTTTTTAAAAATCGGGTTTGAAGCAAGATTCGCATATTACATTGGGTTGTCATGTCTCTTTAATCCCTAACTTCTTTGTCTTTCATAACATTGAATTCTTTTCTTTTTAACAGTTCCATCTAGTTATATCATAGCATCATTACATTTCTTATATTGTTTTCTCATTATTAGATCCAGGTTAAACATTTTTGGGTAAAGTATTATAGATGAGTCATAAATCTCCATATCACATGAGAAGGCATGTTATTGCTCCTGCTTTGTTTGTTTACTTGATTAAGGTGGTTCAGATATATCAATTTAAAAAAATTCAAAATTTTTCCACTGTAATAAATAATCTGTGGGCTATTAGTTTGAGTCTGTACTCAAATACGTGTGTGTGTGTGTGTGTGTGTGTGTGTATAACTTAAAAGCCTTTCACCCAGTCGTCTTAGCATCCATCAATGGTGATCACCTGAATTATTTATTATTTTAAGGGTTGAATACGGTAATTTAATAATTACACATTTTCACATTTAGAAACTTGAATTCTTCTGTAAATAAGAGGTTTTCCTTCCCTCTAGAACTAATTTTAGATGTTACATATTTTCTCAGAAAACATAGTTTTATTTTATAAATAGGTATCCTTTTAAATATAGCATGTTTATGTCATCCCCTAAGAAAGGTAAAAGGGAATAAGGTGTTTGAATTAAAAAAAAAGTTTTCTGGAAACAGTTTGGGAGTTTCTTATAAAGTTAAAAATAATACTCATATAAGACACAGTCGTTAAACTTGAATCCCACTCTGTCTCCTTTCCAGGCTGCTTGTGGGAGAATAATAATGGGAAGCACTAAATAACAACCCTGTACACAAAGATGCATATGTTTTCATACATAGTATTCATAAACTACTGTGCAAAATAATGTATGCTTGACCATGTGGATGTGTAAATTAAAATATACCAAGTGAAACTTACATCTAATTTGGCAATTTTTAAGCGATCTCTTGCTCTTACCAAGAAACTATATCAATTATTATTATTATTATTATTATTATTATTATTATTATTATTTTTGAGACGGAGTCTTGCCCTGTTGCCTAGGCTGGAGTGCAGTGGTGGGATCACTGCTCACTGCAACCTCCATCTCCCAGGTTCAAGTGATTCTCCTGCCTTAGCCTCCCAAGTAACTAAGATTATAGGCACGCACCACCATGCCCAGCTAATTTTTTGAATCTTTAGTAAAGACAGGCTTTCACGATATTGGCCAAGCTGGGTTGAAACTCCTGACCTTGTGATCTGCCTACCTCAGCCTCCCAAAGTGCTGGGATTGCAGGCGTGAGCCACTGCACCAGGCCTCAATATTTTTCTTCATGTGAGCAATAATGGAACAAGCTTGATTTCCAGATGTGTTGTATATTTTCCCTCTAGTGGGAATGACTGGTATATTTTCTTATGCCTTTTCATTGCCTTGTGCATATTATAAAATACTTTTATAATCTTCTCAGGCTAATACTTTTATTCTTAGGCAAAACACCTGACTTCTAAAGTGTTCAGACATTTATTCTCTTTCACCCATCATGTTTCTGCTTTTTGATACCATTATGCAAACAAAAAATCCAAACCAGAACTCTTTTAGACACCTCTATATCCAGTTATGCATATGGATCCGGATAAGGATTAGGACCTTGAGTAGGTGATTTATTAAAAATTAATTATTTTTGAGATTAGAGAGTAGTTGTTGGACTTATTTTTTCCCTGACTTGTCTAAAACTATGCAAAATAATAGACCACTTACAGCACACTTATATTTACATAACACAACCTGTAACTGTTATGTAGTAAGTCCACTGCACAGCCATTATGAATTTTTTTATTAGATACAGATTGGGAAATTCAAAGAAATACAAGTTTTAGAGCTTCTATCTTCTTAACATGTTATTAAAAAGAATTATACTTATGTGATTTTAGAGTTTCTTCCATATAAAACAACATGTGTAATGCAATGGCAATCTGGAAAACAAACAAAGTAAGCCACCTTGCGTCATTTAGTGAGGAAGTAAGCCATCATATGCAAGTCATAGGCTCCAAGTATAATGCTGTAATTCAGGACAAGATAGTTATTGAAGCTCAAAAATAGATCCTGAGTCATCAAATAATCTCTTTTGATAGTGTGAAACTTCTAAAATTGTTCTTTTATATGAAAAAAATGAAGATAATTCCAAATGATGAATTTATTGAGGATTTACCAATAAGTTATTGGTTAATTTACATTCCTATAAATCTTTTACCACTGTAAGTTACACCAAGCACATATTTAGCATCATGCCATGTTATCAGTATAGTAATATACCTAACAGTTTATTGGATACTCTTTCTGTGGCAATTTTTAAGTATTTTACATGTATTTTTTTAAATTATTAGAATAAACATTTGAAAAAATGTACTATTACCCTTCCCATAATATTGATGAGGAAACTGAGGCACAGAGAACAAAAGCTAATGTGATAAGGCTAGTGTTAGAACTCATATTGACAGTATTTTTATATGAAATTGCCTTATCATTTTAAATACTTGTTGGTGAGGTTCCATGGAGGTCTTGATGCTCCCCATTCTCAAAAATATATAAAATTATTCTGATAATAGATTATTTTTAATATTTTTATATTATATGTATATATACCTAAAGCCCTCTAATTCTCTGGTAGAATTATGTTGTAAATCCTGAAAACCAGAAATAGAGAACTTTTTCATTAATTCTTTTAATTTATCTTATTTTACTATACTGCTAGATAACACTTTGAGATTAAACTATTAATGTTTATTGATTAATCTGAAGATTAATCTAAAGCTATGTGCATAGAACATGATATCAATGAAACTTTCAAAAGAAAAAAAATCCCTCTTTTATTATTAAGGTATAGAGGGTGATAAATAATAAGCAGTTTACAAAGAACTCTAATATATTATTTTATGTGGTATATTTATGGTGTGTCAAATATAATTAGCAATCAAGAAAATTATTTTGAAAATGAATTAGTGGCCTGTGCCAAGACCTTGAACAATTTTGATTTTTACTTTCATTAAGCAAATTCTATAAACAGAAATAGACTATTGAAAGACATTAAAGTTGATCTAATTTTCCTCCTCCAGAATAAAAAATGGTATTTGAGACAGATAATGTGATTTACCTGAGATTATAATGCTAGTTAATGTTAAATAAAAATGTTTAATCTGTCACTTCTGTAGGTTCATAACTTATTTTCAATGCAATTAACATGGTCTTTATATTTTAGAAATCTTGAAACTGTATCCTGGAAGAGTTGTGATATGTTGTTTATTTTGGAGAAGTAAATGGTAATGAGGAAGGGAAAAACTTGGCTGATATCACCATTTATTTTATTAAATTTTAAATGGACTCAGAATGTTTTTCTATTTTCATCTTTTAGATAGGTGTCACTGAAAATATTGTGTTATTACATCAAGTTGTCAGGAGAAATTTTGATTTTCCACTGCCTTCCTGGGACAGACTTTAAAAATATTCAATGAGAAAGCACAAGATAAAGGTACGTAATATCTGATCCCAGAGGAAATAAATAAAATTCTGGGTCCAGAAGATAAAATTAAAAGGAAACAAAATTCTCAGTAATAATTAAACTCAGAAAGATATGAGAAGATAATATGACTTTCAGTTTCAAGTTTGCTAAAATAGATACAGAATGCAGACTGGTAAATAGGTGGGTTACAAAACTAACACATGGCAGAAGAAAGTGTCTATCTAGGAGCATTTAGAAGGTTGTGGTACCAGTCAATTGAAGATTAAGATCTAACAGTATAAGAATCTCTAGAGGAAATGGAGAGATAAATATAAAACAGAGTTCAGAGTATAAATAAAACAGCATTTCTTGAACAATTTACCATCCCGTGTATCAAGTGTTTGGTCAACTTTAAACTGAAATCCTAAAATAGAAATGGATCACGTAAGCATTAGTTCAATGTTTCCTTATTTTGAGGAAAAAAAAAAAAAAAAAAAAAAGCCTAAAGTAAATGGAAACATCTCAGTTTGTAAAATAATGTGTTCTATCATTTCATAGAATAAATTTTGGAAATTTTTATTCGTTTGTTATCATTATGAACAAAACCACTTAAAATTAGATATACTAACATTTTAAATATTACAATTTTTATAGTTCAAAATTTTGTTTTATTTTGAGTTTTGGTGCAGAAAGGGAACCTCGTGGGACTTACTCTGACCTAGAAGCTCAGTTTTAATCTTTGTCAAATCTACTTTAGTCATTACAGATAGCCCTGTAATATTATAGATAATGATTGCGTGGTGGTGTCAGAAATTCTTCTGGATGGTTTCTTTTCAAGTACTCCTGTGGTCATCATTCACTTCCTAAGTCAAGTAATGAGGTAGTCAGTGTTAAAGGACATTAGGTATTTGATGAAATTAGGGCCTATTCTCTCTATCAAACTTGCTGAGACTACTCTGAGGCTATTGAGTTAGAAACTTTTCAAACTAGCATTCTTCACTTTATTACAACATTTTTATATCTTCAAAACAGTATTTTTAAACCCATTGTTTATTTTTTTAAGCTCCAGGTTGAGGTATGATGAAGAATATTGGATATTATGAAATGATGTTTGTCATTTTCATCATTGTGTATGTAATACCTGGCATATAAACAGTTCTCATTAAATATTTCTGACTGATTGAATAAGTTACTTTCATTTGAATTGACCTTTCATATGCAGATTGCTTAATCTTTATAACAACATTGTGCTATAATTAGTAATAAACATACGTTGCACAAAGGGAGAGAAAGATCAGATTACTTTTCCAAGGTCACCTAACTAGCATGTAGTAAACTAGAACTCAAATCTATTTTTCTTCCAACCATAGGTGCTAGTTTGGGAGATGTTTTTACCTTAATCATTCCAAAGCATAGAAGGGTGCTATTTTTTGAGGATCCTGGATAGATCCCAAAAGGATTTTATTTCATGATTATTATAGGCAGTTATCAATCTGGAATTTAGTTTTCTGAACATACTGCTTTTATTGACCAGTTTTTTTTTTTTTTTTTAACAGAAATACCATTTGACACAGGAACCGCATTACTAGGTATACACTCAAAAAAATATAAATCATTGTATCACCAAGACACATGCACACATATGTTCCTTGTAGCACTAATCACAATAGCAAAGACATGGAATCAACCTAAATCCCCATCAATGGTAGACTGGATAAAGAAAATACACTGTGGAATACTATGCAGCCATAAAAAATGAGATCATGTTCCTTGCAGGAACATTGATGGAGCTAGAGGCCATTATGCTTAGAGAACTAACTCAGGAACAGAAAACCAAATACCGTGTGTTCTCACTTATATGTGGGTGCTAAATGATGAGAACACATGAACACATAGAAGGGAACAACATACATTGGGCCTATCAGAGGGTGGAGGGTGGGTGGAGGGAGACGATCAGGAAAAAATAACTAATGTGTTCCAGGCTGAATATATGGGTGATGAAATAATCTGTACAACAAACCCCTATGACACAGGTTTAGCAATGTAGCCAACCTGCACATGTATCCTGAACTCAAAAGTTAAATTTTGAAAAGACCAGTTTTTGTTAACTATGCTATTCCTAAAGACAACTTAGATTAAATCTCCTTTAAATGTTAAAAGCTTAACATTTAAGTGTATTAGTTAGATATGAGAAGTTAAATATTTGGTGTCTTTGAAGTGAATGTGATATTGATAGCTTTTAATGAGAACCATTAAATTTCCATTTTACACCTTCAAGAGTTAGAAACATTGAGACAATCATGGTGTGGGGTGGAGGAGAAGAAGATTATTGTTGGGTGTGTATTTTACCCACTTACTCATTATGCCTTCATTCTTTCTGATGGAAGCCAGATCTTCCTGTGGCATCTGAACCTCCTTCGCACAGCTCTGTGGTTCTGAGGAAGCTACCCTCTTCCTCGCTTCAAGGGTGAATCCCAATTAGTCTAAATTAATCTTCATATGACATTTTCCAAGCAACTGTGGGAAACTTAATATCATCCAGTGAAAGTAAATGAAAGGACTTATGGCTATGGTTCAAAGATGGATTTATTTCTTGTTGTGTAAGATGTGACAAAGAGCTACTCTTTGGTTGGACATCAGAGCAAGAAGAATCAGGTCTCTTTGACCTTGTTGTACTTTGTTGGTGACTTCTAGTTCCGTGGTGGCTTACCTTAATTCTCGGCTTCTTAAAATGTCAAATAATTACCATTTTGAAGCCATTTTGAGCTTTTCTTGTTGTTGTTACTTGCAGTTAAAACCAACTTAACTGACCTCTTTGAAGACATTTTGGAGAGTTTCACATAAGAAAAACTGGGCAAAAGAAGATAATAATCGGTTTACCTGGCTATATATAGGGATATGTTTAATAAAGTATTAGGCACAACATAGTCACAGGGTTTCAGGTGTGTGTAGTTCAGGTACATTTGCATATTTTAAATAAGTATATGTGTGTATTTATGGTGTGTAGGTGTGCATTTCAGGTGTATGTTTTGTTGTTGTTGTTGTTTTTCCATTGGGGAAGTGACTGGTACCTTTCCTGTTTTGAACTTACTTCCTTAGAATTATTCCATAACTGAGCAATGATCTGGTCAAAAATATAATCTCCATTCTATATACAATGGGATTAGGTAGGATAAAAATCATTCTCAATTACATGAGGAGAGGGCAATTAGACTTATTTTCTGATGTTTATTCATTCAATAATTATTTGTTAAGTGATTATTATTTACCAGGCAATATTTTGAGCAATGAGAATACAGATCTCAGGAAAACAGACGTCTTTCCTTCATGGGGCTTATATAAGTCTAGATACCTAACATAATGTCATATTACAGTGTTATTTTATCTGTATTGTTCATGTAAGTTTGAAAGTTGGTGTAAATAAAAAGCAAAAAGGTCTCTCCTTTTTAAGAATATTATTTTTCCCAGTAACTTATTTTTTCATGACTAAAAATGACAGTGTAACTCAGGTTTCATACTGCCCTCAAAGAATACAGCAAATGAATAACATTAGATAGGCAAATTATTTCAAAACATATTAAACCAGGAAACCCTGTTTAGATTCATTTCAATGAAATATGGCAAATTAATGTTTATAAGAAGTATTTTAACGTGCTTCGTAAGAATTCATCAGGAGGCAATCAAGACAGATTGCTGTCTTGAGTACTGCATCATAAATAGTTAGAGTATTTATTCTACTTTATCTCAAATAAGTACTGAGAGTAAATGTTCCAGAGAAAGAAAATTCTTCACGAAGAATAAACAAAGGGAAAAAAATAAAAGGTATTAAAGATATTCTTTGGAAATTAAACCGTAGTACAAACGATATTTTATAAATTTTACCAATTTCTTTTCAGCTGTACCTGACATGCATAATTTATTAGGCTTGATGTAAAGTACTCTTGATGATTTTTTGTTTTCACTGTTGAATAATCTTGGCATGTTTTATATTGCGGGGTAATATGGTTTGGCTCTTGTGTGTCCCCACCCAAATCTCATCTCAAATTGTAATCCCATGTGTCAAGGGAAGGACCTCTAATCCCCAAGTGTAGAGAGAAGAAGGTGATTGGGTTATGGGAGTGGTTTCTTCATACTGTTCTCATGATAGTGAGTAAGTTCTCATGAGATCTGATGATTTTATAAGTGTCTGACGTTTCCGCTGCTTGAACTACTCTCACCTGCTGCCATGTGAAGAAGGTCCTTGCTTCTCCTTTGCCTTCTGCCATGATTGTAAGTCTCCCCAACCATGCAGAACTGTTAGTCAATCAAACCTCTTCTTTCTAGAAATTACCCAGCCTTGGGTCTTTCTTTATAGAAGTGTGAAAACGGATTAATACACTGGGACAATTTACATTTGTGTGTACATTTAGATCTCTCAAAAAGTGATTGGCTATGAGACAGTTACAAATAAAAACAAGGCATTTCTAATATTATATTAAATGAAAATCTGCCTTCTTGTTAATCTTCCCTAGATGAGCTTAAAGCACGTTTGAAGGTATAACAACTCATGTGTTTAAAAACTCAAATGTGTACTTAACTAAAATTCAAACTTAGTACTTAACCAAATAAATATAGCCCTTACACATATAGTGTTATAATATTTTTCAAATTACCTAGGATAGCATTTTGAATTTGTTTTGATATAACTCTTAGTCAGTTCTGATCATGGGATCATCATAGGTTATTAAGTAAAAAATAAAGTAATAAAGCTTCTAACATTTATGATTACTAAATTCCTGATAGTAGCAGCATAGTCTGATTTAATCAAGCTGAAATATCATAGTTGGGATTTTTAAATGCCCTCTGAATCATAATTGATCATTCCCCCTAACTTTCAAAAGGTTTTAGAGGGTAGTAAATTGGAGATAGTAATAATTAAACATTAAGTAAAATATATAATATAATTAGAAATTTGCATCTAAGTGCTAGGAGCTGTTGTAATCACTTTCCGCAACTTCCTCTAAAGAAGCAAAGCCAGAAATTGGTCAATGGGAATGGGGCTCTAAATTCTGGGATAGGCACCATTATTTATATTGCTCTAGTCTGTTCAAAACAATGTTTAAAAAGATGAAAGGTCACTGCCCTATTATAAAATGGATGTCCAAGATGAATCTTGGAGTTTTAATTTTTTAACAATTTACTTACGTTTAAATTCTACCAATTTTCTATCAATTTAGAGAACCTATGAGTCACTTAATGGTAGAAGAACACTGCAGAAAATTCATTTTTTAGCTACTTCTGTCATATTTGTCATTTAATTTCCTGCTAAATATAACTCAAAATTAACCCAAAACTATTTTGTAACATTTTATGAAACATTTCTTGCTTTAGTGTTTTATAAACATAAAGTAATAAAGAAGAAAAGGAGTTGAAATACATTATGTACAAGAAGCCTTTTTCAGGTGTGTGTACTACATATTAAAGGACATACTACATTCAGATTTTCAGCAAGGAAGGTGCTTGCTCGCCACCACTAGAGCAATTTCAGAATTGTGATCTCTAGACACATAAAGACAATGTCCAGGTTTCAGGAGGACCATTATGTTTCTAATGCCAATGTATAAAATATAAATAAACTGGAAGCTAGGGCCAAGATGGCCCATTAGAAGCAGCAGAGATTGGAGGCTCCCATCAAAAAGAACCATCACAGCGTGCGAATCCTGCACCAGCAACTGAGGTCTCCAGGTTCTGTCATCAGGACTGTCTAGGCGGCTGGTGTGACCCAGGAGAAGGAAGGAAGAGCAGTGTGGTGTGGCGGCCCACTTGAGAGCCACAAGGGGCAGGGGAGCCTCTACCCCTGAGCCAAGTGAGATGGTGAGTGAGCGTGCTACTCAGCTTGAGAAAACATGCTTTTTCCATGGAATTGTGAAACCCATGGATTGGAAGATCCCACTTGTGAGCCCACGCTACTGGGGCCTAGAGTCCCAACCATGGAGCTGCACAGATTCTCAACAGCCACTAAGCTAGAATCTGCATAAGCCTGCCTAGCTTCAGCAGGGAGGGGCAACAAGCACCACAGCTGCAGACGCCTGCTGTCTAAGCCATCTGAGCCACTTGGGGGAGGGGCGATGTCCACCACTGGGACTGACAGCTGCCTAACACACTAATCTCCCAGGGCGGGAGAAGGGCAGCAGCCATCTCTATAGCTCCAGGCCGCACTTTTCCCCTATTGGAGCATTTTCCCCTATGGGAGGTTAGGGGGAAATGCCTTTTTCCCCTATTCCCCTTTTCCCCTATGGGAGGCTAGATGGCTTGGTCCCAAGAGGTATCTGTCCCCAACAGCTCAACACAGGAGCTGTAGCAGACTGTGGACAGAGTTCCTCTTCAGGCCTGGCCTTGGCCCATCCCTCCTCATTGGGCAGGGCCCCTCTGCAGGAACTCTGACAGCTCCATCCAGGGGCTTAGGGACCCATCTCTGATCTCCCTGGGCATAAGCCACTAGGGAAGGGGATGACCACAGTCTCCGTAGACTAGCAGATTTAGCCTTTCCTCCTGCTAGTTCTGAGGAATGAGGGCAGCCCAGATTATTGGGTTTCCCCCCACACCCCTTCCACTAAGGGACAAAGTGCTTTGTTAAACAGATCCTGTGCCCCGTGCCACCCAACTGGGTAAGATCCTCCAACAGGGTTGTCAGACACTCTATACAGGGACATTCCTACTGGCAATCAGTTAGGTGTCCCTTGAGGTCAGAGATCCCAGAGGAAGGAGGAGGCACACCTCTTTGCTGTTCTCCAGCTTCCTCGAGTGGCATCTCCAGGCATGGGGGCAAATCAACTTCTGAATGACTCCTAAGTAAATAATGGAATTAAGACATAAATCAAGAAATTCTTTGAAACCAATGAGAACAAAGAGACAACATACCAGAATCTTTGGGACACAGCTAACACAGTGTTAAGAGGGAAATTTATAGCAGGAAATGCCCACTTAAGAAAGTTAGAAAGATCTCAAACCGACACCCTAATATCAAAATTAAAAGAGCTAAAGAAGCAAGAGCAAACAAATCCAAAAGCTAGCAGAAGAAGCAAGACCAAACAAATCCAAAAGCTAGCAGAAGATGAGAAATAACTAAGATCATAGCAGAGCAGAACTGAAGGAGACAGAGACACGAAAACCCTCCAAAAAAATCAATGAATCCAGGAGCTGGCTTTTTGAAAAAATAAAATAAAATAACAAAACAGATAGACTCCTAGCTAGACTAATAAAGAAGAAAAGAGAAAAGGATCAAATAGACACAATAAAAAAATGATAAAGGGGATATCACCACTAACCCCACAGCAATACAAACTACCATCAGAGAATACTATAAACACCTCTAGCAAATCAACTAGAAAGTCAGGAAGAAATAGATAAATTCCTGGACACATATACCCTCCCAAGACTAAATTAGGAATAAGTTGAATCCCTGAATAGACCAATGAGAAGTTCTGAAATCGAGGCAGTAATTCATAGCCTACCAAACAAATAAAGCCCAGGACCAGAGGGATTCACAGCCAGATTTTACCACAGCTACAAAGAGGAGCTGGTACCATTTTTTTCTGAAATTATTACAAATAATAGAAAAGGAGGGACTCCTCCCTGGTTCATTTTATGAGGCCAGCATTATTCCAATACCAAAACCTGGCAAAGACACAACAAAAAAAGAAAATTTCAGGCCAATATCCATGATGAACATCAATGCAAATATCCTCAGCAAAATACTGGGAAACCAAATCCAGCAGCACATCAAAAAGCTTATACACCCTGATCAAATTGGCTTCATCCCTAGGCTAAACGCTGGCTCAACATATGAAAATCAATAAATGTAATCCATCACATAAACAAAGCCAATGACAAAAACCACATGATCATCTCAACAGATGCAGAAAAGGCCTTCAATACAATTCAACATTCTTTCTTGTTAAAAACTCTCAATAAACTAGGTATTGATAGAACAAATCTCAAAATAATAACAACTATTTATGACAAACACACAGCCAATATCATACTCAATGGGCAAAAGCTGGAAGCATTCCCTTTGGAAACTGTCACAAGACAAGGGTGCCCTTTCTTACCACTCCTATTCAATATAGTATTGGAAGTTCTGACCAGGGCAGTTAGGCAAGAGAAAGAAATAAATGGTATTCAAATAGGAAGAGAAGAAGTCAAATTGTCTCTGTTTGCGGATGACATGATTGCATATTTAAAAAAAAAAAAAAAAACCCATCATCTCAGCCCCAAAACTCCTTAAGCTGCTAGGCAACTTCAGCAGAGTCTCAGGATAAAAAATCAATGTACAAAAATCACAAGCACTCCTATATACCAACAGAAGATAAGCAGAGAACCAAATCATGAATCAACTCCCATTCACAATTGCTACAAAGAGAATAGAATACCTAGGAATGCAGTTAACCAGGGATGTGAAGGACCTGTTCAAAGAGAACTACAAACTGCTTCTCAAGGAAATAAGAGATGACACAAACAAATGGGAGAACATTCCATCCTTATGGATAGGAAGAATCAATATCGTGAAAATGGCTTTACTGCAGAAAGTAATTTATAAATCCAATACTATTCCCATCAAATTAACGTTGACATTTTTCACAGAATTAGAAAAAAGAAAAAAACTTTAAATTTCATATGAAACCAAAAAGAGCCCATAAAGCCAAGACAATCCTAAGCAAAAAGAACAAAACTGGAGGCATCACGCTATCTGATTTCAAACTACACTACAATGGTACAGTAATCAAAACTGCATGGTCCTGGAACCAAAACTGACATACAGACCAATTGAACAGAACGGAGACCTCAAAAGTAACACCACACATCTACAACCATTTGATCTTTGACAAACTGGAGAAAAACAAGCAATGGGGAAGGGATCTCCTATTCAATAGATGGTGCTGGGAAAACTGGCTAGCCATATGCAGAAAACTGAAACTGGACCCCTTCCTTACACCATATCTAAAAATTATCTGAAGATGGATTAAAGACTTAATAGTAAAATCGAAAACCTAGAGGAAAGCTTAAGCAATACCATTGAGACATAGGCATGGGCAAAGCCTTCATGAGGAAAACACCAAAAGTAATAACAACAAAAGCCAAAATTGATAAATGGGATCTAATTAAACTAAAGATTTTCTGCACAACAAAATAAAGTATCACCAGAGTGAACAGGCAGCCTACAGAATGGGAGAACATTTTTATAATCT
Source organism: Chlorocebus sabaeus (assembly GCF_047675955.1). NCBI lineage: Eukaryota > Metazoa > Chordata > Mammalia > Primates > Cercopithecidae > Chlorocebus > Chlorocebus sabaeus. The sequence continues at coordinate 62,007,658 of NC_132920.1, read as the reverse complement.
ACCTATCTGACAAAAGTCTAATATCTAGAATCTACAAGGACCTTAAACAAATTTACAAGAAAAAAACAACCCCATCAAAAAGTGGGCAAAGGATATGAACAGACACTTCTCAAAAGAAGACATTCATGTGGCCAACAAATATATGAAAAAAAAGCTCAACATCACTGATAATTAGAGAAATGCAAATCAAAATTACAATGAGATACCATCTCATGCCAGTCAGAATGGCGATTATTAAAAAGTCAAGAAACTGTAGATGCTGGTGAGGCTGTGGAGAAATAAGAATGCTTTACACTATTGGTGAGAATGTAAATTAGTTCAACCATTGTCGAAGACATTGTGGCAATTCCTCAAGGATCTAGAACCAGAAGTACCATTTGACCAAGCAATCCCATTACTGGGTATATACCCAAAGGATTATAAGTCATTCTACTATAAAGACATGTATGTTTATTGCAACACCATTTACAGTAGCAAAGACATGGAATGAACCCAAATGCCCTTCAATGATAGACTGAATAAAGAAAGTGTTGTACATATACACCATGGAGTATTATGCAACCATAAAAAGGAATGAGATCATGGTTTTTGCAGGGACATGGATGAAACAGGAAGCCATCATCCTAAGTAAACGAACACAGGAACAGAAAACCAAACACTGCATGTTCTCACTCATAAGTGGCAGTTGAACAATGAGAACACATGGACACAGGGAGAGGAACAACACACATGGGGACCAGTTGGAGGTAGGGGCCGAGGGTAAGGAAAACATTACAACAAATAGCTAATGCATGCAGGGCTTAAAACCTACAAGATGAGTTGATAGGTGCAGCAAGCCACCATGGCACACGTATACCTGTGTAACAAACCTACATGTTCTGCACTTGTCTCCTCCTGGGACTTAAAGTAAAATAAAATATATAAATTAATTTTAAGTTTAGATTCTTGTTTAAACAAACATCCCAAATTGATATTGTAATCACGTTTCTTCCACTTATCAGATTGATAATTTAAAAAGTCTTTTCAGGAAATCTGAATAGTTGATTAATAGATTAAGTCCACAATTGATAATAATAAGTATATCCTAATTTTATACCTTAAGGTTTTGACTATCTTTAATTTTTTATTTTTGTTTTAAAGATAGTCTTCATCTAATCTAGAAAACCTGACAGAAAATGATGCAACGTTACTATCTCGCAAAGATCAGTGGGATAAGAAAACCCTCCTGGATTGTTCAGATTAGACCAGAGTTTCTCAGTGCGACACTCTTGAAATGTTGAGCTAGATCATTTATTTATATGGGGAGCTGTTCTGTGCACTGTAGGATGTTTAGAAGCATGCATAGCTTCTACCCACTAGATCCTGATAGAATCTTCCTCAGTTATGGAAAATAAAAACGTATTCAGATAGTACCAAGTGCTCCCTAGGGGTAAAATCTCCTTCAATCAAGAGTCACTGAGTTAACCAGTATTACAGGGAATGTCAAAACCAAGACTAGTCCAACTTGGGGATCATGGTTAAGCCCCAGGAAGTATGTTTTTATATGATAGGTAAGGATATCTTTGAGCATGAAACTTTTCTTTGTACTAATATTTGGATAGTGAGTTATCATTTTATTCTATGGTAGTATAACTCAGATATTCACCAATTAGCATATAAAAGACTTTTGCTTAGCTAATTTTTAGTCAATATTGGTGGAAACTTAAGCCATGTTTCCACTCTTAAACCCTGTATGCTTTAACACTTCATATAAAATTTCTGAGATAGATTGGACTGATACTTTTTAAAAATATTACACAGGATAAATTCTAAAGTATATAGGGAGAAAATTGTGTATGCCAAAATAATTTCTGAAATCCGTAGGATGGTGCCAATGTGAAAAATGATGTAAACTTCTCAGTTAATTCCTACATAACCAGTGTTTCCAACAATATTATGAAAGTTTAACCATTTCTTCACCTTAATATCAGACAAAAGAGTTGTGTTTAGGAAGTCATATTCCCCTACAAACCTACGCTTCACACCCACCCACCCCCCACCCACTGATATGGTTTGGCTGTGTCCCCACCCAAATCTCATCTTGAATTGTACTCTCATAACTCCCACATGTTTTGGGAGGGACCTGGTGGGAGATAATTTGAATCATGGGGGCAGTTTCCCCCGTACTGTTCTTATAGTAGTGAATAAGTCTCACAAGATCTGAAGATTTTATCAGGGGTTTCTGCTTTATCAGAAGTTGCATCTCTGTTCATGAGGGGTTGCATCTCTCTCATTTTCTCTTCCTGCTGCCATATAAGAAGTGTCTTTCACCTTCTGCCATGATTCTGAGGCCTCCCCAGCCATATGGAACTGAAGTCAAAATAAATCTGTTTTTCTTCCCAGTGTCGGGTATGCCTTTATCAGCAGCATGAAAATAGGCTAATACAGTAAATTGGTACTGCGAATGGGGAGTTGCTGAAAATATACCCAAAAGTATGGAAGCAGCTTTGGAACTGGGTAACAGACAGAAGTTTGAACAGTTTGGAGGGTTCAGAAGACAGGAAAATGTGGGAAAGTTTGGAACTTCCTATAGATTTGTTGAATGGCTTTGACCAAAAGCCTGAAAGTGATATGGACAATAAGGTCCAGGCTGAGGTGGTCTTAGATGGAGATGGAACAAAGGTGACTCTTGTTAGGTTTTAGTAAAGAGATTGGTGGCATTTCCCCCTTGCCCTAGAGATTTGTGGAACTTTGAACTTGAGAGAGATGATTTAGGGTATCTGGTGGAAGAAACTTCTAAGCAACAAAGCATTCAAGATGTGACTTGAGTGCTTAAAAGTATTAATTTTATAAGGGAAGCAGAGCATAAAAGTTCAGAAAATTTGCATCCTGACAATGTGATAGAAAAGTAAAACCCATTTTCTAAGGAGAAATTCAAGCTGGCTGCAGAAATTTGCATAAGTAACAAGGAGACAAATGTGAATTCCCAAGACAATGGGGAAAATGTCATTAGGGCAAGTCTAGGTCTTCACGGCAGCCCCTCCCATCACAGGCCCAGAGGCCCAGGAGAAAATGGTCTCGTTGGCCTGGCCCAGGGTCCCCAACTTGTGTGCAGCCTAGGTACTTAGTGTCCTGCTTCCCAGCCACTCCAGCTGTCGCTGAAAGGGGGTAATGTAGAGCTTGCACCATAGCTTCAGAGGACACAATCGCCAAGCGTTGGCATCCTCCACATGGTGTTGAGCCTGCGAGTGCACAGAAGTCTAGAATTGAGGTTTGGGAAACTCTACCTAAATTTCAGACGATGTATAGAAACACCTGGATGTCTACGCAGAAGTTTACTGCAGGGATGGGGCTCTCATGGAGAACCTCTGCTAGGACTGTGCAGAAGGGAAATGTGGGGTTGGAACTCTCACTCAGAGTCCCTACTGGGGCACCACCTAGTGGAGCTGTGAGAAAAGGGTCACTGTCCTCCAGACCCCAGAATTATAGATCCACTGACAGCTTGCACCATGTGCCTGGAAAAGCCACAGACACTCAATGCCAGCCCATGAAAGCAACCGGGAGGGAGGCCGTACCCTGCAAAGCCACAGGGGTGGAGTTGCCTAAGACCATAGGAACTCACCTCTTGCTTCAGTGTGACCTGGATGTGAGACATGGAGTCAAAGGAGATTATTTTGGAGCTTTAAGATTTGACTGCCCCACTGTATTTCAGACTTGCATGGGGCCCGTAACCCCTGTGTTTTGGCTAATTTCTCTCATTTAGAACAACTATATTTACCCAAGGCCAATTTTGAAATGTAAGGATATGAGATTTGGGAGGGGCCAGGGAAGGAATGATATGGTTTGGCTGTGTCCCCATTCAGATCTCATCTTGAATTCTACTCCCATAATTCCCACATGTTATTGGAGGGACCTGGTGGGAGATGATTTGAATCATAAGGGCGGTTCCCCTCATACTGTTCTCATGGCAGTGAATGAGTCTTATGAGATTTGATGGTTTTATCAGGGGTTTCTGCTTTTGCATCTCTTTCATTTTCTCTTGCCACTGCCATGTAAGACGTGCTTTTCACCTGCCGCCGTCATTTTGAGGCCTCCCCAGCCATGTGGAACTGCAAGTCCAATTAAACCTGTTTTTCTCCCCATTCTTGGGTATGTCTTTATCAGCAGCATGAAAATGGAGTGATACACTACCCCCAACCCCCCCACTCTCTCTCTCATTCTCTGTCTCTCTCTCCCTCCCTCACTCTCTTTTTCCATCTCATGCAAAATACTAAGGCATGAGAGGCACACCTAATCCATTTCTACTGTACATCACACAATTAGAAGTGTTACCTTTTTTATTATTCAGCTTAAAATATTTTCTAATTTTGAATATCATATCTTTGGTCAATGGCGTATGGAGAATTACATGTCTTAACTTCGAAATATGCAGAGATTTACAGTGATTCGATTTATTTTTGCTACTTGTTTAGAACTTAATTAAATTATAGTAACATATTGCATGCTGTGGATTATTTGTATGATTTTTAGTTCCTACAATTTCTAAAAATTAGTTTTTAGTTTAGGGTCAGTTTTTTTAAAATTTGTTAATCCTCAGGGTGTGCTTATATAGAGTGTTGATGGCGATATCATTAAAAATCAATGGTTGATATGTCCATGAAGTCAAGTTTGTAATAGTTTTCTCAAAGTATTGAGTCATTTTTTTCCTGATTGACTTATCAGTTATTGAGAGGATGAAATTTGACTCCAACAGTGATGGTGGATTTTTCTATTTTACTTTACATGTAGCACCAACAGTTTTTGCCTCATGTATGATGAGGCCATGTGATTGTTTATTAATTTATTTTTACAGTTTTATATTCTTTCTAAAATAATTTTTTTTGTATATATGTTGGTGTTATCAGGTACATGTAGATAACAAAATGGTTAATAGAATGAAGCAAATGAACATATCCAGCATCTCTCATAGTTACCCATTTTTTCTCCTTTATGGCAAGAGTAGCTAGTATCTGCTCAATTAGCAAAAATCTTGAATACAATATTAGTAACTATAGTCCTAATGTGGTACATTATATTTCTAGGTTTGTTTAGCCTGCCTTTCTGCTGCTTTATATCCTTTGACATACATCTCCCCATACCCTCTACCTTAATCCTAGTAACCACTGTTTCATTCTCTATCTCTGTATATTCAACCTTTTAATTTTTAGATTCCTCATATAAGTGACATATGCAATACTTTTATTTTTATGTCTGGCTTATGTCACATAGCATAATGTCCTCTAGTTTCATTGACGTTGTGGCAAATGGCACAATCTTTTTTATTTTTTGTATGGCTGGGTAATGTTTCATTGTATATATGTATCACAGTCCCTTTCTCTATCAGTGGACACATATTGTTTTCATATCTTGGGAATTGTGAATAATGTGCAATGAACATGGAAATGCAGATATCTTTACAGGGTGGTGATTTAATTTCTTTGGGGTATATACTCAGAATAGAGATTTCTGGGTCATATGATTAATTTATGTCTTTTATAAACAGTAAATTTAATCTAACAATTTAATCTAACAATTATAATCTAACAATTTTTTTCTTTAAGTTAGAGCTTTAATTTCATTTCCATTGAAATAGTCACTGATATACTTGCTTTTAAATCTATCATATTCAGCACACCAACATGGCACAAGTATACATATGTAGCAAACCTGCACGTTGTGCACATGTACCCTACAACTTGAAGTTTAATAATAATAAATAAATTAAAAATAAATAAATAAATAAATCTATCATATTCTAAGTACTTTTTATTTGTCTTACTTGTTTGATGTTACCATTTTTTTTCTTGGATTCTTTTCTGTTGATTATTTTATTATTCCATTTTTATCTCTTATAAATCTCTGTGTTCTTATGTTATTCTTTCATTCATTGCCCTAGAAATTACAATATGTAATTTCTAGTGTTGAATGATAATAGTCTAATGTTAATTGCTAATTCTACCCTCCTCCTGATCAATAGAAGTACCTTAGAACACTCTATTTCCATTTACTCTTATTTACCCTCTAAGATTATATGCCACTTTTACTGTATATTTTAACTGTGTACTTGTGTGTGCATTTGCTGTACATAATTGCATATTTATACACACTTCTGTATATTCATATATAATGTATAATTTTCCCTCAAAATTATTATTTTACTAAAGAAAATTGTTATTTAGGTTCCTCGTGTAGCTACTATTTCATTGCTCTGCTTTGTCCTTTCATCTATGCACTCTCATCTGAGATCATTTATTGCTTAAGAAGAAATATGTTACTATTTAAATTGTACAAGTTTGTTGGTGGAAAATTATTTGGTTTGACTGAATTGGTCTTTAGTTCACCTTCATTTTTGAAATATTTTTACTTTGTATGGAATTCTAGGTTGTACTTTTTTTTTCAGAATATTTGAGAACATCATTCAATTGCTTCTGGCTTACATTACTATTACTGAGAAATTATGTCAGTCCATCTCATGCTCCTCCTTAGAAATTTCTTTTTTCCCTACTTATAATATGTTCTTTGTCTTTTTTATTTCCAACATTTTATTTTCAAAAGTTTCAAACATACAGAATATATACAAATGTACTGTATATCCAGATAGTATATATAGTTATAAATGTACTATCAAGATATATGTATAATTTCAAGTATAGATATATATATACAAAATGATAGTATATATAGTTATATATATAACTATACACATAATTTCAAGTGATATATATATAGATAGCTATATATACCATCATATATTGTAACTATATATCATATAATAAATATATATATAAAACTTGAAAATAAATTAAAGATATGCAACTTCAACCCTAGATACTTCAGTGTGTGTCTCCTAAGAATAAAGACATTGTCTTATGTAACTATAGTGCATTATTACTCTTAAGAAAATTAAAAATAAACCTGTATTATCTAATATCCATTTCATATTTTAAAATCCCCAATTATTTCAAAAAATGTTTTCTATAGTGAGTTTTCTTCTAATATGCATCTTTTAGGTTGCTAAGGGGTTTTTCAATTTTATTTTATTATTTATCTTTGTATTTATTTTTGCTCTTTCATGTTGATATAATCACACATGAGAATTTGTTTTTTAATCATTTTTAGGATTGATTGTAATATTGAATTTGTGGATTGATGCCTTTAATCAGTTTCGGAAACTCTAAGCTATTATTTCTTTATGTTTTTTTTTTCCATTTATTTTCTCTATTCTGTTCTTCTGGCACTCCAATTTAATTTATGTTAGTTCCTTTCACTCTGCTTTCTGTATCTCTTATAATCATATATATTTTTTCTTTTTTTGTCTTTACACTTCCTTCTACAAAATCACCAAGTTCATTAATTCTCAAGTTAGCTGTGTTTCATCTGCAGTTGAATCTGCCTATTTAGTTTTTTGTTTGTATTAATTTAAGGAATACAAGTGTACTTTTGTTACATCCTTATACTGCATAGTGGTGAAGTCTTGGCTCTTAGTTTGTTCATCAGCCAAATAATACACATTGAACCTATTAAGTAATTTCTCATCACCCTGTCTACTTCTTCCCCCCCAATACTTCTGAGTCTCTAGTGTCTATAGATCCACACTCATATTATTTGACTCCCGATTATACACAGTGTTTAACTTTCCGTTTTGAGTTGTTTCACTTAAGATAATGGCATCCAGTTCCATTTATGTTACTGCAAAAGACATTATTTTATTTTCTTATAGCTTAACAGTATTTCACTGTGGATATATACTTCATTTTCTTTATCCAATTATCTGTTGATGGATACTTAAGTTGATTCTATGTCTTTGCTACTGTGAACAGGATTGTGATAAACATCTGAGTAAAGGTATCTATTTTGATAAAATGACTTCCCTCAGGTAGATACCCCATGTTGAGATTGCTAGTTTTTACTATTATTTATTAAATATTTATGTTCTGAAAATTCTGTTTGATTCTATTTTAAATTTATAACATACCTCTTTAAAGGTTACCAATTTCTGGCTAAATTTTTTAGTTTCAAATTTTAACTTTATACATATTTGACGTCTTTTTCTGAATAATTTTCATTTCTGTACTCTCTCTGGGCCTTTGCCCATTTTCTTTGTTTGTGTTGGTTCTGTTCATATCATGTTATCTTTGCTCGAATACCTGCAATTGTGTGCTGCACACTGTTATTAAAAATGCTTGAAGAAATAATTATATGTCTAAGATGATGATATCTGATTCCAAAGGGGATATTCTTTTGCTCTTTTAGATACCTAGAACATTGCAGATTTTAAAAATCACTTTAATCCTATTTCAAAACTTGAGATTGTTCTCATCTACTCAGATGAGTAGCAACCTGGCTGCCATCCATTGAGGGCTGCTTTCTTTTGGTGTATCCTTACTCTTTTTCCATTTGACTACTCTTAACTCCACATTTCATCCCTGTAGCATGAGAGGTAATGAACATGCTGTGCAGTCCCTTTGTTGTCTCTTCTATGTTGGCAAGATGCCCCGAGGGTGAAAGCAAACCCAAATGCCAGTCTTATCTCTTCAGAGTCACTCTTCTCTGGGACCTCGGCCCAGTGATTCCTCCTCTTCATTAGTCTTTTGTTGCTTTTAATAAGATTTTTAAAGTATTAAATCAATTTGAAAGATTGGTCCAAATTTTCCAGTTGGACAGTTTTGAAAACAGAATCTTTGTCCTAGTTGCAATCAATAAATAATTAATTTTAAAACTTAACTTATATAAACTTTCAGGACTCTCTATTTTGATGCTTTATGGATTCCATGATATTGTAGTTTTATCTTTGGCTTCTTCAACGTAAGTCCTCATGATTATAAAAGCAACTTATGTTTTATTATTACATATGTAAGACAATTTGACCCTTTTATTAGACTCAGACTGTTCTAATCAAGACATCAGTTGGTCATTTTTCTAGAAAATGTAACCTAAATGTCATTTTTGTAAGTCCATCTCCAAGAACTCTACCTAATTATTTTTCAATCTCTGCTGCTTCCTTAGTATCTTGCTAATTTATAAATTATATTTACCATATTGTATTACCAACTATGTGTTTGAAAAACAACTCTTCAATAATAAAGATTGAGTCTAAGACAGCATTTGGAATTTTGTAAGTCCACAATAATTGCTAAGTAAATTATATATGTTTACTTCTAAGTCAGAAATATTGCTGAGAACGATCAGTGACATGATATTGAAGATATACTCCTTAAATAAAAAAGTCACAACCCAGTTGTGAAAGGTTTCTATATATGAATTTAGCTTTATTTCTGGTCATTTGAATATAGGATTGATTGATTGATTGTTAAAGATCTGGATTAATGACAGTGTGATTTTAGGTTCATGAGAAAGACTCAGCTCTTATTGAAAATGGCAGAGACATTGCTACTTCTGCATTAAGTACATGCATTATTCTCTTTGAATTGATTTAGTGTTTGAAATAAATAATAATATAACACAGATGTTGTAGATGAAAATAATATAGTGTCAAGGTTTGTTCTTTGGCAGCCTTTTTTTTTTTTCTTCTTCTTCTTTTTTTAATCAGATCATCTCTTTCTGAGAAGATATAAAGACTCTTAGGCCAGGAAATTTCTATAGTCTGTTAGTTCACATCATTCTGATACCAAACCCAGTAGCCACTGCTAAATGTTTTGAGTCTCTGATTTTAATAATAGTGTTTGGCTCCCCAGAGGCCTAAAGATGAGTAGATATGGTGTAATTTTACCAGGTGCAAACTTCAGTTTTCTTATATCTCACCAAAGTGATCTAGGCTTTTAGTCATCTACAGTCTACCCTGGTCTACTTGAAACTTGTTCTTCTCCCATTGGGAGAAAAACTTCAAGTGCTTAATAAAAAAAAAAAAAAAAAAGAGGAGAAAGAATATGTTTAGATTCTTTGAAGCAGGTAGATCAAACCTTGGTCATGCGGCTTTCTTCTCTTTACTTTCCAAGACCACCACCATCTCAGTGCATCATTATAAAGACTCCTGTGGAACTTCACTTTCACAGAGACATTTAGAATGAATATATATTAAATACTGATGATGTCTTATTTTGCCCTTTTAGTTCCCTAACCTTTAGGTGGCTGTTGGTGTTATGGCATAGTAAACATTTCTGTGTGTTGCATAAGAACTTTTAGATTCCATGTTTAAAACAAACATATTAGATATGCTCTGCTGAGAGCTTTTACAGGTCCACAAAAGAAATCATTGTACTATGAGTTTTATTTAAAAGTGTCACTCAACCTATTCTTGATCATATTATTCAAACTTGTGTCGAATGATTCCAAATTGTCATTGAATATCTTCTGTGGTAAGGTAAATTTTTTCATACAGTGATTCTAATCCTTGAAAGGGAGTTTTATTGGATTTATTGGGAATTTAAATGTAAAATCTAAAAGGGGTCAAATCAAAATTTTTACAAGTCAGGCACAACTCATGTGCCTTTTGGCTAAATAAAGATGAAAATGTTGAATCTAGTTGGGTTATGATCAATCCAACATGCATGAACATCTTTATAAAGTACAAAATCTTTAAAATTAAAAACTACATATTATGGGAAATATTTCTTTTTATAAGTGTATTTCTCAATGTGATACCAACTTCTTGGAAATATAGTTAATGGCATATAAACAATCATAGAGTATCATGTTTATCTTTTCATGTCCTGTATTAACATTTACATTGATTCTCTCTGGTTTAAGTAAGATCCCAATTTAATGAAGGTAATACCTGTTTGCAACTTTGGCTTCTTCAACATAAGTCCTCATGATTATAAAACCTATGATTCTGAAAACCTATGATTTATTAAAGATTGTGTTTCACACCGGGGCCTATCATGGGGAGGGGGGAGGGGGGAGGGATTGCATTGGGAGTTATACCTGATGTAAATGACGAGTTGATGGGTGCAGCACACCAACATGGCACAAGTATACATATGTAGCAAACCTGCACGTTGTGCACATGTACCCTACAACTTGAAGTTTAATAATAATAAATAAATTAAAAAAAAAAAAAAAAAAGATTGTGTTTCATAATCGAGCTGATCACTGATATTCTGGAGTTATGAAATCAAAATTGTGAAAACATTGTTTATTCTGGTGGATTGAGAAGATTATGGTAAAATATGTAAACTCAGAATAATTTAAATAACCTAAGGAAGTAATTATTTTCTAATTTAAATATTATATGTATTATTTTTAAAAGGGGTAATTTTTTTATTGTGGTTGGGGCTGGCATCTTCACAATGTCTTCTCTTTCTTTATCATGTGAAAGATCCTCCAATGACTTAAAGTTCCCGAGTGCTCTCCAGTTCCTCAGTTCCTTCTGTCTGCAGGGATGAGTGGCTTATATGGTTGAGTTGGAGGAAGGAGCTGAGTAATCATAACCAGTCTCTCTCTCCTTCCTTCTACAGTAAGCTACTCTGCCATAGGAAAGGTGTATTTTGCTCTGCACCTTCATACTCTGGACTGTAATGGGCAACACTCTATGCAAGTGAGGATATATAGCACTGCATGTGGGTAGGTGAGGGGGGACATATGTCGAATTCTAGAGTTCAGAATTGGAAAAATTTCTTGTGTATATATGTTATATTTTTGAGTTTCTTTTATAGTAATAATGTGATATTTTGGTCTTTCTGCTGCTTCACTGTTGTTTTTCAACTAGTTCTGACTTCCCATAGGGTTTAAAAGGTATGCTACCTGTTAGACAGACCTCTGTAGGCTTTCTAAGGAAACAATGGAAAATTCAACAAAGCTGTTGAGATTTTGGATGGATTTTTAAAATTTTTTTTATCTTATGTCTTGATATGTATGTATACTTCTGTCCTTAATTAACTGAATGAATAAAAAATGCAAATATCAAATGAAGAAGAACATATGGTTGGAACTGTTGATAGAAGAGACAAAAGCTTTCAGCTCTTCAACTTTAGAAGAAATAGGGGGAAACTGATTATTGTGATACGTTACAGAAAGAAGAAAAGTATATGTGAGATGTACTTAGCTTCCAGCTAGCTTTGCTGCTCTGGGTAAAATCTGTATGTGACAGAGACTTGCTGGATGATACTCAGCCAGTTTCCTCTTTTGAGCACTCAGAAAAATCTACCTTTCTAGGTCTCCCTTTCAGATAAGTTGCAGTGATGTGAATGAGTTCTGGTCAGAGAGATGTGAGTAAACATATTGTTTGACCACTTCCAATCCTGCTTCTGTTTCTTTTTCAGTGCCCTCAAGTGGCTGTTTCTGTTTCAGTGCCCTCAAGTGTCATGGTTATGTCTTGGGCTTACTTCTGGTATCCGTGGAAGGATGGTCTGGTGAGGTCTTAGCCATTTTAAATGGGTGTATAATTTTGTAAGTTACTATTTCTAGGAAATTTTATCCTCTGAAATTTCCTATTATTACAGTTTCCTAGGGTCGTGATTCTTAATATTTAAAAAACTAATAATACATTAATTTCATACTTACCTGCGTTGTTATAATCACTAATGGCTGTTCTAATTTGATATATAATCCTTTCCTGCATGTAGAAGAATGATATAAAATGTCTACACTGTGGTTGAAAAAGTAAAGGGTATATCAGCAGTCACAACATCAGTATACTTTGCACAAAGAAATTTTTCCATGGATGCATTTCAGAAATATAAATCAAATCTCAAAATTAAATGAAGCATCAAAAAGATTTGAATATACAGAGAGACCTGCAAGAGATAGAAGATAAAGCTGTTCAATTTGTCGTGGACAAAATAGTACAGTTTGTTAGCTATTTTCTAAATACATTTTATAGTTAAATGGCTAAATATTTTATCGTTTATTTCTCTTGCTAGAAAATCTATTTGAGAAAACAAACACACATGTATTAGAAGTTGTCTAGGATACATCTTTTTTTTTTTTTTTTTTTTTTTTGAGATGGAGTCTGGCTTTGTCGCCCAGGATGGAGTGCAGTGGCACAATCTTAGCTCACTGCAAGCTCCGCCTCCCGAGTTCACGCCATTCTCCTGCCTCAGCCTCTCAAGTAGCTGGGACTACAGGCGCCCACCACCATGCCTGGCTAATTTTTGTATTTTTAGTAGAGATGGAGTTTCACTGTGTTAGCCAGGATGGCCTCGATCTCCTGACCTCATAATCTTACCACCTCAGCCTCCCAAAGTGCTGGGATTACAGGCGTGAGCTACCTCCCTGCCCAAAGTTAAGCATCTTTAACTGACTTTTCCACTGGGCTTCTCCTGACCTCATAATCCGCCCGCCTCTGCTACCCATTCTTTATTTTAATAAGGATACCATGCCCCAGACTTGATTCATCCCTGAAACATGGCTACAGTTTGGTTTCTTCTTTCCCCATGATTCTGCTAAGTATTTTCTATCAAGGTTAGCTCTTCCAACATTCTATCCCTGCTGAAAGCCTTTCTTACCTTCACTTTTCTGATTTTCCTTTGATTTCTAAGACTTTTATCTTTTCATTACCCTTCATGATCCCTCTTCCTCTGCTGGCTCCCTAAAAGAGGTGGGGATCCACAGACCCCTATTCTCAGATAATTTTTTTTTTTTCATATCCTGCTCTATGCAACTGCAACCTCAATCTCGGGACAAAAAAACACTTTGGCATCTTCTCCCCCAAACTTGCTTCTACAATTGAGTTTTCTCTCTCAAATAAACATCTCACTGAAAGGAAAAAATATATATTGAAACAGAAGGTGAGAGCTATTATGAAAGGATTAAAATTTCTCTTTCTGCTTATCTCTGGAATTCTGCACTTGCTACTTCTGCTGCCTTGGATAAGCCAGGTAGCAATATTTGTTTATTCTGAACTAACCTCTGAATAGTTTTTTTTTAAACAGTCTCCCGTGTCTTTAAGTCTTCCATATTCTACTGAAATATTTAATCACTTTATTCATATATCTAAATCTTTTAGTAAGTGATTTTCTAGCACAAATCCTCGTACATATTATGCACCCGCTTCCCTCTCTCCCCCATCCTGTCTTCCTGTATTAGTTTGCTGGGGCTGCCTTAACTAACTATGCCCCCTTCTGAATATATACCCAAAGGAGGTGAAATCACCACCTCATAAAGGTATCTGCATTCCCATGTTAATTGCAGCATTATTCACATAGACTAGATACTGAAACAACCTAAGTGTCCATCAGTGCACAAATAGATAAAGAAAATGTGGTAATACATATACAATAATATTTTACTGTTGTTTCTCACCTTTAAAAAGGAGATCCTATCTGACAAGGTGGTGTGCCCTATAGTTCCAGCTACATGGGAAGCTGAAGCATGAGGATCATTTGAAGCCAGGAGTTCAGGACTCTAGTCCACTATGATTGTGCTTGTGAATAGCACTGCACTCAAGCCTGTGCAACAAAGGGAGACCTTGTCTATAAAAAAAGAAAAAAAAAATTGTAGATCTTGCCATTTATTGCAACATGGATGAACATGAAGGACATCATGCTAAGTGAAATAAGCCAGATATAGAAATAAAAATATTACCTGATCTCACTTTTATATAGAATATAATTCAACTATACAGAAATAGAGACCAAAGCAGCATTTACCATGGGTGAGAGGGAGCAGAGGAAACGAGGAGATATGGGTCAAAGGATATAAAATAGCAGATGTGTAGGATGAACACATTTAGAGATCTAATGTACAACAAAGGACTAATAAAATTGTATTAGAGATTTTTGTCAAATAAGATTTTAGTTGCTGTTGTCAAAAAAGTAAGTAACTATGTGAGATGATTTGTATGTTATTTTGCCTCACTACAGGAACCGTCTTAGTATCTGTATGTATTTCATAACATCATCTTGTAAACATCAAATATGGATAATATAATTATTTTGAAACAGACAATATCGTTTTAATCTTTGTATGGAGTGCTCCTCAAAATACAGAAATGACATTAGGTTTAGCTATATGACAATCAGTGGGGTTGACAGATGTCAAAGGCAGCTTATCCTGTTGTAATGTCACTTAGTTAATGGTAAAGAGCTTTGTGGATTCCTATTAAATGTTTTATCATGTGTATCTTTTATTAGTTGCAAGTTATTCGAACTTAAAATTCACGTGGATTTTTACTTTGGCTTTAGGCAGTTTGTAAGATAAATTGGTACAGGTTTTACATACTCACCTTCAGGGCTAAGTAGATATCAGGTTTTGTAATGTAATGGCTCTGATTTCTTTTATAGTTTATATGTAAAGCTTAAACTGATAGGTCTAGGAGTCTTGTTTATCATATAGACTACATTAGCCTTTGCATTTGTGGATAAAGCAGACATTGATGATAATACATACTGAAGTATATTTTTGGATAGCAAAGTAGACCCTTTAAAATAATTAGTTTTGATATTATTAGTGTATTTATATGTACATGTGTGATTTTCTAATTTTTATATAATGCCTTATAATTTACAGAATCTTTATACTTTTTTCCTCTGATTTGCATAACATAGACATGGTTCTGTTTTATACTTTAGAAAATTGGATGTTGAACAAATTTAAAAGAAAAATGCAGCTCACAAATAGGAAGTATCACAGCTAGGATAACTACTTAACCCTACAAAATTAAAGTCTTACAGAATTAAAGTCCATTGCTTTTTTCATACATTATATTGTGATGTGTTTATGCACACACACATCTGCAAGCACGTATATGTACCTGTACATGTAAGTTTGAAGAGAGAAGATATAGACTTTTTTTATTCTTGGGAATGAATCATAGGATTGACAATTCAAATTAAGCCAAATTAAGGGATTTTTATTGAAGTCAAACTTTATTCTTCATCACAAGCACTGAAAAACAAAATATTCTTTAGCTTCTGTCCCCAGTTCTAGTCCTCATATACTGTCCAAGTAAGGGTCATTATTGTCACACATATATATGACTTATAAAGGAACAAACTAAAGCAGAAATTTGGGACAGAAAAACAGAAAAATAATCATAAAGAATTGAAACTTACTGGGAAGAATAATTAATTATGTAAGTATTATCAAAATTATTCCTGACTTGAAAATCTTATTATAGTTTTATTTCTGTATATATAAGGAATATCCAAAAGCATTACTGTTTCGATTTTATTGAAGGTATTTAAATATTTAAGCAAATGAATGAATAGTGAAATATATTAGAATATTCAGCAAAAAAATAGAACTTAACATAACATTAGTGTTTAGAATTTTCTAAACACAAGTGGCCTTATTAATAACAAGGCATCTGAGAATGCCATTTATTTACAATCAATGGATTCAATCAATATATGTTTCAGTTTCTTTTTACCAAAGAACATTGTGAGAAAAGCTACATGGTTAAAGATGTCCTTTGTGGCCATTTGCTAGATTTACTTGACATGTTTGTGCATAAACATTTAGGTTGAAAAATGAAACCTAAGCAGACTTGCTCAATGAACTCTACTTATCTTGTTAATGATTTTCTAAGTTTATGCATAATTTTGAAAATTAAATGGATGTTCTATTGAAGGTAGTTTTAGTTAGGGTCTCAGTCACATGTGGACTCTTTAGTCCCCAACAAGTATTTTAAATAGCATGAATGAATGTTTGTTTCTAATACGTAAACCATACTATTATTCACCATTAAGCATTTGACCGTTTCTTCTTAAGCTCCTTCAGCAAGTTGGCTTCTCTTCTCTTTAACTAAAATTCATCATTTCGCAATTTTTTGCTATTGATCATTTTTTGCTTTTGCCATACTTCTTGGATGCTCAAGGTCCAAAAGCCAAATTCCCCATCCCACCAAACCTGCTGTTTCGCTTTCATTTCCTGTCACAGTTAATATAATCACAAGTATTCAGTAATCCGTAGTAGACAGTTTGATATGATCCTACACACAATCTTGTCTGCCATTCCCTATATTCTAAGATGTGCAGATTTTATTTGAGGCATGAGAGGAGGAAACTTGCTGAGAAAGGAAACCTGTCTTCATCCTGTCTTCTTTATTTTTCATTAATTTTTGCCTCACCCTGCATCTCTTACTCTTTTCTTTTCTCTGTAATGCACAGATTCTATCTTTCCTGTTTCCTGACCCTCTTGAAGTCAGCTGGTCCTGAAATGAAATCTGGGCTTATCCGAAGGGAAGGAGACCTTTAGTAGGTTTTAACCTGTGATTTCTGCCTAGTTCGGCAGAATGCTTTATTGTTATTTGGGGCACAAACACAGCCGATAATAAAGAAGACCTTACTTTGTGTTGTCCTTGCATCTTATAAATTTGGGGATCTAATAGGAAACAAATGGTGACTGAGTAATGCTAGATTCAAATATTTCTGGGTCCCTTAACCATAGTACTGTCAAGAACTATAAATATCTTAGATGTTGCCCCACTTGTGTACTAACAAGTTAGCCTGCCACATTTGTATGGACGTTTTCAGAATACATAAAGCTCCTGGGTCATTAATGAAGGACTTTATTACTCATAGTAGTAGCAGTAGCCAGAGTATTAGCATTTGTGCCAATTCACTAAATTCCAGGTCCCACAAGGAGTTTTGAAATGGACTACATGATTTCTGACCATGCAGTGGGTTATGTTACAAAAGATGAACCTTAAGTTTAGGCAACCTGAATGTTTTAAAATTGGCAGCAAGCTGATTGACTCTGTCCCAAGAGAAGATATGATATTTGTTACATTAATTAATTAACAAACATTCCCTTTGCTTCAGAACGAGACTATTTCTGTCCTCTGAGGCTGTTTCCTACATACTGTTGACCCTTGAATAACATGGGCTTGAACTACATAGGCCCATTTATACATTTTTTAAACAAAATACACATGGAAAACACAGTACACACAGGATGTGAAACCTGCTTATAGTGAGGACCAAATTTTTGTATATGCGGATTCCTCACAGTCATGGGTTGAGTATATATAGGAGTCTGGTACCAACCCGTAATTTATACCAAAAGACCACAGTCAACATCTTCAAAAAATCAGTCTGGAATAAAAGCAGTCGATACCTTTTCTCCTAAGAAGTACAGAAACATGAGAGGATATCTAGCATTCTAATACAGGTTGGGCATCCCAGATCTGAAAATCCAAAATCTGAAATGCTCCAAAATAGGTTACTTTTTGAGTGCTGACATGGTGCTTAAAGAAAACGCTCACTGAAATGTTTTGCAGATTTTTAGGTTTGGGATTCTCATCTGTTAAGTATAATGCAAATATTTCTAAACCAAAAAAGGCCCAAATCCAAAACTCTTCTGGTCCCAACCAGTTTTGGACACAGGATACTCGACTTGTAATATCCAGTTTACCTCATTGCATAAAGCTACTTTCCAAGGATTTCATAAATCAGTTCTTTGCTAAGCAGAATCATTGTTGCAGTCTTAGTTTTAGCACTGACATATTACAGTGCCTTCCAACTGACCTTTGATATCACTTCATCCTCTTTTAGTAAGTTTCCAATAATTTTATACTGTTTCGTGTCATAATCCATTTGTGTTGCTACAAAGGAATGCTTGAGGCATGATCATTTATAAACAAAAGAGGTTTATTTGGCTCACAGGTCTGCAGGCTGTGCAAGGAACATGGCACCAGCAACTGCATCTGGTGAGGGCCTCAAGCTGCTTCCACTCATGTGTAAGGGAATGGGGAGCTGGGATGTGCAGATCACGTGAGAGAAGCAAGCAGAGCAGAGGGGAAGGCAGGCACATTTTAACAACCAACTCTCATGTGAATTAATAGAGTGAGAACTTATTTGTCACCACAAGGAAGGCACCAAGTCATTCTTGGGACAAGTGCCCCCATCATCCAAACACCTGCCAATAGGCCCTCCAAAATTTGGGACTTAATTTCAACATAATGTTCGGGGGGACAAACATCAAAAGTATAGCACTTGGTAGGTAGGAAGTACCAAATAAATGGTAGTTATAGCTGTTTCTCAGTTAAAAATCTGGTCTTGCCAGTTCCCTCCAGTATTCCATCTTAAACTTACCTTTTATATAAAGTCTTTTATGGTTCAGCTATGGCTACCTCTTCTGCACTCCTGACCTGCATTGGATAGCCTCATGTGGATGCTTCAGACATCTCAAGCTCATAACATCCTATACAAGTCTGGTTCTCCTCCCTCCTTTCCCCCACTCACAACATGCACACTCATTCTCTCACAGTGCTACTGTTGTGAGTGAATTTTATGTAACTACCAGTGGTGCAAATCAAAACATAGAAGTCTTTTATTATATGTTCCTCTTTTTTGCCCATTTGTGTTTTGAAATTTATCTTCTAAAAAATTACCAACTCCATTACCACCCTAGTCCAAACCATCATTAGCTCCTCTCTTTCCTGAAACATTGCACTGGCCTCCTCTCTGTATTATCCCTGCCCTCCCACTGCCCCCATATGTATTTCAGTTTTTCTAGGTAAATATGCTTGTGTTAACTTATTTAAAATACTCCCTAACACATTCCATTGCCACGAGGATGAAGACAAAACTTACCACATCCTAAAAATACCTGCAAGATGTTTTTCCTGGATACCTCTCTACTCTCATCCCACTCTTGCTTCCCCTGGCTCCTTCTACGGCAGATTCACTTCACTGGTCCTTCCACAGATATTGCTGAACAATAATTTTATTCCGTGAGCTGGGGTTATAGCACTAAATAAAGACAGAAAACATTCATGTCCTCGGAGATTGCATTCTTTTGAGGAAAGACAGACAATAAATAATAAAATACAATCAATTATAGTTGCTATGGCCTTTTCTGCCATAAGCTGATGACACATATTGTTTTCACTTCCTGTAATGAATTTTCATACCCTTTTCACACGGTTATCTCATCCCTCATTTCTCAGATCAGGGATCCCTTGCTTGAGATCGCCTCCTCAGAAATCATAGACTGAACCCATTCACTGTGAACTCTCACAGAAGCACATACTTTTCTTTAGTGGCACTTATCATGATCATGACTTTATATTGAGTTATGTATTAATAGATTTATATTTGTCTTACCCAGCTGACCATAAGGAATTGCTTTGGTTTTCCTTTTCCAAAACATATCTTGGGCCTAGGATGAATACCACGTAACCGTAGACTACTCGAGCCTGGAGACTTTGTTCTATTTTTGATTCACTGATGTGTCCCAATCAGCTAGTCAGCAGGGAGAAAAAACAATCTCTCTCCCTGTTTCTCTCTTTCTGTATTATACAGCATAATACTTTTGTCTTATGATTGCATATGATGTATTGTGTGAGTATACTGAAAATATTTTAAAAGGAAACTGGGAAAATTGAGCAATGTCTTAGATATATAAAGATAACAACTTTTGAGATTAAGGATGTTACACAGTTTCTATGTTTTTATGTTACCAACAGATGATGAGTTGGATTGGAAGGTCAATTATTTGTCACAGTTGGTGTGGGAGTCTCTAAGAACACAGTTGCTAAAGAATTCATTTCAAAATTCTTATTTACTGATTACACATATTTGAGAATGGTATAACATGTTTTAAACTACTATTTTCAGTTAAAATAGAATTTGTATACTTGTTTGAAGTGCATAGTCAGAATAAATACATGTCCTATACCCAATTCCAATTTCTCTGTAAGATTATTTTCACATATTGCTTGAAAACTACTTTTAAAAAAATGAATATTTATTGTTTCTTCATTTAAATAATTACATAGAGTTTTTAACCCTAAAGGTTATTTAAAGATAATTTTTACATATCCATAAAAATAAATATTTCTGAAATTCAGGAGATATATTTCATATGCTCTAAATATTTATGTCTTTAATCTTATGAATGTGTGTAACTTTAAATTCTGTAAACATTGACATGTTTATTGTCATGTCAATAGTTTACTGATGATGATCTATTTTCAATAAAAATGAATATTAGCTATCTTTAATAAAAATGACTTATTTGTCCCGTTAGCTTAAGGTATTAGGCACAAATTACTTTATAATAGTGTCTGGTGTTTTAAAGTCATGGAGCAAATTATTTTATCCTTCTAACCAATTTTTTTCCAAAGCAAAAGTGAAACTTTGAATTTGCAAATTAGTTTTGTAAGAAGCATGTTTTTTTCTACGTGTGGCTCACTGTCTTCTATTATTTATATACTTGGTAGATTTCATTTATGAAATTTGTTAGAAGCATGTATTTTCTATGTGTACCTCATTGTCTCCTATTTATACACTAGGTAAATTTCATTTATGTACAGTCTTAAAATACTTTGGATATTTTAATAAAAACTACACGCTAATGTTCTAAGCATGTTAAATGATTCACAAACCCTTCTTACAACTTTCAAAATGCCTTTCAAATGTCTGCCACATCTGCTACATTTTAATTATACCTGTTCTGTTCTATTTTTGTATAAGTTTTCTTTCTTCAGTTTATATCAGCATTAGAATTCTTGTCCCTACTCTAAAATCTGTATTTATAAATTCATGGACTTTGTCTCCACTAGACACACTGGAGGGATTTCATGTTTATTAGTCTGAAAAACTGGGCTCAGGAAAGCTCATTTTAATGCTTAGCATGATAAATACTTGAATTGGCAAATAGCATGTCTTACAAGAAGGGTAAACTCCTTCAAGACCCATTATCGCTAGAAGCAGTGTCCTTAGAGTAATTTTAAGGAACAGTTTCTGTAGATGATTGGTGATGTATTGTATATAATACCAGTTAAAATTCATGCTGATTTGAATGTAACCATAGGTTTTCCTCAGTAAAATACAGGTTTTCACAAATATTGTTTGATCTATGTTCAAAATTGAGTTTGCAGGTTTTAACTTGATACCACAGTGCGTATCTTTATCCCATTTTCGTCAGCTTGTGATGGAATTTTAGGGACTACATAAGACTGTTAAATTTACTATATATGACAAATTCATTTACTATAATTTAATACCCATTTTTGAAGGGAAATCTTCATGTTCTATATCTTGTTCTGAAATTTTCCAGAAGATTTAAAGGTTAGTTGCTCTACTTACTGTGCAACTTCTTTTGTCAGTGTGATTTTTATACTGCATGATGTACTCATTTTTATACTGCACTGTGATTTTTATACTGCAGTGCTAGAGAGCAAAGTAGATTATAGAATGAACGACATAGTACTGGTCCTATTAGACCTAGGCTAGAGGGGACCTTTATGCTTTATGGGAGCTTCCTATGGTTCTCTTCTGGCTGTACCCACACCATAAGGCAAGGAGTTTCATAGGGCCCAGGTGTGAGCATGTGGAGCCAGCATTCCCCTCGTCATTCTCTAGTACATATTCTGAGCACCTGAGATCCCCCAAGTCCTTGCCTATTTGGCCCCCAAACCACCTCCAGGACCTATTTAAGTTTGTTCCTCAAGCTCATCTACCTGAGAGCAGACCTCATTGCTAGTGAATGAACATCTAAATCTGCAGAGTTCCCAAGAAGTGGATGTATGCAGGGGATGTGTGACTGAAGCTGGCAATGTGGGTTTAGCGTCCATCTTCCCAAGGATAGACCATACCACAGATGTACATATCTCAGACCTAAAGAATTCCAGGACATGAGTCTGTACAGGGAGCTTGGTGGTTTGGGAATGGATGCCCACACAAATGTGAGCATAACCTTTTGTAGTACTGTACAGAACTGAGAGTGAATCTAGGTCTTCCCATACCAAACTGTTCTGGCACAGGTGGAGTTCTAGAAATCTCAATTTTATAAGGCACTTTGCCTAATTGGAAGTATACTTATTGGGAAGTAATGAATGTAAAGCCAATATGAATAAGAAGGTCTATGTCATGACAGAAGTATAGAATTTATTTTATTTGATAGTTTGTTAACGTGGCTTATAACTCTAAATATTTCAACTTATTCTATAGGAGATTCCATTTGCACTACTACCCTAGGCTCTAAAAATGTTAGAAGTTAGCCTATACAGCGGTTTCAAATTCTGTTTTCTAAAATCAGTATTAACTATTTATTAGAAAATTTGACTCTTTTTATAAAGTTATTGATCCTAAAGGGAACCTTGAGGTCGTTGGCTCCACTCACTCACCCAGAATGGGAAATCACTTTCTAGAATCCATAACAGATGCTTATTCTGTCTCTGTTTTAATATTTTTAGAAACAGGCAGCTCAACAACATTAAAAGCAATGTTTCTAATTGTTTAATTAATTTACATTTTAAAACATTATTTCTAATGTTTAGTTCTATTCTTTCTTTCTTCATTTATTCATGTGAAACAGGGCTCAGTGCTCTCACTGGCCAGCCTAAGCCAAAAATTAGTGGCAGGCTGTTTTTCCACACTGACACCTTTATTTGGGGATGAGAATTCACTGACTTTTTTTAGCTGGACTGTGCACACTTTCTGTATTGTTATCTATGTCATTCACTTTTACATTCATTCACCCAAAGTTTATCAGGTACCCAGTACCCAAGGGCTTTTTATTCACTCCTTAGTTCAGAAAAGAGATTCTGAGTGCTGTCATTATTTCACCGGATTAATTTTAATTTTACTAGAATAAAAAAATAGTAAGCCATGCTTTATAACAAATGTGTTTATTTCTCTAAGGGAGAACTTTTGTTTGATGACTAAGAAATTTCTCATTCAGCCATTGCTTCTTCCTTGAGTTTATTTTATTAAAAATTTTTGCTGATTCGGAAGAAAAATGCAATAACACTTCTTTCAAAAATATGTTGTGGGAAACAAAGAATATAGAATGCTAAGATAATATCAATCAAAATATAATTGATGTAGAAAATCCTTTAGTATCCACATAAAAATATTAGAACTAATAAGTGAGTTTAGCAAGGTTGCAGGACACAAGCGCATACAGAAGTAAATTGTTTTTCTATACATCAACAAAAAAAGGGTTTGAAAATGAATTTTTAAAATTTCATTTATAATAGCATCAAAGGAGAAAATACTTAGGAATGAATTTGACAAATAAGTGCATGGCTTGTATACTGAAAATTATAAAACCTTATTGAAAGGCATTAATGGAGGCATAATTAAATGTAAATGCATCCCATGTTCATCATTTGAAAGACTAAATATTGTTAAGATGATAATATCCCTTATTCATCTACAGATTCAGTGAAATCCCTATAAATATTTCAGGTACTTTCTTATATAACTGACAAAATAAACTGACAAAATAATCTAAAAATTCATGTGAAAATCCAAGGGACCTAAAATCACAAAAACAATTGTGAAAAGAATGAACACATTTGGAACACTCATACTTTGTGATTTAAAAATTTACTACAAAAATACAATAATAAAGAAATTGTAGGCTGGTTGCAGTCACTCACACCTGTAATCCCAGCACTTTGGGAGGCCACCATGGGAGTGAATCACTTGAGGTCAGGAGTTCAAGAGCATCCTGGGTAACATGGTGAAATCCCATCTCTACTAAAAATACAAAAATTAGCTGGGTGTGGTGTGGTGGCAGGCGTACCTGTAATCCCAGCTTCTTGGGAGCCTGAGGTAGGAGAATCGCTTGAAATGGGAGGCAGAGGTTGCAGTGAGCTGAGATTGTGCCTCTGTACTCCAGCCTGGGCAACAGAGAGAGACTCCATCTCAAAAAAAAAAAAAAAAAGAAAAGAAAAAAGAAAAAAGAAAGTGTAGTGTGGACGTAAGGACAGACATGTAGATCAATAGAATTGCTTTGAAAGTCCAGAAATAGACCCTCACACATTTATGGTTAATTGATTTTTTTTTACAAGGGTGTCAAGAGCATTCAATGTAGAAAAAAATAGTCATTTCAACAAGTGATGGTAGGACAGCTGGTTATCCACATGCAAAAAAATGAAGTTAGACTCTTATCTTGTTTATAAAAATTTTGCTCAATATGGATTGAAGTTATAAAACTCCTGGAAAAAAACATAGAAGTATGTTTGCCACTATGGGTTAGGCAGTGGTTTCTAAAATTCTAAGATATGACCCAAAAGTTAAATGGCAAAGAAAAAAACTTAATAAATTGAACTACATCAAAATTATAATTTTGTTGGTGCAAATGATATCAAGGAAGTGAAAAGAAAACATGCAGAATAGGAAAAAATATTTGCAAATTATTTTTCTGATATGGGGCTTGTATCCAAGAGTGTAAAGAACTTTTATGAGTTAGTAATAAAATGACAAATAATTCACTTAAAAATTGACAGCCGACTTGAGTAGATATTTTTTAATAGAAAGTAACAAATTTACAATGATCATGTTAATATATGCTCAACTTCATGCTCATTCTTTATTAAAGAAATGCGAATGAAATCCTCAATGAAATACCGTTGCATATATGCTAGGATGGCTAAAATAAAGACAGACAATAGCAATAGCAAGTGTCAGTGAATATGCAGAGATCCTGGAATCCTCATACATTGTTGGCATGATTGTAAAATGGTACAGTAACATTGGAAAACATTTTGCAGTTTTTCAAAATGTTAAGCATATTGCTACTCCACTTCCAGGAATCTACCCAAGAGAGTGCATTAGAGGAGCTTTCCCCTTTAGAGTTGGGTGAAGGGGATATGTTTAAAGGGAAAGGATGTATAATCTTTTCCTAGAGATTAAAAATCACCACAAACATCAAGCCCTTAAATTATATATATTAGGCCTAATTTTCAAAAACCACCCAACAAGTTAGGAAGTGGTTTCATCATTTTATATGAGATCTCAGAGCAGTTTAAAACAGTATCGCAAAACCTTCTACTTCCCAATAATTTATACACAGTAAGATGCTTTCTATAACATGTGCTGAGTGAATGAAATTATTTCATGACAAAGCAGGTCACATTCAGTTCTATTTAAATACCTCCTGCTATTGACATAGTTGGAATTTTTACCTCTAATGAATAATGGCCCGCCTCTATACATTCAGAAAAATTGAGTTTTAAACACAAGGAATGCCTAATGTAATTAGATTTCTGAACATCTTGAAAATAAATTAATACAAATTCAAGCACATCTGCTTGTAGCATTTCTGTAAATTGAGTCTAAATGGTGAATGTCATTTTATGTAATTATCACAGTAAAAGTAGGATCAGAAAAAAAGTCTTTTCGTTTGAACCAAACCAATGCAGCTTGAGTTGCTGATTTTAAATATGTTGTTTTCTTTTCATTAAGATAGTAGATCTCAAGATACCTTTGGCAACAGTAAAGCCTCTTATTTTTTTGCATGCACATAGGACATATATTCTACTCATGCTCTGGAAATAAATGCAATTGAATTTGAATGTGATGTGATAAAATCAGAAATAACCTAGTATTGAGTACAGGTTGTTCCCAATTAATAGTTCATTTAAAAAATCAGATTTATTGCTTTTTTATATCAATATCAGATCTACCGACTGATCAGATCTATTGAATAAAATAAGCTCTCTGAGAGCTTATTTTCTAATATTTTACATGAAAAAATTAGAATGCATTGCATGTCAACCCAAAACTTTCAAACAGTTTTCTAAAATATAACCCAAATTATACTTAACCATTAACATATAAGTAACAAGAGATTATGCTAGGTTTTAAAATGCGTAAAATGTCACTTTCTGATTACTGATCAATAAGGTTGCTAAAAAAAGTTTTTTAAAATTTATGTCACCTCTCTTAGATGTCACTCTTTTGTTATGATTTCCAAGATGCATACATGATATTAAAATCAATCCAGATTTTAAAAATGTATTGCATTTTGTGGATATAAATATGCATTTTAAAGTTTAGTACCATGTTTTGTGGAAATAAATGTAAGTTTTCTTGTGTAAACAGCAGTCTAAAAATCATTATATTGAGAGCTGCATATGTTTTATGAAGTTTTCATGTTAAAAACCAAGTGATATTCTTCTAGAAAGATTTATTCAGAGGGACAGGCTGATGGGTGGACCTGAATTTAAATTTAAATTATCTATTGTAATGGGTGCCGGGAGTGAAAAATAATAGATGTGATATGGTCCTTGGCTTCAAGGAAGTCATAGTCTAATGAGGAAAACACTTGCAAATAGCACATTAAAAAGTGACGAAAGTGTTGCATGTAGAGTAGAAAGTGCTAAAGGAGACCTGGGATGGAGCAGTCATGTGAAATGAGTATTAAAGCTGGGCCTGCCTTAGAGATGAAGTAATCCTCCACGGGTCAGAGGAAGGAGGGAAGGTCATCAGCAAAAGCCTAAGAACTTTGAGAGTATTGTTTGCTCAGGGTATGTACCAGGATAGACTGTGCCTGTTTCAGGATGGCAAGAAAGAAGACTAGAAAGTGGTGAGAGACACGACTAGAATGGTTGATCAATTTTTAGTGACCGGATAAAAATTAGAATTTGGCCGGGCGCAGTGGCTCAAGCCTGTAATCCCAGCACTTTGGGAGGCCGAGGCGGGCAGATCACGAGGTCAGGAGATCGAGACCATCCTGGCTGACACGGTGAAACCCCGTCTCTACTAAAAAAGACAAAAAAAAAAAAAAAAAAAAAAAAACTAGCCGGGCGAGGTGGCCGGCGCCTGTAGTCCCAGCTACTCGCGAGGCTGAGGCAGGAGAATGGCGTGAACCTGGGAGGCGGAGCTTGCAGTGAGCTGAGATCGCGCCACTGCACTCCAGCCTGGGCGACAGAGCGAGACTCCGTTTCAAAATAAGTAAATAAATAAATAAATAAATAAATAATAAATAAAAATTAGAATTTAACCTTCAACAGTGAGAAGCAGGTACATGTCAGGGTAGTGACACTCATTCATTCAACAAATATTTGAATACTTAGTATAGCCAGGGAATAGACACAGTTCAGATACCATATTCCAACAGAAGAGAAAAATGTGGAATGCTCAGATCTGTGTTTTAGAAAGACAGCTTGGATGTGGAAGACAACTTTTACATGGATTTTCAGGGAAACTTGTTGAAGGGGTCCTGCCTATTCAGGTGAGAATGATGGGAAAGTGAATTGAGGCAGTGAGAGAGCATCTGAGTGGAGAAGCTCCATGTGAGAGAAGCTCCAGAGATAGAATCAACAGGATTCCTTGACTACTGCATATAGAATGGGGAGTACCAGGGAGTAACTCTTGTTCACATGGCTGAGATTTCTGGTTTTGTCGTTCTTGGGTGACTTAGGAAGCTTGTGGTGAAAGAGAAGATAGTGAAAGAATAGGCTTTCGAGCTAATAGGTTTTAGAATATAGTTTGAGATGCATTGAGTTTTATTTGTATTAAACATTTTAGAGTAGAAATATAGAGTAAAATATTGAAAAAAGTATAAAACCCAGGAAGGTAGTTTGGGCTTGTCTAAAAAGATGAAAGATGGTAGATGTGTATTATGAAAGTGGATGAAATCAACTCGAAGAGTGCTTAGCGCAGATGACCTCAACAAAAGGATTTAGTTCCAAATGTAAAAGAAAATGAGAAAATGTTATCTGGTTGAAGGAACTGCAGTACTGATGGTCTCAAGAATTTAGAAAAAGGTTCAGGAAGGCAATGAACCAGAGTAGCCCTACTGAGGTGTAGGGGGAAACTTCATACTGTGGCCACATCCTCTTCACCTGTTCTCTCATAATCCACTCTAATGAGTGTCTAAAATTATTCTTATAAAGATATGTGGCATCTTTCACCTTGCCAATGCCAATAGTCAAAACTCAACTTCCATTTAACTATACTTCTCAATAGGATGAGTCAGCTGATTTCTTTCTTTTTCTTAAGATATTTTCTACACTTGCATCTTGTGATCTACATTTTCCTGATTTTCTTCCTCTTGCACTCATTGCCCCTTCTTACTTCATTTGCTGGATTCTCATTCTCTTTCTGAGCTTTACATATTAGAGTATCACTGGGCTCGGTCCTTGGCGATCTTCCTTCCTCTATCCTGCTCCTATAAATTTGAGCATTAATCATATGCTAATGACACAAACATTTATGTAAACCCCAACTTTTTCCTTAGTCTCCAGAATTCCTTATCCAACTCCTGATTCTACATCTCTGATTAGGTCTCACCTAAATGCAGCCAAAGTACAACTTATATTTTTCCCAGCCAAGCCTGTTCTTCTGCTAGTCATTTTTATATCTATAAATGTTGCTACTCCCCACCTACTTACACAAGCCAAAAACCTGAGAGTCACTGCTGATTTCCCCCCTTTTTCTTAGACTTCCATTCTATCTACAGCAAACCTCTACCTTCAAAATAATCCAACCAATTTGTAGACCTTTACCTCTAACACTTTATCCATCAGCATATCTCACCTGGTCTAGTGCAACTACCTCACCACTGGTCTTCCTGCCTCCACTCAAATCAGATTAAAACTGTACTAAAATTATTCAAAATTTTAGCATTGCATTTAAAAGAAAATAAAAGTTCTGTCTCATGATGTTAGTTATTGTTGCACAATAAATTACCTCAAAACCTAAGAGCTGAAAATGGCAAACACTTACTCTTTGGCTGTTTCCATAGGTAAGGAATTTTTGAAAAGCCTGGATGCACAGTTCTGGCTCAGGGTCTCTTAAGAAGTGGTGGTCATTGAAAAACCTTAATGTTGAGAGAGCACTTATGTCTAAGGTGGCTCCCTCACATTACCGTTAGCAAAAGCCTTCAGTTTCTCACAACATGGGCCTCTACATAGGGCTAGTTGAATGTTCTCAGGACATGGTACCTGCCTTCCCTCTGACATATGTTCTGTTTCTTTCTTTTTCCTTTTTTTAATTTTTGTTTGTTTGTTTTTTGGAGACAGTCTTGCTCTGTCGCCCAGGCTGGAGTGGTCAGTGGCACAATCTTGGCTCACTGCAACCTCCGCCTCCCGTGTTCAAGCAATTCTCCTGCCTCAGCCCCCTGAGTAGATGGGATTACAGACACATGCCACTATACATGGCTAATCTTGTATTTTTAGTAGAGACGGGGTTTCACCATGTTGGTCAGGCTGGTTTTGAACTCTTGACCTCAAGTGATCCACCTTCCCCAGCCTCTCAAAGTTCTGGGATTACAGGTGTGTGCCACCTCACCCAGCCTACAGACACGTGTTCTAAGAGAAAGAGTGAAAAGGGAACCACGGTGTTTCTAATGACCTATTCTCAGAAATGGTAGACTTTCTATCCCTTTCTCCCACATTCATGCCAAACTAAACACATCACCTTTCTAGCAATTTCTTAAATGTACCAAATTCTTTCCAGCCTGAGATGTCTTGCACTTTCTGTTTCATTTGCCTTGAAAATTCTACCCCAGATCTTCATGTATTTATTTCCCATACTTAATTCATGTCTCTGGTCAAGGATGATTTTCTTAAAGAGGCCATTTTTAATCATTCTTATCTAAACATCACTCGCTTCTCACCATTTTATATGCCATTACTCCCTTTTATGTTTTTCAAAACATTTATTTTCATTTGTGGCAACATGGATGGACCTGGAGGACAATATGCTACGTGTCACAGAAGGACAATCACTACGTGATTCCACTTACATCTGATATGTAAAGTTGTCAAATACATGGAAGCAGAGAATAGAATTGTGATTACCAGGGGCTAGAGCAAGGGAGAAATGAGGAATTGTTGCTCAATGTATGTAAGGTTTATTATACAAGATGATAAGTTCTAGAGACCTGCTTGATATGGTTTGGATATTTGTCCTCTCCCAGTCTCATTTCAAAATAGAATCCCCAGTGTTGAAAGTGGAGCCGTGGAGCCTAGTGGGAGGTGTTTGGGTCATGAGGGCAGATCCCTCATGAATGGATTCGTGCTATCCCCATGGTAATGAGTGAGTTCTTGATCTGGTAGTTCACCTGAGGGCTGGTTGTTTAAAGAGGCCTGGTCCCTCCTCCTTTCTCTCTTGCTCCTTGTCTCACCATGTGACATGCTGGCTCCCCTTCCTTTTCACCATGACCAAAAGCTTTCTGGGTCTCACCAAAAGCCAAGCAGATGCTGGCACCATGTTCCTACTGTGTGTAATCATTAGCCAAGTAAACCTCTTTTCTTTATAAATTACCCAGCCTCAGGTATTCTTTTACAGCAATGCAAATAGACAAATATACTGCTGAGCAACATAGTACTTACGGTTAACAATACAGTATTGTGTACTTTAAAATATGTTAAGAGGATAGATTTCACCTTAAGTATTCTTAACACAAAGAGCCAACAACCCCCCTCCCCACAAAACATTAAAACAAACCAAAGCACACACACAAAAGACACAGGGAAATTTTTGGAAATGATGAATATATTTAGTATACTAATTGCAGTGATGGTGTCATGGCTGTATGCATATGTTAAAAGTCATCAAAATATAATAAAAATATGTTCAATATTTTGTATATAAACTTACATAGTAAAACTTTAAAAAAATCCTTCTCTGAATTACATTATAATTTATCTATTCATTTACTTTCTACCTCACTAGACTATAAGATTGAATAAGGCACAGATTTTGCTTCACCACATTTTTCAGTTTCTGGGATGGTGCCTGGGACATAGTAGGCCTTCAATAAATAATTATTGAATGAAAGAATACATAAGTAAGAATATGAATGATTGATATAATGGTTCAGAACCTGTGCTTTATAATTCAGATCTCTTACTTTCCTTGCTGTGCAATTGGGGAACTAATATTCAGGTTTTCCTTTTGTATAATGTACGTAATATTTGTGTATATCGTCGTGGGTTAATATGAAGATGGAATGATATAATGCATACAAATCACTTGAGCAATTCCTTGCACCAGGTGCAAGTTTAAGGCAACTTGATGTTGTCTTTGTCAACATGATGGACTGTGGAACCCTGACACACAAAGTGGAATATCAATGTAAGATCTGCTACTCTTCTTTTGTAATGTGATTATGGTTGCTTAGCAAGGAGAAATATGGGTCCTGAATTTTTTGTTGTTGTTGTGTTGAAATCTATGTGTATTTAACTTAGCAATATCTAATTCAAAACACTGAATACATTCAGAGAAAGGGACCCAAATGGGACAACTGCATGTAGATATATATGGAATGAGTATCAATAAAATATTTTATTCTTTAAAAAAACCCATTAAAGTTCTTAACATTAAAATTTAAGAATTTGTGTCTAAGTCTCAACACAGTTAAAAATAAATAAATCTTACCTCTTGCCTTTTGTGAAGTAGCACTGCTTAGTGTTAGACGACGATACTATCCAAAAGATTCCAACATTTTTTTTGATGATGGTTTCAGCAAATTTATACCACACCCTATTCTTATCATCACCATAGCTGCATTTTTCTCCTTCATTTTGTCCTATTTCTTATTTAAAAGAATATGTATGATATTCCTAGCATTTATATAATGATATTAGTCTGATAAAGGACACATTGAAATGTAAATCATGGGTATACCATCAATAATTAACAGTCTACTTAAAGACAAGGTGTAAGCTTGTGAAATACATGACATTGACTGTCATGATGTTTGGTTTTAATGATACAAAAATTCAGTAAAGTCTCGTGTCCAGCCCCCAAATGCAAGTAAATAAAATGATAATAGCTAGTATATGTCATGCTCTTATTGTGTACTAAATGCTATTCTAAGTACTTTTGAAAATTTGACTCACTTAATCCTTACAACAGTTTTATGAGGCTATTATTCCCATTTTAAACTAAGCAATGTGACTCAGAAAACTTAAGTAAACTAAGTACATGAACTAGAATATGTGCAGGAATTGATCATTGCCTAATACATAGAAAATGCTTAGAAAGCAATAACTGTCATCATCTTGTTGGCAAGTGTCACACAGTTAACAAGTGGCAGATACAATACTGTATCCGAAAGCCTGCATTCTTAAGAAGATACTAGGATGCCCCTCATAAGATTTGATTCCCATATTAAGATGAATGGGTGAGAAAGAACAACAGAAACCCAGAAAACTTAAGTGACTTGTTCAAGGCCACTGTGTTAGATTGTGGTCTTATCTTAAAAACAAAACAGTCCAACCTGAATATTTAACATATGAATTAGGAGGTAGGAGTTTATAGAGAGTGAAATTCCTGAGTTACTCTGTACAACTCCATGAGGGAGAAGAACTGTAAGCCAAACGTTGAAGTGGTTATAATTTGGATAAGCAGACAGGAAATGGGGATCGGGGTATCAGATAATTTCAGAATTTTAGTAAGTTCAAGGCATTAAAATAAATGAGTAGTGATTAAAACAGTTAACTATTTTATGATTAATATCATTGAAAATAAATGCCTGGATCGTATTTTAATTGTCTAGTAGTTAATGTCTCTATTTCTACTTCAGTAATCAAAAATAATTACTTGTGAAGATACTTAAAATTATTTAGCACTGATTTGTCATTAATGGATCTGACAGTCTCTTATGCCTTCAATAAAAAGGAAAATATGATTCGATATTCAAGAACAACTTTCCGTCCCTTAAATGGTTGTGGAATTAGACCAGTATTCACTAAACTTTATGACCTGCTGACTGTTGGTCTGGGAGATCTGTGACTTAGGACATCTGTTTTGCTAGCAACATAGTTCAGATTTAAAGTTAACATGTTATCATTTAAGGTTTGTTCTGTGAGAAATTACCCATTTTATTTTTGTATGATGTAAAACACAGGTTTAGGGTATAATTTCCTATTCTGCTTTGGCCTAAGAACCAACGCTATAACGATGGGTAAAATAAACTTCCTGCTAAGAGATTACAAAATACAGGGAGATAGATGTGATCATATCAAAACAATGCGATAATTATTGCCAGAGAGCAATGCACAAAATGCTAATCATTATAATAACATCATTTGAAAGATTTACTTTCTTTTAAAAAGATAAGTAAACAGAGGTTAACTAACTTGCTTAAGATCATGTAGCTAGCAGGTGACAAAGATATTTTAGTACCCAGATTGAACTCCAAAAACCACAAAGGGAGGTCAAAGAAATTTTTCATTAGTAAGGCCTGTTGGATTAATATTATTAATGCAGCATAATAATTTCAAAGTGGCATTTAATCACTTACCTATTTCTGAGGTGGATTTGAGGCACCTTACATAAAAGCAAGTACAAGATAAAAATAAAATATTCCTGCAGAATAAAACAAATAAGAAGTTGTAAATTTGATGAAAGGAAAAAGAATTATGCAATAAATCCTTATCTGAGGAAAGTTAGAGCTATTTGAAGACAGACTTAGCTTTGAGCTTCCTAGAAGGAGTTATGGCAAAACATGAACCTTAATTGCCCACTCCCTGGAAAAATGTTTTATATGAAGACAAATTTCTAAATGGTATTTTTAAGCAAAGATTGGCTTCTTTTTAATCACTTTTGTTCACATTATTAAATGTAAAACTACATTGAGGACTCTTCAATTTTTACATTCTTTTTCTCTCTTTTATGTATTTATAATATGTATCATATATGCTCTTTGAACTCCTATTTCTTTATTTGGAAAGTGGGATAATTGTTAAAGATTCTACAGGATTATAATGCAGATATTCATGGCAAAGTACCATTGATGTTTCTTCACCCATTTTTTGATACTGAAATTTGAAAATTTCTTTCTCGTGAGTATCAAAGAGATAAAATTTGTGCAAAGTCGTTTCCCTGTATTCTGTGATTAATGTTAGGTTTCTTTTCATGACAATTGTAGTCTATTTGCCCTTTTATTCTGAACTTAGATTTTGAAGTGATGGAAGCTTATAGTATACATAATCTCTAAATTTTCATGTGAAAATTTCTAAAAGGAAGATGAAAATTATTCTTCTGTGTTGCATTATTATATTCTATCAACACTAATTATTAAAGGTTTAGTTCTGTATTCAAATACAAAAAGCAAAATGCATTTTTACTTGGAAACTAAAAAAGTATAATTTAAGAGTGGAAAAAAGTAGTATAAACTTTACTTGCTGATATTATTTAAATATAAGTTGTCCGTATTCCATTTATAATGAGTTTTAATTACCAGGTAGTTAAGTATAATTTGTAAAATAGTTAAAGTTCCTTCTGAAAATATTCGTAAAGAAAAGTTAGGTGTTTTACAACCTCTCATTGAATTTTGATTATAGATGACCAAAAATTTGAAAACATTGAATACTGGCATTTCACCCTATTGCTATATTTCAAGGTCATTTTCATTTCATTAACAAAAAATATTTTCTTCGCCGACAAATTCCATGTTCTTCATTTAAATACATTCTAAAATTATATCTTGCATGCAAATGTTCTTTTATGTAGCACTGAAAGATTATTTTTGAAGCCTTCTCAATAATTAAATGTATCTGGATTCTGAAAATTTCCATAGAACTAGAAACTTCTAGTTTGCACATATTGTAAATTTGTCTCTTCTCTTTATTTTTAATTTCAGAAATATAAATATCTGGAAGACCATGTAATTCACCCTCTATAAAGAAATTAGGCATAAATAGTTCTACATAATTGATCCTTGAAGTACATATTTAGTATCATTTAATATTTAGTTTTATATAGCTCTATGTTGTGTTTGAAATGACTGGAAAACAAGTAATTTATTTAAATTTATGTAAATTTTGACTTTAGGGAAAAATATTATATAATTTTAAAATCTATCTTGAATAACCAACTTAAAATGTAAACAGATAATTGTGATTTCTGTGTTTGTGCATATGTAATTATGTCATATATATTTAAAAATATGAGCCTCAACAATGTGCCAATTGTAAAAAGAAATATAATCACAACAAAATAACTTGTGTTAAGCATCAAAATACAGACACAGTCCTAGCACATTAATCTTATAGCTATTAAGGATTCTAATATCTTAAATTCTATTTTGAGGTCAGATAAATACTAGAAGTGTGTGGGAAGCCAGTGTTAAATACTTAGTATACCTGGTTCAGGAAGTATGAATTTTGTTGCAGGAAAGAAATCACGTGGGTTAAGAAAGTCACTTGACAAGGTAGAGATTCACATACTCAAATTGTTCCTTTCACTGAAATGTTACTCATATTTTCAGAATGAATATAAAATAATCTTTACATTGACATTGAGTTTTGAAGTCATAGACTATACTAAACTATACATATAGGAGAGGTATTAAAAATATTTTTTAAAAAGCTTCAGCAAAATGAAGAACCATTCTTAATATAAAAGAATTACATAGTATGACTTGCCAGTCCAGGCAATTGCATCTCCTATTTTTCTATAATCCTTTATTGTAAAACAAAACAAAATAACAAAAAACAAAACCTTCAAAAATTTCCTCCACTTTATTGAGATATAGCTGACATACAAAAAGCTATACATATATAATGTATACAGCTTGATGAATTTGGAGAGAAGTATACCCCTATGAAACCATTAACACAACCAATACCATAGTCATAACTATCACCTCAAAAAGTTTACTCCCACTACATTTATTTATTTTTGTGATAAAAACACTTAATACAAGATATACCCTCTTAGCAAATTTTTAAGCCAACAATACAGTAATGTTAACTATAGGCACTATGTTGTACAATAGGTCTCTAGGACATGTTCACTGTTTATAGCTAAAACTTTGTATCTCTTAACCAACACTTCCCTGTTTCCTCCTTCTCTCAGTCCCTGTCATCACCATACTTCTTGCTTCTATGAGTTTGACTATTTTAGATTCCTCATGTATAAATTTATGGTCTCTTAGTCTGTTAGGGCTGCTATAATAAAATACCATAAATGGAGTGCCTTATAAACAATAAACATTTATTTCTCACAATTCTAGAGGCTGGAAAATCCAAGAAAATCCAAAATCTTGGAAAATTCCAAGATCCGGTAGGTTTGGCTTCTGGTGCGGGCTTATTTCCTGCTTCATAGATGATGCTTTCTTCTTGTGTCTTCACATGGTTGAAGGGGTGAATGAGCTCCCTTAACTTACTCATTTATGTGTCATAGCTCTGAAGTTTAGGAAGTCCAAGATCTTGGTGCTGGCAGATTCAGTATCTGGGTAGGGGCCCAATTCCTGTTTTGTGGATGCTGCTGTGTAGTTGTCTCCTTACCTTCCAGCTGTGTTCCCATGGTAGAGGTTGTGTTGGGGGCTCTCCCTCAGGCCTCTTTTTTAGGAGCATGAATTTCATTCATGAGGGTTCCATTCTTATGAAATAATCACCTCCCAAAGGCCTAACCTTTTAATACTGTCATCTTGGAGTCAGGATTTGAACAAGTGAATTTTGGGGGGGCACAAACTTTCAGACCATAACAACTAGGTCATGTGGTAGGTTAATTTTTTAAAGGAATCTCTATACTGTTTTTTCATAGTTAGTGGATTCACCAGTTTGCATTTTCATCAAAAATGTACAAGGATTCCCTTTTATCCACATCCTTGCCAACGTTTGTTTTTTCAATAATAGCCATACTAATGGGTGTGAAGTAATAATTCATTGTTGCTTTGATTTGCATTTCTCTGATGATTAGTGATGTCCAGCATCTCTTCATATTGCTATTGTCCATTTGCATATCATCTTTGGAGAAATGCCTGTTCAGGTTCTTTGCCCATTTTGAATTCATTATTGGTTTCTTGCTATTAAGTTGTGGGAGTTCCTTATATATTTTGGATATCATTCTATTATCAGATATATGGTTTTCAAATATTTTGTTCCATTCTGTAGGTCACATTTTCATTTTGTTGACTGTTTCTTTTGCTATTTAGAAACTTTTTGTTTGATATAATCCCACTTGTCTATTTTTGCTTTTGTTGCTTATGCTTTTGTGGTCATAGCTAAGAAATTAGTCCCCACACTAATGTCAAGAAGCATTTACCTCTTTTTCTTCTAGGAGTTTTACAATTTTTGGTCTTATGTTTAAGTCTTTAATACACTTAATTCACTTTGAGTTGATTTTTTTGTACAGTGTAAGAGAATGGTCCAATTTTTTGTTGGGCATGTGAACATCCAGTTTTCTCAACACTATTTATTGAAGAGACTTCTTTTCTCCCTTGTGCATTCTTGGAACCTTAGTCAAAGAACAATTGAACATATATGTATAGATTTATTTCTAGGCTCCCTATTATGTTCCACTAGCCTATATTTCTGTTTTTATGCCAGTATAATACTGTTTTGATTACTATGACTTTATAATGTATTTTGAAATTGGGAAGTGTGATGCCTCCAGTTGTGTATTTTCTCAAAATTACTTTGGCCATTTGAAGTTCTTTTATCATGTTATATAAATTTGGAGATTTTTTTTTCTATTTTTATAAAAAATGCTATTGGGATTTTGACAGAGATTGAACTGAATCTTTAGGTTATTGGGGTATTATGGACATTTTAACAATATTAATTCTTCCAATCTATAAAGTGTCTTTTCATTTATTTTTGTCTTTGATTTATTTCATCAATGCTTTTGGTTTTCAGTGTACAAGTCTTGAACCAGCTTAACTAAGTTTATTCCCAAGTGTTTTATTATTTCTGATACTCTTATAAATAGGATTGTTTTCTTAATTTCTTTTTTGGATAGTTTGTTGCTAGTATATAGAAATGCAGCTGATTTTTGGATGTTGATTTTATATTTTGCAACTTTATTGAATTCACTTAGTAGTTCCAATGGTTTTTACATGAAGTCTTTAGGGGTTTCCTACATATCAGATCATGTCAACTGCAGACAAATGGCTTTATTTTTTATTTTCTTATTTGGATGCCTTTTTTTCCCCTTGCTCAATTGCTCTGGTTAGGTCTTCCAGTAGTACGTTGAATAGACGTTGGAAGACAGGGCATCCCCACATTGTTCTGGATCTCTGGAACATGCGGTGTTTGGTTTTATGTTCTTACGTTAGTTGCTGAGAATGATGGTTTACTACGTAGTCATAAAAAAATGATGAGTTCATGTCCTTTTGCAGAGACATGGATGAAGCTTTCTTTGATTTTAAACCCAGGCAACTTTGGCACATACCATTTTGTTACTATGCATTTGACAAATGCAAGTATTGAGCTATTAGTCACGGAGATATACCAAAGAAGACAAGATAACTTCCTTTAAGTATTAGGAGGGTAAAATAATACCAAAAAATTTCCAAAGAAAATTGTAGAATTGAATAGAAATAGCAGTGGAAATGCTATTTCACTTAACTCTGTTTCTTGATGGAAAGGTTATTAGAATTAATCCTGGCCTGATCAAATTGCAAATGTCTAAAAGAGCCTAAGGTAGTAGTTTTGTGGATAGCAAATAATGTCAGACAAATTCAATTTATTTTTATGAAAAAGTAACAAGGGAGAAGCCATATGTATTATAGATCAGGAATTGAGTCAGCTTCTTCAGTGTGTTCTACATTACAATTAACCTCAGCAAGCTATGGTATGTAGGTGCATGTACCCACAGGGCAGTGATCAAAAGTTTATTCTTACTATCAGAGGACATGATAAATGGATTTTCTTTGCAGTTATCATAGTTCTGGTTGTAATAATTATATAAGGGATTGAAAAGTTGGAATAAAGTGATTTTCAGTTTAAAGAGTCAGTTAAAGTGACTTGTTAGTACTTCCATGTAGAACATAGGAATCTGATGTTCTCATACTAAGTAGAAATTATAGACATATAACTTATTTTCAAAAAATTCAGTTTAGTTCAAGATACTTGTCTTTAGGGAAATTGTACCATATAACCGATAAGATGATTATAAATGACTTTTTAAAAATTATGCAGTGTAGGTTTCACTCAGGCACTACCTGGGTAAGTAATGTAATATTACTCCAAAATAATTGTTTCAAATTCCACACAGCCCAAATAAATAGTATGCAAAAATATTACTAATTGGAATGTTTTAGGAAGTTTTCTTTAAGCCATTTGAAAACATTTGGGGGAAAAATGTTAGTTAAAACTAGAATAACAAAGAAGAAAACTATTAGATAAAATATATATTCCCCTTACCTTTGGAAGTAGTCAGATCTTTAAAAGATAATTGTTTTAAAATGCAATATAAATAAATTTATATGAAACATGTTCATACTTAATAACTATCATCACCTTTTCTCTACTCCAAAATAACAAAAATAGAATGTTTTTTCTATCCATAGCAAAAGTAAAACACTGTCACATTCATATCTTTAGTTAGTATTTTAGTACACTGACCAACAGCAAAGAACAAAAAGAAATATTTACTGATTATGTCATGGTCATAATAATAACTATATAAAAAAGGAAATTTTTTAAATGAATTTTTAATAATTCTCCAAAACACTTATTTTACTTAGTGCATTGCATGAGATGACTCTAGTTGTAACTACACAGTCTTTTAACATTTCATTCCTACCTTGTCAGCCTCGTTTCTCAACTAGACAAATGTAAGTTGGTTTCCTTGTTTGCTTGCCTTCTGCTGTGATTGATTTTGCATATTACATACTATGTTATCCTTAAAAATAAAAATACAATGTGACTGCCTTCATTTATTCTTCAAAGTGGTCCAGAGGCTTACCATTGCAGTCACAATATAAAGTAGAAAACATCATGTATCCTAGAAGTTCTTACATGATTTGTCCTATAATCACGTATCAAACCTTTTTTTCTACATTCACTGTT
Organism: Chlorocebus sabaeus; assembly: GCF_047675955.1. NCBI lineage: Eukaryota > Metazoa > Chordata > Mammalia > Primates > Cercopithecidae > Chlorocebus > Chlorocebus sabaeus. Next base: position 61,967,301 of record NC_132920.1, on the reverse strand, counting down.
CTTCTGCCACACAGGATTTCTTGCTTCTTACTATTTCAAGAGCAAGTAAAGCTTGTTTTTCATCAGACTGTTAAGCTCTTCTCAGTCTTCTCATGGTTTATTCTTCTCTGTCATTCAGGGCTTTGATCAAATATCACCCTTCAAACCTGAAGTAATAGCCACTGCTTGACTCTCCTTTGTATTCATAACAGCATATTATGTTTATTATTTGCCTCCAGCCATAACTGTATGTGTGCCCCATATATTCATTTTCTCGCTGTTCATTTTCCACGTTAGAATATAGAGTCTATAAAAGCAGACATTTTATTGTTTTCTGTTGTATTTCTGGTACCTAGTAGAGATTTAACATTTTTTATGGAATAAATTAATTCAAAAATGAAGGAGTGGATAAGTATGCTCCAAAATATCAAATTTGGTAATATTCTAATGTTTTTCTTAAACACTTATATAGATAATGTCTTGTTGATGAATATGAATGTTAGCATTTATAGATGTAATCATTTACATGACTTTTCTATAACCCCTTGTAAAATATCATGCAATTTCTCTTTACTACCTATTTTAGTTAATTAAATAATTACCATTTTAATTATTTTTATTTTCTCAGGAATAATTCTGAGTAAAAATAAAACATATATCCTTAAAATGTATTTTGTTCTATTTATTGCTCCTAGAAAAAATTAAGTTTGCTAAAATAGTTTAAATAGTCAAAAGACATATATAACCTTTTTAATTTTGTTTGAAAATATCAAAATTAACTAAATTCATCAATTTTTTCACAGAAGACACAGTCACATCTTCAATTATCGCTTTTTGTTTGAGTTGACAGAGCTTCTCTTACATACAGTAGCAGCATTCACATAACTGTTAGCGAGATGCTGTTTCAGGCCTTTTATCGATATTCATCAAAATCTTATCTGAGAAGAGGAGTAATATGAATATTATATATGATAGCATTTTTCAGCATATTTATAACATTTTTCCTCATTTCACTTTTCTTCTTCTTGTGATTTTCTTCCAGAAATTGAAAAATTTCAAGGTTCTGATGGAAAAAAGGAAGACGAAGAAAAGAAGTATCTTGATGTCATCAGCAACAAAAACATAAAGCTCTCAGAAAGAGTACTGATTCCTGTCAAGCAGTATCCAAAGGTACTACCATATATACTTTGTTCTCATAGAATTGATTTAAAAAATGATAAAATATTTTATTTATTGACTTTTATAAAATAAATATTTGAAGCTTCATAATGTAGGTATATGCAAGCACATGATATTGACAGAGGGGAAGGAAAACTTTTGAAAGTGCAATAATGAGGGTAATTTTAAACTGAAGGCTACAGCATTTTTGTTCTGTGAATATAGGAGGCATAATCAGATATTTTAATCATGTATTCAAAATATAAATGATATATCAATTTGTCTAAATATGTACACCCACGTGATTATCTTTGATTCAGGTTAAAATGTATCTCCTTATTATAAAACGGAGTAGAGTTAATGATACTAAATATGTAACATTAGAAAATCAACAGGGAATTATTATTAATATATCTAAGAAAATCAATTAGGTTATTAGACTCTTAGATTATAACCTATAGTCTTCTATAATCAAAGTTTATTCATAAAATAATTACAATATCATTCTTAATGTTACATCTTTCTTTAAACTAATTTTTCACTAGTAGATCATTGATTATAAAAGGTAGCATTCAGTGGCATGGTTTTATCAATTATATTCATACATTTCAATGGGTAAAAAGAGGGATTTTTTGTTTTGGTCAAATGAATGGAGGAAACTAAAATGTAAACTCAAAGATTCAAGCTGATAATTAACTTTCTGAAGAGTGAATGTGAAGCAAGGACCATGTAATTATCCTAACAGTAACGATTACAGAAATAAATGCTCTGGTTTACCAATTGTCTTCTACTATGATAAACTTTAGTAAATATAATTAACTAGATGCTTTGTCTATAATTATTTCAAACAGGGATAAAATTGTTAAAGCCCAGCAAACCATAAAATATATCTTTGAGATAAAATGTTTTGGGCATGGAATTTGTTTTTGAGCTCGACTCTATTGCAAGAAAGCTGTTTAGAATGGGTATATGTTTTTAAAATAAACTTTATTAGATTTGCTTTATAATCATGTTCTCTTGAATATTAAATTGGGCAGGCTTAGAAATGTACATGAAAAATTTGCATAGTAGTGAAATGAGGTAGGAATATGTTAGAGTGTAAAGAATAATATGTCCTTTTTCACTTGATCAATTAACCAGTTATAGTCTTGAATAGAAGGTTCTTTTCTTAAATCATACATTTAAATACGGTATAACTTGATGATGTTTCTTGGAATAACATATTTGTATCTCTGGATATGGGAAAATCAATGACAGACTCAGTACCTGCCTCTAAATAAAAATGTAGTTCTATAGTCTCTGATCAAATTATACTGACAAGGTATGTAAGGCATTTAAAGTCTTGATGGCTTTTCAAGTTCCTATATGAGTGGTTTTATGCTGATTATTACTGGATCTGTGTTTGATTCAGAATGATGAATACCGAAATAAGAATATTCTATGATGTCAAATTTTTGTCTGAAGTTTAATTTTGTAATGTATAAGAAAATGCTCTAACAAGAAAACTGCTTATTCTTAACTGCTGTGGACCACGGATCACCAGCAAACTATTGTGTCTCTTACAATTTTTAAAATTATGGAATGTTTAGGCTAGGACTAATCTTGGAAATCACACAATATATAAAACTTTTATTTTATAGATGAGGTAACTGAAAAATCATGAATTGTTCAAGGTCATGCTTCTGTTAGAGATGGAAATCTTTAGTGCAGTTACTGTAATTTCAGGCTCTTCATTTTTGGTGCACCGTTACATTTTTAACTTGACCGATCGTGCCCACATATTTGCATCGCTTTTTCGTGTTAAATGTGGAAGAATGTGAAAAATGATAACACCTAATGGTTTTATGGAATAGTCTCAAATAACAATTCATGCTTGAGAAAATTTACCATTTCTTTAAATTATGAATAGCCTGCCAAACTCCTTTAATTTATTTTTAAAGGAATATTCATTTCATCTAATTATCACACAAAAGAGAACTTTAGAGCTTTTCTACAGAAAAAGAGTGAAATTCTGAGGAGACTGTACTCACTTATCAAAGTTGACCTACCTTGTTCTTGTTTTTATAGTACAATAAATCATGATATTTTGAAAACAAACTATATCTTACTATATTTAATAATCTTTTGAAAACACACCATATTTTATTATAAAAGTTGTGATTTTTTTTCCTGCTGTTCATTGTCCATTTCTTAGAAAAATATCAATCAGATAGAGTTAAATGATCACTAAACTTGAGCTGTATTCAGTGTACATTTATGAGCTGTAAAATGTGTGATGTGGTGTAATACTATGAGCTGTTGAGCAGAACACAACAGTATTTATTGGTTTAAAGTTGAATCTTTTGTAATAGAAAAGTGATTTATCCTTCAGGGGGCCACACTGGTGAAAGAATTCCTTTACACAGCTTTCTCTCAGAACGATTTCTCCCATTGACAACTGCTGTCTGTTTGTACCAATAATTAATGTGTTGGTGACACAGTCCTCTCAAAGAGCAATAAATGACTATGGGAATTCTTGGGGAAATGGTCCTCTCAAGACTTTACTACATGACTTTTTTTGGATAGATCATGTTTCAATTACTCTCCAATTTCAAGTGAATTTGTTGACGTAGTTGAATACTACAAGAAATTGAATGAAGTTTAAAATTTAATTTATAAAAATTATAAAAACGCTCTTTAAGATTGATTTATCTAGCCTCGGTGCTTTACATTTAATCATTTGACTTGGGGAAATATGTCATATTATAATATTAAATTATTTTAATGAGTAGTTTTTCTTATTTGGCTACACACACACACACACACACACATATATTTTTAGATAAGCTGGCATAAAGCACTTTTATTGCAATAATAGAACTTGAGACTCATATATAGTGCGGAGGGGGAAGGAGCAGCAATGATTTCTCTCACCAAATCACTACACAGGACAGCAAAGGGGTGAGAAGGCGCTGAGGGAGGAAAAGCCAGGAAACTCTGAGATCAGCAGAGGGAGCCAAGCTCAAAAAACAGGAGAGCTGAAGCTGTGATAACCAGCATCATTTTCTTAAGAGAACATTCAAGGATTTGTCATGATGGCTGGGCTTTCACTGGGTGTTAAGTCTATAAACAGCACCTTCAATTGAAACTGTCAATTAAAGTTCTTAAGATTTAAGAAGTGGTGGAGCTTGGAAAGTTATAAGATTACAAAATTCCTGAAAGTCCATTAGAAAAACCACAGGATGAAAAAAAATAAAAAGTAAAAAAATAAGCCAGGCCACGAGGAAGGCTTCAGAGGTCCCTGCTGGCCCAGGGACAGATGCCTATATTGTCCAGCATTGCAGTGAACATGATCTGCTTTCAAAGGCAGAGGGTTTAAGGGGAGGGTGGGGTGGGAATGGTGGAGGCAAAGGCTGTCCCCATCCCCACCTCAGTTTTAGGTAGGGCTTGTAATTTAACCCAAGGACATCTCTCAACTTGGAGAATAATTCAATCCTCAACAGCGCCTCAAATCTGCTATGGCTTTGCAGCGCAGCAGCAAGAATGTTTCATATATAATAGGTAAAAATTTCATCTAAAAAATTAAAATAAAATATTCTTGCAACCCCCGGCCCCCAACACCAATTCCTATTCTAACGTTAACCTATCACTTGTGCTGTTAATATCTGATCATGTACTTAACTGGAAACCTATATCCAAAGACTGAAACTGAATCTTCATCCCAAAATGAAAACAAAATAAAATGAATAACTTGAGGTTTATGGCATATGGTTTAGGTAAACACACATATGAGGAGAAAGGGGAAGAGGAAATGGAGGTGTCAGAAGCAAAGCTGAGTGACAGAACACATTCAGTCAGGGCAGATGTCTATACAGAGTGGAGTGGAACATCAGGAGAAGCTCCATGTGGATTCATGTGCACACGTCTGGAGGCACCAGATCCCTCTACGGCAGATCCAAGAACAGGGAGCTAAGGGAGGAGGCCATTCCTGCCATTCCAGTTTTAGAAGCTCCGCATCGAAGACGAGAGTGGCATGTGGTGGGATGATGCCTCGGTGCCCAGTGGCACTATAGGTATAATCTGGAGATATAGTCAGTTTGGCCCTCTGACCCACACTCATCTGGGCAACCCCTTCTTCCCAGCCTCGGATCACCTCCTGCTTGCCTAGCATAAACTTAAAGGGCTTGTTTCTATCCCGGGAGTAATCAAATTTCTTTCCATCTTCAAGCATCCCAGTGTAGTGCAACACCCAGGTCTGGCCACGCTTCGGGAAGGTGCGCCCATCTCCTGGGGAGATGGTTTCCACCTGACTCCCATGGCGGCGGCGGACGCTGAGCGCACTGGCAGCGCTACGTGGACCGACAGCGACCTGGCAGCGGTTCCACGGCTCTGCCTAGTCCCTCTTGGCTTTGTATTTTTATAATAAAATTAATAGACATGTATTTGTGATTCGTGCTAAATGAGTAGAATTTAACTGCTTTTGCCTACAAAAGCAAATAAAACAATGGGCAAGTATTCAGATGATGAGTATGTTAATTTGCTTCACTTTAGTAACCTTTTTTTTACTTTGTATATGTATCCCATAATATAATTTTGTGTACCTTGAAAATACACAACAAAATTTATTTCAAAAGAGATTAATAGAGAAATAGATGTTGTGCATCTGTTGTTTGCATTTGCAAATATTTCGGAATCACAGCAATTACTTATTTTTAATATTCAATTTAGTTTCATGGTTACATGCACAGGTTTATCATACAGGTAAATTGTCTGTCATGGGGCTTTGGTGTACAGATTATTTCCTCACCCAGGTAATAAGCATAGTACCTGATGGGTAGTTTTTCCATTCTCACCCTACTCCCACCCTCAACCCTCAAGTAGACCCCAGTGTCTATTGTTCCTTTCTTTGTGTCCATGTGTACTGAATGTTTAGCTCCCACTTGCAAGTGAGAACATGCAGTATTTGGTTTTCTGTTCCTGCATTAGCTCACTTAAGATAATGTCCTCCCGCTCCATCTGTATTGCTGCAAAGGACATGGTAACTTCTTTTATGGCCGCATAGCATTCCATGGTGTATACATACCACATTTTAAAAAAATCCAGTCTACCATTGAAGCGCATCTAAGTTGATTCTGTGTCTTTGCTGTTATGAATAGTGCTGTTATGAACATATGTGTGCATGTGTCTTTATGGTAGCATGATTTATATTCCTTTGAGTATATACCCTATAATGGGGTTGCTGGGTCAGATAATAGTTCTATTTTAAATTCTTTGAGAATTTGCAAAACTGCTTCCCACAATGGCTGATAAAATTTACATTCTTACCAGCAGTGTATAAGCATTTCCTTTTCTTGACAACCTCACCAGCATGTGCTATTTTTGGACTTCTTAATAATAGCCATTCTGACTGGTGTGAGGTGGTATCTCATTGTGCTTTTGATTTGCATTTTGTCTAATTATTAGTGATGTTACGCATTTTTTCATTTGCTTGTTGACCACATGTATGTTTTTTGAAAAGTGACTGTTCGTGTACTTTGCCTACTTTTTAATGGGATTGTTTTAGCCTTGTTAATTTTTTTATGTTCTTTGTAGATGCTGCATGTTAGAACATTGTCAGATGCATAGTTTGCAAATATTTTCTTCCATTCTGTAGGTTGTATGTTTATCAGTAGTTTCTTTTGCTGTGCAGAAGCTCTTTAGTTTAACTAGGACGCATTTGTCAATTTTTGTTTTTGTTACAATTGCATTTAGTATCTTTGTCATGCAGTCTTTGCCAGGGGTTACTTCCAGAATGGTATTTCCTAGGTTATAATCCAGAGTTTTTGTAGTTTTGGATTTTACATTTAGGTCTTTAATCCATCTTGAGTTTATTTTTGTAACTAGTGTAAAAAAGATGTAAGCTTCAATATTCAGCATATGGCTAGCTAGTTATCCCCATTGCCTGTTTTTGTTTTGTTTGTTTTTCTTTTTCTTTCTTTCTTTTTTTTTTTTTTTTTTTTGACTTCGTAGAAGATTAGGTGATTGTAGATGTGTGACTTTATTTCTGGGTTCTCTGTTCTGTTCCATTGGTTTAGGTGGTTGTTTTTGTGCCAGTAACATGCTGTTTTGGTTATTGTAGTGTATAGTTGGAAGTCAGGTAATGTGATACCTCTAGCTTTGTTCTTTTTGCTTAGGATTGCTTTGACTATTTGGACTCTTTTGTTTTGTTCTATATGAATTTTAGAATCATTTTTCTTAATTCTGTAAAGAATATCATTGGTAGTTTTATAGGGATAGGATTGAATCTGTAAATTGTTTTGAACAGTATGGTCATTTAAAAAATATTGATTCTTTCATTATCCATGAACATGGGATGTTTTTTCATTTGTTTGTGTCTTGTCTGATTTCTTTCGGGCAGTGTTTCGTAATTCTCATTATAGAGATCTTTCACCTTTTTATTTAAGTGTATTTCTAGGACTTTTATGGCTATTGTGAATGAGATTGCATTATTGACATGATTCTCAGCTTTGATGTTGTTGGTGTATAGAAATACTACTACTGATTTTTGTACATTGATTTTGTATCCTGAAATGTAGCTGAAGTTCCTTATCAGGCCTAGGAGCTTTTGAGAAGAGACTATGGGGCTTCATAGGTACAATATCATATCATCTGAAAATAAGGATATTTTGGCTTTCTCCCTTTCTATTTTCATGTCTTTTATTTCTTCTTCCTGCCTGATTTCTCTGGCTAGGATTTCCAGTACTATGTTGAATATAAGTAGTGAGAGAGGGCATCATTGTCTGTTCTGGTTTTGAAGGTGAATGCTTTCAGCTTTTGCCCATTCAGTATGTTGGCTGTGGGTTTTTCATAGATGGCTCTTACTATTTTGAAGTATGTTCCCTCAATGCTTAGATTGTTCGGGGTTTTTAACATGAGGAGATGTTGAATTTTATTGAAATAATTTTGTGTGCCTGTTGAAATGATCATATGGTTTTTGATTTTAGTTTAATTTGTGTGAATAATCACATTTATTGATTTGCATATGTTAAACCAACCTTGCATCTCAGGGATAAAGCCTATTTGATTGTGGAATATTAGCTTTTTAATCTGCTGCTGGATTTGGTTTGCTAGTATTTTGTTGAGGACCGTTGCATCTATGTTCATCAAGGATATTGGCCTGAAGTTTTAGTTTTTTTCATTGTGTCTATTCCAGGTTTTGGTACCAGGATGATGCTGTATTCATAGAATGAGTTAGAGTTCAGAATAGTTTCAGTAGGAATGGGACCAGCTGTTTATATATCTGGTAAAATCTGGCTGTGGATTCAACTGATCCTGGGCTTTTTCTGGTTGGTAGTCTGTTTATTACTTATTCCATTTTGGAACTCATTATTGGTCTGTTCATGGATTCAGTCTCTTCCTTGTTCTATGTTGGGAGGTTGTATGTGTCCAGGAATTTACCAGTTTCTTCCAAGTTTTCTAGCATGTGTTATAGAGGTGTTTTTAATAGTCTCTCAAGGTTATTGTATTACTGTGGGATCCCTAAAGTGGTAACATCCCCTTTCTTATTTATTTGTGTTTACTTGGATCATCTTTTTTTTCTCTTTATTAGTCTAGCTAGTGGTTTATCTTATTTATTCTTTCAGCAAACCAACTCCTGGATGCGAACTTTTGTGTTTTTTGCATGTTACAGCTTCCTTCAGTTCAGGCCTGGTTTTGTTTATTTCTTGTCTTCTGCTATCTTTGATGTTGGTTTGCTCTTGTTTCTCTAGTTCCTCTAGGTGTCATGTTAGGTTGCTAATTTGAGATCTTCTTAGTTATGTGATATGGGCATTTTGCACTATAAACTTTCTTATTAATAAGGCTTTAGTTGTGTCCCAGTGATCCTTGTATGTTGTATCTTTGTTCTCAGTAGTTGCAAAGAAATTCTTGATTTCTGTCTTAATTTCATTGTTCACTCAAAAGTCGTTCAGGAGCAGGTTAATTTCCGTGTAATTCTGTGGTTTTGAGCAATCTTCTTAGCATTGATATATATTTTTATTGTGCTGTGGTCCAAGAGCGTGCTTGGTATCATTCCAGTTTTTTTTTGTTTTGTTTTGTTGTTGTTGTTGTTGTTGTTGTTGTTTTTCAGTTTTCTGGGGATTGTTTTATGGCCAATTTTGTGGTCAATTTTAAAGTGCCATGTGCAGAGAGAAATATTTATTCTGAAATTTTGGGGTAGAGAGTTCTTTAGATGTCTATTAAGTTTGTTTAGCCAAGTGTTGAGTTCAGGTTCTGAATATCTTTGTTAGTTTTCTGCCATGATGATCTAATACTGTCAGTGGTATGTTGAAGTCTCCCACTATTGTTGTGTGGTTATCTAGGTTTCTCTGTAGGTCTCTAAGAATTTGCTTATTAATCTGGGTACTCCTATGTTGCATGCATATATGCTTAGGATAATTAAGTCTTCTTGCTGAATTGAACCCTTCTATTATGTAATGTACTTCTTTTTCTCTTTTGATTTTTGTTTGCTTAAAGTTTGTTTGTCTGAGATTAGAGTAGCAACCCCTTATTTTTGGTTTGTTTGTTTTCTTTCCATTTGCTTTGTAGATTTTTCTCCATCCCATTACTTTGAGCCTATGGACGTCATTGCATGTGAGATGGGTCTCTTCAAGGAACATACAGTTGGGTCTTGCTTCTTTATCCAATCTGCCATTCTGTGCCTTTTAGTTGGGGCATTTCACCCATTTATATTCAAGGTTAGTTTGGATATGTGTGATTTGATCCTATCACCATGTTATTAGGTAGTTATTATGCAGACTTGACTGTGTAGTTGCATGATAGTGTAAATGGTCTATGTACTTGTGTGTTTTTATGGTGGTGCATAATAGTCGTTTGTTTCTATATTTAGTATTCCATTAAGGTCCTCTTGTAAGGCAAGTCTGGTATTAATGAATTCCCTTTTGCTTGTCTCAAAAGAATCTTATTTATCATTTGCTCATGAAGCTCATTTTGGTAGGATATGAAATTATTGGTTGTAGTTTCTTTTCTTTAGGAATGATGAATATAGGCCCTCAATCTCTTCTGGCTTACAGGGTTACTGCTGACAGGACTGTTGTTAGCCAGATTGGGTTTCCTTTGTAGGTAACCTGCCCCTTCTCTCTAGCTGCCTTTAATGTCTTTTATTTTATTTTGACTGAAAATCTGATGACCATGTGTCTTGGGGATGGTCATCTTCTATAGTATCTTACGGTGGTTCTTTGCATTTCCTGAATTTGGATATTGGCCTCTCGCAAGGTTCGGGACATTGTTATGGACAATATTCTCAAATATACTTTCCAAGTTGCTTGCTTTCTCTCTCTCTCTCTTTCAGAGATACCAGTGAGTTGTAGTTTTGATCTCTTTACATAATCCCATATTTTCAGAGGTTTTCTTCATATATATTTTTTTTTCTTTATTTTTATCTGACTGAGTGGATTTGTAGAACCGGTGTTTGAGCTCTGAGATTCTTTCCTCAGCTTGGTCTATTCTATTGTTAATACTTGTGATTGTATTATTAAATTCTTGTAATCCATTTTTCAGCTCTATCAGATTACTTTGGTTCTTTCTTTAAATGGCCACTTCATCTTTTATTCTCTGTATTGGTTTATTGTATTCCTTAGATTACTTGGATTGGATTTTTACTATCTCCTGAATCTCTGTGATCTTCATTCCTATCCATACCCTGAATTACGTATCTGCCATTTCACCCAGTTCAGCCTGATTAAGAACCATTGTTGGGGAACTAATGGGAAACTAATGAAGGTAGGAAGACACTCTGGTTTTTTGAGTTGCCAGGGTTCCTACACTGGTTCTTTCTCTCTGTGTGGGCCAATGGTCCTTTAATATTTGAAGTCACTGTCCTTTGGTTGGGGTGTTTTTTTACATTTATCTTCTTTGATGCCCTTGGCAGTTTGACTTTGGTATAAGGCGGGTTCAGTCAACTGGCTTTGATTCTGGAATATTTCAGGGGACCATGGCTCAGTTCTGCACTGCTGGGCTACATGCTCTCACCCTGAGTGGACTGGTACCAGGTCCCCATCTTTGTTCTCTGGCCCCTTGAGGTGAGGAACCTGCTGTGCTGGGCAGGCTAACGTGATTCTGGTTTGTGGTCACTCAACTGTTTGATGGGGGGTGCCAGCCAAAGCGCTTCGTCAGGGTGGTGGCAGTGGGATCCATGGTTCTTCTCATGTGCCAGCAGCCATGGTGGTATAGCAGGGTGCACATGTGTTGGCTGGGATATACTGGCACAATATTTTAGTCTTGTATTTTTTGGCCATAGTCCAGTAGGTGGCACTTAAGAGTGTTAGCCAGCAGATAGGCTCTTACTCCGCTGGTGGCTCTTCTGTTTTTTGGCACAGTTGGCAGTAGTTCTCTGTGATGCTCCAGAGAGGGATGGCCCACTCACATAGTCTGCTCCCAGGCCTTAGAGGAGCCCCCTTCAATCAAGCTCCATCCCCGCATTTCTTTTGCTAGATGTTTTGTTCCATGAGGCTTCCTCAGATAGCGGCAGTGGTCTGCAGACAGGGTGTAGTTGGCCCTGTGGAGGGAGGCACGCCCTGATCCTCCATCAGCCTGTGAACACAGGTGTCTCACTTCTTTCAGTGAAGGCTTCTCCCTGCTTAGTCACCAACCAAGCCGGCAGTGGGTGGGGTCAGACGACTGAGTGCTTTCCCAGGGAACACATGATCATGCCTTCCCACAGAGTTTGGACAGAAGTAAGACAGTTGGCTAAAAGATCTAGCAGGTGTGGCACACATTGCTACCAGTGTTGGGGGTAGGTGAAGTCACCCGCCCTGCTATCTGGGTATTTTCTAAGACAACAGAAGGCTGTACCCACCAGCTGGGTTCACGCAGAGGAGAGACCACTGGGCCAGAAGCTGGCCCCAAGCTTTGTCTGGTGAGGGTGAATGGATCAATCTTACTGCTCCCACACATTCCATCAGGGCTGTGGCACTGGTACTGGTCTGTTTCAGGGTCTAAGGCTTGAGAGGTCTCTGTGGACTTCAGAGTTACCTTTGCCAAAACTACTGGTAGCTCTCTGCCTCAGTTTAGAAGTGTGTGGTGTAGTGCAGTGGGGCCAGGGGCATTTTCCCGTCCCCAGTTTTGCACAGGTCCCTGTCAAGAGAGTGTGAATCTCCCATGGAATTCCTACTCACTTACCCTTTCCCATATGGGGAGCTTCTCCTGTCTACGCATTGATTCCATATGGGTTTCTGCCCAGCTTTGTTCTTCTCTGCTGTGTCCTCTTCCTGCCTTGATGGATCCCAAAACAATTTCTTAGGTGATCAGCTTGTTGGGTCAGCGTTCACTAGCCCTTTTCTTTCCTCTCCATGAGAGCAGTACACATGAGCTTCTTGCTTCTAGTCTGCCATTTTGACCCAATCCCCAATTATTTCTTGGTAGTTAAGCCTCTACAAAGGCAACATGTATCAGTGTGTTCCTCCATATTCCTAAGACATTCTAGAAGAATCTGGAGGCTGACTCTAGGTGCACTGCCTATGAGTTAGCCCCGCTTTGCAAGGAGCAGTTAAAAAAAAATGTGTGTGTGTGTATGTGTGTGTGTTTGTGTGTGTGTGTATATACACACACACACACAATTATATATGTATGTATATATAAATGTATATATATTTATATTCATGTATACATATATATTTTTATATATGATGAGAATAAACACTATTCTTAACATTTGCTATTTCTCCTCCACATATACTATGTTTCATTGTCCAATATGCCATTTCTTTCAAATTTTAACATCTCCACCTATTGTGCATATTATAGTCAGCATCATAATACAGTCTCTTTCAGGCATGCAGTGATCGTAGCTCACTGTTTTTACCTGTACATGTGTAAATGTGGTACTGACTTCTTATACTAAGTTTTTAGTAGTGTAGGAACTATGTGTATTGAGTTTACTTGCAGTTTTAAATGTCTTCAGTACGATTACATCACGAGTTAGTGGTGAAATGCAAAGCTGTTACAGATACAAAAAGAATAACATAGCTTAGGGTATAAATTTGATATTAATGAAGACAATTATTATCCTTGGAGAAATGATAAAAATTCCATATTTTCTTGTGCCACAACAAACAAGTGCCTTGTAGAATCTAATAAACCAAGGTATACCTAAATGGCACAAGCTGTGCTATATTTTGTTACTGCTAGACATGCAAAAGAAATGCTTGGCACATGTCTGGGTAAACTGAGAGACCATTAGAGGACAGGAATGTGCGGCTTCCTCTTGTAAGAGGGTATCTAGTTGTTGCTTGCTTGTGTACCTGTTTGTTCACCTAGGCAATTCAGCCTCTCAATGCCTTTTAAAAGTAACTCTTTGATGTACTTTTAGAATTCTGTGAAATACATCAGACCTTTTCTTCAATTAAATTTGCCCCAAGGCCCACTTTATATTTCTTGACTTGAGTTACTGCCAACTTTTTAAAGCAGTGTGTTACCAGGAGTGTAAATCTGCCCCAAATTTGACCTTTTTTAAGATCAAACACAGCCACATTCCCCTGTGCTGGTTTTCAAATCAATTTCTTATGCAGATTAATGCAGAAAATTAAAGTTCCAAAGTGTTTAAAACCATCTCACTTGCTCTATACTTCTTATTCTATTCAGTCCCAGAAAAAGGGGCAGCCTTCTGTGCCTGGTTGGAAGAAGTCTCATCCATGGTTGCAACTTGCCATGTCTTCCCACAGAGTGTGAGTTTCCTTCTTCATACATCAAAAGATGAAATACCCAAGTCCTAGTACTTGATGAGTGTGATTTTTCTGACTTTTAAAGTAGTTATCAGATCATTTAAGAATAGTTCCTAAATGTGGAAACTACGACTCCTGTGGAAACTACGACTCAAAGCCAAATATAACCACTTACAATCTTGGAAACGTGTCTATTTTTGTAAGCAATATGGTTTTTCAGAAGCCACTCTGTAGCCTACAGCTTAAACCACAGATCACTGCACAGCATTGCTTTTTATTTTTCTAAAGTAAGTGGAAGAGAGGATTTGACGGGCTTTGTGATTTCAGTTTCATTCATATCAGTTTCCCAACTCCTCGTTTGTGAATTTAAATTTTAATTGAGAAAATGATATGACACTGATTCACATGTTTATGAGGAAAAACATTTCAAATTGCTGTAGACTATACTCTCTCCAATAGAATGGCATGTGAAATAATCCTGTTTTCTAGGAAAATTTAGAAATTTTCAGTGGTATTATGTCTAGAATTTGTCTTTTCTGATTACCCGTCTTTTTAATTAATGACTCTCCCATGTACTTCAAATATTATTTTTCCATTTTGTATTTTTTAAATTTTTTATGTTTTCATCCCACATTGAGTCATGCATTTCTAATTCTGAATTAGTTGTGCTTCTATTCACATCATTTTTTATGACCCCTTGCAAATATGTCCTTGATTTTCCTGAAATCATACCAGTCTCTCCTTTTCTAGGTCTAGTGAATATTCAGCCTGTTTTAACTAGTTGTTTTCATTCTCTAACAAAACCCCTAGCCCTTTCCTTCTCATACCTCAGGCTAATATTTTCTACCTTATTTGGGAGGGTTGCTTCTTATTTTCACATTTACCCTCAACTGGAAAACTGAAGACTGCTTCAAAAGGACCATTAAAATGCAGGTGCTTTTTGAAAAATGTCCAAACCCATATTCTTTCTTTAGGGCCCTGTAACAGCCAAAAAATCTTTCATCTCATGTGCCTCTCTACAATCCTGCCATTCTTCATTTGCTTGTTTGTTCATTGGTTTGTTTGTTTAACTCAGGGAGCCTTCAGTAAGTTTCTCTACACTCATTAGCGCATAGATGGATCTTCTGCTATTTCTTTTGTTGTTGCAGTAGGAGTGGCCTTTTATGTAGATAGATGTGTAAGAGATCAGAAAAGAAATATCACCATTATAATCAAGAGACATTGCATTATCAATGGAATGGATTTCCGTTTTATTATTAATTTTGAAAAGCGGAAGCAAGTGAATTTGATATAAACTTAAATACTGTATTTTGGGGGATTAGCAGAAAAATAAAACTTTCTATGAGAAATAAGGAGGTAAAAATTAATAAATAAGGAGGTAAAATTAATAAGGAGGTAAAAAAAAATTAATGTATCTAGAAACATGTAGATAAGGGATTATTAATACTTTTATTAAGTTAGGACCTGACTGCAACCAACTTGTTGAAAGACATTTAGATCCATGTAGAAAAATTAGGAGTAACTTTTATTTTCATTTTTTAAGGTAAGTCATTGTGAAAATAAATTTGTGTAATACACAATTTTAGATTTATGCAATTTTATAAAGAACCTTCTTAAAAATACATGCGTTTCATAAGGATGTCACAAAAATAAAACTGTAGAACAACCTCAGTTGTGAATACCAATTGGAAAACTGTAAAATATTACCAAGTGTTGAGCACTAGTGCTCATAGAAGGATTATTCACAATAGCCGAAAGATAAAAACAACCCAAATATCCCCAACAAATTAGCAGATCAATAAAATGTGGTATACACATATAATGAAATATTATTCAACCTTAAAGAGCAATGAAATTCTATTATATTCTACAACATAGATGAACATTGAACACATTATGCTAAATAAAATAAACCAGTCAAAAAGAACAAATATATGATTCTACTTTTATGAGGTTCCTAGGACAGGCGAAATTATAGAGATAGAAAGTGGAATAGAGGTTGCAGGGGGTTGCGGGGCAGGAACGAATGATAAATTATTCGTTAATGGGTACAGAGTTTTTGTTTGGAGTGATGAAAACTTCTAGAAATGGATAGGTGCACAACATTGTGAATGTACTTAATGCCACGTATTCGTGCACTTAAAATTAGTTAAAAGGGCTAGGTATAGTGGCATGCAGCTACTTCCCAGCTACTGGGTAGGCTAAGGCTGGAGAATCACTTAAACCCAAAAGTTCAAGTCCAACATAGGTAATATAGACCCTGTCTCTAAAAATACTAATGACAATGATATATTTTAAAAATAGTTAAAATGGTAAATTTTATGCTATGTTTATTTTACAGTAATAAGAAATATTACAAAAATATTACCAAATGTATTTCAGTAGAACACATCTATCAGCATAGTAAATTACACTCAAATGTAGTTCATTTCAGGAATGCAAGATTGATTTAGTTTTTAAAAACAAACAAATTCACTAATTTTTAGATCAAAAAATGCATTTGATAAAACCAATTTTCTATTCCTTATTAAATAAACATGGATGCATATAATTAGTAGATATTAATAACAATGTGAATAAATCATTTATTGAATAAGTGTTAGAGAGATAACCAGTAAGACAATTGGAGAAAAAAGAAAATGAAGACCAGATCCCTGTCTTACCTCGTACACCAAAATAAATTCTATGTCTAACTAAAATTAAGTGCCAATGAATAAATAAATAAATAAATAAATAAATAAATAAATGTACTAGAATGAATTATGGGCAATTTTATTTCATAAAGTTTAATTGGGGAAAGCATTTCCAAAAAATGATGAAAATTACTGAAGCCATAAGTAAACGAATAAATTATTTTAAAACATAAATTGAAAACTTCTGTACAAGAAAAGTCATGTTGATAATTAATTACTAAAATCAAAAAGGAAATTCTAAATTTATATGAATATTTGAAACACATGACAGAAAATCCATGCCTTTCTATATAGAGGAATTCATATTTCTAATTGAACAAGAAGCTAATGTTCCTATCACACATGTATAGTGTAAAGGAAATTTCAAAAAAATGTGAACCTCACTTTTTAGAAAAATACAAATTATGATTAATTTGAGATGCTTCTGTTCTTTATCAGACTGACAAGTTTTGATTATAATCAATAATGATTTTAGGGCATGTAGAAAATTTCACTCCATAATCTCTTGGTCAGAGATTATAGACTCAAGTATTTTAGAGAGCAGTTTTGCAAAATTAATTAATATCACAAAGGCACAGACTTTTGAAAGCAGTTGCCCATCCAGCTATTTATGTTAGAATTATATATTTGCAAAAATACATATTGTTACATGAAACAAGTGCATTTGTTCCCCTTTAGTATAAAAGGTATACATGCATGTGTATGTATATGCATATAATTGTATATAAATAAATGTAAGACAGATAATTTGAAGTAAAAGGGGGTTCCCTTTTTATTGCAGGCATTTTTGTGGTTTGAGTTAGTTACTATTAATGTTATTTTCCTAATAATAAAGACATTTTAGAAATAGTTTGGGCTAATGGAAAGCAAGTAATGTAGAAAAATTAGTTCTATGTAGAAGCTTTTTTTTTTCCCTAGATAATTAAAACTAAGAATTATTATGTGTTGTCTATATGCCAAATAACGTACAGTTTTTATCTATGACTCATTTGATTGTCACAAAAATTCTAATAATACTATCCTTCCCATTTTATATGTAAGGAAACTCTCATAGGAACTGACTTGCCAAAATAATATCATCAGTAAGTTTACAGCCTGTTGCCTTTACCTCATTATTACATCGTATAGTTCATTATTATAATCTAAGCAAATCATATCTTAAAACATGCAGTAGAAAATTTAACCCCAAACATGACTCCAAAACCCACCAAAATCTATTATGAGTTTAAAAACCGTATTCAAATTTTGTCTTTATGAAAAAACAATGCACATTTTATTTCTGGTTTATGAATAGATATGGTGCTTAAATTAAGAGTATAGTCTAAAACTCAAGCTTAGAGGAATGACTAACTTTAAAACATTGTAAAATAGTCCTTAAACCTGGGACCTCACACTTAAGAGAATTACAGTTCTTATGACTACCCTGTATATATCAGACACTGAGAAAAGCAGAACGAACTGCTATTTTCTTTCTGAAGTACATTGTGAGTGTTCTAAAGAAGAGCATAAGGTTTAAAACTATGTAAGTGGCTTTCCTAAAGCCCCACAATATATTAATGATCGTGTTAACATTTGAACCTGGATCTGTCTGCACCAAAGATTCTCTTTGCATTAAACCATTGTATAATTCACTTTCTTTTATCTGAGGAGGCATTGAGATAATTCTGGACACACACTACTAAGATTTCAAAGGCCCACAGATGGAAAAACAGATGTATTTCTCCTCTGGTGTTAAGTGAGGCAGAAATAAACTACTCATTAGTTGGGAGTGTGTCTCGTAGGTCATATGGCTGAATCTTCTACCCAATTTAGGAATCATTTCTACAGTATTTGTGCTACTCATCAGTCTGCATATGAATACTTCTAGGATTGAAAAGAAGGTTCAATGCCTCATAAACCAGTTGGATCTAATATTGAGTAGATATCGCTGTTCAGTTTTTCCATTTCCTCATTGAAATATGATCCTTATCCTTGTAAGTTTCCAGCGGTGCTGGTTTTGCCTCTGCAGCAATAAAGAAATCACAGGAATTAAAGTCTGTCTTTAACTATTCTTGATACATTGCCTTCATTGGCTTCCAGGACAAGACTATTTTTATCTCCTGTTGCAAAATTGCTTGTATTTTTCAGCCTAGTTTGCTAGTTTCTACTCTTCCACACAACTTAATGATATTGAAGTTCCCTAAAAAATTATCTATAGTGCTCCTCCCTGTCCACACCCACACTCCATTTGTGATGTCACTTGTGCCATGCCCTTACGTAAGCTTCTGATCAAGCCAAGGCCTCTCTCCAAGGCTTACTTGAAGCTGCCCACTTGACATCACCGTATGGATATCTAGACATCTCAGATTCAACCAATATTCTTCTCACCCCATTTCTACTCTACCTGTCATCTACACTGTCTCAGCTGGTGACAACACCTGATGCTTTTACTTGGTCATGTCAAAAACCATGGATGCATCCTTCACTCCTCTCTTTCTCCTGCACATTCTCCAACCTGCCAGGCAAACTTAGTAGTCTTATGTTCAAAATATACCATGAATTTGAGAAGGGTCTGTGGGAAGATGATGAAGTAGGAAGCACCAGAAATCTGTCTTCCTACCTAGACAACAATTGCAGTTGCAGAATCTGTCTGATGTAACTACTCTGTAACTACTGAAGCCTATTGAAGTATTGCAAATTCCAGGGGAAGCCATGAGTAGTAAATTGCCATTAGTTTTGATCCATTTCAACTGTTAGCAGTTGACTATAGAGACCAGAAGGCAGTCGGAAAATATATCTCAAGTGCTAAAACAAAAATGCTGTCAATCAAGAATCTTATATCTAGCAAAACTGTTCTTTAAAAGTGAGGAATAAATTAACAAATTCCCACACACACAAAAGCTCAGAGAGAGTTCATTGCCACTAGACCTTCCCTGCAAGAAATGCTTCAGGGAGTCCTTCAGGGTGAAATTAAAAGAAACTAGACAGTAACTTCAAGCCAGATGAAGACATAAAGATCTTAATAAAGGTAAATAAAGGGCAATTATAAAAGCTAGTATTATCTTAACAATGGTTTGTATCTCCATTTTTTTTTATTTTCTACAGATTTAAGAGACTAATACATCTTTTTAAATGGTCTAAAAGCTGGTAAAATTGTAACTTCACTTTTTTACTATATAATTAAAGATATTAATGTACTTAAAAATTATTAGTTTATGTTTTTGGGCATATAATGCATAAAGATGTAATTTTGTGACATGAACAGTGGAAACAGGTATAAAGCCGTAAAAGTGCAGAGTTTTGTGTGTCACTGAAATTAAGTTGGCATAAATTCAAATTAGAGTGTTACAATTTTGGGATATTAAATGTAATGCCCATGGTAGTCACAAAGAAAATAGCTATAGAATACATACAAAAGAAAATGTGAAAGGAATTTAAATATTTCACTACAAAAAATGAACTAAACATAAAAGAAGACAATAATGCCAGAAATGAGGGACAAAAATGCTATAAAACATGTAGACAACAAGTAGCAAAATGACAGAAATACGTTTCTCTTTATCAGTATAGTTTTTCATTGAAATCTTCAGAGGGTTTGTTCTGGGACCCCTGCAAATACCAAAATTCTCAGATGCTCAGGTTCCTTATTTAAAATGGCCTAGTATTTGCATAAAACCTATGCAATTCTCACATATACTTTAAATGATCTCTAGGTTACTCATAATGACTTATACCATGTACATAATTTATAATATCGAATACTATGTAAATTATTGTTATACTGTATTGGATATTATTTGTATTATTTTATCATACTGTTATATTTTATTTTTTTAAATTCTTTTAAATTTATGGTTTACTAAATCAATAGATGTGGAATTGTGAATATGCAGGGCCAACTGTAATTACTTTAAATGTAAACAGTTTAAACTCTTCAATCAAAAGTGATTGAAAATAGATTTTTAAAAATGATTCAAATATATGCTATTTATAAGAGACTCACATTATATCCAAAGACAAGTAGATCGAAGGTGAAAAAAGGAAATCCTGGCACGTGCTGCAACATGGTTGAACCAAGAGGACATTATGCCATTCATAAAAGGAGAAATACTGTGTGATTACACTTATATACGGTTACTTAAGTAGTCAAAATCATAAAGACAGAACATAGAATGGCAATCGCCAGGGCCTTGGCAGAGGGATGAATGGAGAGTTATTGTTCAGTGGATACAGAATTTTAGTTTCAAGGATAAAAAGAGTTATGGAGATGGATGATAGTGATGATTGTACAACATTATGAATGTGTTTAACACCACTAAACTGTATACTTAAAAATGTAAATACAGTTATATTTTATGTGTATTTCCCCTCATTTTTTAAAAAATTAGAACAAAGAGCTCTTGTTACCCTGGTGTAAGTCATCACCTTCTCTCAACTGGGCTCTTACCCTGGCCTAAGTCATCATTTTCTCTCAAGTGGGCTATTACCTGGGCTAAGTTGTCATTTTCTCTCAACCCAGCTCTCTGCTCCTATGCAAGTATCTTTACAATCTATTCTTAACAGAATACCCATCGTCATCTTTAAACACATAGGTCATACAGATCATGTAACTGCTCAAAAAGTTCCAGTGGTCCTTCATTTTACTCAAAGTAAAAGACAGGGGTTTGCAGTTGCCTCCAAGAGTTGACTGCCCATTACCATGTCCTAAGTTGCCTTGTTTATTCATTTTGTGCAGTAACCCTGGCTGGCTAGCGTTCCCAACGCTTGGCCCTCATACATTTACAAAACTACCTATCTGATGTAAAGCCACTCCTGGTTTGGATAACACTTTCTTAATGAGGTCTAACTTAGACAACCTATTTAATATAGCAACCTTCATCCATCGCTACCCAAGTACTCACAATCCCTTTACCTTTTTCTAGTTTTTCTTTTTTCCCATAGCATGTATTATCTTTTAATATAGTTTATAATTTGCTTGATTGTTATAGTATAGTCTCTTCATGTCAGAATGTAAAGTTGCAAAATGGCAAGTTCTTCTTTCTCTATTACTCATGTATTCCACTCACTTAGAACAATGTCTAGCACATAGTAGGTGGTCAATAAATTCTTTATGAAAGGATACAGAATACAAATGACCCTTGAACAATAGAAGTTGGAACTACTGGGCCCACTTTTGCATGGATTTTCTTTCACCTCTGCCACCCCTAAGACCACAAGATCAACTCCCCCTCTTCAACTTTTTCCTCAGCGTACCTTTACCTCAGCCTACCTTTTCCTCAGCCTACTTGATGTGAAGACAATGAGGATGAAGATTTTTATGATGATTCACTTCCACTTAAGGAGTAGTAAATATATTTTCTCTTCCTTATGATTTTCTTAATAGAATTTTATTTTGTTTATCTAACATACTTTATTGTAGGAATACAGTATATAATACATATACCATTAAAAAATGTGTTAATTGACGTTTATGTTATCAGTAGGTTTTGTGGTCAACAGTCGGCTATTAGTTAAGTTTTAGGGGAGTCAAAAGTTATATGTGGATTTTCAACTTTGTGAGTAGTAGATGTTCCAACCCCCTTGTCGTTTAGGGATCAACTTTAATTATGTAGTCTCTTCTCTAAGATACTCCCACTTATGGAAGCACAGTTACTGAAGAATGGATTCAGAACAGTGATCACCTGATCACCATTTTCCTCATCTTACAGAATTCCCAGGCACCTTTCACAGTTGCAGCAATGACATCATGAGTCCTCTGAAAGAGGTTCCATATTGCTGTCTTCATTGATGACAGTTGCCTCAATACTACTCTAATCTTGGCAGAGAGAGTTAAAGTATAAGAATAAAGCAGTTAACGTGAAAATTTTACTCAACTCTAATGCCTAGCTAATCGGTTACTTTGCTTAACCAAATTTTCTTGTTAAAATGAAGTTAAAAAGTTAACTCAGGAATCACTTTCAAGTCATTACTGAACATTATGCTTTCATTATTTAATTATCCATTTTTACTAAGTGCAGCATATTGAACATTATTTGACCTTTTATAAATGAGCCTACACATCCTCCACATCATCATTTTGAATATTAATTCCAATTAATTCATTAAATCATTCAAGAGATATTTTTTGGATCTGTATGACAGTCACGTGGCATTTAATGTGAAAATGAAAAAGATGCTATCACTGGTCTAAGTAAATGCTATAGTACATTTGAACAGTTTTCCTAATTTTATCTCACCGTAGGCTGGATTGAGAAACTTTGAGATTGTATTAGTTTGCATAGAAGCCTGAAGTCAGATTGTTTTTAATTATTTCCCTTAAAATTTAGAGGCTAACATTTGAAAAAAAAAGCAAGAATATGAAAAAAATAGATCGTTATTTTTAAAACACAGAGCAAGAGAGAGAAGGTATTGTTTGGAATTAGTGTTGAGAGGAACACAGAAGTAAGATCAGGGTAATGTTTATCTTCCTACTCTCAAGTTCTCTCAATAAGAGAAACCTTAATTTATATGGATGTTTTTGTAACATGGTAATTTTTATGTCTGGCCTCTTTCCTTGCCTGTAAAGTTTCTCCCTGGAAAGAAATCTGTAAGAATATATTAAGATACCGAGTTTTTGAGATGCTAATGAGATCTGTGGAAAGATAATGTAATGTAATGGGAAAATAAAATTTTGAACCAGATAGACCTGAGTTTCAACCACAGCTGCACTATCGTTTAACTATGACCAGTGGGAAGTTTCATAAACACCTTCATCTTAACTGTTTTTCAGCTTCAACATGAATATAATGGCATGCCATGAGGTTTCATCGGGAATACATGAAAATTTATGTACATACCTGGCATAGTGTCAGCACATGGTGTAAGCTGACACAAGTATAATTATCAAGTAAATATTAGCTTCTTTTGTTTCTTCATTTAATGACAGTCTTTTTGGAGGGAGCACCTACTCTGTGCCAGATTCTGTGTGAGTGTAATAAAACAGATAGTCGGAATTATTTATCTAAGAGTTCTATAATGCCATTCCTGAATGAGAGAATGATTAAGGCACTAATAAGAATAGGGATGAGATGGATGAAAGGAGATAATGATTATATTACAGGTAATAAAAGTTGTGATTTGCTGACTGCTTACTATGTATCAAGCACTTTTCTTTGTGATTTACATTATTACCTGATTAAATCCATTTAATGTCTGTGGAATAAATACTGTACAGAAGAGAATATTGAGGCACATATAATTCAATTGTTGAAATTCACATAGACATTTGAAAATGCATCAAGATTGAAAAGGGGGAAGCTATGCATAAATCTTACTTTTGTATCTGCATTGCTTATTTACAAACTGAATTTTTAGCCATATTTATTTAAATACAATTCTAAAGCATTGTTTCTCTTTATGCTGCTTCTTTGTTCAAATGTTTGGAAGTGGTGATCGATATTCGTGAAATGTCATAAATTGGAAAATGAATAATCTACATGTAATATTAAATAATGAAATGATAAACATTATATAAAACATGCTATTATTATTGTATTTTGTATATTAGACCTCTGACTCATAGTTATATGCCACTTGGAATTAAAATAAATGAGTACATACTTCAAAAGAACATTTCCTGTGTTCCCATCTGAAGACACATCTCAGAGATAAAATTGATGCTGTTGCTTACTACCCCAAAAACTAGGTTAATTTTAATTCCACATGCTAACTAAAGGAGAGCAAAATGTTCTACATTTCAGTTAGTTGGGAATATGTTGAATAGTTCCAGAACTATCAAACAAATATTGAAGCTTCACAAACGTGCATTAAATTATACCCATATTGGGCTTAACTTACCTCTTTTTTTTTTTTTTTTTTTTTTTTGTTAGAAGGAGTCTCACTCTGTCCCCAGGCTGCAGTGTAGTGGCACTATCTTGGATCACTGCCTGCAACCTTCGCCTCCTAGATTCAAGGGATTCTCCTGCCACAGCCTCCTGAGTAGCTGGGACTATAGGCGAGTGCCACCACACCCAGCTACTTTTTGTATTTTTAGTAGAGACAGGGTTTCACCATAATGGCCAGGATGGTCTCGATCACTTGACCTCGTGATCTGCCCACTTTGGCCTCCCAAAATGTCGGGATTACAGGCATGAGCCACCGCACCCAGTCCTCGTTCTCATTTTCTTCTTTTAAGAGTAAGATATTATATTTAACCTAATGGAAAAAGTATTAATTTTGTGGTGTCATAAAAATCTACAAAATTAACTTTTTAGAAGAGTACCTCTAAATGTTTAAAAAGAAAAAAAAAAAGTCTAGTAACACATTTTTATGATTTTACCAGCAAATGAAATCTAACAAAATGCGAAAAATATTCCCCATTCTACGCTTTTTATTTCAGTCTTAAAATAGTTTTTATTTTATAGTTTTATACTAATATTGCAGTTGACTTAATAATCAACATATGATCATGTATCCCATTACTTCATCTTGCTTTTCAATCTAAGTCTGCTGAACTGGCCAAATAAGTGCTTTATTGTAATATTTAATGTAGTCTTCAAAAGTTCTCTCTGAAATTGACTATTAACGTAAAACTTTTTGGTAACAAAAAATAGGTAGTACAAAATGCATTAAAAAGTACATAGTTTAGTAGAACTTGGGAAACGTTTTTCACATGTTTATTATTTTTATATTTGTAACAGATCTTTTGAAATTATTAAAAGTTTTTTACACACAGTGATTCGGTACCTGAGCTATCAGGTATAATTGGATTGATGGCATTGCTAAGATCCTTTTATTTTTTAGTATATAAAGAATTTTTTTTCTGACTACACGCTGGAAAATGTAGAGGGAAATGCCTTAAATTAACACACAAAATTTGGCTGCAAACAATATATTGTCTAACTAGACAGAGAAATTGCTGCAATCTTATTTCACATGTGTGAGCAAAAGAATGAGCCCATTCTGCACTCTGAAATTATGGGATTTTTCCCCTAAAATACACCAGCAGGATAGAACAGTCCACTCTTCACAAAAATGGAAAGATTATGCAGAAACACTCACTTTTTAAAAGTTTTCCCCTTTGTCACCTTTTTTGCAAATGACTATGTGAACTCTTGTATTTTTGTAAACTGTAGAAAACAGATATGGGGATAGCTTCTACTGTTCATTTTAAAAACAACTATGAGGGGAATTGTTTTAGATTATATAAATAGTATTCATGAGTTACAGAAACAATAGCTTAGCAATGAAGTTGAATAAAATGATGCATGCATACTTTACTATGTCTTGGGCAGTGTTGGGGCCAGAGCCAAACCTTAGTGGTCTTGAAGACAGCATGCAAGGCAGAAGACATATGCATAGATCTTGACCTAGGTCCCTTATGTTAGTCTATACCAATCCCAGGCAATCTCGTCTTCTGCCGTGATCTTCCGATCCATGTATTTGCTAATGACTCCTAAGACTGTATCTTTTCTCAACGCGGATACTTTTTCTTGATCTACAGATTTGCATATTCAGTAACTTGGTTGATATCTCCACCTGAATGTTTCTAAGATGACTCAAACTCACCACATTCAAACCCAATTAATTTTATTTTCCTTAGAATCTCTGCTGGTACTTTTTTTATCCCTCTTCCAGTGAATTTATTCTCTTTGTTACATAGCCAGAATTGGGTGTCATCTTTAACTCTTGCTTTGACTCTTCAATTACTAAATCCTGTCCATTTTTTTTTCTCTAAACCCAGCTCAAATCCAGTTACATTTCTTCAGCCCCACTGCAACCCCTGTTTTCCAGACTACTATCTCCCAGACTCCCATTACAAATGTTATATACATTTCTGCTACAGCTCTCTGACTGGTTTTGCAGAATTCAGCCTTTCTCTTTCTGATTCATTTTTCACAAAAGATCTTAGTGAGAATTTTAAAATAATGTCATTCTGTGTTGTAAGACCCTTCAGTGTTTCTTCACTGCTTGAATTCAGTCTACATGACAATTCTTGTATGACTAGAATGGCCCCTCCCTCCCTTGAATTGTGCCATTAGTCACTTACCTGTTTTGATTTAATTGTGGAATGAGTAATTCTCAAAACTAAAAGCTTTTGATGTCATTGTGTAACTAGAATCTAAATAAAATAAAGCTATGTGGTAGTATTTTTAATATGGCATTCCTCCAGTTGGCATTCTCCTCAATGTCATTTGTGACACCTTCATTGTTTTATCATTTTTGCTCCTATGATTTTTTAACCCCTTTATCCATGAATCATTCATTCCATTTTTAATTTTTTTCTTTACGTCTTAATTCTAAGATGAATAGGAGAAACTAAGGAAATTGTAAGAAGTGATCTTCCTTCATACAGAGAAAATGAGCAGAGATTGAGGCAGTATATAAATCAGAACCCTATTTCTTTTTTTCAATGGATAAAAACCAGGGCTTATATTACTATTTTTATAAATTAAAATTTGATATATTTTAGAAGTAATCTGACTAGAAGTCCTATAAAATCACTTTGGTGCAGTAATTTTAGGGAATTTCATTTCCTTTTTCTTCTACTCAAATCCAGACTGGGAAGTAATACAGCAGGTGAAATAAGGCAGAAGAAAATAGGGATGGGAAAGGGAACTATCAAGAAAGGATACAGACGGAATCTCCATGACACCTGAGTAGTGGTGTGTCCCTGGAGCCTGGGCATGTTATTTCACCTCTATGCCCACCTTTCCTAACCTGACATTTGGTTTTTCCAATGTCTTCTACAAAGTCTTCTCTGATACCTTTTCATACAGCCTCTCACTTGGTAATCTCCTTGGCTTACCCCATTTTGTATTGTCTGGGAAGGGCTGTGGTCATTTACTACCAAGATGATTAACTCAATAATAAAAGAAAGAAATGCTTCCACTAGTGAACCAAAGAAACCAAACACTCAGGACTCTAGTACCTCAAACTCCTTCAGAGAGGCCTATTTTGTGACTCCAGGATAGGAACGTCGGGGATGAAATAGTGGATGCTGTGTGAGAAATGCCTGAGACTGTTCCCGTTAAAATCATACTGTGAATGCTTTAGACAAAGCCTGGATGGAGAGTTTCCAAGGGTAGCAAAAGAATCTCCCTTAGACTATACACATGGTTCAAGAGAACTAAGTATACTTTATGCCAAGTATCTTTTTTTTTAAAGGCAGTAGGATTGAGTGAGTCTAACAGTAGCTGCTCCTAGGTCCCTACCACCCTGATCAACTCACCATAATGTAAGTAAGCATGGCCCTAGTAGATAGCAATGATCATATTCGGCCATTTTTCTCCCCATGCTTTAAAATCAATGAAAATAAATATCATAGTTCATATTTATCTAATTTATTTTTAAATGCATACTCTTTTAAAGGGGGGAAGCATTGTGCTTAGTTATTTTTTTGTGCTTAAGAAAACAATATAAAGGCTGAAACATTTTTTAAGAGGCAAGTATTGACTATTATGTCATAATATCAATCGCAGTATAATGCAAAAGAAGGTGTCCATTTGCTATTTGAGATGAAATATGCTTGGACTCCAAGAATTTGACTCTCTACTCATAGTTTTTTTTTTCTTTATTACTAACCGGATTTTATTTTAAAATAAACAGACATGAAGGAATTTCATCATTTGCTCAGCATTAGAGTTGTACAAGCAAATTTGGATTTGGAATTTGACTCTGCAGCGTGTTCTGTTTAAAATACTAAGCAGGTTATTCCCTAATGTTCAATTCATTCATAGTTTATGGTAATGAATTTAAGTCTTGTAAGAGAGTGAAACTAATCCTTGAGATATGACCTTAAAATGTGCAATTTAATGTTTTTCCCATTGAGCAAGCTATAAACTGTGAAATAATGTTTCAAAATCCAGGGTTTCCCCTCCAAGCCATTCATTCACATACATAATCACCAGTGAGCCACATGTGGGCCAAAGCCCCGATGCTATCAGGTGGATCCGGGACGCTGTATCTTTACCTTGCTGTGTTCACAGAATCTAAATATGCAATTTAAAGAGCCTGTAACAGGCTGAAGATATTAATTTGTTTATTTCAGATCTGAGTTATGGTCTCGGAGGTTGCTTGTCATGCACAAGTTACTTCTCAGTCATTCCTGAGGATAGTGTGTGTATGTGAATAACAGCCACAGAGCAGCCTGCACCAATTTATACCAGCCATCTCTGTGGAGCAAGCAGGTGGCAAAGGGATAAATGAACCTCAAAGAGGATTTAGTCAGGTCAAGATTTGAATACGTATTTCTCATCATCATGTTTAATAATATTTTAGTCAGTCTGCTATGCAAATTCTTCCTCTTCAACTTTTAAAATAATATGATAGATTAAATGAGTAGTGTATATCACACGTAGAATTTTTTTGTCATTTATGTTTTATTGAGAGTCACTGATTACTAAGTAAATAAAACAATGCCTTCTCTAAAGCAAGATTATCAATCCCGTTTGTCTTTATATGCATAAGAACTAACATTTAGTGAATTCTTATTAAGTGTCAGACACTGTGCTAACTGACTTATTTGTATTATATCCATTAAGCCTTACACAAACCCCATGTGGTAAGTATTGTTTTTTGTTTTTTGTTTTTGTTTTTGTTTTTGTTTGAGACAGAGTTTCGCTCTTGTTGCCCAGGTTGGAGTGCAATGGCACGATCTTGGCTTAGCTCAACCTCTGCTTCCAGGTTCAAGCTATTCTCCTGCCTCAGCCTCCCGAGTAGCTGGAATTTCAGGCATGCACCACCACACCTGGCTAATTTTGTATTTTTAGTAGAGTTAAGGTTTCTCCATGTTGGTCAGACTAGTCTCGAACTTCCAGCCTCAGGTGATCTGCCCACCTTGGCCTCCCAAAGTGCTGCGATTACAGGTGTGAGCCACTGAGCCTGGCCAGTAAGCACTATTATTTCCATATAGCAGATGAAAACACTAAGGCGTGGAGAAATGAAATATTGCCCATCACATAGCTATTAAGATATGGATGTGGTTCTTAAACCCAGGCAATCTGACTCCAGACCACATACTTATATTAGCTGCTTTATAAAGTAGATGGGCACATGTTACCTGTTATCATTTTTTATCCATGTGATTGATATTTGCTGCATTACACTCTGTCTTTATTTGAAATTATTCACCAGTGCTACTTCTTTACTAGGACAATCCACTCACATTTTTCAGTTATGTTGCATTACTTGAAGTTGTGTGTGTGTGTATGTGTATACCATATTCTTCTTACTGTGCTTATAAGGACTTCAGTTCACAACCTTACAGGTTAAATATGCCACTGCACTTCCTTCAGAGTTTGTTGAGTTAATCTGTATCTCCAAGATGTGTGCCATTGTCTGTTTCAGATTATATAGGCCTTATAGGGGTGTTTTTGGGTAACTTTTGAAATATTTATTCTTTTACTTAAGATAATTTTTAAAGATGCCCCATTCATCACTAAAGAGGAATATCTTAAATATAGAACCAGCACTATTGTTTAATATATTTTCAAAAAGTGGATTATCAGGAATATTCCCAGACAGAAAGAGATTAATTCTGGGACTGTGATTGTGAAGTGTAGAAACAGATGGATTGTGTGTGACTTATGTGAATCCAACTTGGGTTTTTGTCCTAGAGGAAGGGAGAGCAACTATCAGTAACTATTGGCCACTTAATCAGCGGCAAGTTTTAGCCTGGTGTTCTTATGTTCAATTTAGAGTTGAGGAAACTGAGGCTAAGGGAAATTCATTAAGTATCTTGTCATTTCATCAATAGTATGTGATTGATAGTCCGTGGTTAAGCCAGAATTTGACAGTTCTGAGTCCAGAGTCCATATATGCTTTCACCCCTGACCCTGCTACTTTGTAGCAAAAGGTACAGCTAGAAGTATGGGGTAGGGAGGGGTGAGGTGATGAGGTGAGGAGGGGGGAAAACTTACAAAGTAAAGCTTAAAGATTGTCCGAGGGGAATTGAGATTAAGATCAAACATGAATTATAAATAAAGATTACCTTTGGCTCTTAAACGGATGTAAGAACAAAAGAGAGATCTGTCAGTTGCTTACAGAAGTATAAATTAAAATTGTAAACACATTGATTTGATGTCTCCCTTATAAATATTCACTGGGTTGTGGGAATGTAAAGACTTCTGTGACTCAAAGCTGAGATAACAAAGGACTAACTACTTTTGGAAAAACAGCATATACTTTGTGAGAACACACCCAAATAAGTGAAGGGAAATGAATCAGCATTTTTTATTTGGGTGTTTCAAAAAGTTGTACAGTTGGTTCAAATATTTTTCTAAACAATTTAGATTCCAATCTTTAGTGGAACACCATTTAGAAAGAAAGGAAAACATTATAGTTTGGTTTTTATGCCCTGAAATGGGACTGCTCTGAATTCAAATATTGTACAACTCTATCACTTACTAGTTGCATAGACCTAGGGAAGGTACTGCCCCCTTCTAACTCAGTGATCAGTAGCCGCCTACAAAATGAAGATATAAATAGCACCGACTTAGCATTTTTAAATTAAATTAGATAGTATATGTCAAACACTTAACACATCTTTTAAACATGGTAAGCAAGACCATGTATGCTACAATTTCTACAGACTTTTTTTCACAATCTCTTAAGCATGATCCCTGCATCAACTATCACCAGCCACATGGTGGCAGCAAAAATACTGTCAGGGCCATTACCTACAAGAGACACTACTCCCTCACATGATGAAACTGGATGTGGCAAATGAATGAACCAGCCCAACACAGCTGGATTGAATCTAGTAATTCCCATTGGCTGGATTACTTTCTAAGAGTCCCTTAATGCTGATTGGTTTTTACCATGAATTAAAATAAAGAAAGGTAGATAAACCTGAATTCAAGATGTACTCTGTACCAGCCACACAGCTATGTTTTGCATTTATCTCATTTCATTGTTTTAATAGTTTATGATCTAGACATTAAAATTTCACACATGGAAAAAAAAAAGAGTTCAGTTGAATTAGCTTCTTATGATCCACCGCTAATACATTTTAAATGTAAAAGGTTGGAACACAACTTTGTCTAATTTAGGCCTGTGCTGATGGAATGCTGATGAAAGAGTGCATCACCATGCTTCTGGTATACCTTTAACTGAAGCTAATTTTCAAACAATCGTTCTTTCTTTGGCTGTGACTTAAGTTCTTAAATCACTGCACCCTATTTTACTTAGCTATAAAATGACTGTCAAATTCTTTCAAAGTGCTTTTCTTGTATCAGTTAATTCTCATATTTATTCAGAAGTTAATTTAATGAATATTTGTTAAGAAAATTATGCTAGAAAGTGGAACCACAGACACCAGTGGGGTAATACTCGTTTTTTTAAATGCTCACTTTTTCTTGAAAGACCTTTTGGTTTGGGGAATGGACAGAGAAGCAGACCACTACAGTACAGTGTGGATGGACCCTGAGAGGTGAACTGCAGGGTGATTTGGTAGCATGTAAGATAGCTGTTGCTCTAGACTTCAGAATAAGGAAAGGCTCCTCACAGGATCTCAAAGACATTTGAAATGTTTAGGAATTAACGCATAGAGGAGGAAGGAAAGGAAAAGTGAAAGGGTGAAGGGATAGGGTTCTTCAGTGCGTTAAAAGAGAATACGTAAAAGTCTGTATGTTCAGGAGATCAAGACCATCCTGGCTAACACAGTGAAACCCCGTCTCTACTAAAAAATACAAAAACCTAGCCTGGCGAGGTGGCAGGCGCCTGTAGTCCCAGCTACTTGGGAGACTGAGGCAGGAGAATGGCGTGAACCCGGGAGGCAGAGCTTGCAGTGAGCTGACATCCGGCCACGGCACTCCAGCCTGGGCGACAGAGCGAGACTCCGTCTCAAAAAAAAAAAAAAAAAAAAAAAAAAATTCTGTATGTTGTGGCTGTGATGTTATAAGCAACTTTGAGTGCAATTGGAAGAATTGTGGGTATTTTTTAAGGGAGGACATCTTTTAGTGGTGTAAATTGTTTTAAAAATGGCTGCAGTGAGTCTCAATCATTTTATGTTTACTTGCCAAGGTTAAGGCTGTGTCTGGGAAAGAACACAGATCCACAGGAAAAAATGTAGTCCATTCTTTTTTCAAAGGAGATCTAAGGACCTCAATAGTTAAAGGAAATAGGGCAGGTATTGGGGAAAGGGGAATAAATTTTTAAAAGAATGTGGGTAGATAAGAGGCAAGTGGTTGCATTCTTTTGAGTCTTTGATTAGCCATTCACACGTGAGGGGAGTAGAGGAATAGTTACTTATGTATTCACCTAGCTCAGTGAATCTGAATTTTTACATAAGATAAAATAAACATAGGGCAGAGGAAACAATTAGATACATTTGTCTCAGGTGAGCAGAAGATTGACTTTGAGTTCTGTCCTTTGTCCAGTACTTGTGAAGACAGGCTATCAATTTACATTGTCAGGGTGAAATTTAACAGAGCTTTTTTAGGGTAAAGTTCTTGAGGCCCTCAAGGGATTTGCGTGTGTGTGTGTGTGTGTGTGTGTGTGTGTGGACAAATGCTGAGAGAGGTCTAAGGCTTTTCATTTTGTTTTTTCTTTCTTTCTTTCTTTCTTTCTTTCTTTCTTTCTTTCTTTCTTTCTTTCTTTCTTTCTTTCTAATATTTATAGCTATCTTATTTAGAAACAAAATTGGAGGCAGGTTTGTGTGACCCAGTTCTCAGCTTGACTTCTTCCTTTGGCTAAGTGATTTTGGGATTGAGAAATTTATTTTCCTTTCACAGTGGTTATGATGGACTCTATGTTTAGCTACATACTGCTTACCATGTTGTACTCCAATTCTCTGTTCCTTCAATTGTCCTTGTCTTCAAGACTCAAGAGCTTCTTAAGGTTAAGGATTATCTTTAATCATAGTATTCTTACTGTTAAGTAGAGTGTCAAGGTCATAAAGTGAAGTTAACAAGTGTTTAGATAGATTAGCTAATTTCTGCCCATGTTATGGGCCTTGTTATTTTTATTGATAAGTACTAAGAACCCGCAGTTTGGTCTATGGTCAGAGAATAGATTTTGTTTAAAAAAAGGACACCAAGATTTTTGTTTTGTCCTTTTGTTCTAATCAATTTAAAAATATCACCAAAGATAATCCAGTTACACCAACTTTGTATTAATTTCCAAAGTCAATTCACGAAGTCAATCTGCTCTGTAAATATTAACATAAAATATTTCTTAACACATTTGTCATGAATAATATTTATTTTTTTCAGTTTGCTTGCTTCAGAATATTTAACATTTTTTCCACATCCTGTGGAATGTATCTATGTTTATTTATTCCTAGTTCCAAAATGGATAAAACTTGTAAGAGCTTTGTGTTATCCTTGCATATGCAAACGTTTTAGTGCTGAAATGAATTACTTAATCATTGGCTATCTGACCTTCTCAGGCACCAGTGCCAGGTATAGATAGAGAAGAGCAAAGAAACTTTTGTGTAAAGAGAAAAAGATAATGCTATCACTATTATCACACACATACACAGCCCTTCTTAACGAGGCACTGTAAGTGGTTTAATGATTACATTCATTATCTCCTGCAGTCACTGGACTTTCCAGATTATTCAAGGGCACATTTTCAAAAATGTTGGCAATTTCTAGGATTTTAACAATTACTTTAATTCTTTGTTACATCACATTCCTCTTGTAACACATAATTACTCTAAAGGGCCTTTGAATAGCAGCTTCTGATGTGGTATCCAAGAAGTTACATCTGCAACCTCTCTGCACAGAAAAAAAAAAAAAAAAAAAAAAAAAAATACTGTGGAAACTGAACAAAGGGAAATTAAGCAATGCCCAGTGACTTATGGGAAGTGGTATGTTTTCTCTTTCTCTGTCTCTTTAAAAGATATTAATAATGTAATTTATAAAATTGGAGAACATTAGCTTACTAAATATATTGCTATTATTTGGCAGATTTAAGGAAGCTCTTCTGCTTAGTAGAGCATTTCTGGGAAGGGATAGAATAAAAGACTTTTGCTGACTTCAGTTTGGGCCATCTCCAGAGTATTTGAAGCCCAAAGATTGATCATCCTAGAAAATTGAAGCAACACAGTGCAGACTTCTAAACTGGGGCTAGGATAGTGTATAGATAAGAATGACTAATAGAAACCCAAAGTGCAATTTCTGAACAGAAACCAATTGTAAGGCTGAATAAATGTGCATATAGTCATGTGACTATCCTTTTGTATATCTTACAAACATTTTTAATAGTAAGGAATGTAAACAACTGAGTGTAAATATAACTGCTGGGAGTGTGGATTTGGGCATAAAAATATAACCTTTTACAGGGGGAGCTGCTCATATTCACATTCACTGGATCACAGATTGGGCTCCTTAACCCATGGAGAAGCCTATACTCACATTATTATGCAGAAATATTTTTTGAGTGTGTCTGGTGACATACCAAAGTTAGCCTTGCCATAGATGTATATACTTACCATTTTTTCTTAACTCTTGAATTGGGGTTGGAGCAAAAGAGAAAAATCTTTCCTCTGCTATTTAAGGGACAGCTTTCTTTTGGTCTCTTTACACATTTTGGCACATAAAGGGAGTTTACGTGCATATGGCTTCCTTTATTTTTATTTTTGTAAAAATAAATGTATTACTCTGTGGATAAGAGACCTTGGTGGTAAGGTAAAAAGCACTGTAGTAGAGAACATATTTTACAGGAACATATTTTACAGAAATCAAATCTGTAGAAGCTTATGTAAAAGCTATCCTTCCAAATTGACAAGTATGTAAGGGAATTTTTAAACCTTTTTTTTTTTAATCCATCTATAAAGTAGCATTTAAAAATAAGACTTAATGAGTTAAGGAATAGTAGAGAGCAGAAACAACAACTAGTGAATTTTAAAATACTTTTCTTTGTTTAGGTGCTTTGGGAAACTTGTCACTCAAGGTACAACCTTGGATCGTATTCCACCTTGGAGAGAGATTATGGAAACAGATAGTGAGGAAAGTTTAAAAGCTATAGAGGATTTGTTTGTTTGTTTCTGAGAGGTACTAAGTTGTAATAATCAATGATACTCTGAGGGTAGTAGCCAGTTTTGCCCTTTCAGTAGAATAGAGAAGAAATATCAATCTCAAGGGGGAGGTGTATGTATATGAAATCTCTGAGGACAGAGATATGGAAGTGACTTATCCAAAACAGACAGTGGTCTCATTATTTTATTAACATAATTGCCAAATCTTCTAGGATTCTTAGCTGAAATATGAGTAGGGAAACTGAAGGGAAGATATATTTTGAAATATTTGCATATACATAATGGAGTCTCTTGGGGGTGGGACTCAAGTCTAATCACAAAATTCTTTGATGTTTCATATATACTTTACACATATAACTTAAAGGTAGTTTTATACAATATTTTAAATAATTTTATGCATGAAACAAAATTTGTGTTAAGTGCTTATGTGTAGAATTTTCCATTTGTGGTGTCACATCAGCACTCAAAAAGTTTCAGATTTTAGAGCATTTCAGATTTCAGATTTTCAGATTCACAGGTGCTCTAGCTGTGTTAGATTACAATGAAAAGTTCGATTAAGCCTCAACAGTAGACATGATACAGTTAACATTGATGTGTTAAAATATGACTAAACTAGAATTAATAGCTAAGGTGAACTCCAACTCCTAAACACTTGGAAGTCAACCTAAAAATAAAAGAAAGAAAAATTACTACTTTAATATCACATTGGTCCAAGGGCAAAGTAAAACTGAAATTATTGGCTAGAAAATAATTTCACAGAAAACACTGTACCTAGAAAAAGATATGATACTGGTAAAATTTTTCTTATACAAAAGTTATTATCATAAATTACTTTTATTAAGAATGGAAATTATTAGAAATGCATTAAAAAGTGAAAAAACAATGTAAGCTTAAATTGAATATAATGAAGTAAAATGATAAATTAGAAAGAAAACTATAAAATAAATTAATTCACAAACTGATAGTTTGAAAATATCTAGCCTACCAAAAAAAACCCAAAAAAACAAAAAAGGGACAGCATTAGGAATGATATATTGGGTGTAACCATTATTTCAACAAATAGATTTCGAGAACTGAAAACATAAAAATTATGAAGAATTTTATACAACTGTCTTATTAGTCTTTTTGTATTACTGTAAATGAATACCTGAAGCTGGGTAATTTATAAAGAAAAGAGTTTTGTTTGGCTCAGGGTTCTGCAAACTGTACAAAAATCATCGTGCTAGAATATGCTTCTGGTGAGACCCTTGTACTTCTGCTCATGGCAGAATTGAAAGGGAACCAGCAGTGGGGGATCTTTTAAAGATATAAATTCAATTATGAATACTGTTCAAAACAATTTGGTAGCTCCCTAATGCACTAAGGACATATCTTTAATGTTTAATAAGGTCTATTATATGACCTTCCTTCCTCAATGTGTAGGCATGCTACTGTCTTCATTACTCATTATTATTCTTCATCCATGGCACCACCTTCATGCATAATCTTATCTCAGATCTTTCACATACCTTGCACCTTCATGCTGGGACATTCTTTTCGCTGTACTTATTATTAACTAAAAACTGCTTTTCTTTGAGCTATTAGCTTAGATGTTATTTTTGCTAAGGAGATTTTCTTAAAAAACTAAATTAGATGGTGCATATTATTGAAAATACTAGAGTAAATATCGATTGGTAAGATGAAAATGAGATCCAAATCATTGAATATATTTGTAAAGAGCATGTAGCTATCTCACATGAACTCCACATTTCTAGAACTTAGAATTTACATGTACAGGTGTTAAAGGAGATTGCAGACAAGATTATTGAGCCACTATCAATCTTTGTTGAGGAAAAAAACACATGAGGTTAGGAAGAGTTATGAAGGACTAAATATGGGAAACTGCCTATTAATTTAAAAACTGTAATAGTAAAGTTTACATATTATTAACTGGATGACTTGCTATCAATCCTGAATGCAATTTTAGAAATAAATATTTTGTTAACATGTAAAACAGGAAAAATGTGTGATTATAAGTAAGTAGTATGGGTTTCTAAATTCAAAGCCTGTCAAACTAGCTTTTTAGGTAAGAAAACAGAATAGACAGCATTTCTTGTCTTTATTAAGAGGTTTTCACTAATTTATTTAATATATAATAAATAGGAAATATGAAACACAGCTAAAACTAAGAAGATGGTAGCTGGCTGAAATACGATGCTTGATTTTAATAGTCGATTTTGAAAGATGTTTTTGGTGTGCTGCAGAGCTATGTTTACTACTTAATCACTGGCTTAAATGAGTAGAGAGTGGGCTTACCATATTTTGTGTTTCAACTGGCAAAGGATGGTTGTTATGTTGAATATCTGAATTAAGTGATAAGTTTTGTATCTTAAAAAAGCATAAATTTCAAAAGGGTAAATATAAGACCATGTAATTTGTTCCCAACACTTATGTCAGAAGTACTGTCAACATGAATCCATAATATAGGACAACTTTAAGAGCAGCATACCATTCAGAATAAGTGAGTCAGTAATCCTACTCTGTACTACTCAGACTCTTAAATATTACTTTCTGTTCTAAGCCTAACATTCTGAAATAGAGAAAAAAAATAATCTGAGACTTAGCCAGGAGAGAGCAACTATTATGATTGGAGAGTTGCAAAATCATCTCCTATAGAAAAAAGTGCATGGAACTGGAAATTTACCATAGAAAAGAGATGACTCCAGAGGAGAATAAATGTAGCAGTCTTCAGACGCTTGAGAGTGATACCTGGCCGTAGACTAGATGTAGACTGTGAAGTCCCTAATACTAATGGGTGGTAAATAACAGAGACATTGCAGCCCAGTGCAAAATTACGTGAATGAAATAGATTGCTGTCTTTGTCTATTAAATGTATACATTAAAATTAATTTTTATCCGTGTTAAAATAGTTTATCTGCTATAATATAAAAGGCAAAGCCTATATTCATTTCTGAGCTCAGTACAGTACAAAATATGTGTAATCATTCATGAAAAGAAAGCTTTTGTGGGAAGTGTATAGAAGAGTTAGGAATTAAACCCATCAGCTTAGTCACGATAAATTTATGTCATACTGCTATTGCATAAATTTTATTGTCAGAAGACTGAAACATCAAGTATATGCAGAAACATTACTGGAGTTTTTGATGTATTTTCCCATCGTTTTTAAACCAGAATAAGTCAATTATGTTATAATTAGTTTTAAAGTAATTCTATTATTGAGCTTAAGATTTCACAGATGCAGAAATGAAAGTGATTTTAAAATTCAATATTTTATACAAACTTAAAACTTATGTTTTCCAGTAAATATGATATCTTTGTTATGAGAATGTTGATTTATTAAATTATTTGTTACTAACCACTAAAACACAAATCAATTAAATCATTCAATAATGTGATGATATATAATATTGTTATAAACCATATATATTTTTCTGTCTCTCTGTATATTATATATAATAATAATGCTTGTCTGGATACATTTTGCCACCTGCTTGTTTGAAATATGAAGATAATTTTTAGGACTTCAAAATACATTTTTTATAAAAAGTATACACATATAGCTGATAGATACTTCAGCAGTTATCCAGACCTTCCTAATTTATAGACATATTCATTTGGACTTAAAGTAGTCCTATATCCTCTTTATCATGAAATTTCTTCAAACATTCATGCTGATTATTTCATTGTGGTGTTCTAGAGCTAGGAACAGTGCTACTGATGTTTACTTAAGATTAAGAATAATTACATTGATTACCTTTTTAGATGGAAAGTAAACCCACATTTGCATGTAAAACAAACACAATGGTTTGGTACTCAGAAGAGCTAATCATGTTATGGATAACACCCAAAGGTTCTCATTGAAATCTATATGTAAATTTATCTGAGAGATGCAAGGTTTCTCAGTTGTACACTCCAGGAATATTAATCAGCAAACTTTCAGGTTACAAGACACATTTCTACCCATCAAAACACAAATGGAGACCTAAAACAAGACAACAGTTAAAAAGGACGAAGGCAGAAATTTTTCATCCTGCTTCAATTTTATATCCTCTTCACCTAGACCTGGGCCTTTGGCAACCAGGACCCTCGCTACAGTTTACCCACTGTTATTTTAGAGTATCTTGGCAGATCAACCCCAATTGCTTGCCCTCATCAGTGCTCTTCTTTCTCTATTTCCCACAAATTCAGTATATTCAGAAGAAAAGTGTAGAGGTGCTACTGGAGATGAGGTCGTATAGTATGCAAAGAGCTCTTGAACTGGTAGTTAAATTTTGTTCCTCTACTTTTGGTGAATTTTTGTAAGGACTACTTAAAATTACTCAGCGATATTTTTGCCTCCATATAATGTTTGATAAAGCTTAGGAAAGGCATATTTTTAAACCCAGGAAAATCACACAAGACAGTATGTTTTAGATATAATACATTTGACTGAAAGCTCTGCAAATCAACTTCTAACTTAAGATCTGAGGGTAAAATTGTATTAGCACTCATGTACATGAAAATATTAGCACTCATGTACATGAAAATTATCCGAGAAATCCACTTACCTTCTACATTAGTAAGGGTCAGAGTAATACTTAGGATAGAGTAAATGCTCAGAAAAAGAAGGAATGTTTACTATATAGAGGGATTGCATGTGTATATCAAGACTGACTGTAAAAATATAATCATAAGCCTATGATACATTTTTTCAAACAACTAAAAATGCAGCATCTTATTCATTAGGCAGAGGGAGAAGATTTTCTTCAATGTACTGCAGTAAACAGATGAAAAATTAGAAATCATCTACTTCACTAATACTCAAATGTATTTTATGGAGAAAATTCATAATACCCAAGGGCTTCTCCTTCCTCTGTCACATAGGATGAAGTTTTTTCTGTCCTATCTGAGGTCAAATCATTTATATTTTGCCAATTCTTATATCATGCAGTGAACTTCCCCAGAGACTTGGTCTATAATATTATTTTTCTATCTCACTTTCTCTACATATCATTTACTCTTTAGTCTATATACGTTTAAATCTTCCCCATTGTACAAAGAAAGCTACATCTAGCTACTGTCCAATAACTTTTCTCTTTCTTTCTCATTTTAGCTTTACAATATGCATTTTACTCTCAACGCCTTCACTTTTACACTGCCATTAGTCGTCAAATTTAGTGTATTCTGACTTTCATGCTTATGTCTTCATTGTTCAAGATAGTTGCATATATTTTGAATATGTTTAGCATCTCTTAATCCTGTGAATTAAATTTCAGTAGTTATAATAATCTGAAAACACGTCATGTATTTCCAAACACCCCATAATGGGATGGAATAAATCTGATTATAAATTATTGTTTTTTCAAAACTGTTCTTTTTAAGGTCCTCAGTGACGCTCTAATTGTGAACACCAATAGAAGTTTCTTTGCATGCAAGACTTCCATGCTGCATTGTACACAATTAAACTCATTCTCCTTTTTAAAAACTTATATTTCCTTTGATTCTAAAGCAATGCATTCACCAATTTCTCTATATACTTCTGTGATTTTTCTCTTTGCCCTTTGTTATTGATCTGCTGCTTAAATATCAGTGTTACTCAGAGTTACATTCTTAATCCACAGCATGTAACACTCTACAGCAGAGGTTCTTAATACTTTTGGGCTTTTTTGAACATCTCTTTTAGAATCTGTCCCAAAACGGAAAGTGTGGATGGTAATTTGTATGTCATACAAACATAGACAATTATGTGTACATTTCGGAAAGCTCATGAATTATTTGAGACTCATTAATGGATTTTTGATTAAGAACCCCTAATCATCTATTCTCGTTAACTGGGTTCATTT
Organism: Chlorocebus sabaeus; assembly: GCF_047675955.1. NCBI lineage: Eukaryota > Metazoa > Chordata > Mammalia > Primates > Cercopithecidae > Chlorocebus > Chlorocebus sabaeus. The sequence goes on along the minus strand of NC_132920.1, from coordinate 61,926,032 downwards.
TGATAATCCTCAAATTTACATAATTTATCTCCATGTTCACTACAAAAGTCTCCCGACTGTCCCTGCCTCTAGTCTTGCCCCGACAAATGCATCCTCTATTTAGCTGTCAGAATTATTTATCTAATATGGGAATCTGTTTGCAAAACCTAAAGTCCACATTAACTGCTTCCCATTATCCGTCTGTACCTAGCTCTTCTGCCTCATCTCTTGTTATCTCCTACATAGAAATACTTTTTATGGGGTGCTCGCAATGAACCAGACATTGCATTAATGATTTTACCTCACTTGTTTCAAAAATATTGAATATTTTAAAAGATATTGCTAAGAAATTTGGAATTTTTAGTGGAAACTACAGTAATCTAGGAGCTTAAGCAAAATATGGAAGGAAAGTAATAGTGAAGGAAAAGATTTCCTGAGAATCATAGAATAAGGTTAATAAACCATAGGGTTTAGGTTTTTTAAATTTAGATCCAGACATTTATGATATTTTAATTGAATATTTGAAAGTCATTAAAATGGGCTGAGTAAAAGAATAGTGATTGCAAAGTCTCAGGACAAAAGTGAAAGGTGGAACTGGCATTGGGGGGCAAGAGCAGAGCATACTTCATCTGTAGAGAATCTGAGTTAATTACCCACAGCTAAAGCAGCCCTTACCTAATTGTCATTTAATGAATGGTTTGACTTACCTCAAGTTAGCATAATGGTTAAAAATCAATGAACTTCTCATTCTTCTCATGGGTATTGCATAGCTCAGATTAAGTTTACATTGTCCTGGAGAGGGTGTTATTTAATGTGAAATATGTATATTGAATCAATATTTAGGAGATGGGGCAATAAAGAGTAGTCAAAAGATATATTTGTATTTCCTCCAAATTTGTCTTTACATATAAATATTTTTTAAAGTTTTTAACTAAAATTAATAGTTCTTTTTCCAAAGTAATATATATATTTATTCTCTTGTCTTTCCATTGGCATCTAGGGAAGAATTTTTTTTTTCTGAAAATTTTTGTCAATGGCTTCTTGAAAAGTAATGAAATCTGAAACTAAAGGTTTCAAAAATCCTATGTTCTCAAATTGTTTTCCATCTAAAAAAAATCAAGCAGTTTGTTTTCAGCACTACTCATTTCATGATAAAAAGAACAGCATTGTATTTGCTAAAGGAAAAGTGGATTGCAAACAATTACTTATGACTTGCCCATGGCCATTTTTATACATTGCCTTGGGGGAGTAATTTAAAATAACCAATTTTACACTCTTCCTGTAAAAACATGCAGGCACTTTGATAAGATAAAACAGTAAAGATGCAGGTTTGTTTATAGTTAACCTTATATTTTGTTGTAATAGCAACACATATAGTTTTTGGTAACATATCTTTATTTTCTTTAAAATTTTCTTGAGGATTAATCTATATAAGTCTTATCTGCAAAGTATAATGGGTTCATAAATTCTAGTTCACAGTCAATTTCACAGGGAACCATCTCTAGGTTTAATCAACTGCCTAGATGGTCTTGACAAGCTTCGGTTATTCTGTTATTTCTATTGTTTGGCAACAGACTGCTACTTTAGGATTAAGTGAAAATGCAATATGAATGACTCACTGTGGAATCACTTTTTTAAATCAGCCTTTGAGTTGGTCACAGAAATAAAAGACAACATTTTTAGTTAAATGTTTCACAAGTAGAAATTTAGAGACACACTTGCTTTACATATAACACAATTTCACATAAATTGCAGTTCATGGTGTAATTTTCTCCTGAAATATGAATCCTTTAAAATAGCAATGACTCTTAACAATATTGGCTTTATTGCAGAAGTGGCACTGCATTTTTAAGTTATCTGATTAGTCAAAAGAACAAATGCATTTCAAGGGCACAACTGTTGAAAAACAGTGGCAATTACAAAATAATTGAAGCATGTCAGGATAACCTAGATAGCTGAAGAGGAGTATATGATAACCTTTATGTATACAGTATTTGGAATCAAGGAAGACAGAAGGTTATTGAGTGCCTTTTCATATGGTTGCTTGAACTTGAAGTCTTATTCAGAATATAGTGATCAATTGTGGTTGTGTTCCTACACCATAGCAGAGTCAGCCCACAAGCCAGTTAAAATCCATCAGCTGGGGACCTAGGCAATGAGGGATTAGGAAATGCCTAAGTGAACTTTGCAGCAAAGCAACCACGCAGAACAGTAAACATGGAAAAACAGCATATTGTGAACTTTTTGTTGTGATATCAAGATCACAGCTAAATCTCACTGCATAACAATTAAACCACTTAAAAGAAACTTTGTTATTGTAATTTGGTACACCAGAATATGAACTGGAATATTTTAAATAATGTATAAAACTCAAATCAAAGTTTGTAAAGTGGTAGTCTATGAGCAGTCAGTCCTCATAGTGTTTTACATTTAAAAAACTTTATATACTGCTTTGGGGGAAATTAGTAGATAACATGTAAGACTTGAGTATGAAAAAAACTGTTAAAGAGAGTACCCTGGGATTTTATAGTCTCAGGTAGGTAGTAAGCAGTGACTGTTTCCGTTATACAGAACATGATTTCTCCAGTTTGCCCAAGTATCCACCACTCCCTATTGTTCACTGACACTAAAGCCAATTATCAGTTGTCACTTAATGTAAATCTTGCAATGTTTTTTGGTTTATAACTAGCATTTATAATTATCATTGTTCATTGCATTGCCTCTGAAGACCTTGTGTTTATAATTCTGCTCTAAATAAAACTGATATGAAATTCTATGTCTAAAATGAGTTGTCCTAGAAGTGTCTACTTACATGCCAGAAATCTAAAAGAACAATTAGGCACAGGATCTGAGAATTATATTGATTTAAGAAAAAAAAGCTGAAAGTCAGTCACATGAGGTTTAGCATCCAAGGGTCAGACCAAATAGTAGGGAGAGAGGAAGAATACATTTCAGATAGAGAGACAAAGCCAACTTTGGGAATATTATCACCTTAAGCAAGTTCTTACTTATGTCACCAAGAACAAGGCTCTTTGCTTCAGGGAAAAGGATGGGTGACTGTGTGTCTAAATGACTGTGCTTTTAAAATGGTTGGTAAGTGTTTGCCAGGCAGAAGCTAAGAATCTCATGTAATAGTGACTGTTCATTGTGGTAGGGGGCCAACCTCTCACTGACATTTTAGCGTTAGTGATATTCTTACATTGTAATTGATTTTCTAGTGTTATTTTCATAGAAGAGAAAAATACAAAGTCATAACATTATAAAACATAATTTCAAAAATGAAACCTATCCTCTAAAGCAAAAGCAAACACCCTTTCTTTTGTGACTATCATACAAAATTAAGATAATCTAGAATAAAATATAAAGAATAAAATGTATTAACAATAATGAATGATGCTGAAACTTTAGCTATAATGTGTTTTTCATATTTAAAGGAATATATCACCTGATAGAGAATCAATTAGAGAAACTGTCTCGTGTTCAGCTATATGATTTGAACAAAATTCTTCACACCTGGCTTAGTTCCACTTTTCTTATATAAAATGTTATCATTGGAACACAAGATTCCTTAGACTAAGAGTGGACAAACTGTGGCCTGTGGACCAAATTTCATGAGTTGTTTCAATAAATAAAGTTTATTTAATGTATACATTTAAAAATATTTTATTGTATGTATTTAAGGTATCCAACATGATGTTTTGATATACATATGCATAGTGAAGTGGTTACTGCAGTCAAGTAAATTAATTTATCTATCATCTCACATGGTTACCTTTCTTTTCTTTTTTTTTTTCGTTTTGTGGTGACAGTACCTAAAATCTACTCTCTTAGCAAACTTCCAGTACATAATACAATATTAACTTCAATGCTTTTGCTATAGCTTCGATCTCTAAACTTATTCATCTGAGATAACTACATCTTTGTGCCCTTTGATCGATATTTCCCATTTTCCCCCACCCCACCTTTCTACTCTGTTTCTTATAGTTCTTTTTTTGTTTCTTTTTTGTTTTACTTTCTGTATGTGAAAGAGACTATGCTGTACTTTCCTTTGTCTGACTTACTTAGCATAATATCCTCCAGGTCATCCATTTTGTGGTAAATGGCAGAATCTCTTTCCTTTTTTAAGGCTGTATAATGTTCCATTGTGTGTGTATGTATATATCTGCACATATGTATATGTGTGTGTGTGTGTGTGTGTGTGTATATATCACTATTTCTTTATCCATTCATTTATCCATGGACACTGAAGTTATTTCCACATCTTAGCCATGGTGAACAATGTTGCAATAAACAGGAGTGCAGATATGTTTTGGGGGTGATTATTTTTTTTCCTTTGGGTTTGTACACATAAGAGGCATACATGGGTCATACAGTAGCTCTATTTTTCATACTTTTTAGGAATCTCCATACTGTTTTCCACAATGGCTGCACCAGCTGCATTAGTCTGTTTTCATGCTGCTGATAAAGACATACCTGAGACTGGGTAATTCATAAAGGAAAAGAGGTTTAATGGACTCACAGTTCCACATGACTGGAGAGGCCTCACAACCATGGCGGAAGGCAAAAGGCATGTCTTACATGACAGCAGGCAAAGAGAGAATGAGAACCAAGTGAAAGGGGATTCCCCTTATAAAACTATCAGATCTCATGAGACTTAGTAACACGAGAACAGTATGGGGAAAATCGCCCTATGATTCAATTCACTCCCACTGGGTCCCTCCTACGACAGGTGGGTATTATGGGAGCTACAATTCAAGATGATATTTGGGTGGGACACAGCCAAACCATATCATTCTGCACCTGGTCCCTCCCAAATCTCATGTTCTCACTTTCCCAAACCAATCATGCCTTCTCAACAGTCCTCAAAGTCTCAACTCATTTCAATATTAACTCAAAAGCCCACAGTCCAAAGTCTCATCTGAGAGAAGGCAAGTCCCTTCTGCCTGAGTCTTTGAATTCAAAAGCAAGTTAGTTATGTCCTAGATACAGTGGGGGTACAGGCATTGTATGAATATACCCATTTCAAATGGGAGAAATTGACCAAAATGAAGGGGCTAAAGGCCCCTGTGCAAGTCCAAAATACAGTGGGGGAGTGAATTCTTAAAGCAATGATCTCCTTTGACTACATGTCTCACATCCAGGTCATGCTGATGCAAGAGGTGTGTTCCCATGGTCTTGGGAAGCTCTGCCTCTGTAGCTTTGCAGGGTATAGTCTTCCTCCTGGCTGCTTTCACAGGCTGGCATTGAGTGTATGCGGCTTTTCCAGGTATACAGTGCAAGCTGTTGCTAGATCTATCATTCTAGGGTATGTTTGATGGTGGCCCTCTTCTCACAGCTCCACTAGGAAGTGCTCCTGTAGGGACCTCAACACCACATTTCCCTTCCACAATGCCCTAAGCAGAGCTTCTCCATGAGGGCCCCATCCCTGCAGAAAGCTTCTGCCTGGACACCCAAGCATTTCCATACATCCTCTGAAATCTAGGCAGAGGTTCCCAAACCTCAATTCTTGACTTCTATGCACCTACAGGCTCAACACCGCATGGAAGCTGCCAAGACATGGGGCTTGCACCCTCTGAAGTCACGGTCGGAGCTGTACCTTGGCCTCTTTTAGCTATGGCTAGAGCAGTGGGAACCCAGGGCACCAAGTTCCTAGGCTGCACACAGCAGGAAGTCCCTGGTCCCAGCTCACAAAACCATTTTTTCCTTCTAGGCCTCTGGGTCTGTAATGAGAGGGACTGCCAAAAAGGTCTCTGACAAGCCCTGAACACATTTTCTTCATTATCTTGGCGATTAACATTTGACTCCTCATTACTTATGCAAATTTATGCAGCCAGCTTGAATTTCTTCTCAGAAAATGGGATTTTTCATTTCTATTGCATCATCAGGCTGTAGGTTTTCCAAACTTTTATGCTCTGTTTCCCTTTTAAAACTGAATGCTTTTAACAGCACCCAAGTCACCTCTTGAATGCTTTGCTGCTTAGAAATTTCTCTCCCCAGATACCCTAAATCATCTCCCTCAAGTTCAAAGTTCTGCAAATCTCTAGGCCAGGGGCAAAATGCTGCCAGTCACTTTGCTAAAATATAGCAAGAGTCACCTTTACTCCAGTTCCAAACAAGTTTCTCATCTCCCTCTGAGAGTACCTCAGTCTGCATTTCATTATCCATATCACTATCAACATTTTGGTCAAAGCCATTTAATAAGTCTCTAGGAAGCTCAAAACTTTCCAACATTTTCCTATCTTATTCTGAACCCTCCAAAATACTCCAACCTCTATTACCCATTTTCAAAATCGCTTCCATATTTTCAGAAATCTTTATGGCAGTGCCTCACTCTACTGGTACCAACTTACTGTCTTGGTCCATTTTCATGATGCTGATAAATACATACCTGAGACTGGATAATTTATAAAGGAAAAGAGGTTTAATGGACTCGCAGTTCCACTTGCTGGAGAGGTCTCACAATCATGGCGAAAGGCAAAAGACACATTTTACATGACAGCAGGCAAAGAGAGAATGAGAGTGAATGAGAGCCAAGTGAAAGGGGTTTCCCCTTACAAAACCATCAGATCTCATGAGACTTACTACCACGAGAACAGTATGGGGAAAGCTGCCTCCATGATTCAATTATCTCCCACTGGGTCCCTCCCACATCACATGGGAATTATAAGACCTACAATTCAAGATGAGATTTGGGTGGGGACACAACCAAACCATATCACCAATCTACATTCCCACTAAAAATCTAGAAAGGTTTCCATTCTCCACACCCTCACTAACATTTGTTATCGCTTGTCCTTTTAATAACAGTCATCCTTATTTAAAAATAAAAATCCCATTTGTATATGCATTGCCTATGGCTGCTTTGTGTTATGACAGAGTTGAATAGTTTCAAAGACCATATGGTCTGAAAAGACAAAAATATTTCCTATGTGGCCCTTTATGGAAAAACACTGTTGACTCATACCTTATATCCTCAACTAATTTTTATGAGCAAATTAGATCAAAGCAAGCCATGTTGATCTGATTTAAAACTATTTGGATCTGTGTTATGATATATGACTTCTGGACTTGATGCTGGAATTTATGGGAATTTCATAAAATCCATTAGAAGGGAAGAGATTAAGAAACCTGATAGTTTTTAAACATATTACACTCAGTGGTATAATGAAAATGATAATGCTATGTTTTATGTTTCTACTGAGCATCTTTCAGGAAACAGCAACATAATGGTTGATAGGTTTCTATGGAGACAGATTTATTTTTAAATCAGCCTAAAACCATAGAAAAACCCTCATCAGTATATTTTGTTTCTTTCCACACACTCAGGCTTCAACCATGGTAGCTGCCTGCAGGTGATTAAATGTAATCCATTAAAGGAATGGTTTTCAAATTTCAGCTGCATCAGAGTCACCAGAGGGCTTGTAGCGAGACAGGTTACTGGTCTCCATCTTTAGAATTTCTGATTCAGTGGGGCTGGGAGAGGCAAGAATATGCATTTCTATTAAGTTCCCAGGAAGGAATGATTTAGGTACTTGGTCAAGGAACCGCGCTTTGAGGACCACAACCTTAAGGTATTTACTCAGCAATGAAAAAGCAAGTGGTGTCCTACATGACATCTTCATGTGTACATTGTGTTATGAGAATGACTTAGATGACAGATTAATCATTTAAGCAAAATAAGTAAGCTTTAAATATACTCTTCCATGAATTCATCAAATCAATTAAAATCTCAGAATTATCATAATTAAATAGAGGATGGAGATGAATTTTTGCCTCCCTTACAAGGTTATTTGGAAGTATTTTTGATTACTTAGTAATGTGAAAAACTTACTATTAAAGTATAAGATATTTATAAAAATTTTAAGATTGGCAAGTTTATAGAGATTCATTTCATCAAAATACACTGGGCGATTTCACTGATTTCTATCCAGAATGCCTACTTCATCTTATCCGCAATATATTTTGAATGAACAGGTGCTATTTATATTGTTAGAACCTATATAACAATAGGTTATATTGTTCCACAATTCAGAGCACATTCCAACATAGAAATTATAAACCATTCATTGAAAATGAGACGATGTACTAGACACCTTAAACGTAAAACATATATTTCTCATTTACTTCTCTCCATATCTCCTCTTTACTTGTCTTCTCCCTGTTTTCTGCTATGGGAGACTGATATACATGTGTTGCAACAGGCTTCTATGACCTCTGGCCTACTGTTGGGTTCAGCCAATTGGAACCCCAACAGGAAACCAGAGGATGAGAAGAGAATGGAAAGTAAGGGAAGGATATCTATTTTCCTGATTCTTCCCTGTGAAATTCCCTTATAATGTCTATGTTTCATCAGTGTCACTGTTCCTCTCATAGTAGCCTGCTCTACGGAACTTCCACTCCTTCCACTAACCTCGGCTCCCTCCTTCCTTCAGACTTGGTAAAGGTACAGCTTGATGCTGCTAGCTTCACATGGGGATCCATTTGTACTGCCCGTATGCGCTACTCTAATCTTCATAAGCAGCCCTTTTGTAAATAAGCTCTCTTTAAATTATTGCAAGTTCAATGGAATTTGTTACAATCCTTGCTAATAAAAGCATCCTCGTAATGATTTAATTAAGGAACTATTTCTTCACTTAACAGATGAGAAAACTAAGACTCTAAGAGATGTGGCAGTGTCTAGATTCAAAATCAGTTTCAATTCTCAAAAGTACAGTTTTTCTGCTGTCAAAGGTTCTCAAGCGTGGACAAATATAAGATTACTTGGGGACTTTGTAAAACATGTTGATTAGTAAGCTTCATCCTCAAAAATTCTGATTACAAGATATATTACAAGTTTTAAAAATCTATTTTAAAAATAGCCCAGGTTTTTCTTAAAATAATAATATTAATATTCATTCTTATAACATTATTATAATAATTATGTAATCATACTAATACAGGTCTTCCTTAACTTGTAATGGTTTGACTTACAATTTTTCAACTTTACCATAGGTATGAAAATGATAAACATTCTGTAGAAACTGTACTTCCAGTAGCCATACAACCATTGTGTTTTACACTTTCAGTACAGTATTAAATACATTGCATGAGATATTTACACTTTATTATAAAATAGGCTTTTTTAGATCATTTTTTACTAACTGCAGTCTAATGTAACTGTTCTGAGTATATTTGATATAGATTAGGCTAAGCTATGATGTTCTGCGTGTTTGGTGTTTTAAACACTTTCTACTTAATATTTTCAACTTGTAATGGGTTTATTGGGATATAACCTCATTATAAGCTGAGGAACATCTGTATATTATTAATTATGTATTAACATATAAATCAATATATTAATATAGTAAAATTACAATTATGTCAATAAAAGTTTCTTTATAAATACCGTTGCTCATTAACAATTGTTATCTTCCCTATTAGTTATCTTCATAACAATTGTAATGAAAAATGTAGTATTTTTATTCTCCTTTTACAGATGAAGAAACTAATGAATCAAGAATTTAAGTAACTTAACTAAGATTATATACTTTAGTTCAGCAGCGCAGTTATCTGATTACAGAACACATACTCTTGAATCCTGCACTGTGCAGCGGGCCTCTGGATGATTCTTGGTGAGCTGCAGCAAACTTTCATTAGGTCCCCAATTTACTGCCTCAATTTTCTCACCTTACCTTACGTCTCTGCTTACTCATTAAAGGGCATGATTCTACCACAATTGTGGTCCTAATTTTAAATTTATCTTCTCATGTGAAGGGCTGTGAAATGAATAATTTAACCTGTTTTTATTTCTTTATTCATTAGTTTTTATAGACATAGCTGTATCCCTTCTGAGCATTTTGGAATTAAAAATGATGACCATAAGCAATTAAGCTAGTTTTTAAAAAAGTTTCTGGATTTAGTAGTTGTGCACAAATATGTGTCCAGTAGAAAACGCACAGGTGTTCTTTCAACTAATTATATACAAATAATCTCAGCTAATTTTCCTCAGTTTTTAAACATCATATTAAACGTTTAGAACATTGCCTACAGGTGATAATCACAATTTTATTATATAGTATTTTCTTAAAATTCTAGAATATCATTCTCCAATAAAATTGTGCTGATGAAAACAATCTGTCTGCACTACCTAACACAATAGTCACTAGCCACATATGTCTATAGAGCATGTGAAATATGGCTTGTAAAAGTGAAAAAATATTTGTAATGCTATTTTAATTCAATTAATTTAAATTTAAATAGTCTATTGAGTGGTGGCCATCTTATTGGACAAAACAGTTCAGTAAAGCACCTTAAAGAGCATTATTTTGTCACTGCTTCTTTATTTGACATATTTTAAGAATATTTTAAATCTGTGTTCTTTTTAAACTTGCAAGTGGTTAAGATATTTAAGCCATTAAAAAGATTCTGCTCTTCTTAAGTTCCCTTTTATTGCTATTTTAATTTAACCCACTCTATCAAAAAATATAGTTGCATTTACGTATTTTGAATCTAATGACTTATTCCTTTTGTTCCTGTGTTATATTTTTCATGACTACAATTTTTTCACCTTGGAACTTACCTCTCTGTAGCTGTGATGGATGTTGTCAGAGTACTTGCAGTGTTTAGACAGTTCCTCATGAATGACATTTACCTGTAAGAATGCAATCCAGTGTGTCTTCTATAAATCTTTAATCAAGTGTATAACTTGTTGTGGGGTTTTAATAAACTTGTAAACATAGGAAATTTAAAGCCATCATCTCACACTGTTTTAATCCATAAAACATAGAAAAGTGGTTGTTATTTTATCCATCTGCAGCAAGATGAAGTAATTTTAACAAGCCTTGGAATAAATACATTGAATATGATACACATTTGTCAGTTGAGTCTGACATCCTACTTCATGAATATAAAAGGTCCTATTTATCATGCAGTGATAGTCACACACATTATATTTATGATGTCTATACAGGAATAAGTTATTTTCTGAAACTTTGTTATGTCACTACATAGGAATTATCTAAAACAAAGAAATTATAATCATGTTAAGCATATAAGCAGAATGTAACTACTTCAAATTTGCCTTTAATTTTATATTAATCTGTATGTTGGCTGGGTTATGATTTTAATTTGTTGATTTTTTATTGTGTTCTTGTAATTGGTTACATCTGGAAGAAGGAAAGATTAATTCTGTCCTGCTTGTAAATATCTACATTAAAAACATATTTAGAAATATATGACTTCAATTTATCAAGCTGAACAAAAAAACAAAATTAAAGCAGTTGACTTATCTAACAGATATGAAAGGAGATTTTTATTTTAAGAGACAGTGTTACTTCTACATTCACCATAAAAGAGAATATTCAAGGAAGAGTAACGGAGAGAGAGAGATCATTAAAAGAAATTTAGAGATCATTAAATTTTTGACGTAAATGGTGTCTCATTCCTAAAAGTCACCTCTCCTACATTTCCAGTAAAATACCTATTAAAACACATTCTAAAAGAGAAAAAGCTTACATGATGAATAGTTGGACTGTCAGTCTACCTATTTACAGGAACACAAAGATCTTTTTACCACCTGCATGGCCAATGAAAGTAGACTGAAATATCCAATCACAGAAACTCTCACAACAACCTTATAAGGTAGCTACTGATTATATCCCCATTTTACAGGTGGGAAAATGAGCCCAGAGTCATATGCCCATAATTCTATAGGGAGTAAGGGGAAGAGTCAAGATTTGAACCTAGTCCTGCTCATTATTTCATGCTCTTAACTATCAGTATATTATCAACTCATAGTCTCTACCTTGTGAGACACTAATAAGATGAGAAAGATTTGTAACCATTTAGATGCCAGGAAGTAACTGTTTCTGCATTAGAATCATGTAAAGGGACATAAAAGAAAAAAAGTTGCTAATTCTATAAAAGATGGGAAAAATGTAAGACAGATACTGTTGTTTTAGCGTTAGTAATTGACTATTGTCAATAGCTTCTCAGCACAACCCATGGTCCCTGGCAGATGTTAACTAATTGATAATTACATGATTGAATAAATGAACCAATTTTATGATCAATGAATTGATCCATCAGTGAATGAGAGACTTTACAGAAAATCATAACCAGAACGTTGAAGGAATCTTGAAGTGTTATATGGAAACTATAAATGTTAGACTTCAAAGACAAATATACCTTCCAACAAGTAAAAATCCTTCAAATAATTGAAGACAGTAGATTTGTTCTGTGTGGCTCCAGAGAGAAAAATGAGGACAAATTAGTAAAAATTACAACCCAACAGAGTCTAACAGAAAATAAGAAAGTATGAGATAAGAGTTGTTTCAATTTTAATTTTAATTTATAAAGTGAAAAAAAAAGTGTAGTAAAGACCATTTTCCAAATTACATGTCAGACTATCAGTATGTAACCTATTAATATATTATTGAGATTTTAAAGTAAGGATTATTTTATTTGACCAACTCAGAGATAAAACTGACCAGTTTTATGTTTTCAGCTTCATTTGCCTCTGAAGTGCTTAGCAATATATACTTTTTTCACTCTTATGTTTAAAAGGGAGTTGACTAATGGCCAAAGTTTGTTTTTCATTTCTTTTGAAAGACCATCCTCCTAATAGGGCTCAATACTCAAACTGAAGCAACATTGGTAACACATAGAATTATGAGTATCTCTATCTTCAAAACATTTTCAGTATACACATGATAATTATGTATATGATTGTATTTCAGCACTGTAGGTTTTGAATCTGAAGTTGTATTTAAAGTAAGGAGACTCACTTTCCACCATGTCCTCCTACTCTAAACCACACCAAATTAAATTCTTCTAATTAGGAATTGGTGAGAGTAAGACAATAGCTCCTTAATTCCCATCTATTTACTTACCTTATTGTGAAAGATGGTGCAGCATTATTTAATGACTTATTCAGCCATGCATAGGAAACCTGGTTTGCTAAGTGGAAAAGATAGAACTAAATAACTCAAGCCACTAAAAGGTGTACGTTTCATTGTTGATCAGCCAGGGAAACCTGTATATAAATTTAAATAAATCATGGTTCTAAAGCTAAACTGAGTTTGGGAAGTTTCTCTCTGAATAAGGAACTATTGCATCAGTAGTCTCAGGGATCACAAATAAAATAAGAAAAGAAGAGATCTGTCTAGCTTTATGAAGAATGGAAAACTTTGAAATGAGGAAGAAGCCTTTCATAGAAAATATATTCTTCTTCGGAAGGAGGCAAAACATACCAGCCCTTCCCTTACTTTCCCGCAATCAAATGAAGTCTCTCTGTGGTGAGCTGCCTAGAGCTGAGGGAGGGGTGACCCAAGTACTTTTGTGGCCTTCATCACTGGAACTGTGCTAGTTTGTCTCTGAAGCCAGCCCAGCACTGGGTTTCATCTAAGACTCTTGGTAAGCACTGTCTGGCTACTGCCTATCTTTGCTCAACACCCTAGGATTCTACAATCAGCAGGTGGTGAATCCATCCATCCTTCAACGAAGTAGTTTCCCTAGCCCTAGGCAGGTTCAGAGATGCTGTCTGGGAACCAGGGTCTAGAACTGGAAACCTTAGAAATCTACTTGGTGCTCTCTTCTATTGCAACTGTATTGGTACCTAAGACACAAGATAAAGTTCTGCCCACATTTCCCTCCTTTTTCATAAGAAATGGAGTCTCTCCCCACGGCCACCACTGCCCTAGGCCCACGGCAAATACTGCCAAGCTACTGCTAATGGTCACTCAAGACCCACGGCCTCTTCAGTCAGCTTGTGGTAAATGCTGCCAGGCCCAGGACTCTCCTTTCAGGGCAGTAGACTCCCTGCTGGCCCAGAGCAGGTTCAGAAATGCCATCCAATAGCCAAGACTTGGAATTGGGGACCCCAAGAGACTGCTTGATGCTCTACCCCACTGTGGCTGAGCTGGTATCTAAGCTTCAAGACAAAGTCCCCTTTACTCTTCCCTCTCCTTTACTCAAGGAGGAGTCCCTCTCTGTAGCCACCACAGCTTGGAATATTCTGGATCATATCTGAAGCCAGCACATCTCTGAGTCTCACCCAAAGCCCAAGGTGAGTACTTCCTGGCTACACCTGCTGCTTATTTAGGATCAAAGGCTCTTTAGTCAGCAGGTGAAGAATTATTCCAGGACAGGTCCTTCCTCTCAAGGCAGCAGGTTCCCTCCTGACCCAGAATGTGTCTAGAAATGTCATCCAAGAGCTGGTGCCTGGAATGAGGGCGTCAGGATTGTGTCCAGTGCTGTATCCTACGTGGATGAGTTGGTAACCAAGTCATAAGACAAAGTCCTCTTTATTCTTCCCTCTCCTCTCTTCAAGTGGAAAGAAGGAGTTTGTTTTGAAGCTGTTGACTGCGCTGCTGGGGCTGGGGATGGGTGGTGCAAGCACTACCTTGGCTGCCCTGGCTGGTATCTCACTGGGTTGTTTGCCCGCCAAGTTCACTGGCTCTAAGCTCAACATAGCATCAAGACTTGCCCAGAAGTTTCAGTGCTGGTGGCATAGACCACCTTTCAAGTTCACTGAGGACCCTAGGGCACTTTAGCCAAGGATGGCAAGGCTTACTGAAACTAAGGTTCTGACAACTAGAATGGACATTTCCCCTCTGGGGATCTAAATCCCCCCACTATGGAAGCCAGCTGAGTCCTCAGCATTGCTTTCTGCTGTGACAAGGCAGCACTAAGTTCGAATGCAGAGTTTCATAATCACTGCCCTCTTCCTCTCCCTAGCACACAGATTTTCTTTCCCTGCCACACAGTTGCTGCCGCCGCCACGGTTTCGGGAGGCATGGCGTGGGCAATTCAAGACTGGCTCTCTTACCCTCTTCAGGGCCTCTTTCAGTGATATGAAGTTAAAACCTTATTAATAAGTGGGTAAAGGACATGACCGTTTTTCAAGAAAAGAAAAACAAGTGACCAAGAAACATATGAAAAAACATGTTCAATACCCCTAATTATCAGAGAAATGCAAATTAAAATCACAATGTGATATAACCTTACACCAGTCAGAAGAGCTATTATTAGCAACTCAAAATAATAACAAATGTTGGCAAGGATTCAAGGAAAAAGGAACAGTTATACATGGCTGGTGTGAAGGTAAATTTGTGCAACCTCTATGGAAGACAGTATGGAGATTTATAAAGAAAATTAAAAATTGAACTACCATTCAGTTCAGCAATCCCAGTACTAAGTATCTACCCAAAGGAAAATAAATAATATAAAATGGATACCTGCACTTGTGTATTTATCATATTATTATTTACAATAGCAAAGAAATGGAATCAACCTAAGTGTCCATCAACAGATGATTAGATAAAGGTGGTGTGTGGGTGTGGAGATGTGTGTGTGTGTGTGTGTGTGTGTGTGTGTAGGATAGTTCAGAAAAGGTTTCATGATAGAGCTGATTCTTAAATTGAACAAGTTCCTATTGAATTAAGTAGAAGACATTCCAGGAAAAGTGAAATATGTTAATAAGATGCAAAACAGGTTTGCATGATAAGAATCTCTACATGTTTTTGTGAGCCCACAGCACCTAGTTTAAAGTGATGTCTGTTGATGGGAGCTCTCAGAGAGTGGTTTTTGGAAATAGGATTACACAAGAACCGTGTATCCATCTCAAAAACACCTTGGACTTTATCTTACAGGCATTACAGAACTATGAGCAACTTCTCTCTTGTAGGAAGTTATAAATTTCTTGAAATTGGTACTCAGGATTGAGGTTCTAAGTACACATTTACTACATGATACTTGAAGCCAAGGAGATGAACAAGCTCACTCTTAGGCAAAAGTAGGAGGCTATGCTCAGACCCCTGGGGTACTGATATTTAGAGTCCCCATGTCTTTACAAAGCTGTCAAGTAAGAGAGCAGAAAAGTGTCCATCAAATTTAGCAATTTTGAAGTTACTTGTAACCTTTGCCAAAGCAGTTTAAACATATACAATGGAAAGGGCAAGTACAAGAGGAGAAAAAAATCAATGAATTAGTGTGATAGGATTTTATCTATTCTGCATGTTACCAACTTTCAAAAGAGCAGTTGTTTTACAGGGAATATATCTCATTTGTTTGTGTTTTAATTGATAAATGTAAATGTGTCAACAAAACAGTACATAACAACAAAAGGAGCAATATTCATAAATGTCCACAGGCCCCAGACTGCCTGATGTCAAATAGCACTGTAGGATTTCCATACCTGAATACAATCATGTCAAATGCATCTCATCAAGTGACACTATCAGTGATAAGGTTCAAATATTCTCATATTTATGGCCTAATGCTCTCTGAAAAATTAAACACAACTTTGAACAAACGTAATTTGCTGAGTGGTATAAATTATTTTAAAAATTATGAATCTCAGTATATCTAAGATACTCAGAGGCTGGCTATACCATTTAAAAAACAGTAGGTGGGATTAAAGGGTGCAGGATACATTTTGTGGCATGTTTTATAAAACCTTTTTAGTTCAACCATTGTGGAAGACAGTGTGGTGATTCCTCAAGGATCTAGAACAAGAAATACCATTTGACCCAGCAATACCATTACTGGGCATATACTCAAAAGATTATAAATCATTCTATGATAAAAGCACATGCACACGTATGTTTATTGTGGCACTGTTCACAATAGCAAAGACTTGGAACCAACCCAAATGTCCATCAATGATAGACTGGATTAAGAAAATGTGGCACATATATACCATGGAGTACTATGCAGCCATAAAAAAGGATGAGTTCATGTCCTTTGTAGGGACCTGGATGAAGCTGGAAACCATCATTCTCAGCAAACTCTCACAAGGACAGAAAACCAAACACCGCATGTTCTCACTCATAGGTGGGAGTTGAACTATGAAAACATGGACACAGGGTGGGGAACATCACACACTGGGGCCAGTCAGGGGTTGGGGGGCTGGGGGAGGGATAGCATTAGGAGAAATATCTAATGTAAATGACGAGTTGATGGGTGCAGCAAACCAACATGACACATGTATACCTATGTAACAAATCTGCACATTGTGCACATGTACCCTGGAACTTAAAGTATAATTTTTTAAAAAAAGGTCAAAAAGTAAATAAATAAATAAATAAAATTTTAAAAATGTAAAAAATAAAACATCTTTAAAAGAAAATTAGAGTTTATTCTAAAGTGCTCTGATGATGTTTATGAAACTGGCCTTGTTTAAAACTGGCCTCCACTCACCCGAGTGGACACTGGTTAAAACAAGACTGTAGTGCTGCAGCTGTCCACTTTCAGGTGGTGTCTGCATATTATGCAGAGCCACAGTATGCAGACACCACTCATAAACCACACCCTAGTCTTCTCTTCCGATATCAACTCATCACAGGGAACTTCTCATGAGGCCATCAGTGCAGGTTGAGGGGGAAAATGTGGGATAGCAGTAGTGGGAACTATGGGCATTTGAACCTCTTCCTCATGAAACCCACTTGTTTCCTCAGGACCTGCTCAAGCCTGATCACATATTTACTACTTCCCTTTGATGATGGAATGGAACGCTGCTGCACAAGCCCAACTTTATGGTTAGATGGGTCAGAAAGCACCCAGTTCATGATAGGCAATTCAGGTCACATGGTGATTTGATGACCCATAGTCAAACATTCAGTTTCTATCAAAGCCTGATAACAAGCCAAGAACTGTCTGTCGAAAGGATGGTGGTTATCTGCAGAAGATGCAGGGCCCTCCTCCAAAATCCTAAAGACTTTTGCTGTGATCTGTCTATGGGGACCTGCCCAAGCCTCCAAATAGCATCCCTATCTGTCACTGACACCTCAAGCACCATTAGATCTGCTGGATCATATGGCCCAAGTGGCAGAGCAGCTTGCACAGCAGCCTAGACCTGTTGCAGAGCCTTCTGTTCTGGACCTAACTCAAAACTGGCATCCTTTCGGGTCACTAGATAAATGGGCCAGAGTAATACACTCAAATGAAGAATATGTTGCCTCCAAAATCCAAATAGGCCCACTAGGTGTTGTGCCTCTTTCTTGGTTGTAGGAGGGGCCAAATACAGGAACTTATCCTTTGCCTTAGAAGAAATGTTTTCCCAGGCCCCTCATCACTCGACCCCTAGAAATTTTACTGAGGTAGAAGGCCCCTGAATTTTAGTCAGATTTATTTCCCATCCCCTGGCACACAAATGTCTCATTAATAACTCTAGTGTGTTTGCTACTTTTTGCTCACTAGATCCAATCAGCATAATGTAATCAATGTAACGGACCCACGTGATATCTTGTAGAAGGGAAAAGTGATCAAGATCTCTGCAAACAAGATTCTGGCACAAAGCTGGAGAGTTGATATACCCCTGAGGCAGGACAGTGAAGGTATATTGCTGGAAGCAGATTACTTCGGGTTGGCCTTATGGACAGGAATGGAGAAAAAAGCATTTGCCAAATCAATGACTGCATGCTAGGTACCAGGAGATGTGTTAATTTGCTCAAGTAATGAAACCACATCTGGTACAGCAGCTTCACTTGGAGTCACCACTTGGTTAAGCTTATTATAATGTACTGTCATTATCCAACATCCATCTGTCTTGTGAACAGGCCAAATAGGAGAGTTGAACAGGGATGTGGTGGGTATCACCACCCCTGAGTCACTCAAGTCCTTGATGGTGGCACTAATCTTTGCAATCGCTCCAGGGATGCAATATTGTTTTTGATTTACTACTTTTTCTAAGTAGAGGTATCTTGGAAGCTTCCATTTAGCCTTTCCCACTATAATGGCTCTCATCCTACCAGTCAGGGAGCCAATATGGGGATTCTGCCAGCTGCTAAGTATGTCTATGCCAATTACACATTCTGGCACTGGGGAAATGACCACAGAATAAGTTCAGGGACCCACTGGACCCACTCAGTAGTATCTCAGCTAAAACTCCATTAATTACCTGACCTCTGTAAGCCCCTGCTTTAACTGGAGGACCACAATGACATTTTGGTCCCCTGGAATGAGCATCAACTCAGATCTAGTGTACAGTAATCCCTGGAAAGTCTGAACATTCCTCTTTCCCCAATGCACAGTTACTCTGGTAAAAGGTTGGAGGTCTTGTTGGGGAAGGATGGGAAAAAGGTTAACATCATAATTTGTTGGTAATGTAGTGGAGTCCTTCCTCAAGTGGACCTGGCCTCCCCTTTATTCAAGGGGTTCTGGGTCTATAAACTGATTCAAGTCCTAAATTGATTGAGGGGCCATGATTCTCTATTTTTATAATTTAAATTATTCATTTGTCCACTCGACCTGGAAGTTTTCTACTTCTACAAATTAAGTAAGAATGTAGTAGGCTTCCTATCAATTTCACTTCTAGGAATACCGTGATTAATTAGCCAATGCCAGAGCTCTACATGAGTCAGACTATTCTGATTGCTGCTTTGCCTCTGCTGTCCATTAAAGTAGCTATGCCCACCTTGCCTTTGACAGTTGAATGCTGCCACTTGACCCCTGCCACCTCGGGATCCAATTATTCCCATTGCCTTTAACTTTTCTAATTGAGTGACTGTGGTTCCACTGTAAGATCTGTCATACAGAGAAGAGCAATCACAGAGCTCTTTAAGGATGCAGATGCTCACCTCACAAATCTATTTCACAAAGTTTTGGTGAAAGGTATGTTTTCTAGATCCTTCCAACTGGGATGAGTAGATCTAAAGTGGCTAATTCACTCTAGCATCCCTATCTTCCTAAGCCTTTGGATCGCTTCCTCTACATTAAACCAAGGGAGATCACGCATTTCAGCTCATTCACAGTGGGCCACCTTTTTATTCCTATTTCAGCTAACCAAGCAAATAAACTATTAGAACCCTTTTTAACTCCACAAGCTGCAACATTAAATCCAGAATCCCTGCTTACTGGGCCCAAATCAATAAATTCAGCCTGATCCAACTTTGCGTTTCTTCCACCATTATTCCAAACCCTTAATATCCATTCCGATGCCTGTTCTCCAGATTTCTGCTTATCTACATTAGAAAACTCAAGCAGTTATTTTGGGGAGTAATGCACTGCCTTGTGGATCACACTCTGAACTTCACCTCTTGAGGCCTGCCAGGACTTTGGTTACAGGTCTAGAAGCAAACAGGGGTGTTGGGGTTAGTTACTGAGGAGAATCAGCATTGTCTTGCCTGGCAACTGCCTCAAGAGAGGCCATCACTGTTGCCTCAGGCAATGTATGGTTAATCACCTCAGTCAAAGGTGGCAAGACTGATGGCAGTGTAGGTAGAGGAGGGAATGTTGCCACCACTGGGGATGGGGAGGCTATTTCCTCTGGCAAGAAAGGCTTATCAGAGTTTACAAGCTTAGTGTCCCCAGCTTCATCAGGGTCCTCCCACATGTCCCCATTCCAAGTTGCAGAGTCGCATTCTTTTCTAATCATTTCCCTTACTTTATCAGTAGACAGGTGGTGAGGCTGAGCATACACCTTTTGTTGAAGGTCAGCCACTCGCATGAAGAGCTTGTGTCTGATTTCCCACATTTTCAGCCCTTTGTCTACAGGAGATAAAACTCTCACTCAGGACAATCTTAGATGTGAGGCTTAGTGTGTGCTTCTGGAACCACGAGTTAGAATTCCTGAGCTACCTATTTTCCTTAATCACTTTGTCCAGTGAACTTAGGAGCAACCAATCAACTTCACTATATTCCTTGGTTACCACATATGGTTGAAGGTATTATGTATAGAGTCACTAAATTTCTTGACTCTCAAGAGCAGTGAATCAGGAACATCAAGTCCATTTATTTTGCATAACCCTCTAAACAGTTTATTCCAAGTTCTATTAGTGTTCTCCCTACTTGTAGAAGTAGAGTCCTTAGCATTCTGGGGTCTAATCATATTTAGCAGCCAACTCCAGTAACCCCAAAACCAACTAAAGAAATCCATCTTTAAATATTGTTCCTCTAAAACCATTTCTGGTACCAAAATCTGTATTAGTGTTCTCTAGAAGTAGAAAACCAATAGGATAGATGCATCTATGAAGAGAAGTTTATTAAGGAGTATTCAGTCACATGACCACAAGGTAAAAATATTAAGGAGTATTCAGTCACATGACCACAAGGTAAAATTCCCTAATAGGTCATCTGTCGGGAAGCTGGAAGCCAGTCTGAGTCCCAAAACCTCAAAAGTAGGGAAGCTGACAGGTCAACCTTCAGTTTGTGGCCAAAGGCCACATAGCCCCTGGAAAATTACTGGGGTAAGCCAAACAGTCCAAAAGCTGGAGAACTTAGAGTCTGACATTCAGTGGCAGGAAGCATCCAGCACAGAAGAAAGATGAATGCTGGAAGACTCAGCCAGTCTGCTTTCTACATTTTTCTGTCTGCTTTTATCTTAGCCATGCTGGCAGCTGATTAGATGGTAC
This sequence comes from Chlorocebus sabaeus, assembly GCF_047675955.1. NCBI lineage: Eukaryota > Metazoa > Chordata > Mammalia > Primates > Cercopithecidae > Chlorocebus > Chlorocebus sabaeus. The sequence continues at coordinate 61,904,724 of NC_132920.1, read as the reverse complement.
TCAACCAGATTGAGGGTAAGTCTTCCTCTCCTAGTCCACTGACTCAAATACTAATCTCCTTTGGCGACACACCCAGAAACAATATTTTGTATCTTTCATTTCATTAACTATGACACTGGTATTTTAAGAAACATTGAAAATAAAGAGTAAGGAAAATGTTACCTAAAGTAATCCACAGATTCAGTGAAATTCCTAACAAAACATCAATGACATTCTCCTTAGCAATTAAAAAAAAAAAGAAAAAAGTTCCCAAGTTTGTATGAAGCCACAAAGACTCCAAATAGCCAAAGCAATCTTGAGCAAATAGAACAAACATGTAGGCATCACACTACCTGGTTTCAAAATATACTGCAAACTTACAGGAACTAAAACAGCATGACATTTGCATAGAATCATACACATAGACAAATGGAACAGAACAGAGAATGTAGAAATAAGTCCACAAATTGATAGTCAAGTCATTTTGACAAAGACACCATTAACATACATTGGGTAAAGGACTTTCTCTTCAATAAATGGTACTTGGAAAACTGGATAATCATATTCAGAAGAAAGAAACTATACCGCTATCTCTCACCACATACAAAAATTGAGTCAAGGCCAGACGCGGTGGCTCACGCCTGTAATACCAACACTTTGGAAGGCCAAGGCAGGCAGACCCCTTGAGGTAAGGAGTTCAAGACCAGCCTGGCCAACATTGTGAAACCCCGTCTCTACTAAAAATACAAAAATTAGCCAAGGGTGGTGGTGGGCACCTATAATCCAAGCTACTCGGAAGGCTGAAGCAGGAAAATCACTTAAACCCAGGAGGCAGAGATTTCAGTGAGCTGAGATCGCACCACTGCACTCCAGCCTGGGTAACAGAGCGAGGCTCCATCTCAAGAAAAATAATATAAAATATTTGAGTCAAAATGGCTTAAATATTTAAATCTAAGACCTGAAACTATGAAAATACTAGAAGAAAATATTGGAAAAACACTTCAGGACTTTGGTCTGGGAAAACATATTTTGGGTTAAGACCTCAAAAGCATGGGTAACAAGAGCAAAAATATACAAATGGGATTACATCAAATTAAAGAGTTTCTGCAGAACAAAGGAAACAATCAACAGAGTGAAGAGACAACACACAGAATAGGAGAAAATATTTGCAGGTTATTCATCCAGCAGCAAATAACAACCAAAATATATAAGGAACTCAAACAACTCAATAGCAAAAAGTCACAAATAATTTGATTTTGCACATGTACCCTAGAACTTAAAGTATAATTTAAAAAAATGTGCAATGATTGAGTAGACATCTCTCAAAAAAGGATATCCAAATAGTCAACAGGTGTGTGAAAATTACTCAGTGTCCTTAAGCATAAGGGAAATGCAAATCAAAACCACAAAGAAATATCATCTCACCCCAGTTAAGATAGCTACTATCAAAAAGACAAAAAGTAACATATGCTGGCAAGGATGTAGAGAAATGAAAAGACTAGTAGTACACTGTGGGTTGGAATGTAAATTAGTACAGCCACTATGGAAAACAGAGTGGAGACTCCTCAAAAAAAATAAAACTAGATTTACCATATGATCTAGAAATCTTATCACTGAATAATCTGAAAGAAAATAAATCAGTATATCGAAGAAATATCTGCACTCCCATATTTATCGCAGCACTGTTCACAACAGCCAAGATATGTAAATGATTTCATAACTGTCCATTAGCAGATGAATGGATAAATAAATATGGTATGTATGTACAATAAATCGTTATTCAGCTATAAAAAACGAATGAAATCCCATCACTGGAGGTCATTATGTTAAGTGAAAAAAGCCAGGCATGGAAGGACAAATATGGTTTGTTCTTCCTCATATGCAGGAGCTAAAAATATTGATCTCACAGAGGTAGAGAGTAGAGTGGTAGTTACCAGAAGCTGGGTGGGGTGGCGGAGGGCAGGAAAGAAAATGAAGAGAGACTGTCATATATATATATGTGTGTGTGTATATATATATGTGTGCATATGTGTGTGTGTGTGTATGTATGTGTGTATATATGGGATTGCATATATATGGGATTTTTTTTGTGTGTATATATATAGTTAGAAGAAATAAGTTCTAGTGTTTGATAGTGCAGTAGGGAGAGGGTAGTTAAAAATAACTTATTGTATACTTCAAAAGAACTAAAACAGAGGATTTAGAATGTTCCCAACACAAAAAAATAAGTATTTGATGTGATAGATATTCTAATTACCTTGATTTGATCATTACACATTATGTACAGATATCAAAATATCGCATGTACCCCATAAATATATACAATTGCTATGTGTCAGTTAAAATTGACAAAACATTAAAAAATATGCCAGGCACAAAAAGACAAATACCATATAAACTCATTTACATGTGGAATTTAAAACAAACTCAGAAACAAAGAGTAGAATGGTGGTTTACCTTTACCAAAGGCTGGGGGATGTTGGAAATGAGATGTTGGTCAAAGATTACCAAGTTTCAGTTAGACAGGAGAAATATGTTTTTGGAAATCTGCTTCACAGCATGGTGACTATAGTTAATAATGTATTTTATATTTCAAAATTACTAAGAGAATAGATTTCAAATGTTCTTACCACACAAAAAAAATACATGTTTGAGGTAATGGATGTATTACTTAGCTTGATTTAATCCTTCAAGTTTTTATGCATATAACATAATTTGCCAATTTGCAATTTAAAAAACAATAATGATCTCTGACATAATGATGTCTACTTTCTGAAATTTTTTCTATGTATAAATATATTTATGCATATGCATATAATTTTTAATTTTTAACCCCAAAACACATTATATACACTAACCACTTCTTAATTCTGTTTTTATTTCAGTAGATACATTTTGCAACTACATTTTAATGTATATGTATTGCATAACTTTATGGTACAAGGGACTATAACAAATTACTTATGTTTCCCTGTGAGTAGTTAGGTTACTTTCAAATTTCTCTATTTCAAATAGCTCAAACAAGCAGAATTAGCTGAAATTCTTAGGAAAAAGGCAACAACTAATCTGAAAAATACTGAAAACAGACAAAAACTATTAAAGATGTATGAAGATTAAGTAATTGCCATATTGGGCATCTGTTTGGAAGTTAGGTACTTGGAATATGTTTTGACCACTTTGTCATTTTGACTAATCACCACTTTGATTAAATTATTTTAACCACATCATGTGGGGATAATGTTATTTATAATTATTGATGCTATTACATGCTGTTATTTTATAACTTTTAAGAATGTGCATGTACCATAGAGGAAAAAGTCCTTGGACATCTTTATTGCTGAGTTACTTACTCTGTAATTTTGTTGCAAATGCCAATAGAGTCTTTAAATTTTCTTTTCCCCAAACTAGTTATTGGTGGCACATCAGAATCCCATTTGCACTTGCATATTCTATTATCGCTAAGGTAGCTTAGTTGAGCTAAAAGAGAGATTAAATTTATAGTGACTGTGCTCTCCCTGCTTCCCCTCCCCGGGGTATTTTTTAAATTATAAGCACAGTGCTTATTTTTTCTTTTCTTATTTTGATGATGAAATATCTGAAGTCATGAAATTACCTACAAACATAATTTCTGACTTAGCAGTAGCCCATCTTGAGGATACTCTTTCCATATCAATTACTTTCAAAATGTTGTTAATGTATTTTGTATTTCATTTCTGTCTCCATGTTTTATTTAAGAGAATCTTCATTGGCTTCTTAATATTGGGCCTTTTTTTTCTATCTCAGATTAGTAATTTTTATTTTATATGAGTTCTCATATCTCTTTTAACTCAACATATAATTAACATTAAAAAACTCAATTTGTATCTATCAAAAAAGAGAGTACAGAGAGATTCACTATACGTGTAGAAATAGCCTCACAAAATTTGATCTCTGTTGATTGGAAAAAGAATAGTCTCTGGATTTTCCAAAGTTGTTCTGCCTTTACCAATCATGTGCAGAAAGCAAGCCAATACATACATAAACAGATATTTTCCCCTATGATTTACCTTGCCATTATTATATTTTTACGAAAGATCATCTCATAATTGTAGGATTAACTGAGTTCATCAAGGTGATTAAGAGTTTGGCATTTGGATTTCATCCTAGCTTTGCTATTTGGTTTTGTGACCTTGGAAAAGTTGACTTTATCTCTGTGAAGTTAATAAATATTTTTGTTGTAAAATTGGATAATGGTAGCACACACATCCAGCAGCCTATTCTTATGCTGATATCAAAGTAGTCAACCTGGGGTGTGCTGGTCCTTTGGTATATAAGGTACTGAGCAGAATGTAAACATGTTATTTTTTGACTCTTCTTTATGGCCTCATGTGAATACTTTTAGTCTAAAAATTAATTGTGCTTCATATTCAAAACAGTTCTCTTTTGGAGTAAAACTGACTTTTGAAAGAAATCAGACAGCTATGAAAACATTAATTTTGAAATGAAAATTTACATTTCTTTGTGGACATTTTTGAAGAAAATTCAGAATAATTTTAATATTCCAGCTTAGTCACTCCTAAAACGAATGATCACAGATAGATTGACAACTGATAAATAGTTTCAAAAGTCAGGTAAGAATTTCTTGTGTTAAATATTTATGCCAACAAAAATATACATAGATTTGAAAATTGCTTACTAAATATTAAATACCATGTTTTCTCAGTAGTGAGAGTTTTTTTTTTCCATTTGTGACATAAATTTCTAAAAAGTTATTATCACATATTGTAATCAACATGCATTTATTGTATAGCTTTGTTTGTTTATTAAATTAGGCTAATAAAATTGGGGTGGTTGAGAGTTCAGACTCTGGAGACAACATTTACTAATGCCTTTGATTCCTTATCTGTAAAATAGGCATAATATAACTGCTCCTATGTTAATGTATTTAGTATATGTAAAGTACTTAGAACAATACTTAGTGAAAAATAATGCATATTGAATGTAAGATATTTTTGTCGTTGTTTATAATACCAAGATTTCTGCCTTCCATCACTTAGATCATCATATAATTGGATAATGAATATTATTTATGCAGAAGAAGCTTTTAAAATAATTTTACCTATTTTATTCTATTTAATACTCCTTATAATTGATTTCATTGCTATTCTGTGTCTCAAATAAGAAAAATACAGACTCAGAAAAGTTTAGTGACCTGATAAATGTCACAAAATTTTACATTTTAGAAGCAGTTCCTTAAAACATGCTGTTTCTTCTTTTACTCAGCTCACAACTCACAGACCTATTAACTCCTATTTATCTTCCTTTATGCAAATAAATGTTTTTGCTAGTGACACCGAATTTTGTTACTGAAGCATCTTATGGGCCTTGGTTAATTCCACAGGATAGGAATTGATATGGTTTGGCTGGTCCCACCCAAATCTCATCTTGAATTGTAGTTCCCATAATTCCCAAGTGTCATGAGAGGGACCTGGTAGGAGGTAAGTGAATCATGGGGGAAGTGATCCTCATGCTGTTCTCATGACAGTGAGTGAGTTCTCATGAGATGTTACAGTTTTATGAGGGGCTTTTCCCCCTTTGCTTGGCACGTATCTCTCCTGCTGCCTTGTGAAGAAGAACGTGTTTACTTCCCCTTCTGCCATGATTGTAAATTTCCTGAGGCTTTCTGGCCATGTGGAAGTGTGAGTCAATTAAGCCTCCTTCCTTTGTAAATTAACCAGTCTTGGGTATTTCCTCACAGCAGTGTGAGAAGGGAATAATACAGTAATGTTACCATCTTGTCAGCTCCTGAGATTCATTCCCAAGTGTGTTAATTGTTGTAATGTTAGAGTTTGGGATTTGTAAATTCCCTGTTAGTAAATATATTTTGTCAAGTCTCTCATCCTTCCTGCTGATTTGTCAGGTAATTTTCCTCATCTGATAAGTAGCAAATATGCAAGATATTTTGCACATTTAAGAAAGGCTCTAGAGAGAGACAGGTGTTCACAGTATTACTCAGTTAAGAACATAAAGGCCGTGTGATTGTGTTAAAAATAGCATTTGGAAAAATATGAAAAGATGATACGATTTGTTATTTCCACATACATATCCCTTGCCATGTTTCTCTGAGGGAGTTTAGATCAAAACCAAGCAATATTTTTTTCTGTATTTTATGTACTGAACCTAAATACTTGACTCTTAAATGATTATTCCAAATTAACACTTGGTAATTCTGGGTTTTCAGGAATTTATAATATATTTTAATCACATTAAAATTTTGTTCTCAACTGTCAGAAGGAATTCAAATATACTGTGACACTGGTTTTCCTCCTCTCCTATTTTTAGATCTTGGTTGCCTGAGTTTAGGTAGAAGTCAGTATATTCGATGAGTCATATGTTCAGCCAGAGCCTGAATATGATGACATAATATGTGCCTAAAGAATGTCCATTCTTAATGGGAGGGTTCTTCTAGCCTGCAATATTTAATATATGGCCCTTATCATGACACAGTTCCCTTGGCTTCAATTTCAAATGAGATATTTGAGGCAATCCATCCACTGGGCAGCTTCATTGACTTTAACCAAATAACCTCAAATCATTTTGGATGTCATGTATTATACATAAATGGTACTTTTCAAAAAGTGATAGGTAGCTTTGTAGGTATGTGAGTGAGAAGATGGTCGGTGAACGGGTTGATGACGAGACAGCCAACACAACTTTGGCGTGTATTTTAGGTTTTTAATGAAATGTTTTCACCTACATGATAATTTCAGGGAAGATCACTAGCTAAAGATAATTTTGGTGCACCAGCTGCTCTGTTTTCTAACAATATTTGTATCATACCATTTTGCTAAAGATATGGAATCCACTGAACACTTTGGTGGACAGTATTCCTGTTTGTCACCGCCAAGTAGTTTATTTCAGTGAGAGAAATTGGAGGAAGGTTACCAAATAATTCACTATCTTTATTAGATTTTGCTATGACCCTTTCATTATGTAACTGTTTTCATTTATGAAAAGGATTCTCATATTATGTAGCTGACTTTACTACCTTTCTGTAAGTTCCAGTCATCTATTTTATTCTCCTCATGGGAACTCAGGGAACATATTTGCTGGTGTATAAATCCTAGTGGAGATGCCCTATTTGTTGAGTGTTGCCTGAATGTTTTATGCCAGAAGGGTTTCATCTAGTCCTGTTGCTCTGCTGTGATATTTTAATATTCTTAGAGTAGAGATATAGATGGCTCAATCCACAAGGATGCTCAAACACACAGTAATCATTTCCCCCATCAAAACTGCTTTAATATGGCTCTTCCATTAACAGGGGAAATAATATTTGAGGATTATAGAAATTTTATCCCGGTCTTGTAAAAGAAATTTTGCAAGTATAAATGCCAACTTTAATAGCACTGGCTTAGTTTAACTATAGAGTTTCACATTTATGATTTAGATGCATTATGAGAGGTGAGATTTAAGATGAATTATAGGTGCTTCCTAGGTAATATTTATTTATTTTCCATTGAGGCACCTTGCCTTTACACTTAGAAGTATGAACTCTGTTCTTAATTTTTCACATATCAGTTAAAAATGATTTCCAGTAAATGAATGGTTCTCAAAGTATGGTTCCTGGACTAGCAGCATCAGCTTCAGTGGGAAACTTAGAAATGCAAATTTCATGGACCCAACTCAGACATCCTAATCAGAAACTCTGTGATTGGGGCCCAGCAATCTGATTTTTCTTTGTTTGCTTGTCTTTTTTTGTTTTTATTTTTTTTATTATTATTTTTAATTTATTTATTATTATTATACTTTAAGTTGTAGCGTACATGTGCATAATGTGCAGGTTTGTTACATATGTATACTTGTGCCATGTTGGTGTGCTGCACCCATCAACTCGTCATTTACATCAGGTATAACTCCCAATGCAATCCCTCCCCTCTACCCCCTCCCCATGATAGGCCCCGGTGTGTGATGTTCCCCTTCCCGAGTCCAAGTGATCTCATTGTTCAGTTCCCACCTATGAGTGAGAACATGCAGTGTTTGGTTTTCTGTTCTTGTGATAGTTTGCTAAGAATGATGGTTTCCAGCTGCATCCATGTCCCTACAAAGGACACAAACTCATCTTTTTTATGGCTGCATAGTATTCCATGGTGTATATGTGCCACATTTTCTTAATCCAATCTGTCAGTGATGGACATTTGGGTTGATTCCAAGTCTTTGCTATTGTAAATAGTGCTGCAGTAAACATACGTGTGCATGTGTCTTTATAGCAGCATAATTTATAATCCTTTGGGTATATACCCAGTAATGGGATGGCTGGGTCATATGGTACATCTAGTTCTAAATCATTGAGGAATCGCCATACTGTTTTCCATAATGGTTGAACTAGTTTACAATCCCACCAACAGTGTAAAAGAGTTCCTATTTCTCCACATCCTCTCCAGCACCTGTTGTTTCCTGCCTTTTGAATGATCGCCATTCTAACTGGTGTGAGATGGTATCTCATTGTGGTTTTGATTTGCATTTCTCTGATGGCCAGTGATGATGAGCATTTTTTCATGTGTCTGTTGGCTGTATGAATGTCTTCTTTTGAGAAATGTCTGTTCATATCCTTTGCCCACTTTTTGATGTGGTTGTTTGTTTTTTTCTTGTAAATTTGTTTGAGTTCTTTGTAGGTTCTGGATATTAGCCCTTTGTCAGATGAGTAGATTGCAAAAATTTTCTCCCATTCTGTAGGTTGCCTGTTCACTCTGATGGTAGTTTCTTTTGCTGTGCAGAAGCTCTTTAGTTTAATGAGATCCCATTTGTCAATTTTGGCTCTTGCTGCTGTTGCTTTTGGTGTTTTAGACATGAAGTCTTTGCCCATGCCTATGTCCTGAATGGTACTACCTAGGTTTTCCTCTAGGATTTTTATAGTATTAGGTCTAACATTTAAGTCTCTAATCCATCTTGAATTAATTTTCATATAAGGAGTAAGGAAAGGATCCAGTTTCAGCTTTCTACTTATGGCTAGCCAATTTTCCCAGCACCATTTATTAAATAGGGAATCCTTTCCCCATTTCTTGTTTCTCTCAGGTTTGTCAAAGATCAGATGGCTGTAGATGTGTGGTATTATTTCTGAGGACTCTGTTCTGTTCCATTAGTCTATATCTCTGTTTTGGTACCAGTACCATGCTGTTTTGGTTACTGTAGCCTTGTAGTATAGTTTGAAGTCAGGTAGCGTGATGCCTCCAGCTTTGTTCTTTTGACTTAGGATTGTCTTGGAGATGCGGGCTCTTTTTTGGTTCCATATGAACTTTAAAGCAGTTTTTTCCAATTCTGTGAAGAAGCTCATTGGTAGCTTGATGGGGATGGCATTGAATCTATAAATTACCTTGGGCAGTATGGCCATTTTCACGATATTGATTCTTCCTATCCATGAGCATGGTATGTTCTTCCATTTGTTTGTGTCCTCTTTTATTTCACTGAGCAGTGGTTTGTACTTCTCCTTGAAGAGGTCCTTTACATCCCTTGTAAGTTGGATTCCTAGGTATTTTATTCTCTTTGAAGCGATTGTGAATGGAAGTTCAGTCCTGATTTGGCTCTCTGTTTGACTGTTACTGGTGTATAAGAATGCTTGTGATTTTTGCACATTAATTTTGTATCCTGAGACTTTGCTGAAGTTGCTTATCAGCTTAAGGAGATTTTGGGCTGAGACAATGGGGTTTTCTAAATATACAATCATGTCATCTGCAAACAGGGACAATTTGACTTCTTCTTTTCCTAACTGAATCCCCTTGATTTCTTTCTCTTGCCTGATTGCCCTAGCCAGAACTTCCAACACTATGTTGAATAGGAGTGGTGAGAGAGGGCACCCCTGTCTTGTGCCAGTTTTCAAAGGGAATGCTTCCAGTTTTTGCCCATTCAGTATGATATTGGCTGTGGGTTTGTCATAAATAGCTCTTATGATTTTGAGGTACGTTCCATCAATACCGAATTTATTGAGCGTTTTTAGCATGAAGGGCTGTTGAATTTTGTCAAAAGCCTTTTCTGCATCTATTGAGATAATGATGTGGTTCTTGTCTTTGGTTCTGTTTATATGCTGGATTATGTTTATTGATTTGCGAATGTTGAACCAGCCTTGCATCCCAGGGATGAAGCCCACTTGATCATGGTGGATAAGCTTTTTGATGTGTTGCTGAATCCGGTTTGCCAGTATTTTATTGAGGATTTTTGCATCGATGTTCATCAGGGATATTGGTCTAAAATTCTCTTTTTTTGTTGTGTCTCTGCCAGGCTTTGGTATCAGGATGATGTTGGCGTCATAAAATGAGTTAGGGAGGATTCCCTCTTTTTCTATTGATTGGAATAGTTTCAGAAGGAATGGTACCAACTCCTCCTTGTACCTCTGGTAGAATTCAGCTGTGAATCCATCTGGTCCTGGACTTTATTGGTTGATAGGCTATTAATTATTGCCTCAATTTCAGAGCCTGCTATTGGTCTATTCAGGGATTCAACTTCTTCCTGGTTTAGTCTTGGAAGAGTGTAAGTGTCCAGGAAATTATCCATTTCTTCTAGATTTTCCAGTTTATTTGCGTAGAGGTGTTTATAGTATTCTCTGATGGTAGTTTGTATTTCTGTGGGGTCGGTGGTGATATCCCCTTTATCATTTTTAATTGCGTCGATTTGATTCTTCTCTCTTTTCTTCTTTATTAGTCTTGCTAGTGGTCTGTCAATTTTGTTGATCTTTTCAAAAAACCAACTCCTGGATTCATTGATTTTTTGGAGGGTTTTTTGTGTCTCTATCTCCTTCAGTTCTGCTCTGATCTTAGTTATTTCTTGCCTTCTGCTAGCTTTCGAATGTGTTTGCTCTTGCTTCTCTAGTTCTTTTAATTGCGATGTTAGAGTGTCAATTTTAGATCTTTCCTGCTTTCTCTTGTAGGCATTTAGTGCTATAAATTTCCCTCTACACACTGCTTTAAATGTGTCCCAGAGATTCTGGTATGTTGTATCTTTGTTCTCATTGGTTTCAAAGAACATCTTTATTTCTGCCTTCATTTCGTTATGTACCCAGTAGTCATTCAGGAGCAGGTTGTTCAGTTTCCATGTAGTTGAGCGGTTTTGATTGAGTTTCTTAGTCCTGAGTTCTAGTTTGATTGCACTGTGGTCTGAGAGACAGTTTGTTATAATTTCTGTTCTTGTACATTTGCTGAGGAGTGCTTTACTTCCAATTACGTGGTCAATTTTGGAGTAAGTACGATGTGGTGCTGAGAAGAATGTATATTCTGTTGATTTGGGGTGGAGAGTTCTATAGATGTCTATTAGGTCTGCTTGCTGCAGAGATGAGTTCAATCCCTGGATATCCTTGTTAACTTTCTGTCTCGTTGATCTGTCTAATGTTGACAGTGGAGTGTTGAAGTCTCCCATTATTATTGTATGGGAGTCTAAGTCTCTTTGTAAGTCTCTAAGGACTTGCTTTATGAATCTGGGTGCTCCTGTATTGGGTGCATATATATTTAGGATAGTTAGCTCTTCCTGTTGAATTGATCCCTTTACCATTATGTAATGGCCTTCTTTGTCTCTTTTGATCTTTGTTGGTTTAAAGTCTGTTTTATCAGAGACTAGTATTGCAACCCCCGCTTTTTTTTGTTCTCCATTTGCTTGGTAAATCTTCCTCCATCCCTTTATTTTGAGCCTATGTATGTCTCTGCGTGTGAGATGGGTCTCCTGAATACAGCAGACTGATGGGTCTTGACTCTTTATCCAGTTTGCCAGTCTGTGTCTTTTAATTGGAGCATTTAGTCCATTTACATTTAAGGTTAAGATTGTTATGTGTGAACTTGATCCTGCCATTATGATATTAACTGGTTATTTTGCTCGTTAGTTGATTCAGTTTCTTCCTAGCCTTGATGGTCTTTACATTTTGGCCATGTTTTTGCAATGGCTGGTACCGGTTGTTCCTTTCCATGTTTAGTGCTTCCTTCAGGGTCTCTTGTAAGGCAGGCCTAGTGGTGACAAAATCTCTAAGCATTTGCTTATCTGTAAAGGATTTTATTTCTCCTTCACTTATGAAACTTAGTTTGGCTGGATATAAAATTCTGGGTTTAAAATTCTTTTCTTTAAGAATGTTGAATATTGGCCCCCACTCTCTTCTGGCTTGAAGAGTTTCTGCCGAGAGATCTGCTGTTAGTCTGATGGGCTTCCCTTTGTGGGTAACCCGACCTTTCTCTCTGGCTGCCCTTAAGATTTTTTCCTTCATTTCAACTTTGGTGAATCTGGCAATTATGTGTCTTGGAGTTGCTCTTCTCGAGGAGTATCTTTGTGGCGTTCTCTGTATTTCCTGGATTTGAATGTTGGCCTGCCCTACTAGGTTGGGGAAGTTCTCCTGGATGATATCCTGAAGAGTGTTTTCCAACTTGGTTCCATTTTCCCCCTCACTTTCAGGTACCCCAATCAGATGTAGATTTGGTCTTTTTACATAATCCCATACTTCTTGCAGGCTTTGTTCATTTCTTTTTCTTCTTTTTTCTTTTGGTTTCTCTTCTCACTTCATTTCATTCATTTGATCCTCAATCGCTGACATTCTTTCTTCCAGTTGATCGAGTCAGTTACTGAAGCTTGTGCATTTGTCACGTATTTCTCGTGTCATGGTTTTCATCTCTTTCATTTCATTTATGACCTTCTCTGCATTAATTACTCTAGCCATCAATTCTTCCACGTTTTTTTCAAGATTTTTAGTTTCTTTGCGCTGGGTACGTAATTCCTCCTTTAGCTCTGAGAAATTTGATGGACTGAAGCCTTCTCTCATCTCGTCGAAGTCATTCTCCGTCCAGCTTTGATCCGTTGCTGGCGATGAGCTGCGCTCCTTTGCCGGGGGAGATGCACTCTTATATTTTGAATTTCCAGCTTTTCTGCCCTGCTTTTTCCCCATCTTTGTGGTTTTATCTGCCTCTGGTCTTTGATGATGGTGATGTACTGATGGGGTTTTGGTGTAGGTGTCCTTCCTGTTTGATAGTTTTCCTTCTAACAGTCAGGACCCTCAGCTGTAGGTCTGTTGGAGATTGCTTGAGGTCCACTCCAGACCCTGTTTGCCTGGGTATCAGCAGCAGAGGCTGCAGAAGATAGAATATTTCTGAACAGCGAGTGTACCTGTCTGATTCTTGCTTTGGAAGCTTCCTCTCAGGGGTGTACTCCACCCTGTGAGGTGTGGGGTGTCAGACTGCCCCTAGTGGGGGATGTCTCCCAGTTAGGCTACTCAGGGGTCAGGGACCCACTTGAGCAGGGAGTCTGTCCCTTCTCAGATCTCAACCTCCGTCTTGGGAGATCCACTGCTCTCTTCAAAGCTGTCAGACAGAGTCGTTTGCGTCTGCAGAGCTTTCTGCTGCGTTTGTTATTGTTTACTGTGCCCTGTCCCCAGAGGTGGAGTCTGCAGAGACAGGCAGGTTTCCTTGAGCTGCTGTGCGCTCCACCCAGTTTGAGCTTCCCAGCGGCTTTGTTTACCTACTTAAGCCTCAGCAATGGTGGGCGCCCCTCCCCCAGCCTCGCTGCTGCCTTGCCGGTAGATCACAGACTGCTGTGCTAGCAATGAGGGAGGCTCCCTTGGTGTGGGACCCTCCCGGCCAGGTGTGGGATATGATCTCCTGGTGTGCCTGTTTGCTTAAAGCGCAGTATTGGGGTGGGAGTTACCCGATTTTCCAGGTGTTGTGTGTCTCAGTTCCCCTGGCTAGGAAAAGGGATTCCCTTCCCCCTTGCGCTTTCCAGGTGAGGCAATGCCTCGCCCTGCTTCAGCTCTAGCTGGTCGGGCTGCAGCAGCTGACCAGCACCGATCGTCTGGCACTCCCCAGTGAGATGAACCCAGTACCTCAGTTGAAAATGCAGAAATCACCGGTCTTCTGTGTCGCTCGCACTGGGAGTTGGAGACTGGAGCTGTTCCTATTCCTGTTTGCTTGTCTTTTATAGAGACAGGGTCTCAATCTGTCACCCAGGCGGAGGTTCAGTGGTATGATCACAGCTCATCACAGCCTCAAATTCCTGGGCTCCAGCGATCCTTTCACCTCAGACTCCCATTGTAGCTAGGGCTATAGAAGTGTGCCACCATACTCAGCTAATTCTCTAATTTTTTGTAGAGATGGGGTCTTACTATATTTCCCAGGTTGGTGTCTAACTCCTGACCTTAAGTGATCCTCCAAGGAGCTAGGATTACATGTGTGAGCTGCTGCATCTATCCTGCAGTCTGTTTTTTAAACTGTCTAGTTAACTTTGCTGCTGCTAAAATTGGAGAATCACGTTAATAAATCATCTAGCTTACCAAAGAAAAATTGGGTATGGGACTTGACATGATTAAATTGCCTAAATGTACTGTCCAATTTCACAGAATACTTGTTAGACTTCACCATCAAATAATTTTATATAAGATACTATACCATGGCAGAGGCAACACATAGAATAGGTTTTCAAAAATACTTGTTGAGCGAATGAATGAATTCTGTGCAGATCTAGTTTATTTAGGCTTTATAGTGGTAGTATAATTTCAGTATTTTAAAAATGATCCAATATGAAGCATATTTGAATGTTGTTATCTGTGTTTAAGGGAAGTGTTAATACGTTGCAAATTTCTTTTAAAATGTTAATATATTTAAATCTATCTGTGAATTCAAGGTATGTGGATAGTTTAGCTTCTAAAAGAAGCATAAAATGTCTACAAAGTGTATAGTGTGAAAAATACAATTAAATTGCAGTAATTGATCTTGTTCTGAACTTGGGTGTTACAAGTTGTAAGCAGTTTCCCTAGATCCTTAGCTATCCCAGAAAAATGAAAATACTTACTTTATGTATTTAATGGAGTTATTATAGAGGTCCGTTATACTTAAAAGCAAGTTCTAAATTTTAACACATGAGTGCTGGTTCACTGGGCTATTAAATTACCACTTTACTTTTTTTTTAATTTAACAGCTTTATTGAGCTGAAATTACACATGTAAAATGTGCACAACTTGGCAAGATTTTACATATTTGCACATCACTGAAATCATTACTACAATCAAAATAATGATTAAATCCTTCAACCCCCAGTTTTTCTTGTTGAAAAGACTGCTTTGTAATCCCTCACTCCTAGCCTCCTCTACCTGACCTAGTCCCCAGGACACTGTTTCGCTTTTCAGTACTATACATAAATTTGTGTATCCTCAAAATCTATATAAATAGAATCATGCAGTATGTGTTGGGTTTTTTTGGGAGAGGGGACTCGAGGAGTCTGGCTTCTTTCACTCAACATAATTATTTGAATATTCATCCACTTTCTATATGTGTAAATAGGCCATTTCTTTTTATTACACAGTAGTATTCCATTGTATGGCTATATTACAGGTTCTTTGTTCATTAATGTGATTTGGGTTGTTCCAAGGTTTGGCTTGTTTCCAAGTTTGGCTCTTACAAATAAAACTGCTGCAAACATTAGTTGTATGGATACAGGTATTTCTTTCTCTTGGGTAATCAACTATGATTTGAATGGCTGAATTGTATGATGGATATATGTTGGCATCTTAAGAAATTGTGAGATTGTTTTCCAAAATAGTTGCATCATTTTATACTTCGATCAACACGGTATCAAAGTTCCTTCACATTAGCACCAGTATTTGATATAGTCATTCTTTTTAATTTAAACAATTCCATTAGGTAAGTAGTATCATTTTATGAGATACATGCTTTGGAAATATTTTCTTCCTTCCTGCGGCTTGTCTTTGCATCCACTCGAGAAGAGCAGAAATTTTAATTTTGATGAAGTTCAATTTATCACTGTATTAGTGTTTCCTTTTATGACGTTGCTTTTTTTTTTCATATCTAAGAAATATTTTCCTAACCAAAGGTCATGAAAGTTTCCTCCCACATCTTCTTTTAGAAGTTTTATAGTTTTAGGTTTTAAATTTTAGAATCTGTTTTTAGTTAATTTTTATATATGATGTGATTTAGATTGAAATTACTTTTCTTTTTCCTTTCCTTCTCTCCCTCTTTTTCTCTCTCCCTTCCTTTCTTTCTTCCTTGTTACCTTCCTTTAATTCCTTTTCCTTCTTCTTCTCCCTCTTTTGCATATAGATATAAAATGTTTCTAAAACCTTTTTGTAAAAAGACTATTGTTAATGTTTTCAGATGCTATTGTAAGTGGTATTTTAATTTTATTTTTCAATTGTTCATTGCCACTGTATGAATATATTTTACATATTGATCTTTTATCCTGTACCCTGGCCAAACTTATCTATTGGTAGCTTTTATATAGATTCCATTGGATTTTCTACACAGTTGAGAGTCATCTGTGAATAAAGACTGTTTTTTTCCTACACAGTTGAGAGTCACCTGTTAATAAAGACTTATTTTCTAACCTGAATGGCTTTTTTTCTTTTTCTTGCCTGATTTTGCTGGCAATGCTGATTAGAAGTGTTAAAACCAAATATCTTTATATAATATCTTATTCCAGTAAGAATAATATTATCTATAGAGTTTTTGAAGATACTCTTGAAAAAAATAAGGAATTTTCTTGTTTTTCTAGTTTGGTGAGTACTTTTTTAAAAATTAGGACTGAGTATTGGAAATTGTCAAATGTTTCATCAGCATCTTCACGAGATGATCAGAATGTTCATATGATTTCTCTTCTTTAGATTGTTAATATGGTGACTGTTTTTCAAACTGTAAACACCTTTGCATTTCTAGGACAACCAGCCCGTGTTCAACCTTTTTATATAACTGTTGGTTTCTGTTAACTAAAATTTTGTTTAGAAATGTTGAATTCATGTCCATATGGGATATTTGTCTGAATTTTTTTTTTCCGTTTATGATACCAGAGTAATGCCAGCCTGTTTGAATGAGATGGGTATTTCCTGCCCTACTTCAACTTTTTGGAAGAACTGATCTAGAATTAGCATTATTTCTATTTTAAATGTTTGATAGAATTGACTATTGAAGCCATCTTGACTTGTTTTGTGAGAAAATGTTTAAAAGATCAATTTTTTTAATGATATAGGACTGTACAAATGATCATTTTCTTCCTGTTGAGAATGGTAGTTTGGTTTTCAATGAATTTGTCAATATTTTCTATGTTTTCAATTTACAGATGCAGCATTGTTTATGATATTGTCTTAGTTTCTTTTCAATGTCTCTAGAATCTATAATGATGTCACTTCTTTCACTTCTGTTACTGGTAGTTTTTATCTTTCCTCTTCTTTTATGACAAGTCTCACAGAAGGCTTATCAATTTTATTTATCTTCTCTAAGAACTACTGTTTTGTTTTATTAATTTTACTCTATTATTATATGTTATCTATTTCATTTGTTGTAACTATGAATTTTTTGTAGTGATAACATAGATTTAATTTGTTCCTTTTTTTCCAACTTCTTAATTTGGAACCTGAGGTCATGGACTTCAGAACTTTCAGTTTTGTTATAGGCATGTAGTGCCATCCCTTATCCTTACGGATTGTTCTGGTGAGATGCCACAAATTCTGATTTTTTGAATTTTGGTTTTCCTTCAGGTTAGAATACATTTTTATTTCTCTTTTGATTATGTTTTGACTCATGTTACTTAGAAATGTATTATATACTTTTCAAATATTGGGGAATAATCAAGATTTTTTAAATTACTGATACCCAATTTTATTCCATTATGGTAATAGAACATAACCATGAATGACTTGAATGATTTCAAATTTAATAAGACTTATTTAATAGTAAAAAGATGACCTATTTTGTGTAAATGTTCTAGGTACACTGAAGAGAATGTATATGTGCTGTTGTTGAATAGAATGTTCTAAAGATGTCAATAAGGTCAATGTAATTGAAAGTTTTGTTTAAGTCTTTTATACCTTACTGATATTCTAAATTGTTAGTACTTTTGTTTAAACAGTAATCATTTAAAGTAATTTAAGCAATAAAAGTCCCATATATTTTTCTATAAGGTTATTATTTCCAGTATTCTTCAGTCCCTTATGTATATCTGTATTTCCCTCTGGTATCATTTTTCTTTTCCATGGTCATCCTTTATGTTACTTATAGTAAAGATCTATTGTTGATGAATATTTTCTGCTTTTGTGTCTAAAATGACTTTATTTCACATACATTTTTAGTGGTATTTCACTTTTAATAGAATTATAGGTTGACAATTTTATTTTTTTCAATATTGGTATCAGTCTTGTTTCATTGTTTCTGATGAGGAAAGTGCTGTTGATGGCGGCAGCGGCTTGTCTGGAGGGGCCACTGCGAGGTCGCTAGCCGCAGTGGGAGAGACGTAGCTGGGGCTTGCACTCTCTGCGGAGCCAGAGGAGTCCAGGAACAGATGACTCCAGAGGGAGCCCGTTGTTGGGGTGGAAGCCTGCGCTCCTGGGCGCAGCTGTATCTGCCTGGCTGTGAACCCAGACCAGACATCCTGGTGCTCTCAGAGGTGGGGCTGGGGAGGGGGAAGCCCCCTGCTTTCCCAGGCTGAGAAGTGCCTGTTCCCACTCCCTGCCCTCCCTCTGCTCCCAGTGCCCACTCCAGTGCGGAGCAACATTGTGGCCAAGCCCAGGCACTGTGACAACCTAGAACGGTGTGTGCGCTGAGGACAGTTCTGACACGCCAGTCCCTCCCTGCCCTCCTCCTCTGGACTTTGGGCGTTGATGAGGTGAGAGACAGGCCTAGGGGTTGAGGGCGGTTCCACCAGGGCCTGCAGGAACCCCTTGGTGTGGACAACCTGGGCCCAGCAGACTGCATATTGATGTCAGCAAGAGGCAGACGGGTTTCTAGGCGGGAGGGGACAGGTCCCTGGTGAAACCTCATCTTCAAACCAGGGATGGCCGAAAGCCTGGAAGCTGGGCTGCAAGTTCTGGGTGAAGTCTGCAACCTGGAGTGAGAACTTCATTGATGCCTTTTGGCTGGTCGGATGGTACTTTTTCCAGGCCTGCCCATGGCTGTCCGTGGACCAATCAGCACGCATTTTCTCCATTTTGAGCACATAAAAACCCAGACTCAGTCAGAATCAGGTACTTATTGGGAAAACTGCCTGTGGAAGGGAGGTACTCACTTCGGATCTCTTGAGAGCTATGTCTCTCAATAAAGTTCCTCTCTACCATGCTCACCCTCCAGTTGTCCGTGTAACCTCATTCTTCCTGGATGTGGCACAATAAACTTGGGACCCACCAAACATTGGGAGCAAAAGGAGCTGTAACACGTTCCTTACTGGGTGGCTGAGCTACAAGCAGTGACACGCTCCCAGACTGCAGGACTGAAGAGTGCTGACCCTTCTGGGGGCCCAGATCGTGGAGTTTCCCAAGCCAGAGTTGCTGTAACACTATAGTCCTCCCGCCCTCTGCTGGTGCCTGGCAGCCACCCCATGTGATAGAAAGCAGTGTTGTCAGGGCCAGGCCAGGAGCCGTGGGCCAGAGTGGGGCAGCAGGACTGAAAGAGTGTAACAGAAACGGGCTGAAACACACATTCCCTGCCACCCCACTCACCATTCTATGGCATTGAGAGAAGAGCTTCAGCCCTCTGGGGGCCCAGACCTCGGGACTCCCCAAGCCTGGACTGTGACATGCTCTAACACCCTCTTCGGGGCTCTGCCATCCCTGGTGTCTCAGAGGTTTGAGATGCCATTGAATTTCCTAGTGCCCTCAGCGGAAGCCATTTGCGGTACGCCTGGTCCAGCCATAGCTTTGCAGGGAGCAAGCACTTCTACCAGCACCTGGGGTTGCCCTCCCCACCGTGGCTGGTGTGCCTGGCGTGCCTGGCGTGCCTGGCTGTGCGCAGTGGCCAGGGCTTGCACTCGTTCAACCACACACCCTTCGCCACTCTGCTCCAGACTCACCCCTAGCAGGCGTGGGATCGGGCCAGTAGCGTGAGTCCAGCGCAGCCTATCAGACCACGTGGGCAGAGCGAGCCCAGCAGGTGCAAGCAAAACCGAAGCAGAGGTGCTGCTGGCTACAGAGATTTCCGGCTGGTGAAGTAACACCCTAAGGATCCTGTGATGCTGTTATCCTCATTGTTTGTCTCAATGTGTCTTTATTCTCTGACTCCTTTAAAAATTTTTCCTTTATCACTAGTTTGATCAATTTCAATATGTCGTACCTTGGTGTAGTTTTCTTCATGTTTATGACACTTGGTGAGCAATGACTTGCATCTTTGGTTTATAGTTTTCAAGGATTTGGAAAATTTTCAGTCATGATATCTTCAAATTTCTTTCTGTCCACTTTGGGTATGTAAGTTGCATAAAGATGTGGGCTCTTGAAGTTGTCCCACAGTTCACTGATAATCTTCTTATTTATTTTAAATTTTTTTTCTTACTGTTTCATTTCAGACAGTCTCTATTGCTATGTCTTCAAGGTTACTAATATTTTGTTCTACAGTGTTTATTCTGTTGCTCACCTCATCGAGTATTTTTTATCCTGGATATTTTAGCTTTCATCTCTAGAAGTTATTGGGGTCCTTAAAAAATCTTATATTTATCTCTAATTTTTTGAACATATGGAATATAATGTGATGATTGTTTTTATATCCTGGTCTATTGATTGCGTTATCTATACTAGTTTTGGATCTGCTTCATTACTTGATAATTCTCATAATGTATCAGGCTTTGCTTCTTCACATGCTTGGTACATTTTTGATTGTATGCTAGATTATAAATTTAAACTTGTTGGACACTGGATATTTTTGTATTGCGATAGACATCCTTGAGCTTTTTTCTGAGCTATAGCTGAGTTACTTGGAGATAGTTCAGTTCTGTGGGTCTTGCTTTAATGATATGTTAAGCAATTTCAGAGCTATGCTCAGTCAGAGCCTAAGTATTCTTCATTACTGAGCCACACCTTCTTGGATATTGTATTCAGTGCTTGTGAATTTTTACTTTTTCAAATTGACTCATGCGAACAAGCACCATTTCCAGCCCTACGTGAATACAGGCAGTTTTCCCTTTAATTCTTTCAAGTGGTTCTCTTACTGACCTCAGATAATTTCCTCCATAGCTGTGCGTTTACTGCTAATCAGCAATATGCTGAATACTTGAGGGAAATTCTGTAGATCTCTGATATTCTCTCTTGATAAATCCCTCTCTTCTCTAATGCTCAGGTGAATTCTCTTGGGCTCTTAATTTTGTCTCCTAACTCAGGGAGTGCATAGCTGTCTGCCTGGGAACCCTTACCTACCTCATTCCCCAGAAACTGTCAAACAATAAATTGGGATAGACTGAGGCTTTACCTAATTTGTTTCCTTCCTGTCTCTTGGGAAACTGTTCTTCATTACTTGATGAGCAGTATATAGAAAAGGGTTTTTTTTTTTCTTCATATTTGTTTTTCTGATTAATTTTTAGTTGTTTAAGGCAGGAAGTTAAAGTCAATCCTAGTCAATCCTAGATTTTTCATCTTATCTAGAAGCTGAAAAGCTATGTATCATTTTTTTTTCTTTTTTTTTTGAGACAGGGTCTTGCTCTGTCACCCAGGCTGGAGTGCAGTGGCACGATCTCGGCTCACCGCAAGCTCCATCTACCTGATTCACACCCTTCTCCTGCCTCAGCCTCCTGAGTAGCTGGGACTACAGGTGCCCACCACCACGCCTGGCTAATTTTTTGTTTTTTTAGTAGAGACGGGTTTTCACCATGTTAGCCAGGATGGTCTCAATCTCCTGACCTCATAATTGCCCGCCTCAGTCTCCCAAAGTGCTGGGATTACAGGCGTGAGCTACCATGCCTGGCCAAAGCTATGCATCTTTAACTGACTTTTCCACTGGGCTTTATGCTCCAACATTATTTTGTTCAGTATGTAATAAAACCTGTATCTGAGACACCAATACATATATATCATTTTCATGTTTTTACCTGCATAACAGTATTTGATGTACCTTGTGTTGTGTAATGCTCACTGTTTTTCCAGTATTATTGGCTTAAGTTGGTTTCAAATGGCTTATCTCAAAATTACAATTTTTTTTCAAACATAGCCAGTAGAGAGTTTAAGTTTTGTTTACAGAAGAAGAAAATTTTGTTGCAAGTTTATCTCTGTGTAGAGCTTTGTTAAATAATACTGGAAAAAGTTAAAAATATTAACTGGATAAATTTGGTACAAATGAGCAACTATTATTTATGTTCATCTGTGCCTTTGTGCTTTGTTGTTATTCTATTAACTGACATTGTTAGATCATGATTTGTTTCAATTATTATTTCTCATGGTTACTGATTATTTTGGAAAAGTTCGAGTCAACAGAATTAATATATGTTTATATTTGAAAATTATTTGACTGGGCGTGGTGGCTCAGGCCTGTAACCCCAACACATTGGGAAGCCGAGCCTGAGACCAGGAGTTAGAGAGCAGCCTGCCCAATATGGGGAAACCCCATCTCTACTAAAAACACAAAAATTAGCTGGGTGTGGTGGCACGTACCTGTAATCCCAACTACTCAGGGGGCTGAGGAAGGAGAATGGCTTGAACCTGAGAGGCGGACTTTGCAGTGAGCTGAGATCATGCCACTGTACTCCAGTCTGGGTGACAGAGTGAGACTCCATCTCAAAAAAACAAAAAAAGCATTATATATTGTTTAATGATATAATTTCTACAATTAGAAATTAAATAGGAACATATCTGATATGATTTGGCTGTATCCCCATCCAAAGTCTCATCTTGAATTATAATCCCCATAATTCCCATGTATCGAGGGAGGTATCAGGTAGAGGTAAGTGGATGACGGGGGTGGTTTCCCCAATGCTGTTCTCGTGATAGTGAGTGAGTCTCACAAGATCTGATGGTTTTATAAGCATCTGGCTTTTCCCCTGCTTGCACTCACTCCATCCTGCCACCCTGTGAAGAAGGTTCCTGCTTCTCCTTTGCCTTCTGCCATGATTTTAAGTTTCCTGAGGCCTCCCCAGCAATGTGGAACTGTAAGTCAGTTGACCCTGTTTCCTTTATAAATTACTTAGTCTTTGGTATTTCTTCATAGCAATGTGAGAACACACTAATACAATATGTAATACATTAACAACACAACTATCATATGAAACCCCCTAATTATATTTAAAATTTGTGGGTTTATTCATAAAGGATCCTGCATTTTCAAGACCTATTTAATAATTACCATTAAAATATAGTTCATTATTATTATTTTATATAGAGAAAAATAAACATAGGAAAAATGATTTAGTTATTTTAATCAAAGAATGTTGCTTATTGCCTGAAACAATGACATAACTAGTGTATTTGCTTACATTTAAAGTCTTATAGACTCAAGGAAAAAGATCCCGAAATATGAGTAAACTTCATGGTAGAGTTGTACTACTTGTTTGTGCATTTTAAAGACTATGAGAAGACCATGTTATGTTAATATAATTATTTCTTTGAATTTTTGAAGATGTGTGCAATAAAAGAATGATGCAGAAATAAAGAAGAAAGTCATGTGGTATTTGCATTGAATTTTAGATCCTTAAGAATAAATGTTCATATACAAAAATTAACGTTCCTACACATATCTCCAAAACTGAATTAGATCATCTATCCATTCTCTAATTTACTTATGTTTCTTACATTTGTTTAGACCAAAACATCTTTGATACCTGTTTCCCTCATGCTCCATATCCATCACTCAGGACATCCAGCTAGTTCTACCTTCAGTGCATACCCAGAATCCTACTATTCTTCCCTGGCTGACACTGTTGTCTGAACCTCTGTCATCTCTTGCCAAGATTATTGCAGTGATCTAACCCATCTCTTTGCTTTCCTCCTTGTACCTTGACACATATTCACAACACAGCAGTCAAAGTGATCTGTTAAACTGGAGTTTTTCTTACCTCTACATAAATCTGTGGAGGTCCCCATTTTACCCCATGAAATCCAAGACCTTGCAGTTAGTTAGAAAGCCCTACATGTGTTAAGCTCACTCACCTCCTTTGAGGCCATTGTTGCAAAACTGTAGATGTTGGTATCTTGTAGTATAAACTGAGATTGTCCATAGCATCTAGGTAGGAAAAAAACATTTTAGGAAGAGTTTATAATAGGTATAAAGTTGTAGATTTTGATTGTGCAAGCCTAGATTTTCATACCTTGCATGTTTTATTCTCTTCACATTATAAATAAAAACAACTGCCTGAACATTTTAAACTCAAGGTCACATTATGAATGAGCTATAGTGCTTTTCTTGCTGTAAAAAAGAGTTTTAAATTCATGCTCTTCCAGATACTAGAGATAGATTTTCTGCTTGTAAAACTATTGGAGGACTGCTTTGAGTGTTGAATGTTTATTCTCATCAATTTGCTATTTTTTTTTGTAAAAATCTGTAGCTGTAATACAATAGCTTTCATCTCTTTCTTTAGTCTACCAGTATAGGCATACACTGTTATGGGCTTGGTTACAGACCACCACAATAAAATGATTATTGTCCTAAAGTCGCACAAATTATTTGGTTTCCCAGTGCATATAAAAATTATGTTTATGATATGCTATAGTCTATTAAATATAAAATATTATATCTAAAAAATGTACATATGTTAATTATAAAATAAATTGCTGATAAAAATGCCAGTGATTTCCTGAACCCTCAGTGAGTGAGTCTTTTTGCTGGTGAGGGTCTTGACTTGAGCTTGATGGCTGCTGACTGATCATGGTAGTGGTTGCTGAAAGTTAGAGTGGCTATGGTAATTTTGTAAAAGATAACACAATAATGTTTGCCGCATCGATTGCTTCTTCTTATGAAATGTTTCTCTGTAGCATGTGATGCTGTTTGACAGCATTTTACCCAGAGTAAAACTTCTTTTGAAATTGGGTTCCTCCAACCTACTGTTTCTTTGCCAACTAAGTTTATGTAATATTCTGAATCGTTTGTTGTCATTTCAACAATGTTCACAGCATCTTCATCAGGAGTGGATTTCAACTCAAGAAATGACTTTATTTGCTAATTTATAAAAAGCAATTCCTCATCCATTTAAGTTTTATCATAAAGTCGAGACAATTCAGTCACATCTTCAAGCTTCACTTCCAATTCTAATTATCTTGCTATTTCCATTACATCTACAGTTACATGCTCCACTGAAGTCATGAAACCCTCAAGGCCATCCATGATGGTTGGAATCAACTCTTCGAAACTCCTGTTGATGTTGATATTTTGACCTTTCCCATGAATCATAAATGTTCTTGATGGCATCTAGAATGGTTAATCCTTGCAGAAGGTTTTCAATTTACTTTGCTCCGATTCATCAGCGAAATCACTATCTGTGGCAGCTATATCCTAATAAAATGTATCTCTTAATTAACAGGACTTGAAAGTTGAAATTATTCCTTGATCCATGAACCGCAGAATGTATATTATGTTAGCAGGCGTGACAACATTAATATCCCTGCACATCTCCATCAGAGTTCTTGGGCGATTAGGGTGTTGTCAATGAGTGGTGGTCCTGAGACCTACCTCAGCAGCAGGTAGGTCTATTGCAATGTGGTGCTTGGATGTACCGCACTGCTGGACTGGTCTCTGTGACTGTGGAACAAGCATGAAGAGAGACATCATTTGCTTGAGAGAAGGAGAGAGCAGTGGAAACAAGATGTTACCTTGGAGCCCAGTGCTGGCCCTCCACAGGGGGGCCCAGCATGGATCACAGCCCCATGGTGCCTGACCCAGGTGGGTTATCATGAACAGGGCATCTGGACCTTTCCTAGCACCAGGTAGAAACTCACAGACACAGCAGAATATATTGCCATCTTTAGGCCCTCCCCTAGGGAACAACACACCAACCAACGATATGGGATAAACCTTGGATTAGGACACCTCCTGCTGCTGAAAAAGTGACAACATACTAACTGCAGACTCCTGGCAAACCTGGGCTTTGGGCACTATTTAGAGGTGAAACTGTGGTAGTGATCACAGGCTCTGAGAACATAGTAATTAGCCTGTTTAGAATCTCTAGAAGGACTGGCATAAAAAAAGCTGTGTTGTGAAGACTGAAATAAATACCAAATCCTTGAATGTGCAGACATCATGATATGCTCATAAGCATTAAGAACATTTAGAGAACCATGACCTCACCCCACAGACCTAATAAGGTTCCAGATACTGACCCTAAAGCAATGAAAATGTAATTTCTTAGACACAGATAATTTAAAATAGCTATTCAAGGAAACTCAATGAACTTTAAGAATATATAGAGAAACAATTGAATAATTTATCAGAAAAATCTTAACAAGGAGATTAAAATAATTTTTTTAAAAAATCCAACAGAAATCCTGTAGGCAAAAACCACAATGAACTAAATAAAAAATATAATAGAAAGCATCAACAGAAGAATAGATCAATTAGAAGAAAAAAATAGTCAGCCCAAAGACAAACTACTTGAAATACACAGAGGGGAAAAAAAGAATGTAAAGGAGTGAAGAAAGCCGACGGGAACTATGGGGCAGCATCAAAATAGCGACTCTTAATGTTTTCTGGGTTTAAGTGGGATTTGAGAATGTCAAAGGGGTAGAAAGAGTATTCAAAAAATTATAACAGACAACTTCTGAAACCCAGAGAAAGATACAAAATCCAGATACAGAAAGGCCAAAAGCCACTTAGATTAAACTCAAATGAGTGTACCCCAAGACATATCATAATTGATCTCTCAAAGGTGGAAGACAAAGATAGGATTCTGAAAGCCACAAGAGAAAAGAAGCAAATATTTAATATGGAAGTTCCAATTTGCCTGGCAGCAGACTTATCATCAGAAATCTTACAGGCCAGGAGGGAGCGTGATGATATGGTCAAAGTACTCAAGGAAAAACAAAACAAAACAAACTGTCAACAGAAAATGCTGAAGCCAGAAAAGTTATGCTTCAGAAATGAGAGAAATACTTTCCCAGACAACAGCTGAGAGAGTATATCACCACCAGATCTGTCTTATAAGAAACTCTATAAAGAGTTCTTTAAACTGAAAGAAAGAGGTTCTAACTTGTAAGAAAAAAGCATTTGAAGCTATAAAACTCGCTGGTAAGAGAAAGTATACAAACAAATTCATAATACTCCTATACTGTTGACGTTGTGTGTAAACTAGACATACCTTTAGAATGAAGATAAGAGACAGCATTGTTAAAAAATAACTACATTAATAGATGAAAAGCTAGGCAATATAAAAAGATGTAACATTGAACATTAAAAATTCCAAATGTAGGGGGAATAGAATTATAGTGTAGTTTTTTTTGTTTGTTTCATTTCCTATCTTTATGATCAAAATTAAGTTGCTATCAGTGTAAAATAACTTGTTATAAATCCAAGATGTTTTGGTAAGACTTATGATAACCCCAGAGCAAAAACCTATAACATATACACTAAAAATAAAAAGCAAACACATCACTGGAGAAAATCACCTAACCACAAAGGAGGATAGAAAGGAAGAAAGAACTGCACATAAACATGTGTGCACATACACAAAGACACAAGAAAGCAAATAACAAAATAGCTGTAGTAAGGCCTTACTTAGCAGTAATTACCTTAAATATAAATGTATTAAATTTCCTAATTAAAAGATGTAATTAGTGAATGGACTGAAAAAACAAGATCCAGCTATATACAAGAAACTCACTTCACCTATAAGGACACACATAAACTAAAAGTGAAATAATAGAAAAAGATACCCATGCATATGGAAACTGAAAAAGAGCTGGTTTGGCTATGCTTATATTAAATAAAATATACTCTAAATATAAATCTGTAAAAAGAGACAAAGAAGGTCATTTTGCAAAGATAAAGGGGTCAATTTACTAAAAGGATGTAACAGTTGTAAATATATATGTACCCAACATAAAAACACCTAAATATATAAAGCAAATATTATTAGACTTAAAGAGAGAGAAATACGCAAATGCAATAATAGTAGGGGACTTTAATACGCCGTTTTCAGCAATGGACAGATCATCCAAATAGGAAATCAACAAAGAAACAGTGAAGTTAAATTGTACCATAGACCAAATGAACCTAACAGACCTATACAGAACATTCTACTCAACAGCTTCAGAATACACATTCTCCTCAACAGCACATGAAATAGTCTCCGGGTTAGGTCATATGGCAAACAATAAAGTAAGTCTCAACAATTTAAAAAAATTATATCAAGTATCTTTTCTAACCACAGTGCAATAAAACTAGAAATCAATAAGAACTTAGGAAACTATACCAACACATGGAAATTTAAAAACATGCTTCTGATCAACGAATAGGTAAATGAATAAACTAAAGAAGAAATTAAAATATTTACTGAGATAAATGAAAATGGAAACACATCCTTCCCAAACCTATAATATTCCCAAAATTATGGTATTCACTTAGATGTTATAAACTTCCCTCTTGAAACTACTTTTGTTGTAATGACTATATCAGGAAAAAAAAAAAAATAAAACAAACAATCTAATGTTGCAGCTCAAGGAACTAGAGAAACAAGAATGTACCAAACCCTAATAAACAGAAAGAAATAATAAAGATAAGAGCAGAGATAAGTGAAATAGAGATTTTTAAATCTATACAAAAAATCAATTAAATGAAAACCTGTTTTTTTAAAGATAAACAAAATTGACTAACGTTTAGCGAGCCTAAGAAAACAATGAGAAAACTCAGATAAATAAAATCAGAGATAAAAAAGAAATCATTAAAACTGACACCTTAGAAATACAAAGAATCACTAGAGACTGTTGTGAATAATTATACTCCCACAATTTGGAAAACCTAGAAGAAATGCCTAAGTTCCTGGACACATACAGCTTACCAAGATTGAATCATGAAGAAATGGATGATCTTATGAGACCAAAAATGAACAAAATTGAATAAGAAATCAAAAGTCTCCCATCAAAGAAAAATCTAGGACCAGAAGCCTTCACTGCTGAATGCTACCAAACTTTTAAAGAAGAACTGATATAAGTTATTCTCAAATTGTTTTAACAACAACAACAAAAAAACTGAAACAAAGGGAATTCTTCTAAACTGATTCTATTAGACCAGCTTTGCCCTGGTTTCAAAATGAGACAAGGTCACAAAAGAGAACTGCAGACCAGTATTCATGATGAACATAGATGCAAAAAATCCCCACCAAAATATTAGCAAACCAAATCTGAAAGCACATCAAAAAGGTTATTCACCATAATCAAATGGGATTCATCCCATGAATGCCTATGGTTCAATATATGCAAATCAATAAATGTGATACATCACATGAAGAGAATGAAGAATATAAATTATATGATCATCTGAATAGATGAATATAAAACAGTTGATAAAATTTCACATCCCTTTATGATAGAAACTGTCAACAGTTTAGTCATAGAAGGAATGCACCTCAATGTAATAAATGCTGTATAGAATAGACCCACAGTTAACATCACAGCGAACAGGGAAAAGATGAAAACTTTCTCTCTAAGATCAGGAATAAGACAAGGATGCCTACTTGTATTACTTTAATTCAGCATAGTACTGGAAGTCCTAGCCAGAGCAATCAGGCAAGGAAAAGAAATAAAAGGCATTCAAATTAGAAATGAGAAAGTTAGATTGCCCCTGTTTGAAGACAACGTGATCATATACAGTTATATGTCCCTAAATGATGGGGATAAGTTAAGAAGTGCAGTCTTAGGTGATTTCTTCATTATGAAAACATCATAAAGATTACTTACATAAACTTAGTTGATATAGTCTTCTAAATATGTAGACTATATTTGTTCATAGGCTACACAACCGTAGAACATGTTACTGTACTTAATACTGTAGACAGCTGTAACACAATAGTATTTGTGTATATAAACATAGAAAAGGTACAGGAAAAATACAATATAAAAGATTAAAAATTATATAGCTGCATAGGACAGCACCATTACAAGTTTATGGGACAACCTTTGTATGTGCGGTCTTTCATTGATGAGAATTTCATTATATATCTTTTATCAGTGTTTTATATTGTTCATTGTAGAGCTCCTTTTACTTTCTTGGTTAAATTTCTCCCTAAGTATTTTATTTATTTCATAACTATTGTAAAGGGGATTGCTTTCTTTATTTCTTTTTCAGATGTAGAAAACATATAGAATATTTTCAGATTCAATGCAATCTCCATCAAAATACCAATGGCATTCTTCAGAGAAACAGAGAAAAAAGATCATATAATTTGTATGGACCAAAAAGGACCCCAAATAGCCAAAGCAATCCTGAGCAAAAACAACAAAGCTGGTGGTAGCACACTACGTTATTGTGAAATATACTACAATGCTGTAGTAACCAAAACAGCATAGTACTGGCATAAAAACAGAAACATAGACCAATGAAACAAAATAGTAAGGTTTATGAATAAACCCACACATCTACAGTCCACTAATTTTGGACAAAATAATGCCAAGTATGCATAATGGAGAAAGGAGAGACCCCTTGATAAATGGTTCCGGGGAAACCGGATATCAACATGCAAAAGAATCAAACTAGATTCTTATCTCCCACCATATACAAAAATCAACTACGAATGGAGTGTGGCGATTCCTCAAGGATCTAGAACTAGATATATCATTTGACCCAGCCATCCCATTACTGGGGATATCCCCAAAGGATTGTAAGTCCTGCTGCTATAAAGACACATGCACACATATGTTTATTGTGGCACTATTCACAATAGCAAAGACTTGGAATCAACCCAAATGTCCATCAATGACAGACTGGATTAAGAAAATGTGGCACATATACACCATGGAATACATGCAGCCATAAAAAAGGATGAACTCGTGTCCTTTGTAGGGACATGGATGCAGCTGGAAACCATCATTCTCAGCAAACTATCGTGAGAACAGAAAACCAAATACCGCATGTTCTCACTCATAGGTGGGAATTGAACAATGAGATCACTTGGACACAGGAAGGGGATTGTCACACACTGGGTCCCATTGTGGGGAAGGGGTGGGGTGGGATAGCATTAGGAGATATACCTAATGTAAATGACAAGTGAATGGGTGCAGCACACCAACATGGCACATGTATACGTATGTAACAAACCTTCAAGTTGTGCACATGTACCCTAGAACTTAAAGTATAAAACATATATATATATGAACAGAAGCTACAAAACTACTAGGAGAAAATTGGGGGAAAGCTCCATGACATTGGCCTAGGCAAGGAATTTTTGGATAAAAACTCAAAAGTATACTGAAAAGCAACAAAATACACACAAATCATAGGCAGCAAATACAAACAAATGGGATTATATCAAACTAAAACGCCTCTGCACAGAAAAGGAAATAATCAACAGAGCAAAGAGATAACCTACAAAATGAGAGAATATATATGCAAACTATATGTTTGATAAGGGATTAATATCCAAAATATATAAGGAATTTAAATAATTCAAGAACAACAACAAAAATAACCTTATTAAGTAATGATCAAAAGAGCTGAATGGAGATTTCTCAAATGAAGACATACAAATTACCAAGAGACATATGAAAACATGCTCAACATTATTTATCACCAGAAAAATTCAGATCAAAATTAAAATGAGATCTCCTAACTTCTGTCAGAATGAGTACTATTACAAAATCCAAATATAACAAATGTTGGGGAGAAGGTGAAGACAAGGGAACCCTACACACTACTGGTGGAATTGGAATTGTAAATTAATACAGCGATTATGGAAAACAGTATGGTATAATGGTTTCTCAAAATATTAAAAATAGTATTATCATAAGATCTAGCAATCCCACTACTGGGTATTATATACAAAAGAAATGAAATTGGTATGTCAAAAAGATATCTGCACTTTCATGTTTATTGCAGCACTATTGACAATAACCAAAATACAGAATGAACAAACATAAATGTCTATCAAAGGATGAATTGATAAAGAAAGTGTGATATATATACACACACACACACACAAAACAATGGAATACTATTCACCATAACAACGAATGAAATCTTGTCATGCAGCAACATGGATGAATCTGAATGGCATTAAGTTAATTAAGGAAGCACAGAAAGACAAATGCCACATGATTTTATTAAAATGGGAATCTAAAACATTGTTTTTATAGAAGTAGAGAGTTGAATAGTGGTTATTATAAGATTTGGAGGGTGTAAAGGAGGGAAGTGATAAGAGATTGGTCAATAAGCCCAAAGCTATATTTAGATAAGAATAAATTCTAGTGTTCCATTTTATAGTGGGATGATTAGAGTTAACAATAATGTATTGTTAAATATAGTGTATATTTCAAAGTACCAAGAAGAGAGGTTTTTTAATGTTCTCATTACAAAGAAATGATAAATGTTTAAGGTGATGGACATGCTAACGCTGATTTGATAATTACATAACTTATACATGTATGGATATATCATATTCTACTCCACTAATATGTATAATTTGTATGTGTCTGTCATAAAATAAAGCATAATTGGGAAAATAATATTTATAGGGAATTGCCTGAAGCTTATCCATTTAAGTTGAAACTATAAGTTTTATTCTTGGATTTAGTAAAGCCATCTGAGACTTGTGTTTTGCATATTCCTTATTTTAATTTTTTTTTTTTTTTTTTACTTTAAAGTCAGGACAATTTATCCATTTCCTTAGTTTTATCCTGTTTTATTGTACATATTACTGAAAGTTTCTTTAGGGTTTTTAATGAGTTTGTGTCAAATTATTTAAAAACAGAGGATTTTATTTGCCAAATGATTATAGTTGAATAAGACATACAAACATGTATTAATAAAGATACGCAAAATAAGTAACATAAAATGCTTACCATTCCATTGATTTCCCAGTATTAAATAAAACCATAATATAAAACTCATTTAATCTTGTCATCAGCCCTTTAAAAAGTAACCTGTCTGATGATTTTTGATGGTTTTATCTAAATATCTCAATGAAAGCTAGAGGAGGGGCTAATGGGTGGATGCTCCTTATTTCTTCCTTATCCAGGATTCATATGGTTTACATATTAATTGCTAATTTAACCAAAATGTAGAATTTCTGTAATGAAAATTAAGTGATTACCTTGCCCTTTCATTATTAAATGATTTTTACACTTTGCCTGTAAATTAAAGTCATAGAAGAGTGATGAAAATAAAGCTCATTTATAAATTCATTCCTATTCCAGGGAGAAATATTTTAGGAAAACATGTAATAGAAGAAGCAGAGTTACAATGAACTATTATTTTTATTTAGGTAAGCAATTATGATTAACATGAAATATGCATTTTGCCCATGGGCAGAAACCATAGGGGAAATAAAATTACTTACACATTACTTCTTACCATTCCAACTTTATTGGAAACTTTTAAAGAATCTGGCAAAATGGTTCTTTGTAACATTTTGATTCCGTTGTGCCTATACTTTCTGATAGGAATGAGAGCTAAGAGAAAACATTTGAATCTGATTACCTCTCTGAAGATATTTCAGTAAAGATATTATGTATTTTCATGTATTTCTACTCTCAAGAATATGATTTGATAGGTCTCTTTGTGGTACTGTAGCCTGGTAAATGCCATTTGGGTGAGTTATGCAGTGGGGTTGCAGGTGTCAAACCCCAAATTCACTGTCTGACATGAAGGGGAATGAACAAGAGTCTCAGGCTGCTGGAAATGGTAGAGAGGTAGTGGAAGCTGAGCAGAAGATTAAAAAAAAAGAGACATCAAGCAAAAGGTTAGGAAATGTGTAATTGGATATGAATAGAGAATAGTAACAATAGGCCTACTTACCAAGTAAGGGTAATTTTATATTATCTTTGCAGCATGCTCGCTACAAAGACCCAGTTTGGTGCATCCACTTAGAGGCTCCTTGATGTAGTGAAGTCTCTTTAATCTAAAACCTGGATAATAATTATATTTAATAATAATTTAGTATGTGATAAGAATTGTTAGTCACTGTTCTGAATGCTTTACGTGACAAACCATAGTGTTCCTATCAACCCTACTTTATAGTTCAAGAAACAACAGTATTCCATTAAGTAATTTGTCCAAGGACTCATGGAGCAGATGGAGGATGGACCAGGTCATCTGGCTCCAGCATGTGTAACTTTTTTCTCCTGTACTCTACTTTTTGATGATCTGTCAATTTTGATACTTTTTCAAAGTGAAAATTTGAAAAAGTGGTATCTTTTCAAATTTGGTGAAAATTTGATATCTATTGTCAATTGGTAATTCTGACAGCCAACTTGCAACAACAAATTGCACTCATATGGACTTTTAAGTAACTATAGAAAAATACAGTTTATTGAAGGAAAATGAATGGTCAACAACTACAATCACTGTGGTTACTTAAATAAAGCCCCATTTAAGTAACTTTATTTGGTAGCTTTCTATTAAAGCTATCAAGGGATTTGTAGCTTCAAACACATTACTATTATCTCAGATTTCCTTATGAATACTAACAGAATAATTAAATACAGGTTGATATTTTATACTAAGAATTATTAGAAAATTATAAATCTGTATGTATGTTACATAATCTAACTAAAAATTAAAAAATACTGTGGGACAGTTATATTAGCAACTACATGTATGGACTCAGTGACCTTTGGGCTTCATTCTAGTGGTGAGATTTGACCCTAATGGGTTAATTTAAGAGTACTGTCCAGTGGAATCAGGAACCTGGCAGGTCTTGTCCTTTTACAGAGGTGGTGTGCTCCACAGTCATCCAATCAGGCACCCAGATAGCATTCTTGCTTCGTTCCAGATGGCAGAGCAACAGCTAGGTTGCAATGAACAGTATGACAGGCCCTGACATTCCCAATTACAGTGTCACTCATAGGTTGTGGAAATGAGATTATGCCTGTGGTAACTATTTTTCATAAAAGGCTCTGCCATTCTAACCCTGCTGTGTGGTACTTGAACTACTTGTTGGTCAATATCCCCTGTGACATTTGCAAAAATCGGTTACCTGAATATACCTCAGTAATATGATGATGTTTGCTCCTCCATTTAGGAGAGTTCGAAACAAAATTTAAATCAATAACATAGAACACTGAGTCCATTGGGAAAAAAAATTACACTTAAATGAAGGGTACCATGTGTCATGTATACTTCATTTTAGCCACTTCCGTTTCTTTTTAAATGAGACTATTGGATAATAAAAACAGTATCTCTGTTCTCTCTGGCACATAAACACTTTCAGTTCTCTTTAGAGCATCATGCATGACTGGTGCTCAGTAAATGTTACAAAAATTAAATAAGTAAAATTAAAAAACAAAACAAAACCGGCTTTCCTATAACCACTAGGTGTTATTGGGAGGTAGAGCATTGCATTGGTATTAACAGATACAGCCCTGCTCTTATGTGATTTGTGCACCAAATGGGAATTTGCTTGGACACTGAATTATCTGACAATGTAATGCCTTTACAATGCCAAGCACAGAAGTATTGACTAATGCATACTAGTTGATAATGAGTATTAATTTATTCTGTTTTCTTGAGATAAATATTGTCTATCTTTAGAGGCAACTATTCTTGGGACCTTAAAACTAGCAACTGTGAATGAAAATATATAATCCCATTAAACATTTCTAACCTTTTCAAGGACCAATTTCTTGAGTATGGTGAAGGAGCCATTTCCTTAAATAGTTTTTGTTAATATCTACTCAAGCCTCAGATTATTTTTGAAATTGTTTTATTTCTTTTGTTTTTGTTATTATCTTTGTTCTACTGTCATCTCTTCACCTCTCTCACCATCATATATCAAGCCTGGGCAACTTCCACACATTTACTAATGCTTTTTCTACCTTGAGCAGTTTTATTCCACCACTGTCATGTAAGAATCATTTTCGCCTTTGTGGACGCACCAATCAGCATGCAGACGTTGCAGTTCCTTAGCCTTCACTATTTACCTCAGACCCCTTATCTGTGACTTTATCCTAAGTTTTTCTTAGACCTAGAATGGCCCTACATCTTTATTCAGCCTTTACACACACATTACACAAACAATAGTCTTCAAAAAACATAATTACTTCAGACTGAATTAGAATGTAGATACAGAAAACAACACAAATGTGTGTCTTTATGAATAATTATAAGACAGAAAACTTAAACTTACTACTCAGTTTAAAGATAGAACTTTGCAGGATTCCTGGGCAAGACAGCTAAATAGGAACAGCTCCAGTCTGCAGCTCCTGGTGAGACCAATGCAGAAGGCAGGTGATTTCTGCATTTCCAACTGAGGTACCCAGTTCATCTCATTGGGACTGGTTAGGCAGTGTGTGCATCCCAAGGAGGGCAAGCAGGAGGAGGGTGGGGCATCACCTCACCTGAGAAGTGCAAGGGGTCAGGGAACTCCTTCTCCTAGCCAAGGGAAGCTGGATCATGCCATGGAGGACAGTGGTATCCTGCCCAAATACTACACTTTTCCCAGAGTCTTCGCAGCCCACAGACCGGGAGATTCCCTCAGGTGCCTACACCATAAGGGCCCCGGGTTTCAGGCACAAAACTGGGTGGCCATTTGGGCAGACACAGAGCTAGCTGCAAGAGTTTTTTTTTGTTTGTTTATATGTTTGTTTGCTTGCTTGCTTTTGTTTTTTTCGTAACCCAGTGATGCCTGAAATGATAGCCAGTCAGAACCGTTCACTCCCCTGGAAAGGGGGCTGAAGCCAGGGAGCCAAGTGATCTGGCTCAGGGGATTGCACCGCCACAGAGCCTAGCAAGCTAAGATACACTGGTTTGAAATTATTGCTGCCAGCGCAGCAGTCTGAAGTCAACCTGGGATGCTCCAGCCTGGTGAGAGGAGGAGCATCCACCATTACTGAGGCTTGAGTAGTTGGTTTTCCCCTGACAGTGTAAACAAAGCTGCCTGAAAGTTAGCACTAGGTGGAGCCCACCACACCTCTGCAAAGCCACTGTAGCCAGACTGCCTCTCTAGATTCCTCCTCTCTAGTCAGAGCATCTCTGAAAGAAAGGCAGCAGCCCCAGTCAGGGGCTTATAGATAAAACTCCCATCTCCCTGGGACAGAGCACCTGGGGGAAGGAGTGGCTATGGGCGCAGCTTCAGCAGACTTAAAAGTTTCTGCCTGCCAGCTCTGAAGAGAGTAGCGGATTCCATGCACAGCACTCGAACTCTGCTAAGGGGCAGACTGCCTTCTCAAGCGGGTCCCTGTCCCCCATGTCTCCAGACTGGGAGACACCCCAGCAGCGGTCTACAGACAGCTCATACAGGAGCGCTCCGGCTGGCATCTGGCAGGTGCCCCTCTGGGACAAAGCTTCCAGAGGAAGGAACAGGCAGCAACCTTTGCTGTTCTGCAGCCTCCACTGATGATACCCAGGCAAACAGGGTCTGGAGTGGACCCCCAGCAAACTCCAGCAGACCTGTAGAAGAGGGGCCGGACTGTTAGTAGAAAAACTAAGAAACAGAAATCAATAGCATCACCATCAACAAAAAGAACGACCATGCATAAACTCCATCTGAAGATCACCAACAGCAAAGACAAAATGTAGATAAATCAATGAAGAGGAGGAAAAACCAGCGCAAAAAAGCTGAAAATTCCAGAAGCCAGAATGCCTCTTCTCCTCCAAAGGATCACAACTCCTCACCAGCAAGGGAACAAAACTCGATGATGGAGAACGAGTTTGACGAACTGACAGAAGTAGACTTCAGAAGGTGGCTAATAACAAATTCCTCCCAGCAAAAGGAGCATGTTCTAACCCAATGCAAGGAAGCTAAGAACCTTGATAAGAGGTTAGAGGAATTGCTAACTAGAATAACTAGTTTAGAGAAGAATGTAAATGACCTGATGGAGCTGAAAAACACAGCATGAGAACTTCGTGAAGCATACACAAGTATTAATAGCCAAATCAATAAAGCAGAAGAAAGGATATCAGAGATCGAAGATCAACTTAATGAAATAATGCATGAAGACAAGATTAGAGAAAAAAGAATGAAAAGGAATGAACAAAGCCTTCAAGAAATATGGGACTATGTGAAAAAAACTAAAACTACATTTGATTGGTGTACCTGAAAGTGACGGGGAGAATAGAACCAAGTTGGAAAACACTCTTCAGGATATTATCCAGGAGAACTTCCCCAACCCAGCAAGACAGGCCAACATTAAAATTCAGGAAACACAGAGAACACCACAAAGATACTCCTGAAAAAGTGCAACCTCAAGACACATAATGGTCAGATTCACCAAGGTTGAAATGAAGGAAAAAACGTTAAGGGCAACTAGAGAGAAAGGTCAGGTTTATTTTCTTCTTCAGGGAACCATCTCATCCTATTTGGAACTATTTTACTTACCTTGAGTATTTCACTTTCTGGTAAATTTTATTTAATATCTTTTTTATTTCTTTTTGGCCTTTAAATTTTCATTTCTACCTTTTATTTTTCATAATTTTTATTTTTGTATCTTCTAGATTAGTCTAAATTTATGAAATAGTCTTTTTATTTCTAATCTTTGTCTTAGTTTTAAAATACAATTTTTAAGATCCTAAAACATTATTCTTCCTAATTCTGATTTATCTTTAACTCCAATATAATTTTCTTAATGTCTTTTAGGTTGTTTAGAATCATGAAAAACAATTTTCATGTATTTTGTGACCATATCCTTCTGGTATGCTTTCATTGTTTCTGGGAATGTTACATAGATCAATTATCTTTTTAAGTTATAATAACTGTATGAGATTGGATTTGATCCTTTTCTTTTGCTCATTTTCATGTGAACTTATATTTTTCTGAATCTTCTAGAAGGAGACAAGGTTCATATGTGTCATATAAATTTACATAGTTCCTTCTTTTGTTGTTTTTGTATTGAGTTAAACAATATAGTGGATTGCTTTTGTGATTTCCTGGCTGTCATCCCTTTTCTCACCTATATCTTTTCCTGTTTTTTAGTTATTGCACAGTTCTGCTCCAATTTTGACTTTACTCTTGGTAATTTTTGCTCAGTGTGATGTTTTACCCTGAAATGAATCCCTGTCTGTCAATTTTGAAGAGGTTATAGGGGCTGCACTGCTCTTTAGAACTTACAGTGGATGCCTTGTACCCACCTGCTACTGTGTTGTTAAAAACTCCTCTCATGTTCAACTGCTGATCTCAAACTGGCCCACTTTATTTTCCAGTGAATACAACTTAATGATTTGGGGATTCTTTTATTCTCAAGTTTGTCAGACAACTTGCTTCTCTTTCCTTTATCCTGAACAGATGCTAATAAAAGACAGACTACCATCATTTATGTTGTATGGTGCAAGGGGAATCCCTGTCACCTCGTTTTGTTATGCATTTACTATCTAGTTGCTCAGTTTGTATTTATGAGAGCATTCCAGGAGATTCCAACACTATGCCACCACCACTGCCTCCACTTTCACAATATTTTCAGATTTCTTATATCTAAAACCCAAATTTCTAATTTTCTACTATACATTCTCTATAATTTTAGATCTACCACTGTTTTGCTTAATTAAGTATTTTTTAAAGCCATACCAAAGCTTCAAGTCTTTCTACCCCTTCCTATTTTTTCAGACTTTGAATCATTACTTATTCAGTCAGAATCCTGGGATTAATCAATCACTTTGAAGTACTAAATAGTGCTGTCATTTCCCTAATCTTCTTTTCGTTTTTCAGAACAATTCCTGTCAAAGTCCCATTATATTTTAAGCTAACTTTTGTGCTTCTTTACCCTTATATATATCTATCAAGCATCACTGAAAATTAGCAAATGGAATTGCCAGACACAATTAGACATAATTTCCAAACTCTTTCAAACATCTAGTTGAATTGTTGATGTACGTTGGTAATTATTTTGTTTCCACTCAGCACCCTTTCAGATTCTCCATAGCAAATTCTCAATCATCACCAGTCTTCAGAAGCCCTTCAGCCACTCCTCTTAACTATTAGCAGATCACATTTTTTGCTAATTCCTGAAGGAAATCCACTTCATCAGGTACTCTTTTCCCCAATCTTAACCCTAACTTCGTTCAAGTAAATTATTTTTCCCTCCCATCCCTGTCTTTCAGTGCCCCTTTTATATTTTTTCATGAATTTTCAATATGTAACAACATTCTATGATTCTGCAGTCTTCTAATTAACCCTAACCCTAACTCTAACCTTAATGCTTACTTTCTATTTATTTGTCAATACATTGCTAAAGACCTTTGCCTTTCATTATTCTTGTAAAAATACATTCCTCAGTACTTCCCCTAATTTCCTAAGGGCTAAGATTCACGGACTTCGTTTCTCAACAGCATTTTGTTTGTGCTTAATATAACATTTATGTCATTTATACATTAAACTCTTGAATTCTATAGATACAGTCATTTTTGTGGCATATTAAAGACCTCGGATTTTCTGTAACATGTTTTCCCGTTCACTTTTCATTTTTTTCTGAAACTCACTTTGCGTATTTAACACTAATCTTTCCTCTTCTTTTCAGTTACCTTTGATGATAATTTTCCACTGCTTTCACCACCCTCCATATTTTAATGTTTCTCAGCCTTATTTCCTGTGCTTTTTATATCTCACTCCACATATTTTTCATGCTTTAACCATTGAATTTATGCTATGCCTTCTTTTCAATCCACATTCTCCATTGCCTTAATTCAGAATTTCATCTAACCTTGCCAACACAGTTTGATCTAACTAGCTTCACCATGTTTTATGTCTGAAATAAATAATGTAAATATTTATTAAGCATCCTAATATTCTTAATATCTCAAATATAATGAGTTCTTAATATCAGAATGAGTAGGTGCTAAATAGCACTCCTTTAGAATTCTAATAGAGTAATATTTAAAATGTAATTTCTTGGAAATTTACTACTATGCAGATAATTTTATTATACCATTTTATTGTTAGATGCTTGAGTTTTGCCTGCATACATGTCAGTGTTTTGTTAGAATTATTTTTGTAGGCACTAGTATTCATTTACATGTTCCATAAGCATTCAAAATTCACTAAATCACTTATCTTTCTTGAAAGGAAAGGAAAATAGTCATAAGTTAATTTGTCATGAAAATCGTATTTCTGTAATGGGTGAAATACACTTAATGAACTATTTAATGGGGGCACTTTTCTCAGCTGAAGCATATTTTGAGAAATGTGAGAAACCATGATTATAAATCCATATAATAGTTCATTAAGTCTATTTACAGAAAACACATTTGTCATTTTTAATGATACAACATTAATAATTTCATACTTTAAAAAATCTTTGTTATTAGCTCAGAATAATTGTGTTGATTTCACAGAAAACCTTGTCATTTTATTCATGCCTTGAGATAGCCCCATAAACTCTGATTTCTCGGTATATCTGTTGTTCCTCTGGGAAAATGCTAATCTCCAAAAGAGTCTCTTTTCTGGATACACACAGCAGAGTGTCATAACTTTTTTCTTCACTGATTTTTTCATGGGAGCTCTTCTTTATTCCACTCAGAAATGGGGAAAATACCTGTTACCAACTTTGGTGGAGTTTTATCACCATAGCTCCCCAACATCATTGGATAATGCTAAATCTTTAAAAATTTATTTGGCTTTTGTATGTAGTCTCTTATTTTTCAGAAGCTAAAAGCCAGTCCATGAAGATGAAGAGGGGAAGACATTAAAGCATCTCCTTTGGTTTTCTCCTCTTTTTCAAAATTCATCCCCCCTCCTTCAGTCCCATATTATACAAAAATACCAAAGGTAGACAGGAAACATCTGCAATCTCCATTATTCAATATCTCGTTAGGGATTATACCTCACAGGACTATATGGCCACACAAAAATTTGTACTAATTGGAGAAGTACAACAAAGGAATAACAAAATATCTGGTTATATCCTTCTCTAACATATGAAAATTAGAAATGCATTTTACTTATCAAGGTATTTGGTTCATAATTACATTTAGCATTTCTACATCCTTCTTGATGGTATACATTATTATATACCTAATTGTTTCCAATAGGTCAATAATAAATTTGGAAAACAACTAGTGTAATGAAGCACTGTGGTGATAAACAGCTTGTCACAAGCCTATGAAATACAAAAGTATGTATAATAGTTTGCTACTGAAACTGCATTTTTCAGGATACTTTTTGAAACAGGATAGTTCCCTTGACTCCTTTTGGGACTTGCAATGGAGTTAGTTCACTTACTCAGCCCACAGCTTTCAACCCCTCATGGAAGGTGGAGCATGCAGGTGAGTGGGTGTAGAGGCAGAGATGAGCACTTCTGAGCAACTGGCAGGAGCAGAACCCCATATGGGCCTGAAACAGCATCTAGGGGTTGCCTAAAACCCCTGGAGCCCCAGAGGGCGTATGTTACAACATGCTCCTTTAGTTTTGCCGTCCGTGGATGGCTTACGCGGTAAACACCTCGGTGGAGGGTCAGTGTGACAGCCTCTTGCACCCACACCTGGGTCCTTGTCTGGCATCCAGGATGAATCAGGTTGCACAAATGGATTGAAGATGGTAAATGCAGAGGATTTTATTGCCAATGAAAGTGGTCCTCAGTGGGATGGGGAGCTGGAAAGGGGATGGAGTAGGACAGTGGTTTTCCCCTGGAGTATGGGTGTCCCTGGCTGAACTCTTCTCTGAGCTCCTACAATGAAGCCATCCCTCTGGAGTCAGGCTGCTTCTCACCAATGTTAAGCTGATTCTTCTCTTCTCTCCTTCTCTGCTGTGCTGCTCTGCCCTCTCCCAGTGAAGCCTGGGGTTTTTATGGGTACAGAATTGGGGGACAGGGTAGGCCAGGGTCATTTTGGAAAAGACAACATTTGGGTGGGAAAACAGGAATGCATGTTCTTACTTTAGGCCACAGGTCCAGGCTTGAGGGTGGAATCCTCACCAGGGACCCTACCCTTTTCTACCTAGTATTTCCCTGCCTTCTATCTATATCATTTTGATTATAAGTGATGGGAATTCAACTTAGAGTACCTTAATCATAGGAGGAATTAATAAGTGGATTCTGGGGGTATCTCGCATACTTGAAGAAAGGATTGAATATTTAAATTTTGGAACATGGAGGACTTCAGCTGAGCGTCAGGAGCAACTAGTAAGCAGGATTCCAAAGGCATGAAAGCTTATTCTTCATTGCCAATCTCTGTTTTTAATCTAAATTTCGGCTTTATTGTCCTCCACTTTATACCTGTTTCCTACACAGAACAGGAAACATGGCTACACAATCTCAAATCAGAAGAGAGGTTCTCTGCCCCAATTCCAACGTTTAAAAATCCCAAGAAAGGGTCCTTGTTGATCAGGTCACATATCTGTATGATTCAAATGTTAGAAGACAGATGTAGTAATAAAAGTATGAAATCATTTCCATGAAAGGAGAAGTCTACCACATAATATGGAGGGAGAAGAATGTCCACTGGACAGCCTTAAGATTTATCCATCAATTTCACCGGGCTTCAACTCAAATCAGGACCAAAACAAAAAACAAAAAACAAAAAACAAAAACACTTTATCATAAATATGCAAAATATTCCTAGGTATTCTTCTGTGATATGTAATAAAGTTGGGTTGTTCTCACACACACACACACACACACACACACACACACAAACACCAGTGTGTATTTGCTCTCTCTTTAAGAATTTCATTTTGGCCCGTTTTCTTGTCAGAAGATGGTTTTTAATAATATTTAATTGTTTTGTTTCATTTTTGTTTTCAGTCTAGAAATCAGATTAACTGGGCAGTAATCCAGCCCCAGTCCTACACTTCCATTAGCTCCCTTTTAGGAGATGAATCTTAAATTTTGGCTTTGTCACCTCCTAAAGCAGCTGTTTTAATGGTAAATTATCAATTCCC
The DNA here is from genome assembly GCF_047675955.1 of Chlorocebus sabaeus. Classification (NCBI taxonomy): domain Eukaryota; kingdom Metazoa; phylum Chordata; class Mammalia; order Primates; family Cercopithecidae; genus Chlorocebus; species Chlorocebus sabaeus. Next base: position 61,861,125 of record NC_132920.1, on the reverse strand, counting down.
ATTGGGCATACAACTGTTTTCTTCATTCTAAATTCTCAGATCAATACCCTCTTGTGTTCTTTATGTATTTCAATATTGCAATTAATTCCTTTAGTTATTTCCATCCAACACTGGCAACAATATTATGCATATACCAAATACTTAAATCTGACTTTTCAGAGGTTACATGAAGAAGAGTAGGTAACTATATATATATATATGTTTTTTCTCTTTTTCTCCCAAAAAGTGTCTGAAAATGTATGAACATCTAAAAAATTTTAGCAATAACAAACCATGCTGATAATTGCAAATATGAGATGATAAATGAAAAAATACAAAGGAACAATTTAATTGCATAGTTTTATACTCTAGTAATGAATATATTTACATAAAAATATGTTCTGGTTTAGATAAATCTTTGAAATGTGCTACCATGCAGTACATTTTGTTAATTTTGGAAGATCTTTCCTTTCCTTGATCTGCTTTAACAGAGAACTTGATTTTATTCTTTTGTCTTACTGAGTTCTAATTTTGCATGATTCCATTTAAGCAACTTCAGTAAATTATTGTTGCCCCAAATTTATATCTTTGACAGCATATGTTATTCAGAATTTTCAAACTCACTCTATGTTTAGACACAACTTTAATACACAAGAAATTTAATTTTCCCATTGAAAGATATTAGGGAAACACTTAAATCCTCTCTCTCCTTCAAGTATAACACTTTACTGTCTTTAGAAGTCTTTCCAAGACCCTCCAGCTACATTTGATCTCATTTAAGAACTCATTTAACCCAAGGAAACTGTATTATTATAATATTTTCCCAATTATTTTACTGTATCTTTTAACACATTTCTGTATAAATGTGACATGTTCATCTATTACATATATAAGCCTTTTTAAGGTATCTTAATTGTTAAAAATGCATAAACATTACCTTTGTTCTTCCTTGATATGTTCAGAAAGCCAAAAGAAAATAGGACACATTCAAAGGTGGTGATTTACAAGAGTTTAATGAAGAGGATATCTATAAAGTACAGTCAGTATTACAGGAAGCTAATAAGAAATGATTATGTGCTTCCAGGATAGTAACATTGGGGAACCTTACTGTTCCTAGGCCAAGAGGGACAAGGGAAGAGAGACCATAAGCTATAGAAGAAGGCTACCAGACAGGAGCTGTATGCTATAATAGAGGAACCTAATATTGCCAAACCAAGATGCAGCAAGGTGGGAGCTAGGGTTATAAGCACTCCAGTTTCTCTGTCCTACTCTCCAGGTGCTTGAATTGTCTCCAACTGGCCAAGCTCTACAAGAACCCAAAGGGAAGGAGCATGGGCAAGTCAGGTTTCATAGACTTCACAGAGAAGCTCAGGACACAGAGCAAGATACAGAAGGGTAGTCAGTGGGTCTAAATGGACAAATTGAGACTATCTAGAACAGTAATTGACATATAAAATCTTCAATCCAGTGTGTTGCCTCAAAATATAATCACAAACATTCACATCACTGATCAGATTTTATCACATGCTTCATTGAGAAGGAAGAATATAATGGATTCTATATTATAGAACTTTGGGATCATTTATACGTTTATAAAGTCCATATGTTATCTCTAAATCAATCCCCATAATTAAAGGGGTTACATTTTTTTCTGAATTATCATTTCGAATGGAAAAAATGCCTTTGAACTGTTTTTAATATTATCCTTGAAAACTTGGGTACATAAGTCAATACCTCCATATTGGCACTCTGTAAAATTTTGTCTATAGAGGTTTGTGCATCATAGGCTTGTCTTAAGAACTAAGTAAAATAATGTATATATAACATTTAGTGTGGTGCTTTGGCACATCACAAACATTTAATAAGTATTGTTATGTTTTTAGCTAACTTTAGGAATGCAACAAGAAATTGCCTTATGTAACATGTCTCTGAATAAATTACTTTATGTAATTGAGAATCTATTTATACAGTCATAAAACATTTATTTCACATATTTTAGGTATTTTGTAATTACACTTTAAATTTGCATTTTATTTATAAATAAATAAATATATATGTGTGTATATATATTTCATCAGAAACATTGTACATTTTATAACTCATCATCTTTTGTTTCGGCCACAAGAAAACTTATGGTCAAATGTGCTTTCTTGCAGTACCTCCATGCTTGAATATCTGTAGGCATTAATTTTTAAACTATTATATTGTATGACTTTATTTGGAAGAGTTCCTATTGTGAAAGTAAGAGAACTATAAACATAAATAAATACATCTTCCTGAGACTTGGATTTAATTATGTTGGAAACTTAGGATATGTCTGTCCTTTCATCCTCCCTGTTAGCAGAGGCATTAGGAATACAATTAATATTTGTCTAATTATATATCACTGTTAGTGAGAATAATTCTGTATTTTCAAAGTTTCATAGGATTAAGTAATTAGAAACAAATATTTGAAACAGGTTGGATTAAGTTTTCAATTTTGCTTTGTCAGTGAAATTCCTTTTTGTTGTTTGAAATTCAGCAACTGAATCCAGTGCCATTACGAAGATGCTCAAATGTTGTATAATGTTTTTCTAAAACCACCTATGCAGCATTAAATTTGTCTTAGAATTTTCTGTAGTGACAGATGTAAAACATGTTTTAATTTTTTAAATTATTGCTAAATGCTGAAACCTGATTCCAGGCTGTGCAATAATGCTACATACATATTAGCTTCCTACAGGATTTCTAACTTGTGTTCTGGTGACCATTATGTTAAATACAGCCATCTTTCTCTGTGATACTTCACAAGAATGATTAACATGTAAATCTGTAAATAATTGTGTATCAGATTAATAACGACACTTTCCACTTAAAATAGGAGACAAGACAGCATGCTAAATAAAAATATAATGCACATCCTTACACAGAAAAACCCAAGATGACTTTACTCACAATGGGCAGCTAGATATGGATCATGGCGAATTATTGTTTGTGCTTAGTTCATGACTTAAAGCAATTTTTTTAGAGAAGCCCCGCTGAATTTTTCTAGTAGGCTTTGCCACCTTGATTATCATCCCTTTGCAAGTCAGTTAGGAACGCAGTTTGTCTTTGGAGAAGTTAGGTATTATGATAAAAATTTTGTGAAGAAATAGCTTAAAACTATAGCTGACTTCTCTAAGAGCGAGTCTTCCAACAGTGATACACAAAAAATGTTCCTTTTTAGTAGTAAATGCAAAACATATTGATTGTCTCTAAAGTATGTCATTTGCCATTTTGCATCAAAGCACTTTAAAACCTTTTAACATCATGGGAGTAGGAACTGAAATACATTAAATGTACTTTCTGTGGTATAATTTTGTTCAGAATATTAGATCTTAGGTATAGAATAATTATTACATTTCATGCACACTTTCCTGAATTTACTAAATTTTCCTTTCAGTTTCTGTCATGACTTCAATGGTATAAATAATTACAAAGAGAAGCCCTTTTCTCACTTCGCCTAATACAGATGAAATGATAAATTAAAATATTTTTCTCTTAGAAGACAAGTAATCAGTATTTTTATCTTTGTTTTGGGGAAAACAGTCATAAAAATTATTCCCTTACCTAGAGGTAAAATCATAACATTTTTGGATTATAAACTTTGATAATTTAAATAATCTAAAATAACTTTACACATTTAATAATATAAATGTTGTCATCTCTGATAAAGCCATGTAACTGATTAATTTGTGAGAACTTTGATAAAATAAGAAACAAGACATACACACCAAAAAACTACTTATTTTATGGTATCATCTATTATTTGTATATTATTTTATGATATTGATCATAAGATCCTAAAGCATAGTCAGACATTTCTGAATTTCTCAATCACTTGGAATTTACATTTGGACAGTTTTATATTCATAAATTATGTCAGGGTGTTACATGATTAGAGTGAACTGCAAAACTGTGGAGACTAGGTGATTTTACAAGCAAGGTGCTATGCAGATACTCTTAGCTAGCAACATTTATTAAGTCATTTTGCTGAAAACAAAAAAAAATGCCTTTGTAATGATGCTATGTGTGCATTTTCAAATGTATGGTATGAAGCCTTTTCCCTTATGTCGTAAAGGTACTTAGAAAGATAAACATTGTATTTCTTAATGAGTTTTTTTAAATCAGAGGAGACATTGTATTCGTTGGCCCTGTACATTTCTGATGTATTTATTTGCTCCTCAGTCTTATATTGCCTTGTGACATATCCTTCGTATTCATTTATCGATTAATTATTTCCTTCAGTTTGATTAATAGAGTAACTACTGTGTGTCCAGCTGACAGGTGTCAAGGTTGCCTATTAGGATAATGAGTATAACTGAAGGTGATAATCCAGCCTTCACACAATTGTTGTGGTAGTGCAATCAAAAGGCAAAAAGGTGATGTGGGCCGTTTTTCTCCAAGGGGTGGCGTCAGGTGAGCCTCAGATGGATGCAGCACAGATGAGGTGAACTGTCTCACTGCCAAGGAGTCCCCAGAAAAGGGCTCCTGTCTTAGTGGACTGAGGGTTGAATCAGACCGTGGAAAATTGCCTCATTCAAGATCCCAGAAAAGAAGTCTTCGTGGAGGTCCCTGGAACTAGGAATGCAGACGTGCATATGAGTATGGCTACCCTGAAGGCTTGAGTCCTTGACTGCAACACTTTTCAGAAAACTGCAGTGCATTCACTGTACAACAAGGCTGGCGTGGGAAAGTCAGCTTCCCTCCCACCCCCATAAGGCCTGGCAGGCAGTTTCATAATTGCTTCTAATAGGTCTGAAAGATCATACATAGGAACTTGGCCTGGAGTCAGCCTTCTTAAAATGTGACGCGCACTAGTAAGAAAAAAACAATGTACTTAATATGCCCCTTGCTCTTCAGTAAATTAAGCTCTGTCAAATGCAGCATTTTTCTTCAAACTAAAGAATGTATTCTGCGATGATAAATTCAACAAATATTTCTACAGGTTCTGCAAGATCTTGGAGTCAAATTATTATCCATGTTTTTAAAATTTTTTTAGACATAGGAGCTCACTCTGTTGCCCAGGCTGGAGCAGAGTGATGGAATCATAGTTCACTGCAGCCTTCAACTCTTGGGAATCATGTGATTCTCCCACCTCAGCCTCCTGAGTAACCAGGACTACAGGTGTACCACCACCACTCCTGGCTAATTTTTAAATTTTTTATAGAGATGAGGTCTCACTATCTTGCACAAGCTGGTCTCAAACTCCTAACGTCAAGCAGTCCCACTGACTCAGTGGTCTCCCAAAGTGTTGGGATTACAAGTGTGAGCTACTATTTTTATTATTTATTTGGTCTTTCAGCAAATACTATTGAGCATCCCTTCTATTCTCATCAGTGTCAGGACCTGGAGACATGAGGAACTAATAGACTTGCCTCCTAGGCAAACACTTTTAAAGCCCCTATTATTTGCTAAATGACATCAAGACCCTTTAACCTGGCATTTGAATCATTTAATTATATGACCCCAACTAACTTTCTAGCCAAAAAGCCTTCACAGTGAATTTCTGGAAGTGAATCCTTTCCCCACATTTCAGTACAACCAACGTTATCTACCGATTTACATAAATTACAGAGCCACTTAATGAACCTCGACTTGTTTGAACCTTCCATGAACATCTACCTAATTCCCAACATCACCATCTCTTCATCTTCATACAATTCTTTTAGCACTTTTTTTTTTTGAGACGGAGTCTCGCTCTGTCGCCCAGGCTGGAGTGCAGTGGCCGGATCACAGCTCACTGCAAGCTCCACCTCCCGGGTTTACACCATTCTCCTGCCTCAGCCTCCCAAGCAGCTGGGACTACAGGTGCCTGCCACCTCGCCCGGCTAGTTTTTTGTATTTTTTAGTAGAGACGGGGTTTCACTGTGTTAGCCAGGATGGTCTCGATCTCCTGACCTCGTGATCCGCCCGTCTCGGCCTCCCAAAGTGCTGGGATTACAGGCTTGAGCCACCGCGCCCGGCCTAGCACTTATTATAATGTGCTTTGTATTAATTATAATTTAACCATGTCACCATAGGAAATCATAGCTCTGTTAAGATGAGATGAGTTCTCCTTTTGTGTAATCCACAATAGCACATTTGCTGGCACATCATGAGTGAGAGCTCAATATGACTTTGTGTAATTTAATTCAATACAGTGTTTTAATCCATAGTTATCGTCTAAGAAAAAAACTCTTTAATAAAAAAATTAGTTTGCACTATGCTAGGACTGACAGAAATATACAAGGTTGGGGAGAAATAAACATAGATATTTGAGTTAATTTGATTAACAAGCAATATTGAGATATGTGGATGAGACCAACTCCCCTGCCCCATATTCAAGCACATGCATACCACATGCACATAGAAAATAGAGTAAAAGTATAACAGCCACAAAAATCTACATACAAATTGGCCAAAAAGTTCCATTAAAAATAGAACACACACAGAGAGAGAGAGAGAGAAAGAGAAAGAGAGAGAGAGAGAGAGAGAGATTGCCAGGCCACCAGGCCACCAGCAGGGTATACACAGAGATTAGACCACAGATAGGCTTTGGAGTCTAGAGACTGAAAACAGAGGCTCTATTACCTACAGAGGCAGAGTGTTACCTTAATTAAGATTGTCATAATATGCCCACAATGTCAAAGTGAAATTGTGCTCATGGCATAAAGCCTGGGATGATAGAGTTACTCATCTATGAAAATGGGACCAAAAAACTTACGCCAGCTACACGAAGAAAGTAGGAGGAAAAAGTTGAATGCTGATAGGAGCTAGGAATGGAAAAATAAGTAACTTATAGATTGAAACCTCAATCCTGTGCCAAAGGCAAATGGTAATCTGTGTACCTCCTCCCACGTGGTAGTTTAAACTAAAGCCATTAAAATTTGTATAAAATTTAACCAGGACCATTGGTATACCAGGATGTTTTAGTCTTTTCAGCCTGCTTTAACAAAATACCTAGGATTGGGTTATTTATAAACAACAAAATTTATTGCTCACAGTTCTTTTGGCGGTGGGGTCCAAAACCAAAGCACCAGCAAATTCCTTGACTAGCTTGCTCTCTGCTTCATAAATGGTATATTCTTGCTGTGTCGTCACATGCTGGAGGGGGTGAACAAGCTTCCTCAGGCCTCTTTTATAAGGGAATCCCATTTATGACAGACAGTGTGACCTTCATGACCTGTTCACCTTCCAAAGGCCCCACTTCTTAATACCATCACCTTGGAGGTTAGGTTTCAACATACAAATTTTGGGAGGACACAAACATTCAGATCATAGCACAAGAGTTAAAACATAAGCAAACATTAAACTACTCTGTATTTATAAAATCTAAGTGTTACTCTCACTTTGACTCAGTATCTCTGTCTTTCACATATACACACATACAAGTTCATTTTAACTAATTAAAGAGAATAAGTAATCAAAATCATAATTTTAAAAGTATCAGAAAAGTGATTCTAAAAATGAAATTCAAAAATTGAAGGGATAGTAAACAGGAAAATTGTCATGGTTTGCATAATACATTTACTGAGTAATCTGAGAAAATTTTCTAGGATGTAGTTCAGAGAAGTAAAAATGTTGAAACTATAATCAAATATTTAAGGTCCTAGAGGATATAATGAGAACATTTAGCTCATTTCCAATAGGAGTTGTAGAAGAAGGTAAAGGAGCGTATTTGAATACATGACTAAGAATGTGTGATAAAGCTCTAGCTGGACATGTTTATATATTCTTAAAAACTTTCAAGTTTTGGAAACTTTGATCTAGTTAAATATTCATCTCCAGAAGACAGAAAATAAAAGTTAGTGTAAATAAGTAGAAGGCACAAAATGAATTTGTGACCAGAAATTGTAACTGATCCCAGGTTTGGCTGCTTGCCACTCAAAAGCCAGACATGAGAGGTGAGGATTGGTAGGAGAAAAATCATGTTTATTCGGAAAGTCATCCAAACCAAGAAGATGGGGGACTGTGCTCACAAAGACCATCTTAAATTTTAAAGGGAAACTTGGTATTGGAGACATGCAGGAATGGTGCTGGGTGCAGGATTTCTGTGTCTTTCTTCTAATGCCTATCTTCGCTAATCACCCATCTGGAGGTCTGGTTGGCATTTTCTTCACTTTGGCCTGACGGTGGTGGAATAATTGTTCTTGGATTCCCTTAAGTGAAGGGATTCCACAAGGGCTCTAAGCCTGGTTTATCTCAAGATGCGCCTCTAGAATTTTTGAAGCAAGAACATAATTAAATAAGCATGTATTGGCAGAGAAAAGTGTCTACAGTGAGAAGGAATGAAGGAGTGAAAGGGGAGAAAAGGAAGGAAAAGTAAATGATTCATATATATTTTAAAAACTGAGAACCCCAGTTACAAAATGAACATAATAAAATGAAAGAAGCAATAGAGTGCATCAGTAGTAACAAATGGACATTATTTGGAGAAAAATAGTAAAAATACCACTAGTAATACAGTTCAATAAATACTAGTCACCAATATGAAATGTTATGAATGAAAATGGTACATAAGCATACATAAAATTGTTTCAGGAATTGTGAAGGGTCTGCCTTGTACTGCGTTTATTTAATGTGTTAGCCTGCCAATTTTATGGAGGCAGATAGAAAATACATGACTCTTGAGTCAAAGACAAAGGACTTTATTACTCATGGCACAACATATAGCAGAAGCATTGGTCTATTTTCATCAGTTCCCTTTGTTCTTAAATTTCAAGAGGTGACAGCAAAGGGATCATATGTATGCCTGCACACACAGTGGGTCACATTACAGGATAGTAACCCTAAGATCACAAAATGTGAGGATAAGGGAGAGAGCATATGATTTTTAAGAAAAACTTTTTGCAGTAATCATACTGATGACACAGTAGTAAAATTGTGATTCTAAAATAATTGGGTTTGGGATTTGGGATAAAATAAGTGTGTATATGTGGGATATACTTGTTTTTTTGTTTGTTTGTTTTAAATAACAAATTGCCACAAATGTAGTGGCTTAACACAACACACATTTATTATCTCACAGTTTCTATGGTTCGGAAGTCCAGGAATGTCTTAACTAGATCCTAAATTATGGATTTGTGTTTGGTTAGAGATTGTGTTTAAGCTCCTTGTGTCAGTGAAGTTTCAGCTTCATGCTGATAGGTCTGTGTGTGGTTTGGGGAATGCTCTCAAGTCTGCCACATTTTCTGCTGTGACGGTTCCTAAATGGGCGCAGCTTAGCACATTTTTACAGCCTTACCAACTCTCTGAGTTGATTGTGATCCATATTACAGAGCAGATATGTTACTGTAGGAAAAGTGGATTCCCACCCAGTTCTGGCGCGGTAGTGCAGGAGTTCCACTTGGGGGAAAGCAGGCATAAATCCAGAGTGATTTGCAGTTCTTGTTTTGAGAGTAGATATTATTTGGAATAGAGAGTGGAGAAATACATGATTAGACTGTTGACAACTAATGCTGATCTTGGTGAAGAGCTGTTAGGAGGAGGCTGAGAGCTGCATGATAAAAACAACATGGGATAGCAACCAGAAATTTCATAAAGAGAAACAGGAAATAGTAGCCAAGAAGTGCCCTTATGGGATCACAATAAATGCCTATATTAAAAAGAAGAAAGGTCTCACATCAATGAACTAAACTTGCACCTTAATAAACTAGAAAAAGTAAACTAGAACCAAAACAAGCAAACAGAAAGAAATAACATTACAATAGAAGGGAAATGGAAAACAAAACAAAACAAAACAAAACAAATACAGAAAAAATCACCAAACCATAATCTGGCTCTTTGTAAAGATGAGCAAAATTGGCAAACAATTAAATATACTGAAGGGAAAAAGAGACAAATCAAAACTACTAAAATAAAAAATGAAACTGGGACATTACTAGTGATCTTTGAGAAGCAAAAAAGATTATGAAAGAATATTATAAAAAAGAGCATGCCAATATATTAAATAACGTAGATGAGATGAAAATTTTTTTAAAATATACAAATTATCAAAACTGACTGAAGAATAAATAGAAAATCTATATAAAATTATGACATGTATGAGTACAATTAGTAATTTTAAAACCCCCACAATGAGAATTCCAAGTTCAGATATCTTCACTAATGAATTTTACCATTCAAATAATTAAATTAAATATTCATAATCTTTTCAAAGATTAGAAGTGAGTACTTTCCAACTTACTTTACAAGGCCAGTATTTTTCTTTTTTTTTAAATTATACTTTATGTTCTAGGGTACATGTGCACAACAGGTTTATATACATATGTAACAGGTTTGTTACATATGTATACATGTGCCATGTTGGTGTGCTGCACCCATTCACTTGTCATTTACATTAGGTATATCTCCTAATGCTATCCCTCCCCCCTCCCCCCACCCCATGATAGGCCCCAGTGTGTGATGTTCCCTTTCCTGTGCCCAAGTGTTCTCATTGTTCAATTCCCACCTATGAGTGAGAACATGCGGTGTTTGGTTTTCTGTTCTTGTGATAGTTTGCTGAGAGTGATGGTTTCCAGCTGCATCCATGTCCTTACAAAGGACATGAACTCATTCTTTTTTATGGCTGTGTAGTATTCTGTGATGTAAATGTGCAAGATTTTCTTAATCCAGTCTGTCATTGATGTACATTTGGGTTGGTTCCAAGTCTTTGGTATTGTGAATAGTGTCGCAATAAACATACGTGTGCATGTGTCTTTATAGCAGCATGATTTATAATCCTTTGGGTATATACCCAGTAATGGGATGGCTGGGTCAAATGGTATTTCTAGTTCTAGATCCTTGAGAAATTGCCACACTGTCTTCCACAATGGTTGAACTAGTTTACAGTCCCACCAACAGTGTAAAAGTGTTCCTATTTCTCCACATCCTCTCCAGTACCTGTTGTTTCCTGACTTTTTAATGACTGCCATTCTAACTGGTGTGAGATGGTATCTCATTGTGGTTTTGATTTGCATTTCTCTGATGACCAGTGATAATAAGCATTTTTTTCATGTGTCTGTTGGCTGTATGAATGTCTTCTTTTGAGGACTGTCTGTTCATATCCTTTGCCCACTTTTTGATGGGGTTGTTTGTTTTTTTCTTGTAAATTTGTTTGAGTTCTTTGTAGGTTCTGGATATTAGCCCTTTGTCAAATGAGTAGATTGCAAAAATTTTCTCCCATTCTGTTGGTTGCCTGTTCACTCTGATGGTAGTTTCTTTTGCTGGGCAGAAGCTCTTTAGTTTAATTAGATCCCATTTATCGATGTTGGCTTTTGTTGCCATTGCTTTTGGTGTTTTAGACATGAAGTCCTTGCCCATGCCCATGTCCTGAGTGGTATTGCCTAGGTTTTCTTCTAGGGTTTTTATGGTTTTAGGTCTAAATTTAAGTTTCTAATCCATCTAGAATTATTTTTTGTATAAGGTGTAAGGAAGGGATCCATTTTCAGTTTTCTACATATGGCTAGCCAGTTTTCCCAGCACCATTTATTAAATAGGGAATCCTTTCCCCATTTCTTGTTTTTGTCAGATTTGTCAAAGATCAGATGGTTGTAGATGTGTGGTATTATTTCCAAGGGCTCTGTTCTGTTCCATTGTTCTGTATCGCTGTTTTGGTACTACTACCATGCTGTTTTGGTTACTGTAGCCTTGTAGTATAGTTTGAAGCCAGGTAGCCTGATGCCTCCAGCTTTATTCTTTTGGCTTAGGATTGTCTTGGCAATGAGGGCTCTTTTTTGGTTCCGTATGAACTTTAAAGTAGTTTTTTTCCAATTCTGTGAGGAAACTCATTGGTAGCTTGATGGGGATGGCGTTGAATCTATAAATTACCTTGGGCAGTATGGCCATTTTCACACTATTAATTCTTCCTATCCATGAGCATGGGATGTTCTTCCATTTGTTTGTGTCCTCTTTTATTTCACTGAGCAGTGGTTTGTAGCTCTCCTTGAAGAGGTCGTTAACATCCCTTGTAAGCTGGATTCCTAGGTATTTTATTCTCTTTGAAGCAATTGTGAATGGGAGTTCACTCATGACTTGGCTCTCTGTGTGTTATTGGTGTATAAGAATGCTTGTGATTTTTGCACATTGATTTTGTATCCTGAGACTTTGCTGAAATTGCTTATCAGCTTTAGGAGATTTTGAGCTGAGACAATGGGGTATTCTAAATATATAATCATGTCATCTACAAACAGGGACAATTTGACTTCCTCTTTTCCTGATTGAATACCCTTTATTTCTTTCTGATTATTTCTTATTTCTGCCTGATTGCCCAGTCAGAACTTCCAACACTATGTTGAATAGGAGTGGTGAGAGAGGGCATCCTTGTCTTGTGCCAGTTTTTAAAGGGAATACTTCCAGTTTTTGCCCATTCAGTATGATATTGGCTGTGGGTTTGTCATAAATAGCTCTTATTATTTTGAGATATGTTCCATCAATACCAAATTTATTGAGTTTTTAGCATGAAGGGCTGTTGAATTTTGTCAAAGGCCTTTTCTGCATCTATTGAGATAATCATATGTTTTTTGTCTTTGGTTCTGTTTATATGCTGGATTACGTTTATTGATTTGCATATATTGAACCAGCCTTACATACCAGGGATGAAGCCCACTTGATCATGATGGATAAGCTTTTCGATGTGCTGCTGGATTCGGTTTGCCAGTATTTTATTGAGGATTTTTGCATCAATGTTCATCAGGGATATTGGTCTAAAATTCTCTTTTTTTGTTGTGTCTCTGCCAGGCTTTGGTATCAGGATGATGTTGGCCTCATAAAATGAGTTATGGAGGATTCCCTTTTTTTCTATTGATTGGAATAGTTTCAGAAGGAATAGTACCAGCTCCTCCTTGTACCTCTGGTAGAATTTGGCTGTGAATTTGTCTCTTCCTGGACTTTTTTTGATTGGTAGGATATTAATTATTGCCTGAATTTCAGAGCCTGTTATTGGTCTATTCAGAGATTCAACTTCTTCCTGGTTTAGTCTTGGGAGAGGGTGTGTGTGTCCAGGAATTTATCCATTTCTTCTAGATTTTCTATTTTATTTGCATTGAGGTGTTTATAGTATTCTCTGATGGTAGTTTGTATTTCTGTGGAGTCAGTGGTGATATCCTCTTTATCATTTTTTTTATTACGTCTATTTGATTCTTCCTGTTTTCTTCTTTATTAGTCTTGCTAGTGGTCTATCAATTTTGCTGATCTTTTCAAAAAAACAACTCCTGGATTCTTTGATTTTTTGAAGGGTTTTTTGTGTCTCTATCTCCTTCAGTTCTTCTCTGATCTTAGTTATTTCTTGCCTTCTGCTAGCTTTTGAATGTGTTTGCTCTTGCTTCTCTAGTTCTTTTAATTGTGATGTTAGGGTGTCAATTTTAGATCTTTCCTGCTTTCTCTTGTGGGCATTTAGTGCTATAAATTTCCCTCTACGCACTGCTTTAAATGTGTCCCAGAGATTCTGGTATGTTGTATCTTTGTTCTCATTGGTTTCAAAGAACATCTTTATTTCTGCCTTCATTTCGTTATGTACCCAGTAGTCACTCAGGAGCAGGTTGTTCAGTTTCCATGTAGTTGAGCCGTTTTGATTGAGTTTCTTAATCTTTAGATCTAATTTGATTGCACTGTGGTCTGAGAGACAGTTTGTTATAATTTCTGTTCTTTTACATTTGCTGAGGAGTGCTTTACTTCCAACTACGTAGTCAATTTTGGAATAAGTGTGATGTGATGCTGTGAAGAATGTATATTCTTTTGATTTGGGGTGGAGAGTTTTGCAGATGTCTATTAGGCCCGCTTGGTGCAGAGGTAAGTTCAATTCCTGGATATCCTTGTTAACTTTCTGTCTCATTGATCTGTCTAATGTTGACAGTGGGATGTTAAAGTCTCCCATTATTATTGTGTGGGAGTCTAAGTCTCTTTGTAAGTCTGTAAGGACTTGCTTGATGAATCTGGGTGCTCCTGTTTGGGGTGCATATATATTTACGATAGTTAGCTCTTCTTGTTGAATTGATCCCTTTTCCATTATGTAATGGCCTTCTTTTTCTCTTTTGATCTTTGTTGGTTTAAAGTCTGTTTTATCAGAAACTAGGATTGCAACCCCTGTATTTTTTGTTTGTTTGTTTTCCATTTGCTTGGTAGATCTTCCTCCATCCCTTTATTTTGAGCCTATGTGTGTCTCTGCATGTGAGATGGGTCTCCTGAATACAGCAAATTGATGGGTCTTGTCTCTTTATCCAATTTGCCAGTCTGTGTCTTTTAATTGGAGCATTTAGCCCGTTTACATTTAAGGTTAATATTGTTATCTGTGAACTTCATCCTGTCATTATGATATTAGCTGGTTATTTTGCTCGTTAGTTGATGCAGTTTCTTCCTAGCATCAATAATCTTTACATTTTGGCATGTTTTTGCAGTGGCTGGTACTGGTTGTTCTTTCCCATGTGTAGTGTTTTCTTCTGGAGCTCTTGTAGGGCAGGTCTGGTGGTGTAAAAATCTCTAGGCATTTGCTGTTCTGTAAAGGATTTTATTTCTCCTTCACTTATGAAACTTATTTTGCATCAGGTATAACTCCCAATGCAATCCCTCCCCACTCCCCCCTCCCCATGATAGGCCCGTGTGTGTGATGTTCCCCTTCCCGAGTCCAAGTGATCTCATTGTTCAGTTCCCACCTATGAGTGAGAACATGCGGTGCTTGGTTTTCTGTTCTTGTGATAGTTTGCTAAGAATGATGGTTTCCAGCTGCATCCATGTCCCTACAAAGGACACAAACTCATCCTTTTTTATGGCTGCATAGTATTCCATGGTGTATATGTGCCACATTTTCTTAATCCAATCTGTCACTGATGGACATTTGGGTTGATTCCAAGTCTTTGCTATTGTGAATAGTGCTGCAATAAACATACGTGTGCATGTGTCTTTATAGCAGCATGATTTATAATCCTTTGGGTATATACCCAGTAATGGGATGGCTGGGTCATATGGTACATCTAGTTCTAGATCCTTGAGGAATCGCCATACTGTTTTCCATAATGGTTGAACTAGTTTACAATCCCACCAACAGTGTAAAAGAGTTCCTATTTCTCCACATCCTCTCCAGCACCTGTTGTTTCCTGACAACATGGCACAAGTATACATATGTAACAAACCTGCACGCTATGTACATGTACCCTAGAACTTAAAGTATAATAAAAAATAAATAAATAAAAATAAATAAATAAATAAATAAATAAACTTATTTTGGCTGTATATGAAATTCTGGGTTGAAAATTCTTTTCTTTCAGAATGTTGAATATTGGCCTGCACACTCTTCTGGCTTGTAGAGTTTCTGCTGAGTGATCCCCTGTTAGTCTGATGGGCTTCCCTTTTTAGGTAACCCGACCTTTCTCTCTGGCTGCCCTTAACATTTTTTCCTTCATTTCAACTTTGGTGAATCTGACAATTATGTGTCTTGGAGTTGCTCCTCTCATGTGTCTTGGAGTTGCTCTTCTCGAGGAGTATCTTTGTGGCATTCTCTGTATTTCCTGAATTTTAATGTTGGCCTGCGTTGCTAGGTTGGGGAAGTTCTCCTGGATAATATCCTGCAGAGTGTTATCCAACTTGGTTCCATTCTCCCTGTCACTTTCAGGTACACCAATCAGACATAGATTTGGTCTTTTCACATAGTCCCATATTTCTTGGAGGCTTTGTTCATTTCTTTTTACTGTTTTTACTTTAAACTTCTCGCTTCATTTCATTCATTTGATCTTCAATCACTGATACCCTTTCTTCCAGTTGACCAAGTTGTTTCCTGAAACTTGTGCATTTGTCACGTAGTTCTCGTGTCATGGTTTTCAGCTCTATCAGGTCATTTAGGGACTTCTCTACATTGGTTATTCTAGTTAGCCATTTGTCAAATCTTTTTTCAAGGTTTTCCCTTCTTTGCACTGGGTTCGAACTTCCTCCTTTAACTCGGAGAAGTCTGATCATCTGAATCCTTCTTCTCTCAACTCGTCAAAGTCATTCTCTGTCCAGCTTTGTTCCATTCCTGGTGAGAAGCTGCTTTCCTTTGAAGGGGGGGAGATGCTCTGATTTTTAGAACTTTCAGGTTTTCTGCACTGCTTTTTCCCCATCCTTGTGGTTTTATCTACCTTTGGTCTTTGATGATGGTGACGTCCAGATGGGGTTTTGGTGTGGATGTCCTTTCTGTTTGTTAGTTTTCCTTCTAACAGTCAGGACCCTCAGCTGCAGGTCTGTTGGGAGTTTGCTGGAGGTCCACTCCAGATCCTGTTTGCCTGGGTGTCATCAGCGGAGGCTGCAAAGGAGTGAATATTGCTAAACAGCAAATGTTGTTGTCTGATCGTTCCTCTGGAAGCTTCATCTCAGAGGGGTACCCAGCTGTGTGAGGTGTAAGGTGTCAGTCTGCCCCTAGTGGGGGATGTCCCCCAGTTAGGCTACTGGGGGGTCAGGGACCCACTTGAGCAGGCTGTCTGTCCTTTGTCAGATCTCAAACTCTGTTCTGGGAGAACCACTATTCTCTTCAAAGCTGTCAGACAGGGACATTTAAATCTACAGAGGTTTCTGCTGCCTTTTGTTTGGCTACACCCTGTCCCCAGAGGTGGAGTCTACAGAGGCAGGCAGACCTCCTTGAGCTGTGGTGGGCTCCACCCAGTTCGAGCTTCCTGGCTGCTTTGTTTACCTACTTAAGCCTCAGCAATAGTGTTTGCCCCTCCCCCAGCCTCACTGCTACCTTGCAGTTAGATCTGAGACTGCTGTGCTAGCAATGAGGTAGGCTCTGTGGTTGTGGGACCTTCCGAACCAGGTGCGGGATATAATCTTCTGGTGCGCCATTTGCTAAGACCCTTGGTAAAGCACAGTATTAGGGTGGGAGTGACCCAATTTTCCAGGTGTTGTGTGTCACGGTTTCCCTTGGCTAGGAAAGGGAATTCCCTTCCCCCTTGTGCTTCCCGGGTGAGGCAATGCCTCGCCCTGCTTCGGCTCTTGCTTGTTGGGCTGCACCCACTGTCCTGCACCCACTGTCCAGCACGCCCCAGTGAGATGAACCCCGTACCTCAGTTGGAAATGCAGAAATCCCCCATCTTCTGCGTCGCTCATGCTGGGAGCTGGAGACTGGAGCTGTTCCTATTCAGCCTTCTTGGAACTGCCCCTCCAAGGCCAGTGATTTTCTAATGCTAAAAACAGACAAAGATAGAAAAAGAAAATTATATATCATTATCTCTTATGAATATATGTGTAAGTCTTCATCAAAATACTACAAACCAAATCCAGCACCTATAAAATGGATTGTGCACTGTTACAAAGAGGGACCTCCCAGGGATGCAAATTGGTTTAACATCTGTAGGTCAATTAATATAATATACCATAGTAATTAAATAAAGAGCAAAAACCATATGAATCTCAATTGATAGAGAAAAGGACTCTGACAAAAGTTAACACCTTTTCATGATAAGACACAAAAACAAAACAAACTAAAAACCCTAGGAATAGAAAGGAATGAACTTATCCAGAGAAAGGGTATCTATGAACTATTCACAATTAGCGTTATACTCAATGGTAAGAGACTGACTGCTTTCATCCTGAGACCAGGAATATGACAAGGAAGGCACGTTTTATTATTTCTATTTGACATTGTGCTGTATGTTCTATCTGACACAATTAGGCAAGAAATATAAATGAAAACCATCCAAATTAGAAAGGAAGAAGTGAAACAATTTTTATTTGCAACTGATATTATCTTATATGTAGAAAATACAAAGAAACACACTAAAAATGCTATTATGCCATTACTGTTAATGGCAAACTGCAGTTACTTTTGCACCAACCTAGAACACATAAAAAATGTAGCAGATTTGTGACACACTACATTAGTATACAAAAAAAGATTGCATTTCTATATAATAGCAATGCATATTCCAAAAATTAAATTATGAAACTATTTTATTTATAATAATATCAATAATAAGAGTAACATTCCTAGGAATAAATTCAACAAGAGACATATAAGGCACATGCATTGAAAACTAAAGAATATCACTGAAAAAAATTAGAAACCTATAAATAATGGAAAATTATAACATTTATATATCAGAATATTAATACACTTGACCTTTGAATAACATAGGTTTGAACTGTGTGGGTTTACTTATATGCCGATTTTATCAATAAATGTATTTTAAAATATTTGGAGATTTGCAACAGTTTGAGAAAACTCCAGATTAAACCATATAGCTTAGAAATATCAAAAAAATTAGGCGTGTCATCAATGCATAAAATGTGTGTAGATACTAGTCTACTTTATAATTTACTACCATAAAATATACTCAAATTTATTATGAAAGGTAAAATTTATCAACATTTACTCACATAAACACAGACCATGATACCATTCTCAATTGAGAGAAATGTAAACAAACATAAAATCCTAAGTGCATAAAATTAATGGCAGTACACACTATCCTATTGTAATAATTTTATAGCCATCTCCTTGTTGCTATTGCAGTGAACTCAAATGTTGAAGGTATCCATTTTACATATTGTGTAATGTTAATCATCTCTGCATGAGCAATTTGTCTCTCAACAAAATTGCATATTCCAGTGAAGTGATTTCTCACTGTTCTGGTGTATTTCTCATTGTGTTAAATGCAATATCATAAACCTTGAATAACACCATGAGACCTATATGAACTGCCACTAGTGATCCTGGAAGTCCTCTCAGAAAGCAAAGAAAAGCCATGATATTACAAAAAATAATAATAATTACTTGATATATACTGTGATTGAGTCCTGTAGCTGCAGTTGCGTGCCATTTCACATAGACTATTCATCTTCTAAATAGATGACATAAACTTATGGATGGATACATGTCGTAAATTACTACAAATGTATTTTCTGTTCCTTATGCTTTTGTTAGTAACAGTTTCTTTTCTTCAGCTTATTTTTTATCAGAATATAGAATATAACACATATACAAAGTATGAGTTAATCAACTGTCTATGTTATCGGTAAGGCTTCCAGTCAGCAGTAGGCTATTAGTGGTTAAGTCTTTGGGGACTCCAAAGTTATATGCAGATTTTTGACTACACAAGAGGTCAGTTTCCCTAACTCCCATGTTGTTCAAGGGCCAACTCTATTGCTAAGATGACAAATTCAATCCAATCTCTATCAAAATCCCTAGTATCATTTTTCCAGAAATTTACAAGAAAATCATAAAATTTTTGGATTGAAATATAAATAGCCAAAACAATCAGGAAAATGAAAAACAAATTTAAAGAACTCAAACTGTTAACTTCAAAATATACTACAAAGCTACAATATTCAAGATGGTTTAGTATTAGCATAAAGATAAAAGCAAAGACTAATGGAATAGAATTGAGATTCCAGAAATAAATCCATAAATCTGTGGCCAACTGATTTTTTTATAGTAATACAAAGATCATTCAATAGGGAAAGAATAGTGTTTTCAACAAATAATACTGGGAAAACTGATTAGTCACATGTCAAGCAATGAAGTTGGAGCAGTACCTCACACCATACACAAAAACTAATTCAAAATGGATCATAGATCTTAATATATGAGTTAAAACTATATGATTCTTGTAGGAAATCATAGGAGTAAATCTAGATTAGGCAGTGCTGTTTTAGATATGACACCAAAATCACAGGCAACAAAATAAAAAAGATTAGACTACTAATTTTTTTTTAAAGTTTATGCTATAAATGACAGTCATCAAGAAAATGAAAACACAGCCCAAAGAATAGAAGAAAATATTAGCAAATCTTGTATCTGATAAGGGTCTTATAGCCAGAACGTGTAAATAACTCATATCTCAGTAAGAAAAAAAAAGCTAAAATTGTATGTATAATCTGCATAGACATTTATCCAGGTAGGTATACAAATGGTTGATAAACATATGAAAAGATGTTCAATATAATTTTCCATCAGTCGATTTCAAATCATAACAACTTCACATCCAACTAGGATTACTGCAATCCAAAAACCAACAATTATAAGTGTTGACCAGGATGTGGAAAAATGATCCCACATGCATTACAGGTGGGATTGTTAAATGTTTTAGCCACTTTGGAAAACAACTGGATGGTTCTTCAAAATGTTAAACTTAGAATTCCCGTATAATCCAGCAATTCCAACTCTAAACATAAGAGATAAAAGCATTCAACTCACACAAAAAGCTGTACACAAAATTTCCTAACAGCATTATTATAATAGCCACAATGTGGACACAACTCAAGTGTCCACTGTTAAATAAATAGACAAACTAAATCCACATAATTGAATATTTTTAGCAATCAATAAATAAAGTTCCAACACATGCATGAACCTAAAAGACAGTAGGCTAAAGGAGAAGCCACATGTTGTATGACCGTATTTAAATAAAATGTGCAGACTAGGTACAGCTAAGCAAATGTATAGAGATGGAAGTAGATTAATGGATGTTTAAGTGTAGGGGTCCAATGGGTAGTAACTAAGTATTAAGTATGGGATTTTTTTACAGAGGACTTAAACATTCTAAACTTAGATTTTGGCAATGATTGTATAACCCTGTGAACACACTTAAAAAATTGATTGTACACTTTTAATGAATTAATTTTATGGTATGTAAACTATATATCAATACATATGTTTAAAATATTCAAACCAATAGTCTGAGACTTTCTGGAGGGTATATATCATATAATGATGAGTTAGCAGCCATGACAATTTAAATTTATCAGCAGAGCTCTTAAGACAGTCTTTAGTTTGGACAGAGCCTACTGTCTTACTAGAATCATGTACAAACATGAGACACTTTGAGTTTAATATAGAGCATTTCTGTTTCTGGTATAAAAAACTTCTTTTAAAATATGTAGTACCTTTACTATTTTCTAAAACCACTAAGTGGGTATTAAGGAAAACGTAATGGGTATTAAGAAATTTGGATTCCCCGTTTCATTTTCTAACAGATCCATATCAGTTCCAGTTGAGCATTTCAGAAAAGCGGATAGGAATACTAACTGGAATTGGGTAAAAAGTAACCTAAGTAATCTGCTCAGTCACCAATTCTCTAGCTAATTGAACAGATTGACAATATTTAAATGAGATGCTAAACAATTTGCTGTTGTTCCTTAAAAGATTAAAGTTAAGTTAAAATTTAAAACTTAAAGTTACAAAAATAACTTATTAATTTACTCCTACTGCTGAATTAATATTTGACCTTAGGAAACTAAAGGCATATCTTTTTTATAATGGTTAGATCTATCTGTATGGTGTGCAAGAAAATAATAAACAATACTATAGTTAATTTTTAAGCAGCCCAAACCTTGAATAATCTAGATACATCCAGGAAAAAAAAAAAAAAAAAAGCCATTACTTATTTTAAAATATTTCACTTGGAAATAAATTTGTATTAGAATGTAAATTCCACAGAGCCAATGATTTTTGTTTCATTTGCTTCTATGTCCCCTAGAAAAGTACCTATCACATAATGTATGCTTAGTAAACCCCTCTTGATGGATTAATTTGTCCTTATCAAATATGAGCATATGTATTTATTTCATGAAATTATATAGAGATGGAAAACTTTAAAGAACAAACATCTCTAATTTGCACATGTAAGCACAGCATACAAGGGACTTATGTTATGTGACATTTAAATAAAAGATTTACTTGGAAAGCCAAGATTTCATCTGATGCAATAATGAAAAATCTGATAGCTCCGTTATGGCTCATTTAAAGAAAGTCAAAATCCTAAAATATAAGAGTGCAGTTGTCATGAAGATGTTAGTTTTATGACTATTTGAAAGGCTACAGAAATATCTGTTAAGTATTAAAAGGGCAAAGATTTAGATAAAAATAGAATTGTGCAGCCACATTTCACTGTACTCTCATACCTCTGCAGATGATTTTATGAACTGTATAGCACTCTTGAAACATTTGTACTCAGACAATTGGATATGCTGAAAAAATTAGGGTTTGGTTTTGAGCTGTAGTTATAATAAAGATTAGGGGTATGTGTTAATGTAATAGTTTTTACTTAACAATGATATGTTAAATGAATCTTTTTAAGTACAAACTTGAGTTTGGAGAATGTAGCCCTAATACAGTTGCATAAATATGGCAAAGACGTGTCTTTGAACACATTTAAAGATTCTCCACACAGGATGAAATTCATGTAAAACATGACCAAATTCTCTTTAGATGTCTCTATGAAAGAAAAATGTGATTAACATACACAATAATGCGGAAACATAGTAAAGAATTGTTTATAGCAGAATGAACGGTACATGAATTGTGTATGTGTTGATATTATTAAAATTCATGTTCAATCATTTTTATCAACATATTCTCGTTTCTTTGTTATTTCTGTAAAACAGGGATCATTCTGTAAAGTATATGATTTTAACATAGACCATGTTATTTTGAAACATCTGGGGCATATATCGATTAAGCACACAATATATCTAATCAACAGATTTGAAAGGACCCACATTTTCATACTTAGTATGAATGGATTTTATTATCCAACTATGTGTACATTCTTCAAATTCAAGTGTTTTCTTCAATAGAGCAATGCCAAGTGGGATTTTTGGGTCTTATAGCAGACAAGAGCAATTGTTTTTAATACTTCTGGTAGATATTTCTCTTTTAAATTTGTTTTAGTTCATATATATATATATACATATAGAAAGAGAGAGAGAGAAAGAGGGAGAGAGAGACACCTTTACTGTTTCATTTTGTAATGTTATACAAATTATGAGATTAAGTGTATTGTAAGGTTGGTATCTTAACCTAGAATCATCATTTTTCCTAATTGTCAAATCCAATGAATTATTTCACTTTTTCTCAAACTCGAAATTACTCCCATCTATAGCCTTTGCTGTCATGGTTGTTTCCAGATTTCTATAGTTCTTTATGTAGTCTTCCAGTCCTCAAACTGCAGTCAGACTTTAAATTTACATTTAAAGTCAGCTTTAAAGGTAAATGTTAATCATACCACAGCCTACTTCCCACTCACCCCAAGCCCATCCCTCAATTCAAACCCTTCAACTGAGCTACACTGTTTTTACCTGAAGATCCAAATTTTCAACAGGGTCAATACGTTTCTGCATATTTTTTTTTCTGTATCACCCCTTCAAAATGAATTACTTTCCATTTGTCAAATTTGTTATGCTCTTGGGGTTTCTCACATGTTATTCCTTATGCCAGGAAAGTCCCCATCAATGCCCTTCTCTCCTGTCCCTGCCCCAACTTCTCATACATCTTAAACGCTAGAGAAATGCTTCCTTTCCGGGGAAGGTTTCCTGCTGATTCTGGTTATACATTCCCATAGAATTCTAGACTTCACCTTGCATATAGCTAGGCGCATAATTGTTATATGATACATACTTGCTGATTAACTGATTTATAAAAATTTTTTCCTTCTTTTTTTTAAATTTTGTATTCTTCTAGAAATTATTTACCCTTCTTCCTTATTTTTTCTTCAAATATACGTGTTCCTCAAGTTTCTCTCCTGTGCTATCCTTCTCCCTTAGCAATTTCATGACTTGAAATAGTACCCCTGTATAGAAAATTACTACATATCTATTTTCATCTTAGATTTCTCTCTCAAGGTCTACCCATACATGATTGCTAGATTTCTTCACTTGGAAGGCATCTGAAATTGAATATACTCCAATTTTTTCTCCAACATTTTTGTTCCTATATTCCATAATTGTATTAATGGTACACTGCCTTTCCAATCACCTGTGATTAGAATTTATTTTGATTACTGCTTCACACTACTCTCTTCATATTCCCTCCAACTTAATAAATTACTATGTCTTATTGAGGGTATGTCCTCAGTCTCACCTTATCTCCTTTTCTTTCTTCTGTGCTCATCATTCTGCTTGATGTTCCCATTATCATTTATTGAGCTTACACCAAACAACTTCTAGTGGACTCTGCCATCTTTAGCTTTTTCCTGCTCCACTGCATCTGTCCCATATGTTTTCCTTTTTTGGAACTTGTGTCTGTCACTGCCTTTTTCCATGCCCAGTTTCAAGCTCCCTATTCAGTGCTCAGTGCTCAACACACAAAAAAACTTCCTAACTTTTCTATGTGGAAATAAATTTTTTCTTCCTTTGAATTCTCATAGCCCTTAATCTGTACTTCTTCTATGGCATTATTACTTTTTGTTTAAACTACAATATAATTGTTTATGTACAGCCCCTTTCCCCTCAGTGGAGTTCTAAGTTTTCTGAAAGAGGTATTTATGTTTGGTTCTTTCATAAATTTACTGAGTCTCAGGTGCTAAGAAAATGTGGTTACTAGTGAGTGACTGAATTGATTTTTATATGAATTTTTCATAAATATTTTATTTTATATAAATATATCTATTGAATAAAATTATATTTGTGGTAATATATTGATATTCACTTTAATGGTTAATTCTAAATCACTCTGCTTTTCTTCTCTGTTTTCTTCAATACTCATCATTGTCTATTTTGCTACATTAGAATTTGTTTTCTTTGGTAGAAACCTCTGTAAATTCCAAATGAAATTAATTTTACAGGCATAGCTTGATGTTTTTGCAGTAGAATAAAACAATGTTCTACTCTATTCTAGTAAAACTTTAGTCCCTTGCTCACCAATGTTTTTTGATGATTGCTACTATGAATACCTGAAGTGTTGTCATTTCCTCTCTATTTATACAAGAAGAATATTTTTGATCTGTGACTATGGTCTCACTTAGTGCAATCTGCCCCAAATAGCTTTAATTTGTTTTAATGGCAACAAACACAAGGAGAGAGCACTAAAGTATGATTTAATGTTGAGTTCCCAAAGCACAGAACAGTCGCTCTGTGAATTCCTACTGATTAAAAAGGGGATCCGTTCCCAAATCAGGAATATGATGGACATGAAAGTAGCATTCCAATATTTTCAAGTGTTAGGAGAAAAGAAATTTGAGTGTCAAGGAATGAAGGAATTCAAGAACAGCTGTATTACATGAAAAACGAAGCCTTCTCTCTGCAAGAAAGACTGGCAGGTCAGGAATTGTTCACAGGTGATGCCAGTGAGCAACACTGGCCTTGCATCACATAGCAGATACAGTTTCAGTGCCCACACAAAGTGAAATAAGAGTAGGTGGATTGCCTATCTTCTTAGAGAAAGCACAGAGTTGATGGAATTAGTTTATAAACATGTGACCAGAAAAATGCCATGTGTAAAAAAAGAAACATTTTTTTAAATGTGACTATTAATGAAATAATATCATGAAGAATTTTAAAAGGTAGATGCCCAATATTATTGATGTGACTTAATGTTAAACTGTTCTTGGCTAAACTATCTTAAAAATGTCCCTAAAATATTTTTCTTAAAATGGCCTGACACTTATGATAAGCACTTGTTTTGCCACAAATTGCGTTTTGTTGCTTTTCAAATCCATTGAAATACATTATTTTGATTTATTTTACTTGTAACACAATTTAAATATTTGCTTTTAGAAAAAAAGTCAAAAATGATTAAAATTGCCCAAAAGACTTTTTTTAATAGACATGTTATTATAAAACAACTGTTTAATGACAAGCATAAATGAATTTGACTTATACAAATTTAATTGTCTTAACACATGTGAATAAAATACCTGGAAATTATTTGAAGATACTTAATCCACTGAAAACACAGCTGTATTCACTCTGTTAAGCCTTAAGAATCTTAGACATTCCTAAGTTACTAAATTATCATTAAATATTAAAGACACTGGTGTGTAGTGTTTGATTTGTTTTCTGTCTTCAAAAGAGGTTTACTTTTTAGAAGAGGTTAGAACCAATTGCTGACTGTGAACTGATAATTCACCTGTCATGATTATGTCAATTGGTTTTGTTTAAAGGGGAACTGAGCATAGGTTGAAAGTAGATGGAAAAAATCTTATTAGAACAACTTTTGTGTTGACTAGTTTCAGTTTATCTTAAAATAAATTTCCAAGAACTAAGAACAGCATCAGAAATATGTAAACAGCTTTGTGATTACTTCTAACGCTTTATCTGGCATAGAAATGGTATCTGATCTTTCATGGTTTTCCATGAAAGCCTTCTGAGCCTTTCCAGAGCGTTGTCTCCAAAACCTCCAGAAATTCTGGAAGGGATAGAATCACATAAATAGACTTAGACTGTGACAAGTAAATACTTTTGAGCAAGGACAAATGGTAGATTGTACTTTTATAAATTTTACAACACACACATTAAAAGAAAGGTTGCTTACTTAAAATACTTTTTTATTGTTAATGTTGCTCATAAAAGCTCATAAAAGCTAACTTTCTCTCACTTTGTGAAACTCAGTTTCTGATTATACAACATCTTCATTCTACTGTCTCTTCATGTTCTATTTTAACAGAGTGTGTAAAAGAATTTAAGGGCATGATTCTTTTGCAGCTTCACAGTTTGGTTTCAATTTGATTATCGCTTAGAAATAAAATGACTATTGAAATAGAAGTGTTGGGAAATGTGTCACAAGAATCAAGGCAGAGAATAGAAAATTCTGAAAGTAGGTACCACATATTCTGTCAATAACCTGTCCTTAGCCAGGATTGTGTGAAATTTTCTCTTTTCATAGTCTTAAGCATTCTTGGTGGAGATACCACTTTGGATGATTTGGTATTTCTGAGTTTGATGTTTTTCTGTCACAATAAATACAACTCAATCATGATGTATTCTGTACATACAACAGGCTTTGGCTATGCTACTATTTTGCCAACTGGGTTTTTTCATGTTATTTTTTTTTTTTCTTTAATGAGTGGCTTTGGTCTGTATATTTTCTTTTCTGATTTGGTTTTGGTATGAAGGTTATATTCTCCTGTTGAGTTATTGGATATTTCTCCATTTTTTTTCTCTGGCACATAGATTGGAATGATATATTTCCTATAAGACTAAAGAGGTCCCTTTGTGCAACTAATGGGACTGGTATTTCTTTGTAGTACATTTCATTATGATTTTATGCTGATTTTATTTTTTAATACATTTTATTGTATATATTTAAGGTACACAACATGATGTAATGGGATACATATAGAGAGCAAAATGTTTACTATAGTGAAGCAAACTGACATATCCATCATCTCACAGTTACCCTTTTTTTTTTTAGTTTTTTTTTGCAAGTGCAGCCAAAATCTACTTATTTAGGATGAAATCCAAATACAGAACAATTTTATTACCTATAGTCTACATGGTGTTACACCAGGGGTCCCCAGTCCCTGGGCTACAGACCTGTACTGGTCTGTGACCTGTTAGGAACCAGGCCACATAGCAGGAGGTGAGCAGCTAGCAAGCCAGCATTAACGCCTGAGTTCCTCCTCCTGTCAGGTCAACCCTGGCATTAGATTCTCACAGAAGTGGAACCCTATTGTGAACTGCGCATGCAAGGGATCTAGCCTGTGTGTTCTTTATGAGAATCTAATGCTAGATCATCTGAGGTGGACAGTTCTATTTCAAAACACCCCCACCCTCCTCCACCCCCACCAGTGGAAAAATTGTCTTCCATGCAACTGGTCCCTGGTGCCAAAAAGGTTGAGGGCTGCCAGTGTATACTCTGTCTCTAGATTTGTTCATCCTACATATCTCCTACATTTTATCCTCTGACTTACATCTCCTTATTTCCACCCCAACCCTGGTAAACGGTTTCATTTTCTCAGTATTTTTTTTTCAGATTCCATATATAAATGAGATTATCCATATTTTTCTTTATGTGTCTGGCTTATTTCACTTAACATATTGTCCTCCAAGCTCATCCACATTGTGGCAAAAATGGCAAGTTCTCATTGTTTTTCAGGCTGAATAATATTCCACTATATTGTTTCTTTTTCCATTTGTCTGTCAGTGGACGCTTAGATTGTTTCCATATCTTTAGTATCATGAATAATGCTACAATAAACATTAAAGTGCAGGTATCTTCACAAGGTGACTTTTATTTCCTTTGGTTATATGCCCAGGAGAGGGATTGTTGGGTCATATAGTAGTTCTATTTTTAATTTATTTAGAAACCTTCATAGAATATTCTGTAATGGATATACCAATCTACATTCCCATGGGCAGTCTACAAAACGCACCCTTTTCTTCTCACTCATGTCAAAATTTGATATCTTTCGACTTTTTTGAAACAGCCATCCTGATAAGTGTGAAGTGGTATCTCATAGTGGTTTTGATTTGCATTTTCTTGATTAACGATGTTGAGCATCTTTTCATATACCTGTTGTTTATTTTTATGATTTCTTTTATTAAGTGTCTATTCAGATCTTTTGCCCATTTTTAAATGTTTTTCTTCCATTGAATTGTCTTAATTCATTATAAATTTTGAATAATAACCCCTTAGTAGATGTGTGCTTTGCAAATATTTTTTTTCCCAATCCCAGAGGCTGTTGTTTCAGTTTGGTGATTGTTTCCTTTACTGTGAAGGGGCTTTTTAGTTTAATGTAGTCCCGTTTATTTGTTTTTGCTTTTGTGGCTTGACCTTTTGGTATGACATCCAAAAATTCTTTACCAAGGCCAACCTTCAGAGGTTTTGAACCTATGTTTTCTCAGAAATAAATCTAAACATATACAGTGGACTGATTTTTTTTTTTTTTTACAAGAGCACCAATGGAACACAATGAGGAAAGGACAATCTTTGCAATAAATTGTGCTAAAAAAAAAAAAAAAAAGCTGGATTTCTATATGCAAAAGAATGAAATTGGACCTTTATCATATATCATATGCAAAAATTAACCCAAAATGGATGAGACCTAAATGTAATAACAGAAACTCTGATGTTATTTCAAAAATATTTTTACATGAGTTTTTATTCTTTCATTTTGTTTTTCACATTCTCAATTGAAATGCCATTTGCATACAATGAAATAATAGTTCCTAAGAGTGCAGCTTGATAAATTTTAATAAAAGTATACCTCTACCTCCAACAAATATAGAGCAGTTCTGTCACCCCAGATGTTTCCTTCATGCCACTTTCCAGCCAGTTCAACACCAGGCTCTGTTCCCAGCATACAACCACTCTTATGAACTCTAACACCATATATTATTTTTGCTGCTAGAATTTTGTAATAGTGGAATCTAACATGATGTATTCTTTTATATCTGGCTTCTCAAATGTCTGTTAGATACACCCAGGTTGTTATGTCAATCAGTGGCTAGTTCCTTTCTGTTTATGTATAAACTTGTTTATCCGTTCTTCTAGGACGAGCACTTGTTTACATTTGGCTTAATGGTGATTGTGAATAAAATGTCATGAGCATTCACATGCAAGTTGTTTTATGAGCATATGTTTTTAATTCCCTTGGATAAATACTTAGCAGTTGAATTACTGGATCATAGTGGAACTGTATGTTTAACTTTAAAATAACTGCCAAATCTTAAAATGATACTGCTGTATCATTTTAAACTGCCAACAGGAATTGCACTAGTAATTCCACATCTTCTTCAGCATATACCATGAGTTTTATTTTAGTTTTAGCCATTCCGAGGTATGTGTATATGTGTGTGTGTGTGATTTACCATTGATTTGATGGAGTTCTTAATAGATTATAGGTATTAATCATTTTTCAGAAGTAAGGAGTGTTTTCCCTCAGCCTGTGGCTTATCTATTCAATATTTAAATGAGTGTTTGCATCAGAAGGAATTTTTTTTTACTCATCTTTTTTTTTTTTTTTTTTTACTTTAAGTTCTGGGATACATGTGCAGAATCTGCAGGTTTGTTACCTAGGTATATGTATACACATGCCATGGAGGTTTGCTGCACCCATCAACCCATCATCTCCATTAAGCATTTCTCCTAATGATATTCCTCTCCTTACCCCCACAGGCCCTGGTATGTGATGATTCCCTCCCTGTGTCCATGTGTTCTCATTGTTCACTTCCCACTTATGAGTGAGAGCATGCAGTGTTTGGTTTTCTGTTCCTATGTTAGTTTGCTGAGAATGATGGTTTCCAGCTTCAACCATGTCCCTGCAAAGGACATGAACTCATCCTTTTTTATGGCTGTATAGCATTCCATGGTGTATATGGGCTGCCATATTTTCTTTATCCGGTCTCTCATTGATGGGCGTTTGGGTTGGTTCCAAGTCTTTTCTATTGTAAACAGTGCTTCAGTAAACATATGTGTACATGTGTCTTTAGAGTAGAATGCTTTGTAGTCTTTTGGGTGTATACCCAGTAATGGGATTGCTGGGTCAAGTGGTATATCTGGTTCTAGATCCTTGCGGAATCACCACACTGTCTTCCACAATGGTTGAGCTAATTCACACTCCCACCAACAGTGTAAAAGCTTTCCTAATTCTTCACAGTCTCACCAACATCTGTTGTTTCCTGATTTTTTAATAATTGCCATTCTAACTGGCATAAGATGGTACTATCATCAGAGTGAACAGGCAATCTACAGAACGAGAGAACATTTTTGCAATCTACCTGTCTGACAAAGTTCTAATACCCAGAATCTACAAGGAATATAAAAGACAAATTTACAAGAAAAAAGAAATATCATCAAAAAATGGGTGAAGTATATGAGCAGACACTTCTCAAAAGATGACATTTATGTGACCAACAAACATATGTAAAAAAGCTCATCATCACTAGTCATTAGGGATTTTTTTTTTTTTTTTTTTTTTTAGTGTTCTTTGCTTCCTCGTTAAGTAATCTCTTCCTAGCCTAGGATCACAAAGGTTTTTCTAATGCTTTCTTCTTAGAATCTTTATAATTTTAGTTGTCACATATAGTTCTATGGTCACTCTCAAAATAAGGTTTGCCTAAGTGTGAAAGAGGTCGTGAAAGGTTGTTTTTTGTTTTCCTTCTTTTTCATACAGATATTTAATTGTTTCAGTACCATTTGTTGAAAACACTTTACTTTTCAAATTTGGTTGCTTTGGCACTTTTGCTGAAAATAAATCAACCACCTATGTATAGTCTTTTTGGGCATTATACTATCCCATGTCTATTTACCTATACATACAACAATCCATACTCCAGGACAAAATTGAATAAATTTGGTAAGAACAGATATCTGTCTTTTTATCCTAGACTTGGGGAAAAAAACCTGAGTTTTATATCGTTAACTGTGGTGTATTTCTTACTGAGGGATTATGGCGAAAGAAAGAAAGGAAGAAAGGGAAGAAAGAAAGAAAGAGAGAGAGAGGGAGGGAGGGAAAAATCTGATATAGAAAGCAATTTTACTTAGTCATGCTTATCATTGTTCTTTGTGTTCCCAAGATAGTTTTTGGTGCATTCTATGTTCTTTGTATTTTTTAATTTATTCAACGAATTATAGCACAAATTATTACCTTGGCCATTCAGTTTGGTAATGTTCCTTTAGTAGCTAACACAAATGCTTTCACAACTGCTCTTAGTTCACTTGTTCTTATTCATGTTTCAAGATGATTAAGCAAATTGTGTGGAACCCTAGAATTTTTCATTTAGACAAAGTGTTTTGTATATATGCTTTATAAGTACTGTTTTTAAACTTTTATGTGCTCACATCTTTTATTTACTAATCCTAAAACAACTCTTTAATAGAGACAATGTAAGATTGAAGAATAATTGAGTCCCTTTATTCCTGATTATGAAAGTTGTAATAGAAAGTTATGGACACCAGACAATGCCTAACAAACTTGAATATCAAATTTTATTTTAGATATCAATTTAAATATCAATTTTAAAATATTGATTGCAAACTTTTGCAATTTTGCAGGTTTATAGACTTATCATCTCTTATGGCCGGGCACGGTGGCTCACGCCTGTAATCCCAGCACTTTGGGAGGCCGAGGCGGGTGGATCACAAGGTCAGGAGATCGAGACCACGGTGAAACCCTGTCTCTACTAAAAATACAAAAAATTAGCCGGGCGCGGTGGCAGGCGCCTGTAGTCCCAGCTACTCAAGAGGCTGAGGCAGGAGAATGGCGTGAACCC
Source organism: Chlorocebus sabaeus (assembly GCF_047675955.1). Taxonomy (NCBI): domain Eukaryota; kingdom Metazoa; phylum Chordata; class Mammalia; order Primates; family Cercopithecidae; genus Chlorocebus; species Chlorocebus sabaeus. Next base: position 61,829,274 of record NC_132920.1, on the reverse strand, counting down.
GAGAGGCGGAGCTTGCAGTGAGCCGAGATGGCGCCACTGCACTCCAGCCTGGGCGACAGAGGGAGACTCCGTCTCAAAAAACAAAAAAAAAAAAAAAGAAAAAAATCATCTCTTATTTCAATAATATAATTTGAGAGAAGAAGCCTTTAGAAATTCTGTAAACCAGCATGATTCTCCTTAATTTCTTTCCTTAATAAATGATTCATTTGATTATATATGTAAATGATATTTTCAACATACTTTTGACTTAGGCATTGTTTTAAGAAGAGATATAGCTTTTAAAATGAATGTTAGATTAGATATCTGAAATGGTTTGGGGGGTGTGTGTGTGTGTGTGTTTATGGCATGACTCTCTTCTCAGTGGTAAAGTTTGAAAAACCTATAACCCATCAATTATTCTTGGTGCAAATAATCACTTTATTGTACCTTAAAACAGGCATTCTATTGATTTTGTTTCCTAGTTCAATTTTGTGGGGAAATTGCTTGGACCAAGAGGAAACTCCTTGAAGAGGCTACAGGAAGAAACAGGTGCTAAAATGTCTATCCTGGGCAAAGGATCAATGAGAGATAAAGCCAAGGTACTGAACTTTGAATCTGATATTTAACACATTCAGGAGGTTACCTGTAACACTGATGGCCAAATTTACAAGCATGCCTGAACTGCTCTTTCACCATTTCCTGTGATTTCCGTCTCCTGGGATCACCCTGTGCCACTTTCTGCTATCTCTGCTGTCTTCCTAAAAATCAATTATTGGCCTCCCTTCTTTTTCTTTTCAGAAGTATATTCTGTATTTTCATTTTCTTTAGTCCTTTGTGTAGGTTGCTATCAAATCGTTTCACTTTTTCTGTGTCCTCTGTAGGATGTTTCTATATGTCTGTGTTCATTTTCTTTAATTCCCTGGCTGGTTCCTTTTTCTTTCTTCAATCATATCACCTAATCACATCCATTGTATCATTCTCTCATTTAATCTCTCTGCTCTATTTCACTTGGATCCTCTTACCTGAAGCAATTTCAAATACTTATCTGCAAATCTAAAAGAATCCTGCTTATTTCTTGAAATGTTTCAATGATATTAAACAACTCACCTGACCCCCAAAAGAACAATAAGCTAAGAGATATATCAAATTTGATGTTTGAAATGATTGATTTCACATCTGAACTACATTATTTCTTATTTTATAAAGTGTTAGCAATTTTCTCGGTGTTAGAATTCAGTGTTTGGGAGAAATGACAATTTGTAGAGATTTATTCCAAAAGGATCTTTGAGAATTCACTGGGAAAGGCTGGATGTGTTTGGTAATATCATTTGACCAGGCCACACTCTTATGACTTGGTAATGTTATTACGGAGAATGAAATGTTCAAATATTTATTTTTGACTATAAGAATCCTTAGAAAATTGCTCAGGAGTCCTGTATCTGCGTTAATGAAACATATTAAATAAGGAAATTTATAGGGTGAAATGTCACTGAACTGGTGAATATATCATACATAAAGTATCTTTACTGTAATAAGTCTACATTAGGAGTCTGGGCAAAACTCTCTATTTAGGCGCTTTCTCAGAATGGTTCAATAGTCAACTGTAGAAAGTCACAGAAGGAATGATTTTTACTAGCCCTTTCTTCGGGATAACTTTTGATTACTCTATACTGTGTACAATTTCAGCAACAACTACTTTCTTGCCAACCCTCCTGCCTCTAGATATCTCTGACGACACTTAAATATTGTAAGTATTTAAGAGGTGAGCGCACCAGCATCTAGACATGAGATAAGCTTTTGTCTCTGCCACAAGTTTAGATTTCTTTATATAGGAGGAGAAAATGACACATAATAATCTATGCCTGTACTTTCGTCTATTCTTTAATATTGTTTTTGTTATGAATTTCCCAAATACTTCATGCTCTTATATTATAAATTTCATACTGTGTGTTCCTATAGTCTCACACATTCTTTAAGATTTAAGTTTGTCATCGTCTCCCCAGCATGGCTTCCCTGAACTCCTAAGTCCTCTTTTATCACTTAACACATTTTACTGTATCTGTTTATCTCCAGGATGGAGAACTGTTCTAGTTAGCTTTGCACATGCAGAATCTCCATGTGGTATTTCTATATCTTTTAAAACAGATGGATGCATATTTTCTATTCTCATATATTTGTACATTTTTTCCTGTTCATAAAGTTTTAAACTAGATTTCTTTTTTCCTATGAGCATGTTAGCTACCAGCAAAAGTATTGGAAAATCCAATAGGAAACAAATTTGCTTCTATTAAGATTCCATTAGGTTTAATTTACTCATATTACCTGTTACTTACAATTCAGTTTCTTAATACTCTTTGCATGATCCATCATGTTTGACTGTGATTTGAGTGTTTTCACTTTTTACCAAATTAAATAAAATAAACATATTAAATAATAATAATATATTGCATTGCAAAATATTTTTTAGAATCTAGATAAGGCCTTTTTTTCATTCGTTTTTTGTTGTTGTTGTTGTTGTTCCACTTGCTTGCTTTTGAATGATAAGGTCTTAACTTTCTAAAGTATTGGACACCTAGCTGAAATAAAATCACAGGCATGGATATGAAAAATTTACCTTAGTAAACACTTGATTAAAATAAAAAATAAATCCTTAGTAAATTATTGATTATGATGCTGTTATTTTGCCTCTTTGCATCAGGACATGAACAGGAAAGAAGATTTTACATATTTATTTCTAATTATTAAATAAATCACATGAGATTGTGCAATAAAAGTGTGTATGTGTGCATACATACAACCATACAAACTGGCATATATTCGTGCTTTATTTATTGAACATATTTTGTGTAATTCACAGTTCTAGTTTATATTAATGAAGGCAAGGTTTTACTGTCTTAGAGTTTACATTCCAATGGGAAAGACAGATAATAAATACATGAATAAATTTTATACTTTTAAGAATTGAGCCTGGGCACGGTGGCTCAAGCCTGTAATCCCAGCACTTTGGGAGGCCGAGACGGGCGGATCACGAGGTCAGGAGATCGAGACCATCCTGGCTAACACGGTGAAACCCTGTCTCTAGTAAAAAATACAAAAAATCTAGCCGGGCGAGGTGGCAGGCGCCTGTAGTCCCAGCTACTCGGGAGGCTGAGGCAGGAGAATGGCCTAAACCCGGGAGGCGGAGCTTGCAGTGAGCTGAGATCCGGCCACTGCACTCCAGCCTGGGCGACAGAGCGAGACTCTGTCTCAAAAAAAAAAAAAGGATTGATAACTTTTATTGATTTAAATGAAACAGAAGGAGGGAACAGAAGTTAGTTGTGATGGGAGCAAATTTTGGTACAGTGATGAGTTAGAAAGAACACTGGAAGATGAGAACAAGCCAAACAGAAATATCAAAAAGGAGAGAGAATGCCAAGTGTGAAAGCCCTGAGGGAGAATCTGTACTTTATGTATAACCATAGCTATATCTAAAACTATTATAATAACTATAGCCATATATTCATTTAATAACTCTACTTATTGCCCTTTGGCTACCATCTGATTTCTTTATAGTAAAACTCCCGAAAACTTCAAATTTATGTCCAGCCTCCAGTCTCCCCCTTAAGTGCTAGATTCTAAATTTATATATTTACCTACTCAACATGTCAATGTGGATGTAACAGGCATTGAAATGTAATATGTCCAAGGACACACACATACATACACACAAACATGTATGGGTATGTATGTTGACAAGGACTCTCCTTGACCAATCTTTAGTCAGGCCTCTCACAACCCTCTTCTCAACTTTGCCTGACTTTACAAAGATTAGCCATGTTTAAAATTTAGATCAGCAAGTATTAAGAAGTTCAACATGCAACTGCCAATCTTTTTATCCAACAGAAAAACTAAATAACCGAAGCCACATGAGGGGCTCCTTGTGTGCTTTACAAGGTCTGGGCCAGCACTCTTCTCTGTGGTTTCACAGTTAGGTGACTTTGTAGAATATACTATTTAATAACATGTTTGCTTCACCTTTCTAAGACATGATAATGCAGATTGCTTTTCTGTGTTCAGTATGCTGCTAAGGTACTACACGATATATGTCTTTTTTTCTTTTTCTTTTTCTTTTCTCTCTCTCTCTCTTTTTTTTTTTTCCCGACAGTGTCTCCTTCTGTTGCCCAGGCTGGAGTGCGGTGGTACTATTGTGGTGCAATCACAGCTCACTGCAACTTTGACCCACCGCCAGGCTCAGGGCTCACGTGATATTTCCACCTCAGCCTCCCAAGCATCTGGGACTGCAGGTGAATGCCACCACACCTGGCTAATTTTATTTTATTTTTTGTAGAGATGGAGTCTCATTTTGTTGCCCAGGCTGGTCCTGAACTCCTGGATTCAAGTGATCCTCCTGCCTCAGCTGGAGGCTGTTTAGTTATACCTAGCCAATAAATCTGTAAGCAGAAAAAGAAAACAAAACAAAGTAAAATATAGTAGTACTCAAGGTAGCACCAGTAGCAAAATCCTACCATACAGTCATGATTTCTTTCCTGTATTGGTCAGATCCCACAACATATGAACTCACTTCCTGCTTAAGACCAGCCAGGAATGCTTTCACAGAAGCTACATTTTAAATTGTGAGAAGAAAAAGTATTCTTAGAGAAATCTAGAAAGGAAAATATACAGTATGTATGCAATATTTCAAAATACCTCAGGAAATTAACTAGCAATTTAGAAAGTTCTTTAAAGCCTAAGTCTTCATACACCATATGGCCAGCTGGTTCTAAACAACCACACAGCTGCCGGTTTCACTGGCAGTTGCTTCTGAGCAATCTTCAGGGTAACTTACTGTAGCTTCAGATAGAATGTTGCTATTTTTGGTGGTGTTGATGGCAAAGACTGGTGAAGGAGAACAGAGGAAGCAGTGGTTCTACAAGCTTATTTTTGAAAACGGTGGCAAACGAACATATTATCTCTAAGAGAAAGGGCTAGAGGAGTTACAGAAAATCAGACAACAGCTGAAGACACCCAGAAAAGAGTAAGGAAAATAGGAAAGCTTGAAAGCAAATTTCTTAGACTAACCTATTGTCCTTAAATGGAAATCACAAATGGACATGTTGTGAATAAATTATGTTGTAATGTCAGGTATTTTGGCATTTCTGTTAATAAGCTTGGCTGAAATTACGAAACGGGGTATTAAAGCAGTCTCATGATTCTGTGTTAAAAGTACAGTGCTGTTTGGTGGACTTTTATTTGAAAAATATGTAATACTTCTCAAGGTAAGCTTTTCTGTCTTTGATGCAGTAATAACATGCAGTTCGATTTTCGATTGCTTCTGCATTTTGTGATGACTACTTTAGTAAATTCTTTCTGATTTCATGGCAAATTGATTTTCATCAACAATAAAATCAACAAAAAACCTTCAAAGAGATGTGGCTGCCTAGTGGGCAATGTGGGTGTGAACCTAGCAACAGCTGTCTCTCATCTGGCTTCTGGGCTCTGCCTAACATCAAACAGCGTGATAGGCTCTCAAATCCTGAAGGAGTGAAGTCATGCTCACTGCTTGTCAGTCAGGCTGTGTTACATACACTCCTGTTTCAATGTTTTAATATCTTGAACACCAAAGCAGTTTATAATCCTACAAAATCAAGAGCCCAGACACCCTGACTTTCATTTTAGCTGTGCCTCTAATGAACTGCACAGCAGATCAACAACATTTCTTTCTCAACTGGCCTTCTGAAGAAAAGAATGGCTAACTCATTTTGACTTCCAGCACAGTTAAAGGAATCAGCATAATAACTTGCTTAAATATCATTTGTGTTTGTGAAACATAAGCAGAATATTATAAAATACAGATACGTGGAATTTTGTTTATATTTGATTCAATCAACTTTTCCATTTCTCTGATTTGAATTTTAGAGTAGGAGTAACAGACTGAAAGATCCCACCTGAACCGTAACTCTTGCGATAAGAAACATTGTGTTAAAATATATATATTTGTGGGAATACAGTGAAACTTATGTTGCATGTTGAACCAATAGATTATTTCAGTATGTGTTGTATTTGGAATATATATGACCCAATAATTAAACTAATTAGGTTTGAGTTGAAGAGTGAAATGTATCATTATATTTGTGAGACAATTTTTCAAACTAGCATCTTCATCTTTTGATGTATGAATAATTTATCATTCAGTGTAGTGTGCCTGTGACCTTAGAATGAAAAAAAAAAAAAAGCCATAAAGTTATCTGGGCTCTATTTCTTCATAAGCTTCAATGACAGAATATGAGGTAGTAATGTTTTATGAATTTTGAATCAAAGTTATGAATTATCTTAAATCATTAATTTCCTCTCATCTGATTTTATTCACATCTAGACAAATTCCTTTTAATTTTTGTAATTAAGACCTGCTCCTTGGAAACTTTCAGGGACCTAATGTCACAGCCATAAACCAAGTTTCATATACAGAAAACATTTTATTAATGCTGCTTCTATAGTAGCTTGTCCTGATTGTCACTTGTCACTCATTATTTGTACTGTGCTCTTATTTCCCTAGAAGAGTGAAATGAGGGAATCACAGAATCAGGGTCTCTCCTACCATATTGCAAGACATTTTTATTTATGAAGCTATTAAAAAATAACCTATGAAAATAGAAATTTTTAGACATTTTACATTTTATAAACCAGAATTATAATGATGTAGTTCTTTTCTACCACTGAGGATGGTCTATTACTTTTGGTCATAAGCTTTACTGTTGATCTGAATTTTTTTTTTTTTTTTAATTGAGACGGAGTCTCAGTCTTGCTGCCCAGGCTAGAGTGAAGTGGCATGATCTCGGCTCACTGCAACCTCCACCTGGTGGGTTCAAGCGATTCTCCTGCCTCACACTTCCAAGTGGCTGGGATTACAGGCGCCCAAGACCATGCCCAGCTAATTTTCTTATACTTAGTAGAGATGGGGTTTCGCCATGTGGGCCAGGCTGGTTTTGAACTCCTGATCTCGGGTGATCTGCCTGCCTCAGCCTCAGAAAGTGCTGGAATTACAAGTGTGAGCCACTGTGCTCAGCCTAAAAATATTATAGTAAAAGTACAAATGCAATATAACCAATATATATAACCAAAACATAAAATATTCTGGAGAATATTTTAAATTTCACATTCTGTGGAACTTTTGAAAATGGTTGCAAATTATTTGACATTTCTCTTGGAGAGAGATGAATAGGGTCCGGTTCTCTTCCCCTTGAATCTGAATAGTTTCAGTGACTTGCTTGTAACCAATCCAATGCAGAGAGTAATGGTGGTTTGTGATTTTCGGGGCTACATTGGAAGAAGCTGTGCCCCTTCTTTCTCATTTGCAGAAACACTCTCTTGGAGTTTACAGCTGCCTTGCAGAGATTCTGAAAATCCTGATGCTACTTACTGTGAAGAAAGCCAAAATTACATCGAAAGCCATGTATAGGTGCCAGTGGGCAGTCCTACTTCAGTCCAGCCTTTGAGTCATCTTAGCGCAGGGTTTACACATGCGAGTAAAGAATTCACCAAATGATTCCAGTCCTTAGCCATTTGAGTGATCAGCTGCTCAAGTCTTCCTATCCATGGCCCAAAAAATCCTGGAGCAGAGATGCAAGCTATATTCATGGTACACTACCTAAATTTCTGACCCACAGAAACCATGTACATAATAATAATACTAAAATCATTATTTTAGACCACTAAAGGTATCATGGTTAGTTATGCAACAATAAATAACTCGAACACATTACTACTACTTTATATGTAAAATTATATTCTCTTTTTGCATTTCTGCTGCCTTCTAATGGCGATAAGCACAGATTGATCATTTCTAGAGGGGTGTGTGCGTGCATGCGTGTGCATGCGTGCATGTGTGTGTGTTGGGTGTTTGTTTTTAGTTTAGTTTTGTTCTGTTTTGTATTTTATTGTATTGTATTTACAACTTATTTTGAATTTGCCTCTCCCACTATCAAATAATTGAAGCACATGTCAACATTTTATTTAAAACTTGTCAAAGAAAAGGCTGCCAAGAGAGGCAATTTAAACATTTCTTCTTGGTAAAGACTTTTTATGAGACACTAGACATCAAAAATAGAAAGCTCTAGTTTCAAAAGCATTAGGTTAGTCATAAAGCTGGTTTAAAGTCTTTCTGTTTTTGGATGTCTGATTTAATGTCACAAGACTCAAGGTTAATTGGGCAGGTGATTCCAATTTCTCTGTAAGTCTTCTTAATTTTACTACAACTTCACAAAGCAAGTGTTCTAGCATTTTATCAGGGATGCTAGATGGATCCCAAAAGGGAAAGTAAATGGCACCACACAGAAAGTACTGCCTCAGACCAAGACTGGGAGAGTTTTTATTACTTAGTCCCTCCTTTTGAATATTTTAGATTGTTAAAGATTTGTCTTGGTCAACAAAATGTTCAATATAGTGTTTTTGTGAGGAGACTGTTAACTGAGTTTGTTACGTCATTAGTCATTTCTCACATTTTATTGAAGGAAGAATTTAGATATGAGATCAGTTTATGCAACACCTAGACCAAGATTACTGGGAATATATGTACCCATTGACATGATTTACTTAGATCAGATTGTTATATTAGAGAAAAATGAGAGAATCCAAAGGCAATTTTGTTTAGAAAGATGTATTTGTATTCTATTAATATATATATATTTAGTACCACATACATATTACCAAAACATATATATATTTAGTACCACATACATATTATTTAGCGGATAATCTCTCTCTCCATATATCATACATATATGTGAATTTTGAATGAAATTCAAAATTATATGAAATTATTTATATATAATATATATTATATATACATTATATATTATGTATATATAATATATAATATATGTATAATCTAATATACATATATTATGTATGTATGTATAATATATATTATTATAAATACATAATTATATAAATACATATATTTTATATATATCTCTCTCTGCTGTCCTCTAATGGTGATCAGTGCAGACTGATAATTTCTAGAGGGGTGTGTGTGTGTGCACGTGCGTGTGTGTTTGTATGTTTGCCTGTGTATCTATATAGATATGTACATGTTATTTTATTTAATAGAAAGCACTGATTAAAACATCCATAGTTGTATAAAACACCCATAGTTGTATAGCGAGCAAATCTAGAGCATGTATAATTTCTCAAGTTCTGCATTGCATATTTTACTTTTTAAAAATATTAAGATTTACTTAATATTTTATACTGGATTCTATCTTTGCTTTGCCTACAAATTCAGTAACCAAAGCAAAGACCCATACTAATAAGTTACTGTTTTAATAGAATTGAATATTAGAAAGAACATTTACTTAAATAGCTTTATTTTGCTTGTAACATATAATACATTATTAATTTATGGATAATTTTAATGTCAAACCCTGTGGGAATGGTTATTGAAAAACCAAAATAATAATGATATTTAATCTCATAGAAAAATCTTCAGTGCAAAGATTGTTGTTGTTATTATTTGTATGTTTTTTGAAAGATTACGTTAAATGTTTATTTTAATAGTTGAAATGACCCCAATATAAGCCATGTTTTTTAAAGAGAAACTTGGACAACTTGTTCTAGTACAGCTTGGGGAATTTGGAGGTACAGTTAAGAGGATAATGGGCCCAGAGTGGGAATGTTAACGAGAAAAATTCTGCACTTAACTCAAGTGCATCATCAGCACTAATTTAGATTCTGAATTTCATTAGTTGCAGTGATGTTTATTTGACAGTGTTCTATTTTCTTATCAGTTTTTTAAATTCACAAGTCATTCAAAAGTTGAATAGTAATCTATTTTTATCAGTCATAAATATCTGAATCATTCCTTAGTTGAATAGAGTTGTCATGAATGCTTGAAAATGTGTTTGGGCTCTTCACAATCATTGTTAGACAGCAGAAAACTGTTTTCTGGCTTTAGTTAATGACACTAAACAGAGCTCAAAGAAAAACCAAAAAAGAAAAAAAAAAATCAGCAGCTTCTCAATCTAATCAACAACAACACTGCAGAGTTTACTTTTGTTTTCTGGGTGTATGGGTTCACCAAGAGGGAAGTCAAAAACACTGAGGAAAATGAAATGCCAGGGATACAAATACAAATTTACATATTTTGCTATAAACGCAATCAGTTGCACCACTTGATTTTTTTTTTTGCAGCAGGACAGTGTTTTATGCACTTCCAGGATGCATATATTAATAAATTAATTAATTTATTATATATATTTTTAAACATATAAATATATATTTTATAATATATAAATATATGTATACATATATTTAAATATATAAATATATCGATATATTTAAATATATAAATATATATAAATATATTTTTTTGCTTAATTATTCTGGCTAAAGGTTTGTCAATTTGTTTTTAACTTTTCAAAAAACCAACTTTTTATTTCACGGACATTTCATATAATTTTCTTCATTTCAATTTCAATTATTTCTGCTCTCTTGATGATGAGTTCAAGCAATTCTCCTGCCTCAGCCTCCCTTTTGTTTGTCTTGGAAAGTCGTTATTTCTCCTTCATGTTTGAAGATTTACTCTTATAGGGTAAAAGTGTTTTCCCTTCAGCACTTCAAATAGGTTATGCCAATCTCTTCTGGCCTATATGATTCCCACTGAAAAGTCTGTAGCCAGATGTATTTGAGCTCCATTGTATGTTATTTGTTTATTTTATCTTGCTGCTTTAGTAGCTTTACTTTATTCTTGATCTTTGGGAGTTAATTATTAAATGCCTTCAGGTAGTCTTCTTTTGGTTAAATCTGTTTGGTGTTATATAACCTTCTTGTATTTGAATATTTATATCTTTCTCTAGGTTTGGAAAGTTCTCTGTTATAATGCCTTTGAATAAACTATACCCTTATCGCTTTCTATACCTCCTCTTAAGACCAATAACATTTTGCCTTTTTGAAGATGTTTTCTAGAACCTATGGTTGTGGTTGTTTGTTTTTATTCTCTTTTCTTTTGTCTCCTCTGTTTGGGTATTTTCAAATAACCTGTGCTCAAGCTCACTAATTATTTCTTCTGCTTAATCTATTTTGCTATTAGAAGACTGATGTATTCTTTAGTATGCCAGTTGCATTTTTCAACTCCAGAATTCTGCTTGATTCATTTTCATTATTTCAATCCCTTGTTAAATTAATCTAATAGAATTCTGAATTCCTTTTCTGTGTTATGTTGAATTCCATTGAGTTTCCTCAACACTGCTATTTTGAATTCTCTGTCTGAAAGGTCACATATCTCTGTTTCTCCAGGATTGATCTTTGGTTCCTGATTTAGTTCATTTGGTGAAGTCACATTTTCCTACATGGTGTTGATGATAGTAGATAATCTTTGGTGTCTGGGCACTGAAGAGTTAGGTATATATTATAATCTTCACTATCTGGGTTGGTTTGTACCTGTCCTTCTTGGGAATGCTTTCCAGATATTTGAAAATACTTGGATTTTGTGATATAAGTTTTTTCTGTTTTTGTGGGTACCCCAAGCCCTATAATACTGTGGTTCTTGCAGACTCATAGAGGTACCATCTTGATGGTTTTATTAGTCAGGGTTCTCTAGAGGAACAGAATTAATGAAATGTATTTACATATTCATATATATATGAATATATATGGGAGTTTATTAAGTTTATGTATATATATGTGTGTGTATATGTGTGTGTGTGTGTGTATATATATATATGAGTTTATTAAGTATTAACTCACATGATCACAAGGTCCCACAATAGGCCATCTTCAGGCTGAGGAGCAAGCAGAGCCAGTCTGAGTTCCGAAACTGAAGAACTTCAAGTCCAGTGTACGAGGGCAGGAAGCATCCAGCATGGGAGAAAGATATAGTCTAGGAGACTAGGCCAAACTCTCTTTTCACACTTTTCTGCCTGCTTATATTCTAGCTGTGCTGGCAGCTGATTAGATTGTTCCTACCCAGATTAAGGGTGGATCTGCCTTCCCCCCCACTGACTCAAATGTTAATCTCCTTTGGCAGCACCCTGTCACACCTAGGATCAATACTTTGTATCCTTCAATCCAATCAAGTTGACACTCAGTATTAACAATCACAATGGTCTTGGAACAGATCCAGGAGAATTCTCTGGATTACCTGGCAGAGACTCTTGTTCTCTTCCTTTACTTTCTCCCAAACATGCAGAATCTCTGTCTCTCTTCTAAACCACCTAAAGCTGAGATTGGAGTGACACAAGCACCCCTGTGGCTACCACCACTATGACTATGTGGGGTCAAACCCGAAGCGCAAGGTGCTAGATCTTGCCTATGGCCTTCTATAACCGCTTTTTGGCTACTGATTATGTTTGCTCAAGGCTCTGGGGTTCTATAATCAGCAGGTGGCAAAGCTCACCAGGTCTGTGTCCTTCCCTTCTGGGTGGTGATGACCCCCAGACCCCAAGTGGGTGCATAACTATCAACTGGTAGCCTGGCACTAGAGTCAAAAACCTTATAAGTCTACCTGGTGTTCTCTTGTACTGTGGCTGAGCTGACACAAACCACAAGATACATTTCTTCTTACTCTTCTCCCCTCTTTCCAAAGGCAGAGGAGCCTTACCCATGGCCATTGCCACCACTGGCACATGGTGTGTACTGTCAGACTACCATTGATATTTCCACTGATAATTCCTTAAGGTCCAAGTCATTCATTCAGCTTGTGGTGAATGCTTCCTGACCTGAAACTCACCCTTAGGCTTTTTTTCTGGCCAGGGAAGGTTGAGAAATGCATGTTAAGATTCAAGTCCTAGAATTGGGGATCTCAAGAATTCACTTGGTGCTGTATTTCACTGTGGCCCACCTAAGGTACAGGACGAATTCTACCTTAGTTTTCCCTGCACCTTTTTTAAGTGGAAAAATTGCCCCATAGCTGCCACAACTGGGAATGTACTGAGTCTCTCCTGAAACCATCAATTCTCAGACTCCTACCGAATTTTCTCGACATTGTGTCTGAGTATCATTGTTGGTTATTCCAGGCTCAGGGACTCTTTAGTTAGCAGGTGATCAATCATACCAAGACTGGCACCTTCCCTTTAAGGCAGCAGGTCCCTGTCTGGCCAAAAAAAATCATTTGAGCCTCCCTCCACCCCTGGTCCCTGGTGAGCACTAATCTGCTTTCTATTGCTATCTTCTGTCCTTTTTCTAGTATTGCGTAAGTAGACATATATTGACTTGTCCATGCTTTTTTCACTTAACATAATGCTTTTGAGGGTCATCCCTGTTATTGTGTATGTCAGTAGTTCATTGTTTTCTGTCACTGAGAATTTCTCCTTCATGTGCCTATACTTCCATTTATTTACTCATACTCCTAGTGATGGTAATTTAGGTTGTTTCTAATTTGGACTAGTATAAATAAGGCTACTTTGTGTGGGCTTATGTTTTCACAGTAGAGTATTTGGGAATTATTCATCAAAAATTAAAGCACAAGGTCATTTATTGCATCTTTTTAATTATTTTCATGTATTTATCACAGGACTATGAATTTTTTAGAAAGTTAGAAAGTACTAATGTATCACCTAAATATTTACTCTGATTTTTGGTTTAGTTTACTTGGTGTTAGTAACATCTATTAGTTCTAAGGATGACTCTTCTTAATTATTCATTTTTCATTCTGCAAATAATCATTTCTAAATTAAGATTTGGAAAATATTTTTTTCAGGAGTACCCTAAATGAAGGTACCAATATTCAGAAGGTAACTTGAGATTCTGATTCCCTAGTAAGAGAGACTAGATTTGTTAGAAAAATGAAGCCATCTTCATCAATTTAGACAGTTTTACCAAATTGATTCATGAAATGTCTAATATTTCCATGTAATTAGCTGTGGCATTTTCAAACTCTATAACCAAGAGGAAAATTTAACCTTCTCTGAAGAATTGCACACTCTAGGGATGATATTTTAGAAAATTATATTGTTCTAAGGGAGTACTCACCAAAGAATTATATCAGACTTTGAACAGATTCTGCAAGATCCTTATCTTATTACTAGTACACCAGGGTGATGATATTAGAAATCTTCATCTCCTCCCTCACATCTGATGTTAAAGCAGATTTCCTATTTCTCATCTCTGACATTTTATTGGTGAATCTCTTGTGGCTGCTCCAGAAAAGTTCTCCTTCCTCTTATATTTTCTACTGTACTGTAAAATTAAATTCTAGTCATTAAGTTCAGTGTATGTCTTTTGTTAGAACTCCAAAGGGTATTTTCCTCTAATGGAAAATGAAGGGCTTATTTCAGATGATAGTATCTGTTTTTTTCTCACTTAAAATTTTATTTCTTAGTGAAGGAGCTTATATCCACATGTGCACATTCACTTAAAGTAAATAAAAATGCAACATCTATGTATAATATTAATAGAATTTTATCTACGGCATTAAAATCCATCCATTGAATGTCTTATAAAAGTGCTTCACTTGCAGAAATCTTGGAGATAGATTTATTATGAAAAGCCATAGGTCTTCTAACATGCCACACTCCTTTCTGTTTTATCTTTGAAACTTATATTTCTGATCTGTTTCTCCTTTGTGCTGTATTTCTGGTACTGAATGCAGATTAATCACTGGGCTATTTTATGTAACAGAGGATAGATATGCTTGGATTATTAAGCTGGAGAATGTTTGTCTCCATGGCCTATTGCATAGGAATTAAAAATGAATTCATAAACTTCGCTATGTTTCCTGATAATGTTACTTATTCCTAAATATCTTGCACATTATAATAGATACTAGATTTAGCTTATTCTGTTAGAAAATATTTGATACATTTTATGAAAGTTTCATAAGAAGAATGTTAGATAAATTGAGCATATCTTAAAAGCTGTTGGAAGGTTTTGTTCAACTGTACATAATTCCTGTAAAAAAACAGTCCCCATCCAAATGTCAAGCAGTACATGTCAGTTGGTCCTATTAATGTTGAAAAATAAATTTTGTTACCATATTCCTAATATTTTCTTGAAACTGTTACTAAAATTTTGTCATGAATTTTTGATAATTTAATATCATTAAAGTACATGCTATCAAAAATTATGTTTAGATAGTTATTATACAAAAATTTAAAGTATAAAGACCATTGCCCGTACTTAGGTATATTATAATGTAATTCATAACTACAGTTAACTTTTCCAAGTGTTTTCTAACTTGGTTTGTAGAATGTAATTTGCCAAGTACATGTGCTCATAAACATGTTACTGTTGTTATTGTTTCACTGAATAATTGAACCCATTTCTAGTTGTAGGTTGCAAAAAGTTACTTCAAGGCAGAAGAAAAACAATTATCACTTCTCAGTTTTAGTTATTTTGAAGACATGTTTTTCATACACTAAGACAAAGAGGTCCTGTGAATTCTCCCATGTTTTGACAAGTAAATTTTTACTTTCTGTGAAATTGACTAGTTGAAAGAGGAGCATAACTTTATTTAAGCAGTTTATTTGCTTTAAGAATTTATTTGTCTTTAAGGAAACAAATTACCAATGAATTTTACTAGTCTGTGATATTTCACACACATATCCACATGCACACAAACATATTCTTGTATAAAAAGCAAATATGATTTAAAAACACATGACTGTAAAGTTTTCCTAAAGATATATGGAGAATGAAGTATATATGGAAACTAGTGTCTTTAGAGTAAATATAGATTTAACATTGCATATCTAATTATATACTGGCTATAAGAATATTAAATTTACTATATATAAGCACAAAAATCCATATGAAGCAAGTAGCTCATTTTTAGGTTAACCAGATGATCAACACAGGATTAAATCTGCCAACATGCATACAGATGACGTTTTAAGATATTGAGTTCTCAAATATTTTCATCAAAACACACTGAACAAAAAGAATTAATAGGAACCTTAAGTCTTATCCAGATTTTATCCTGCTAAGCTCAATGTTTTATGAAATCTATAGTTTTCTATAGTGTTTTTTAAAAATAAAATATACATTACATTTTCAAAGAAAAAAACTCCCCTTTTTTTCTATACTCTGCTACTACTCTCAAGATTTCATTTCTGGCTGCAGATGTGTGGAGTTTTTTCCTAAATACCAGCTGTTTCTGTGACACCAGCAGGGTGTCCTACGATTCAACTCAGTTCTGATACTAACTGCCTGAAGTTAGTACAGATCTCACAGGTTAAGAGCTCTGTCCCACAAAAGTGCCCCCCTCACTTCAGAGGCGGTTAGTCCCGGTGTTATCTACAATTTGTGACTGACTTAGCTACAAACTGGAGGTTCCTACAACGACTTCCTCAGGTTTGTTAATTTGCTAGACTGGCTCACAGAACTCAGGAAAACAATTTACTTAAGTAGATTATTGGTTTGTTTTAAAAGGGTATATCTCAGGAAGAGCAAGATGGAAGAAATGTATAGGGCAAGTTATGGAGAAAAGGCGTAGAGCTTCCACGCCCTCTCTGGGCACGGCACACTCCCACTACTTCTATGTGTTCAACAACATGAATGTTCTCCAAACTGTCCTTTTGGGTTATTACAGCAGCTGCATTTCATAAGCATGATTTATTAAATCATTGACAGTGTATGATTCAGTCAGTCTTTAAACCCTTGCCCCTCCCACTCCTAGGAGTTTAGGAGAGTAAGGCTGGAAGAGCCAACCCTCTAATCACATGATAAATTACCCTGGCAACCAGCCCCTTATCCTTAGGGGCTTTCCAAAAGTCACCTCATTAACATAAACTCAGGTGTGAAGAAAAGTGATGGGATGTGTTATGAATAACAAAATATATTCCTTTTACCTTTATTGCTTTTACCACTTTAAAAATTCTGAGGTTTCTAAGAGTTCCATGCTAGAAACCAGGGACAGGGAAGAAGATCAAATATATATTTCTTATTATATCACAGTCCTACATATTTGTCTTTTTTTTTTTTTTTTTTTTGAGACGGAGTCTTCCTGTGTCGCCCAGGCTGGAGTGCAGTGGCCGGATCTCTGCTCACTGCAAGCTCCGCCTCCCGGGTTCACGCCATTCTCCTGCCTCAGCCTCCCGAGTAGCTGGGACTATAGACGCCCGCCACCTCGCCCGGCTAGTTTTTTGTATTTTTTAGTAGAGATGGGGTTTCACCATGTTAGCCAGGATGGTCTCGATCTCCTGACCTCGTGATCCGCCCGTCTCGGCCTCCCAAAGTGCTGGGATTACAGGCTTGAGCCACCGCGCCCGGCCCACATATTTGTCTTTATATTTTCCTGATTACTTAATTTTTAAATATTAAATGCAATTGGCACTAAGAAAATAAAGGCTACATTTTTGCTATTTTATGAACTTTATAATGATAATGTTTCTTAACACACTCTCCCCACAAAAACCACTGCAATCCAGCTTTATTCCCTCACTTCATTCAAACTGCAGTAGAAAAGAAGGTAGTTAGTTGACTGCTTATTTCTAAAGTGAGTAGTTATTTCTTAACTTCTAGAGATGGATCTAAAATAAGGCAAAGGCATCCTCCACTTGTACAATAAGAGTTCTCAAAATGAAAAAAAAAAAAAAAAAGGAAATAAGAATTAAAAGCCATAATTGGAATACAATTTTCCTGGACAAAAAGCAAAACTTGAAACTACATCAAAAGTATTCACCATGTATCTAGCTATACTGGCCAAAAGGTATTAGACACACTAATAAAAAAAATTAGACTGAAAAAAGAGGATTTATGCATGCAGGCAAAAATCAGGCTGTCTCACCAATGGCTTTTGCCAGAGTTATGGGAATAGCTTTTAAAATATGCTTAAGGAAAGATAATGTGAACCAGTAACTTTTTATTCAGTCATACTAACTTTTATGCAGAAAAACACTGGGCATGGTGGCTCACACCTGTAATCCCAATAATTTAAAAGGCTGAGGCAGGTGGATTTCAAGACCAGCTGGGGCAACATAATCAAAATGAGATCTGATCTCTGGGGAAAAAAAAAAAAAAAAAGTTAAGCACGGTGGTGCATGCCTGTGGTCCCAGTTACTTGGGAGGCTGAGGTAGGATGACTACTTGAGCCCAGGAGGTTGAGGCTAATGTGTGCCATTATTGTGCCACTTCAGTCCAGCCTCGACAACAGAATGAGACCTTTTCTCCAAAATAATAATGATAATAATAATAATAAACAAAAATTAAATAACATACGTACATAATTAATTAAAGAAGGAAAGAAAGAAAAGAAAACCCTCATAGGGTCAGTAACATGCAAGAACGAAGGGAATATTGTACCCTGTTCTCATGGGATTTTTATGAGTCATTTACTACAGAGATCAAGTGTGGTGGGCTTATTGAGTCACCTCCATTGCATATTGCCAGGTGGGGAAAGTGTTATCGAATTCTGTCATTTATATTAGAAAAGAGAAGTATAAATATTAATATAAGTAAGTAAATGGACACTTAAGCGTTTGAAATACTGCATCGTAATAGAAGTTAAGAAGAGAATTAACCCTATAGGTCTCAGGAACCATAATTAAAATTTATCTCTAAAGGAGGAGGAATATGTTAACAATGCAACAGTGAAATAATAAGCAAACACTGGACTGTCATGAAACCGCAGGAAAAAATGTCTGGATGACTTCTATGAGGAAAAGATATGTGAGAAAATAAATGAGATTGAGGACCAACATAAAAATTAAGAGTCTTAAGAAACTTACGAACCAACCACAGTGCATGGACCAAATTTCAACCCTGATGCTACCAAAAAAACTATAAAAAAAAATTGGAGAAATCAATATAACCTTGTTAATTGTTGAAGCAAAAAAATGATTGTAAATTATTATGTGTGATAATGGTATTGAGGTTTTGTATTATTAAAAAAGACCTTTAGAAATACATACTGAAATAGAGAGACACTTTTTTAAAATGTATATATGTAGAAGAATATTTTTTTATATGAAAATAGGTAATAATGTATTTTCTAATTTAAAAAAATAAGATATTTCTTTCGGAGGTAGAAAGACACCAATATCTTAAAGACACCAATATCTTTATAGTTTTTCTCATTAAAAAGTTAGGAAAAATAATGTAGTAAGGAAGTGATGATATAAATTTTGAAAAAATAGTGATGAAGGAAACATGAAAAATTGAAAATTTATGTTCCAAGACAATACAATGTAAATCACCATTAACATAATATTTTCACAAGAATAATATGCCAAATTCAGACTATCTCTTTGGTTGGAAAAGGGATAAAAATCTATCAAAATTAAATTTCAGTTTCATAAAGTATACTAATTTGAGAATATTGGCAAATTTAAAGAAATTTACTATAAAATCACATAGAGTGATTTTTTTCTGATTTCTAGATATAGAGATATTTAGTAAATTTCAATACTTTATTGAATTTATAAAAATAAGTTTTAGTTTTACTCTTCAGTTTAATGGTTATTGTTTTAACTGTTTTACATGTTCATACATGGAGGCAGATTCTTCTGAATTATTTGTACTGATTGTATATCCCAGATTTCTATTTGTTTTATTATTGTTACTCACAAGGACCATGATAAATACTTTCAATATACTTTAATGGGTTACTGTTACAAGAAATTCTGTAATGGTATAATAGAGACAGCATTTTCATTAAATTACAGTTTACATTGGAATAGAATGATGAAAAAATAAAAGCTCAAAGCAGCAATTTTATACAGCCCAGATAAATTAGATTCCTTGACAAATAATTCAAGAAGATGATAAACAGAATTTAGATATCTAAACAAAATCATTTTGTTCATAATAACACCATAAAAGATTAATGATCTCTTTTAGAAAGTTTGATAAGTCAATAAAATTATTTTTTTTGATAAATTACTATCACAAGATTTTGCTTTCAAATGTATCCATGGTGAATTATTTTAATTTAAAAGTTATCACTTTAAATAGGGTGAGATATGACAAAACTTTAGTACTTTATGGTTTTCAAAAATATATATATTTAAAGAAAATTTTATAGTGTGTGCTTCAGTTACTATGCGCATGCATAACAATAGAATGGAAAATAATGTTACCAAAAAAAATCTTGAAATGCATATTTTCCAAGTGAATGCTTTAAAAATAGTGTGAATAAATGATTAAATCATGTTCATTTTGTCATTCTCGTTCTCTTTTTATCTCTAAATTTCGATTTAATTCTTTTGAATATTATAGTCACAAATCATTACTTCATTATTACAGTAATATTCAGTTAGGTATACAGACCTTGGATTTATTCAAGATGATGAATGAGTGGAGAAGAAAAAAATATAAATTCCATTTGTAATTTTTATGAGAAAGATACTAAGATTTCTTAAAATAATACGTTAACTCCTATTGTATACATATTTAACATATAAATTTTCTTATATTGGGATTGAATGTTTAACAGATTATTTTGGTAGACGCTCTTGGTCAAAAAACTTTAAGAAACAATGATCTAATGCCATGAAGATGCAAATAACTACATAGATGTTTAAAAAATGGTATAGTTTTAAATAATATGTATTATTAGGTGAAAAAAGCCTCTTGTTTTGTTTTTTAGCAACGTTTACATTTTACATAGTAAAATATTTGCATATCTAAGTAATTTTAAGAATAATGATTCTGTATTCTCAAATTTATGATTACAGTGTTACTCTAGCTTCTTTCCATTATATATAATTTACTGACTGTAAATTTAGTTCAAATGATGATGCAAAATATTATGAAAACCATAAATTTGTTTTCTTTTATGTTTTTGTTGTTTACATTAAAAATAAATGTATTACATTAAGTACAATTTCTCTTTAATCTCTAAGAACATTAGATATTACTTATTTAGGCTTTTAAAAGACAACAATCACAAAATTATTTTTAATAAAAATATTTCTTTCCACATAAATTATTGTTTGGGGTTATTTGCTCTTAGCTAAACAAGGAACAAGAAAGGGGAAAATGTTAATTTAGTACGAAAAATGAGGGGTAGAAAGCAAAATTGTCTGTATGACGAATTACAATGCTTTAGAGAATATCTATGCTGAAAACTGGCATTGATGAAGTCCATTTGGCCATGGAACCTACTGTAAGTGCTCAGCATCTGGCCTTATTATTTTGTGATGAATCACAAAGATTTATAAGCACATACTCAGATTGTTTCTTGAGACAGACAGATGTTGCTTGGTAAATTAATGTTGTTTAAATATCTGACACACATTTTAATAAGCTGAGTTTTTATGGATCTTTCTTAAATATGGATTAGTATATAATTTTAAAAGTAAATTATCTTAATCTTACTTTGACCTCCTAGGTTTTGATGAGATGTAAGACACTTGTTTTTTAAGGTATTGCATTTTTTTTTCTTTTCCACGTTCTAAGCTAAACATCCTTCAGTATTTCCAAGGTCATGCAAGCCTGCCTTTTTGTTCAAGCTTTTAAAAGTTTAATGTCTTTCTTTTATCTTAATTTTGAAGATGATAGCTACTTCAATTTGAAAGCTGTGAGAGCTCTTAACATGTTTTTACTGCTTTGTGACATAGCAAATTAATAGGAAAACAACAAAAATTAAAGAACTTGACTATTGTGATAATCAAATATTAACTCATAAGAGGAAAATATACACTATGCACATGATATGGGATCATTACATTGATGAAATGAGAATTCAGAAATTTCTTGAAGTTGAAATTCTATTGAACTTTGAATGTTTTTTATGGTAAGTTTGAAATTAAAAGCTGAGATAATAGCCCAAGGAGGGAGCTCATGAATTTCTTCAGGATGAAATGAACAATATAAAAGAATTCTAATGAAAAGTAAGAAATAAAAATTAAGCAACATATAAACAATTATCTCAATTGTCATTAAAAACTTAGTTGTCTTTTCTTGGATATAGTACACAAATAATTTGCCCAGAATTTCCTCGCCTAGTAAGATGGTCAATACAGTATGTTAATCTGTGGTTACTGAGAAATTGAAACACGGAAAACACATTCTCCAGATTTACTATTTTGATACAGAGACGGGTTGGTTAACTCATACAGGCCTACAGCCTTTGGAAAACTTCAAGATGCTTCATAATATGATAAATTCCCAATGAAATTGGCTAAACATTTTTACTTCATAAATTACGTTTTTACTTCATAACATTAAGCATTTTTACTTTTAACGTTTTTATTTATTTAAACATTTTTAATTCATAAGGAAATGTTTTTACTTTTAATTAAACATTTTTACTTCATAAGAAAAAATTTGTTTTCTAACCCCGAGGGATAATCTACTTTCAAGGTTAAATCCTAAGAATTATCAAGAGCTTTCCTAATACTTGATCTAGCATATGAAAAACTTTGTTTTCCCCTATAGAATAAATATATACACACATATATATACACATACACACACACAAAAAAAACCTTTTTATCACAAAACATATTTATCCTTGGAGTCTCCTTAAATTTTGAAAAAAGACATCAAATTTTCTTACAAATTAGTCTCTAAAGTCAATAGAAAAATGTGTGATGCAGTTTATCCTTTTAAATAATTAGTTTGCAAAAATGAAAGATTATCCTTTAATTTTATATCATTTTATTCATAAATCCAAATTTGAAAATGGTATCAAAAGATCTTTGATTTTCCTAGGCAAAATAGAGTGACACATTTTATCTTAAGAATATAATTAAGAATAGCTAGACAACATAAACACT
Source organism: Chlorocebus sabaeus (assembly GCF_047675955.1). Lineage (NCBI taxonomy): Eukaryota > Metazoa > Chordata > Mammalia > Primates > Cercopithecidae > Chlorocebus > Chlorocebus sabaeus. The sequence goes on along the minus strand of NC_132920.1, from coordinate 61,806,667 downwards.
GGTCCATGGGTTTCATTGGCTCCCAGAAATGAGATTCTACTATGTCACCAGGATGTAGACTCTGACAGTATGGCCAAAAGAACTTATATATGTAAAATAATCAGAAGAACTTACAAATGTAAAAAGAGGACTGTCAGGTTGGATAAAAACACACACAAGACCCAACTATATGATACTGCAAGAAACCCACATTTTTTATTTTTTTTTTTTTTATTTTTATTTTTTTTTGAGATGGAGTCTTGCTGTGTCACCCAGGCTGGAGTGCAGTGGCCGGATCTCAGCTCACTGCAAGCTCCTCCTCTCGGGTTCATGCCATTCTCCTGCCTCAGCCTCCCGAGTAGCTGGGACTACAGGCACCCACTACTTCGCCCGGCTAGTTTTTTTGTATGGTTAGTAGAGACGGGTTTCACCGTGTTAGCCAGGATGGTCTCGATCTCCTGACCTCATGATCCGCCCGTCTCGGCCTCCCAAAGTGCTGGGATTACAGGCTTGAGCCACCGCGCCCAGCCTTTTTATTTTTATTTTTTTAACTTTTAAGTCCAAGGGTACATGCACAGGTTTGTTATATAGGTAAACCTGTGTCATGGGAATTTGTTGTACATATTATTTTGTCACCCAGGTATTAAGCCTATTACCCATTAGTTATTTTTCCTGAATCTCTCCCTCCTCCCACCCTCCATCCTCTTTTAGACCCCAATGTCTTTTGTTCTGCTCTATTGTCCATGTGTTCTCATCATTTAGCTCCCACTAAGTGGAAACATGCGATACTTGGATTTAATAATAAGTGGGAATATGCAGTATTTGAATTTCTGTTCTTGTCGGTTTGCTAAAGATAATGGCCTCCAGCTCCATCCATTTTCCTGAAAGGACATGCATGATCTCATTCTTTTCTATGGCTGCATAATATTTCATGGTATATATGTACCATAGTTTCTTTATACAGTCTACCATTGGTGAACATTTAGGTTGATTCCATGTCTTTGCTATTGTGAATAGTGCTGCAGTGAACATATGCATGCATTTGGCTTTATGATACACTGGTTTATATTATTTTGGGTATATATCAAGTAATGGGATAGCTGGGTCGAGTTTTGTTTTTAGGCCTCTGAGAAGCACACTTGAAATTTAACAAATAGTTAAAAGTGAAAATATGTGAAAATATTTGATAACACCAATCAACAGGAAGCTGAAGTGACCATATTAATATCAGATAACTTATATTTCAGATAAAAGAATAGTATCAAGGTTGAAGGTGGTCTTTTAAATGTTATGGGGTCAGTTGATAAAGAAAATACAAAAATTATAAATTTTACACACGTAATAACAGCCACAAAGTACATAAAGCAAAAACTGTCAAAAATACAATAAGAAATAGACATATCCACAGTTATAGTTGAGAAATACCCTCCATCAATAAATTATAGATCATGTAGACAATCATTAAGGGTAGAGAAGAGTTGAACAATATTTTCAACCAAATTGAGTTAATTGGCATTTATAGACAATACCCTGCACTCCAAACAATAGCAGAATATACATTCTTTTCTCAAGTGCACATAGAACATTTAATATAACACATTCTGGGCAATAAAACAGTTATCAATAAATTTATAAGGATAAAAGTGTTAAAAGGATATTGGTTGACCACAATATAATTAAATTACTAATCAATAAGCAAAAAGTACATAACCTCTGGAAAAATTCCCAAATATTTGGCAATTAAATAGTACACTTCTAAATAACCCATAAGTTTAAGAAGAAAAACAAGGACTGTAGACATTATTTTTACCTAAATGAATATGAACATATAACACATCAGAATGCAAGAAATACCACTAAATCAAATTTAGGTGGAACTTCATAGCATTAAACATATGCTTTATATAAGAAGAGATGTAAAATCGACCCTCGACTTCTACCTTAAAATTAGGAAAAGAAGACCAAATTAAATGTAAAATAAAGAAAAGAAAAGAAATAATAAAGATCAGATTGAACATAAATAAAATACAAAACAAAAATAATGGTGAATAAAAATTCATGTTCTTGGAGAAAATAAAGTTGATAAACCCTCGGCTAGATTAATCAAGAAAAAAAAGAGAGAAAAATAAATTCTCAGTATCAAGAATGAGAAAGATGACATTACCATGTATTTAACAGATATAAAAAGAAAAGTAAAATTATGAGCAGCTTTGTGTCGGTAAATTCTACAGATGAGATGAAATAGAAAATATGTTTAAAACTATTCAAACTATCAAAGTTTATTCAAGAAGAAATAGTCTGACATCCCTTTACCAAATAATTATATTTTGTACTGAGAAGACTTCTGCAAAAACCTCCATGCCAGTGGTGGTGGTGAATTCTAACAGTCAATTAAGGAAGTCAGTTAAGGAAGTTACAATACCAATTCTACACAAGATATACCAGAATATTAAAAAGGAAGGAATTATTTCCCAGTTCATTCTATGAGGCCAGCATTGCCCTGATACCAAAATCAGAAAAGGACATTATAAGACACATAGAAAAAGAAAACTAAAAACTATATGATAGTCTCAATTGATTCATAAAAAGTACTTGGTAAAATCCAAAAACCATTTTTAATAAAAATATTCTCAGTAAAATTGGAATAGATGTAAGCTTCTGCAAACGTATAAGAGCATCAATGTAAAACCTGCAGTTAACATTATACTTAATTTTATTAGTATTTAGTAATACTACTAAGACTAGTTTTGTGAATATTTATTAATTCTAAAAACAAGCGTAACTAAAATTCTAGTGCTCAGTTCCACCAGAGACATCAGAGTTATCACAATGAAAATAGATGCTATTTCAGATTAGCACCTTCAATGACTGAAGTGTGATTCACCTTATGATGGCTTATTTGTTACTATCTATTTAACATAAATTAACTTATTTTGTCTTCATTTTAAAGTTCACTAGTGTCAGAGATAAAATTCTTTTTTATTTTTAAAAAAGAATATATGTATAACTAATAACATTCGAAAGTTATGTGCACATGATCAGAATATAACTCAGCAGCCTAGCAAAGTATATTATTAAAACTATTATTAGATTATACCAAAGTAAGTGAATTTCAATCTTTTTAAAATCTGTACTATTTAATGGGAAAATCAGTAAATGATATAAAAATATTTTTGCAATGAGAAAGTTTTAAAGTAATCTCAAATTAATAACTGATTCTTCTCTTGTCTACTCAGTCTTCTGTCCATAAGTCTTCTGTTGGTACCCTGGGACAGTTTGGCTTGCTCCTTTTTGAATATAAAAATAGTAATATTTATAGCAGAAGTAGTAATGGTAATGTGTATGTGTTAGCTATTATTGTTCTTTTATTACCATTATAAGTACTAATTTTAGTAGTACTGATTTATACTACTAATACTTATTAATTCTAAAAACATAAATCCTAATAAGTACTAATGGCACATGAGTAATAAAATCATGTGTCTTCAGTAACTTGCAGTGGGGAATAAATTTTTATATCCCATTTATCAGAGGCAAATTGATGGATTAAAAATTGCTCTTTGTTCTCTACAATTATGTAATTCAAATCAAAGTAATAATTGAACATCCTTACACTTGGGATGTGTTTGCTATTTTGCCACTTATTTACACTTTAGAATGAAAAAGATTACAATCTAAATTGTTATCCAAAATTATAGTTCTAAATTAAATTTAGAGCAGTTTAGCTCTAGATCTCTGAACACTACAGTATTGCAAATTTCAATACTACTATGGATTTTTCTTTTGGTAAAATGGGGAAAAAAGATCATCTCATTTTGTTCTTGAATTTATGCCACTCATGAAGATAGTAGTAGGTATCATCTTATCAGAATACAACATTTTTTAGGAGTTTTTCATAGGATAAGTTTCTTTTTCAGAGTTTTGAAGAGTCAGTTCAAAGACAATAAATGGTAGCATTAATTTTTTCTCATATAACAACCCTATTAGTTTGCAATTTGAGGATTGATTTTTAAAAAGCTAATTATTTCAGATCATATTTCACTGATGAAGTTTTGTGTTTGTCATTACTATTTTATGATGCATGTTTCTTTTATTACCCCTCTTACATGATTTTATCATGTTCTGGTGGCAAGTCTAATTATTCCATCATTTCATTTAATCAATTCCTGTCTAAAGCAATTTTTACCTTCCTGCAATGCTACCGGAGTGCTACTGAAAACACCATGTCATGTGATCCTAGGCACAGCCTCTTATAGGTGTGGTCCATCAATCTGAAGATTAGGAAGAAAGAACATAGTATATATTACTGACTTTCGCGTTTTTGTATGTGTTTGGTTCATTTGATATACCTTATAAAACAAAACCAGCGATGAAGAAGGGAGAAGAGATGAGAGAAAAAATTTATTGAATACAAAAAAAGAAAAACAGATTGATTCTACCAATATAGGGCCTTTCTTTTCACTTGATTATTTTGTTTTGATTTGTTGAATATTTTTAGTGTGTATTCCATTCTTTTAAGTGGTAAAATTTGAACAAGAGAAATAAAGGGTTTACAGGCATTATATAGTATTGAGATAAGAAACCCTGCCTTTGAAGTAGTAATGTTTTAGTATGGCTGACATTTAATGGGAGCTCAGTTGTGGCCATTGCTTATGACCAGCATCTCTTTGGATTGCTCAGTGTCCAGGGATGTTAGGTCTGTACACATTGCTAATTGATCATTACCCATCTGTACCAGCTCTTAAATACTTCAAATGTCACTCTCCATCAGACTCCATATAAAACAAAATTATATATAATATTAATATCCAATTATATATACTATACCTATATGTACTACATATTATATAAATGTATTTATATACAAATATTCTTATATTTATATAAATATACATCTAAATGTATAAATAGGTATTTATAGTATATATGTGTATATACACACTATATATACACACATATATGTTTATTTCCTTCTCACCCAAATACTTTACTAAACCTTTATCGAAGTCATCAGTTATCAAGTATTTTCTGAACTCTTATTGTATAGTCAGTTATATACTGAATGTCCTTGTATTTCTGCTAGTATGACTAGAACTAAATTTTCTACACTAGCATGAGGATACAAGAAATTCAGTCTCACAAATTATTTCTAAAAATTATTACATGTGATGAAACTTTTGAGATTGGTTTATTTTGATCCTACCTCATTCTACTGTTAAATATATCCTGGGGTCTGAAGGTGAAATTCGCAAGTATAAGCTCATAGAACCACTAGAAACCAAAATATCTATGAGGAAAAAAGTGAAAGAAAAAGGAAAGAGCCTTTGTTAGAAGGTCTGTTTAGTTTTCATAATTTGTGTTCTTGCTTTGGGTCTAATTAATGCTTGATTTAGAAACATACTTGAAAGTCTAAACCTGGATGAACTAGCTTGAAGCTTCAGAAGGAAGGCTAATGACTGTAAGTATAAATGGCACCATCTCTCTTTGCTGACACTGGAATAAAATTACTGAAATTATAGAGCAGGAAGGAAAATCTTCAAACAATTTAACCTTTGTGATTCAAGAGGGAATGCTAATTGTACTTACCTAAGAGAAATGCAGAAATGGCATGAAATTCATCTAATTTTCTGATCTGTGGATAATAATTCTGGCTTTCGTCAGCAGGACTGGAAAATGTAAAGGCTTTATCTTTTCAAACATTTTATACCTGTATGGAACTCTAAGTATAGAGTTGCTATCTCTGCAGACTTCTTTGTGTATCTCTGAGTACCTAACCATGAAACTAGAGGTGGAGTTAGTGAGTAGAAACAAAGCTTTTCAGTTTTTGTCTGGAGCTTTTGAAATTGTCAGGGTACTAAAAGAAGGATCATGGGACTTTTAGATGGAGGGCTGATCATGAACTTGACCATTTTTGGTTAAGATGTTTTTACTAGAGGAATATAGACTACATGGTACTGTCTAAGGTAAAGAGTGGCGGGGTGTGAAAATACTGCAGCAGACAGAAAGCATGCACCTGCATCTCCACCACTTTTCCCTTACGTCTTATAAAGCCAAATGCAGCAGGACATGGGTTCTGGGCTGGGCTCTAGCTGTTTCAAACAATATGACCTTTAATAAAACTTTTAACATTATTAGACTTCAGTGTCTTTATCTGTAAAAATCAAATTGTGTAAATAGAAAATTCCTCTAACTCTGTAATGCCATATGTACTTTATGTGTGTATTAATCTATGAGTATACTACCCTAAAATGTCATTGAACCAGTGATATAATGATGATTCAATTATGTAAGTTTGAAAGGTGAAAAAAAGAGGTAAGAATTACTTTTGAATGTGTACCTTGTTGCATTAACATTCAGACAACCATCCCTAAATACATTTACTGATTACGATTTGTCCTCATAAATGTTTCTAGCCTTTCCTTGAATACCTTCTAGGTATGATTTGCCAAGGCAAAAAAATCCACATAAGAAAACCAAAGCTAGGAAACTAAAGGATAACATATTTGCATATATATCTTTGTATATTAAGAAACTTCCTAAATGAAAACACATTCTTATTATTTTCTTATGTAATGTAATTATTTTCTTATATAATGTAATTTGTCAAATATATTACAAGTTGTCGAAAATAGTAACATTTCCGTGAAAATATTTCATGTGCTGTATGACTAGACAGAAGTAAGATACAGGATGTTCCATTTAGGAAATAAATAACTCTAGAATATAAATTAAGTGTTTAATATTATTTAAGAGAAGTTACTCAGATAATCTTTGTTTTGTTAGTAAAATTATTTGGATTTTATGTTGCTTAAATAATAATTTTAGGTCTTTGATTACCATATGAATTGAATTATTATTATTTTTCTCATTTATTCTGACACTTTTACTGTATCTAGCCAGTAGGGTCACATAGTGTTCAAAAGAAATCAGAGACAGCAATTTGTTATGTTTATACTTTCAGGAAACTTACCTGTTACTCACTTATTCATAAACAATTTTGAACTTGCATTTTGACAAATTATAGGAGTCCTTTGATAAATTAAATCCTCAATCAGAGGATTGGGTTTTAAAAACCAGAAATAAAACACTTTTCTATCTCTAAGAGGACATAAAGCAAAATCTTCCAGAACATTTATCCTTTATTTATGAGAAACTATAAGAAAGACAATTTAAATGTAATTGGTTCTTATCAAAGATATTTGAAACTTATATGTTGTAGACTGGAAAAATTTAGAAGAACTCATTGAGAGTAGACATACCACCTAAGAATTAGATGGAGAATAACTAATACTTATTTTATTAAAATATGTTTGCAATTAGTGCATACACCACACATTTAATCTCATGTTTTAATAATATTTTCTTAGAAATATTAATCAGTGTCATTCATACTCACTGCAGCAATTCCCTCAGTTTTCAGACCTGTCAATCAAAACTCTGTAGTGAGACTCTTGTCACACATAACTGCTTTGTAACCTAGGAAACGAACATGGTGCAAAACTGTGGAGTAGGGAACATCGCTTTCCTTCCTGTGGTTGCTAGCACCTCTTTGACTTAATTCTGCCATTTAAACCATTCTGCCGTTTGCCATATCAGTGATCTTTACGGAAGTATTTATGTCATTGGCTTCCAGAAACACAGAGGTATTCACATTATGGTGATACTGTGGGAATGGTGTCTGGTGTCTGCCAAAGGATAGTGGTAACCTCACTGAGTTACTGTAAGGACTGATGCCTGTAAAGGCGTGGATAACATAGTGATTCCAAAACCACATAGCACAGTGTCTGCCTGAGTATTAGTTCATAACAATCCTCAACTTGCCTCATTTTCATAATAATAATGTAATAATAGTAATTTAAATAAAATTGATTTTGCTATGATTTTACATTGTACTACCACATCTTTTTTGATATTATAATTATTAAAATTTTGCTAAAATTATTATCAAATAATGAAATTCTATTATTTTAAATTGAAGGGGCCAAAATGTTGAAGATGTAAAATAAAATTTTGTTTCCATTTCAGTTTGATCAAATTAATCAGTAAATTTTAATTCAGATATTTAGGGTCTGATCTATTTGAAATAATTTAAGTACCTTATCAATTATTATTTTTCAAATGGATTCAAATTTAGGAATATTTTTTCAATAAATTCTATTCATGTTTATAAGTAGGTACACATCATATTTTCTAGCTTTGGTTTGTGCCTTATAGCTTTCTATACTGCTATCTGGAAGTATGAATAAAATGCTCATAACTTTCCAACTGATTAAAGTTTCTTAGAAATCTTGTCAATTAACATGGCTCCATAGAATCTCATTTGAATTCCAAAGAAATCAAAGTCCTCCTTTTAATTTTGCAACCAGACTGTATTTTTACAGTGAAGAAGCTATTCAACTGCTAGGAGCACAATGCATGACGTGATCCTCCCCTCAGTGTCATTGCAGTTCCCAGTCCTTCTTCCACAACACCATCTGTTCATTTTCTAGTTGCTAGAGATATTGCCTGAACAAAACAAACATCTCTGCTTTCACTAAACTTAAAGTCTATTTGGGAGTACAGTGGAAATGAAAGGAAATAGATGAGCAAGCAAACAGGAAAATGCCTCAGGTTGTGAGTAGTGCTGTGTATGTAACTAAAATGCATCCGTGTGATAGGAATGCCTGGTTGGCTGATCTAGTTAGAGTAGTCAAGAGAGACCTCTCTGAGATAGTGGCAATGAAGCTGAGATACTAAGCTGAATTACAAAAAGCCAGCCACGTGAGGGTCAGAAGTGCACTCTAGGTGGTGGGAAGAGTTACTGCAAAGACCAAAAGGAAGGTACTTGCTTGGTGTGTTTGGAGGACTTCAACTAAGTTTCCTTGAATATAAAGGATAAGTAGAAAAGTGTCACAAGATGAGGTCAGTGATATCTAGATAAAATAGGGCATTTAAGCCAGAAAGAAGAGTTTGGATTTTACTCCAAGTGAAATAGAAAGGACTTGAAGTGAATTTGATTTTATATTTTAAAAACACAGCTTTCTCCTGTTTAGTGGAAAAGAATTGTGGATGAATAAGGGTGGATACAGGGTAACTTGTTAGGAAATTGCTACAGTGGACAAGCAAGATATGCTAGTGACTTGGACTTGAAGGCTAGTACTCTAAAAGAGAGAGAAGTGCATGATTTTGGAATGTGTTTTGAGATCAGAATCGGCAGGACTTACTGATTACTGTGTTAATGAGGAAGAGTGAATAATCAAGATTAGTCTTGGACTCTGGAGGAAACGTGAACAACTCCTGTCAGATAGGTTTGTGCTGGTAAAGTTTAGTTTTAGCTGTCTTGCTGACATCCACATGGACTCGTCAAGAAGGGGATTGCTATATGAGTAAAGATCTGGGGAGAAGTCAGTACCTGTGTTTAAATCAAGAAATATTGGTCAGATGCCACTTTTTATTTGCTTACTTTGTGTGAATACCCCTACCACTTTTTTTTTGTTTATGTAAATATACCCCTAAATCTGTTCCTAAGTCACTCAAAATCTGTGCTACTCTTAGAAACAGTTTTAAGACCTTTAACCTATTTGCTGAACTTGTTTTTCTTTAGTACATTTGAGAAAGTTTATAATAAAGTGAATGCAAATAAGAAACTAAAATAGTAATAATGATACATAACTTACATTGAGCACTTAGTATTTGTCAAGAATTCCTACAAGTGCTTTCAAAGGTCTGTTATCAAAATTAATCACAAAAATCATAAAAAACTACCAATTAAAATAAGAAATCAAGAACTTAGAGATAAGGAAGGAGCAAATGGGCTAGCCAAGGGTATTAATGGTATCGCTGTCATTGATCCCAGTGTGAAAGTAGGTTCCCTGTAATGCATTTGATATAAATCTTGAGGTTAATATGGAGAAAACATACTAGTTTTTCAAAGGAGACAAATATTGTCCTAGTACTATTAATGAAAGGATTTTCCACTAATCATGTTATTTAGGCAGTATTGAGTTATAGAATTTACCTGTATTGCCATATTTCATTCATCGTAATATGAATATTTTTCACTTTTCTACATCATTGTTTACTTTTGGTTTTTATTTTCATGTGCAATGTGTTGTTACTTTCTAATGTTGATTCACAGTAGAATTTATGTTTGTAAATACTTTCACTTGACTTTTGCATGACAGGTTTTGTCAACACTATCAAAGAAATGATAGAACTCATTTCTACCTCATTCATTCCAAATTCTAGGTGCTCCTTGAGTTTTAGCATGTGTAATTCTGAATGGATGGCAAAACCTTAAGATGAATTCTAATAATTTCTTTCACATCAACCTGATTGTGCATTTTTAGAGAAACATATAAGTCATCAAAATATTCCTGACTTTATAAGCCTCACTATTATTTAATAATAACCTCTTGGTTAGAAACCACAAAGTAAAGATCTGTGCAGGTTAAAAATAAAACACTTTAAAGTAAAGATCTGAAATAAGAGGGACCTATGTTTATTTTTTTTAATACAGGAGATGGAATGTTTAGGCCCTAATTTTGTTTGCTGATAGGTTTCTCTTCGTTATTTTTAGAAAGGTGAATTTTTAAAAAGTAAACATTTTGAATAGGCGTTGGGTAATTAACAGTTTTTAAAAAACAGTTTTCATTGAAGTATTTAACAGATGAGATTTTTTTAAGCTATTACCCAATGCCTATCCAAAATGTTTACTTTTTTAAAATTCACCTTCCTAAAAATAATGAAGAGAAACCTATCACCAAATAAAATTAGGGCATAAACTTCCACCTCCACCTCCCAGGTTCAAGGGATTCAGGGATTCTCCTGCCTCAGCCTCCTGAATAGCTGGGAATACAGGCATGCACCACCACGCCAGGCTAATATTTTTTTATTATTTTTTAGTAGAGAGAGGGTTTTGCCATATTGGCCAGTCTGGTCCCAAACTCCTGACCTCTGGTGATCCATCCGCCTTGGCCTCCCAAAGTCCCAAAGTGTAGGGCTTTACAGGCGTTAGCCACCACACCCAGCCCCTGCATTTTTTATCTTCTATACATTTTTCATCACCTGTAGACACTGTCCTATAGCAGTTTTCTTATTATAGTTTTGTCACTCAATTATCTCTTATAATTTGTTAAGTGAAGCCATAAGCATCTAGATGCCGAAAGTAATACCTTAAACTTGTATGTTCCATAGCAATTAGCCTCAAACAAGAAGCTGTAATTAATGTGTGGAAGAAGAGAGACAGGGAGATTCTCAATTTCAACCTTGAGGTCAGTGGCTGTTAAAGAACATTAAGTCTGCAGTTGTATTACAGAGACCTGCCATATTTATGTGTTTTCCCAAGTTATGAATAATAATGATGAAAACAAGGAGAATAATAATGCTATTTTAGTGCTAACTGTGAACTAGAAATTGCACTGAAGTAATTGTGTAGGTCATGACCTTTAATCCTTACAAGAAGGCTGTGAGGGAAGAATTATTCCCCTATTGCACAGATGAAGAATTTGAGGATTTTGAAATGTTAGACAACTTAACAATGTCAACTTATAACTAGCAGGTGGCAGATCTGGGCCTTAGAATCACATGGGTTTAACTGCAGAGCTTGTGCTCTTAACCTACTAGCATGCCATCAGTAGAGCACTGTCTTCTGATACATAAAGCTTGATAAATCAGAATGGTGATTCATTATTTTAAACTGGGAAATTTAAATTTTCAAGTGAACATTTTCTGACAAACTGTTTTCATTTAGAAACTCTATCCTTCTGTTTTAATCACTAATGTGGTTTTCACTGTTGCATTTTATGTGGAATGTACATTTTTTGAATCTGAGGGTAAAGGAAAGTACTCAGCAAAACACTCTATCAAATGTAGGCTCATCGTTATCAGTTTCAATTTTAGATGTTTATTAGTCCATTTTTACACTACGGATAAAGACATACCTGAGACTGACCAATTTACAAAAGAAAGAGATTTATTGTATTTATAGCTCCACATGACTGGGGAGGCCTCAGAATCATGGTGGAAGGCAAAGAGGAGCAAGTCACATGTGGATGGCAGCAGGCAAAGAGATTTTGTGCAAGGCAACTCCCATTTTTAAAGCCTCAGAGCCATTCATTATTACAAGAACAGCATGGGAAAGACCTGCTCCCATAATTCAATCATCTCCCACTGGGTCCCTCCCACAACACGTAGGAATTATGGGAGCTACAAGCTGAGATTTGGGTGGGTGGGGACACAGAGCCAAACCATATTATTCCACCCCTAGTCCCTCCCAAATCTCATGTCCTCATATTTCAAAACCAATAATGCCTTCCCAACAGTCCCCCAAAGTCTCAACTCATTTCAGCAGTAACTCAAAAGTCCACAGTCTAAAGTCTCATCCAAGACAAGGCAAGTCCCTTCCACCTATGAGCCTGCAAAATCAAAAGCAAGTTAGTTATTTAATAGATACAATGGGGGTACAGGTACAATTGGGAGAAATTGGCCAAAACAAATGAGGCTACAGGCTGCATGCAAGTCTAAAATCCAGCAAGGCAGTCAAATCTTTAAGCTCCAAAATGATTTCCTTTGACTCACTCCATGTCTCACATCCGGGTCACGCTGTTGCAAGATAGGTTCCTGTAGTCTTGGTCAGCTCCATCCTTGTGGCTTTGCAGGGTACAGCCTCCCTCCATGCTGCCTTCATGGGTTGGCATTGAGTGTCTACCAATTTTCCAGGCACATGGTGCAAGCTGTCAGTGAACCTACCATTCTGGGATCTGCAGGACAGTGGCCCTCTTCCCATAGCTCCACTAGGTGATACCCCAGTGAGGACTCTGTGTGGAGGCTCCCACCCCATGTTTCCCTTCTGCAGTGCCCTAGCAGAGGTTCTCCATGAGGATCCTGCCCTTGCAGCAAACTTCTGCCTGGACATCCTGCATTTTCATATGTCTCCTGAAATCTAGGTGGAGGTTCCCAAACCTCATTTCTTGACTTCCATGCACTTGCAGGCTCAACAGCACATGGAAGCTGCCAAGGCTTGAGGCTTGCACCTTTTGAAGCCACGACTTCAGCTCTACATTGACCCCTATCAGTCACAGCTGGAGCAGCATGGACACAGGGCACCAAGTGCCTAGACTGCGCACAGCATGGAGACTCTGGGCCTGGCCCACAAAACCCTTTTTCCTCCTAGGCCTCTGGGCCTGTGATGGGAGGGTCTGCCATGAAGACCTCAGACATGCCCTGGAGACATTTTCCTCATTGTCTTGGTGATTAACATTCGGCTCCTCATTACTTATGCAAATTTCTGCAATGAGCTTGGATTTCTCCTCAGAAAATGGGATTTTCTTTTCTATCACATTGTCAGGCTCCAGCTATTCCAGATGTTTATTCTCTGTTTCTCTTTTAAAATTGAATGCCTTTAACAATACCCAAGTCACCACTTGAACGCTTTGCTGATTAGAAATTTCTTGCAACAGATAGCCTAAATCATTTCCCTCAAGTTCAAAGTTCCACAAATCTCTAGGGCAGGGGCAAAATGCAGCCAGTCTCTTTGCTAAAACATAACAAGGGTCACCTTTACTCCAGTTCCCAACAAGTTCCTCATCTCCATCTGAGACCATCTCAGCCTGGATTTCATTGTCCATATTTTTATCGGCATTTTGGTTGAAGCCGTTCAACAAGTCTCTAGGGAGTTCCAAACTCTCCCACATGTTCCTGTCTTCTTCTGAACACTTTAAACTGTTCCAGCCTCTGCCCAGTTCCAAAGTCACTTCCACATTTTCAGGTATCTTTTCAGCTGTACCCCACCATACTGCACCAATTTACTCTATTAGCCCATTTTCACACTACTGATAAAGACATACCTGAGACTGGGCAATTTACGAAAAAAGAAGTTTATTTGACTTACAGTTCCACATGGCTGGGGAGGCCTCACAATCATGTTGGAAGGCAAGGAGGAGCAAGTCACATCTTACATGGATGCCAGCAAGCAAAGAGAGAACTTGTGCAGGGCAACTTCTGTTTTTAAAACCACCAGATCTTGTGAGGTCCAGTCACTACCACAAGAACAACAGGGGAAAGACCTGCCCCCATAGTTCAGTCATCTCCCATGGGGTCCCTCCCACAACACGTGGGAATTATGGGAGCTAAAAGATAATATATGTGTGGGGACACAGAGTCAAACCATATCAAGGGGATCACTGTTTCATAATTCCATCCCCGAAATCAGCTTGTATATACTACTTAGGAGTGGAATCCTTCTCTGTATTGATTATACTTAAAATTTGTAGACTTGTAATAAAGATAATCATAGCCATCATAGTTAACTATAGCACATTATTCTAAAAGCTATGTACATATATATTTTATTTGTCACAAAATTTCAATGAGACATTTATATACTGTCCTCATTTTCGTAAGGACGTTAGAATAAAATATACAAGATAAATTACTGATTGTCACGTGACTAGGAAAAGAGAGTCTTTTGTTTACTTTAGGTTTAAAAAAAAATCCTCTCATGTGACAAAACCCTAAGCACTTGGTACTTTTTAAAAATACCTTACTGAGGCAGGTTATATCCAGCTGCAAATCTGCATTTTATTTGCTTAACTGACCCTGAATGCAATCATTATTTCTTCCTTAATGAGAATTTTTGTGATTCAACTAACAGTAAAATTTGTGGTATTTTAATCAGGAATATGTTACCTTGTCTGCTTTTTAATTTCTGAAGCTCCATTTCTACATACAGTCAATGCTTGGCATTTTTTTAACATATGAAATTCATTTTATATATCATTTTGTATATTCATCTTATATACTCACAAATCAATTTGTACTTGGTATTTTCAATACTTTGCAGGTTCTCTCTACTGTATTTTGCCATTTTACAGTAGAGAACGCAACACGTGTTCTAGTTTATTGTTTCTATAGCATCAAATATGCCTTTATAAATATATCATAGATATGAAGACATAAAGCAGCAGGTTTGAGTTTTTTTTAAACTTATGGTATTGAAGATTTGACTTTATGAAAAGCCTCCTTGTTGACTATACATCTGTTTTTCAGCCACTAAATTTCTTCTTGTGAATTTTAGTTGATATTCCCTAAAGAGGTGTATGTATGGTATATATTTATTTCTTACCAACAAAGCTGTGTGTTTTAATGGTTTTCTTCAGAATATTAATTATACACTTAGTTTCACTTACTATTTTTAAGAAGAAATAATTCAACAGATTAAAGTTTGCATGATAATTAAGCATAAATAAAAATGCATCCTGTGTCATCAGTTTTCATATACCCAATTAGGCAGAGAAGTAAATTCATGCATTTTACAAAAAACAGTTGAAGCCTGTGTATGACAAAAACAAAAAAAAAGCCCATCAAAATGTAAAAGAGCTGTAACCAACAAAGTAATCTCTCACAGCGACTTTGAATAATCATGGCAGAGTAAAGGTCCTCAGAACTGTCCCACAGATATCAAAGTCTGGACAAACTGTTTAAACACAAAACGTATTTAAAGGTGTTGAAAAGTTAATAAAAGTTAAGCAGAAGATGGAAGTTCTGCTTAATGGAAGACTCTGGAGAAATGGAAGAGGCTTAATTTTTGAAAAAGTACAACTGGATTGGGAAATATTTGTTTTTCTTTAGCTTTTTGTTTGAGAAGGCTTCCCAACCCTTGTGGTTATAATGGGAGCAGAAACATGACAGGTAGCCTGTCTGATCACGGAAGCAATCAGTTTGTTTTACATGTAGATGTATGTACACACACACATACATACAAGTTTTATTGTGGTTAATATTGCCTGTCATGACTTTTACAATTTTTTTAACTTTCAGGACATTTGAGTTTTTGGAACACTAAACTGTATTTTTTAAAATGTATCTGATAACTCCTGCCTTATACTTTGGGGCTTTATTTTATTTATGTTTATTGATATATTTTGATGATTCCACCATCATTCTTTGATATCTTTAATTTTCTTTGATCTATTCTTTTTTCTTGTTTTGTCTTCTTTTAAATTAATGGAAATTTACTATTTAATTTTTCTGTATATATATTTGAAAGTTATACATTCTATATTATACTTTATTAGTTACCTTTGAAACGTTTACTATGGCTTTGTATAGGATAAATCGGATCAGTATTTTTATTTCACCCATGAGCAATAGAAGAATTGAAGATACTTTATTATTGTCTGTTGAATCTAAACGTTGTGATTTTCAGTATTTTAGCTGTGTGTGTGTTTTAAGCTATGTTCAGTTATTGTTATTATTTTTATGTAGTCTTTGATTAGATGTATCACTATGCTTATGAATTTCTTTGCTCATCCTACCTTCAGCTCTGACCTTCATTTTTATTTGATTTATTCATTCTTGAAGTACTTTTTTAGCAATTTCTTTGGAGAAAATGACATTTAGTTTTATTTACCTGAAAATGTTTATCTTGCTCTCTGTCTTACAAGATTAATTTTTGCATATATAACTTTAGATTGGCAGTGTTTTACTCTCAGAATTTCAAATTTATTACTACATTTCTTTTTGTCTTCCCTTGTTGCCTTTAAGAAGTCTGTCAGTCTCTGTAGTTCATGCAAAACCTATCCTTTTTAGAGGATTTTTCTTTTTGCTGTTTTACAGTTTCATTACTGTATTGTCTAGAGTGAAATACTAAAAATTTGTCCCGCATGAGATTTATTCTGATTCTTAACTCATTTTTTAGAGATTCTCAGCCCATAGAATATTTTGTTTTCCCAATTATGTTTTCTACATTGGAGGCTGCTATGGAACATATGTTAAACAGTCTTATTGCGTATTCCATTTCTTAATATTGCTTTCAAATTTTTCATCTCCTTGTATCTCTGTGTCGCATTTGGTATAATTTCTTCAGTGTTAGTAATCGCTTAAACAGTGTATTATCTCAAGATTGGTTCATCTGTTGAATTTTATGTGTTTTACTGGTTTTGCTATTTTCATTTTAGAAAGTTCTATTTAGTGGTTTTAATATCTGCTTTATGACAGTTTATTTTTTATTTCATAACTATAGGGTTTTTTAATTTGCATGATTTACAGTTAGAACTTTATACATATATTGTTATTTTATACTCTTTATTGACAATTTCAAATTCTAAAGACTTCTGTTTTTATACATATTTGATTTTTTTTCGTACTCACTTGCAAAAGCTTTTTTTTTAGTGTTACTAATATTTAAATGAATATGATTTTTGGTCCCTAAAGACTTTCCTTCCTCTCTTGTAAGTCTATAAATATACTGAAAGGTATGTTTGTTGTAATTTCTACAAGGGAAATTCATATTTTAGGAGATAACTCTTCAAAATATCTAATCTTTTCTATTATGAAAGCGTATTTAAATAATTTGATTTTATTTTCTTATAGTACAAATAAGTTTTTTTGATTGGAGAGTATTGTAGTAGCTTCAAAATAATGATGACAGGAATAGAAATGGCAAACAACAAACAAAAACAAGGTTAATAATAACAACGTCTTTACATGTCAGTTATATTTTAGTTATAAAGAAAATCAGTTATATATCGAATTTTTCCTTTGAAGTAGGTAGTTTGCAAGTGTTACTTTGCTGATGAGGAAGAGGAGTGGATTGAAAAATCACTTACTATTGTGGCAGACATAACCCTACTCATTAATGACCATTAATGTGACATATACACCAAGAACATCAGGAGATTGTAATAAGAACTTCAGATCTTTTAAATGAACTTTAAAAATGAATGTGTTTTGACTTTGTTTAAATTAAAGGAAAAGACAGCTAGGATTCTCAAACATGAAGTTCCATCAATACTTATTTTATTGAGAGTTTTTAGCATGAATGGCTGTTGAATTTTGTTGAAGGCCTTTTCTGCATCTGTTGAGATAATCGTGTAGTTTTTGCCTTTGGTTCTGTTTGTGTGATGGATTACGTTTATTGATTTGCATATGTTGAACCAGCCTTGCATCCCAGGGATGAAGCCCACTTGATCATGGTGGATAAGCTTTTTGATGTGTTGCCAGATTCGGTTTGCCAGTATTTTATTGAGGATTTTTGCATCGATGTTCATCAGGGATATTGGTCTCTAAAATTCTCTTTTTTTTGTTGTGTCTCTGCCAGGCTCTGGCATCGGGATGATGCTGGCCTCATAAAATGAGTTAGGGAGGATTCCCTCTTTTTCTATTGATTGGAACCGTTTCAGAAGAAGTGGTACCAGCTCCTCTTTGTACCTCTGGTAGAATTTGGCTGTGAATCTGTCTGGTCCTGGACCTTTTTGGTTGGAAGGCTATTAATTATTGTATCAATTTCAGAGCTTGTTATTGGTCTATTCAGGGATTCAATGTCTTCCTGGTTTAGTCTTGGGAGGGTGTATGTGTCCAGGAATTTATCGATTTCTTCTAGATTTTCTAGTTTATTTGCAAAAAGGTGTTTATAGTATTATCTGATGGTAGTTTGTATTTCTGTGGGATGGGTGGTGATATCCCCTTTATCATTTTTGATCGCGTCTATTTGATTCTTCTCTCTTTTCTTCTTTATTAGTCTTGCTAGCAGTCTATTTTGTTGATCTTTTCAAAAAAAGAGCTCCTGGATTCATTGGTTTTTTTGAAGGGTTTTTTTTGTGTGTCTCTATCTCCTTCAGTTCTGCTCTAATCTTAGTTATTTCTTGCCTTCTGCTAGCTTTTGAATTTGTTTGCTCTTGCTTCTCTAGTTCCTTTAATTGTGATGTTAGGGTGTCAATTTTAGATCTTTCCTGCTTTCTCTTGTGGACATTCAGTGCTATAAATTTCCCTCTACGCACTGCTTTAAATGTGTCCCAGAGATTCTGATACATTGTGTATTTGTTCTTATTGGTTTCAAAGAACATCTTTATTTCTGCCTTCATTTCGTTATGTACCCGGTAGTCATTCAGGAGCAAGTTGTTCATTTCCCATGTAGTTGTGCGGTTTTGAGTGTGTTTCTTAATCCTGAGTTCTAATTTGATTGCACTTTGGTCTGAGGGAGAGTTTGTTGTAATTTCTGTTCTTGTACATTTGCTGAGGAGTGCTTTACTTCCAACTATGTGGTCAATTTTGGCGTAAGTACCATGTGGTGCTGAGAAGAATGTATATTCCGTTGATTTGAGGTGGGGAGTTCTGTAGATTTCTATTAGGTCCACTTGGACCAGAGCTGAGTTCAAGTCCTGTATATCCTTGTTAACATTCTGTCTTGTTGATCTGTCTAATATTGACAATGGGGTGTTAAAGTCTCCCATTATTATTGTGTGGGAGTCTAAGCCTCCTTGTAGGTCTCTAAGGACTTGCTTTATGAATCTGGGTGCTCCTGTACTGGGTATATATATATATTTAGAATAGTTAACTCTTCTTGTTGCTCCATCATGAAGTTGAAAGATGTTCTACTCTCAAGAAATAACTTGAGAGTTTAGCTAACAAGAATTACATTTTAGTTGAATAAATGATTTTATTCTAAAATATAATATCCATCTATGTGGGTACAAATGTTATTTTATTTTATTTTTTTGAAAGACAGGGTCTCACTCTGTCACCCAGGCTGAAGTACAGTGGTGCAATAGTAGCTCATTGCAACCTTGACCTCCCAGGCTGAAGTCATCCTCCCACCTCAGCTGGGAGTATAGGCGAGTGCCATCATACCTGGCTAATTTGTAAAAATTTTTTATAGAAATGAGAGCTCACTGTATTACCCAGGCTGGTCTTGAATTCCTGAGCTCAAGCGATTCTATGTTTTACATATGTAGAAACTCATGACTAGGGGACAGTGTTATTAATGTTATTAAGAAAGATAAGGACTATTGTCTTAATTGGAAGTATGTTTACATGCAAAGATAAATGATTTAATCAGTTGGAAAAAGATGATAATTTTGCCAAAAAGAAAGGGATGAGATTTTATATGCATTAGGTTTAACTATGAAATTTTTACATATGAATTAATAGTATTACTAAATCCTCAGAATGGTTTGATAAAATGGAAGAATTATGAAATTTTAATGGTCTCAGTTTTCTAAATTGCATGTTATTATTTTAAAATAGTTTTATAGAATCTCATATTTTAACCGAACATATAGGACATAACAATAATGAAAATAATTAAGAAAATTAAATTATAAGAAATTTGACCTATAATATATTTTATCTTTGTGTTATGACATTTGTGACTAAAATGTAATTATAGAAAAAGAACATGCAATAGATGAGACTTTGATGATAATGCCATTTATATTACCTTCTTTGTAATTTTTATTGAATCATTGACATTTTAAAATAATTATAATGATTTTTATATTGCTCTATTCTACATTACAATTAAATTTTCAGATAGACAGTTTATTTTTAAAAAGAATAATATAGTATTTAAAAGGTTAAATACTGTTATTTAGAGAGGTGTGTATAAAAGAGAAAATTAAATAATTTTATAACTATTATTAATATAGAAATTGTTACAGATAGCAAAAATGATAGAAAAGACTGTCATTTATGATGTTTAATGAACATATTTGAAAATACATTTTTATCAGAAAAGTAGCCCAATGCTAGCTGATGCAAAGATATATAATAAATAAATAAACCTTCACTTTTATTTTGTTATTTCAAGCAATAGCAATGTACTGAGAAAAGCACTTATCCAATATTATCATCTTACTTCATTCATGATTTATTCTTAGTAATAGGAAATTTTAGAGGCCCATGAATATCAAACACCTTTGGTAGATTTTTTTAAAAATCACTGTGGTGATTATGCTTCTTAATGCTCATAAAGGAAGCTTAAAATGTCAAAATTGAATGGTTTCAAATGTGTGCACTTTCTGATTACTCAAGGTAATCAAAAAGGTGCTCTAACTATTCAGTAAAAGCTTTACAGATATCAGGGAACATTACACTTTCTATGCTTCAGGTAAAGTGAGTACAGTGTCATAACGTGCTAAAATTTAATTTTCTCTTTGATCTACTTTGCAAGTTCACTTGCTTCTTGAAAATAATTTCTCAAATAACCTTCTTTCAGTAAAATCCATGCAAGATAATCCTCTTCAACCTAAAGATGAAATAGTTGTATCAGTAGTAAGCACAAAGAAAATTGAAACAAAAATTCAATAACTTTTCACCTCTGAGATTTGTTCACTTGAGTGTCATTTTAGTTCAACTTCTGTATGTATCATTAATGTTTGCACAGACTCTCTGTGTGCTATTTCATGGAAAGACCAAATTAGTCTATTCATATTCAACAAATTCTTAAAGCAATACCAGCAGAGTCTATGACTGACTTGCATTAACATTGAAAAGTGAATATATTTACCAGCTGTTAAAATGTAATGTTATTAAGAATATGGACATGCTAAGTATCACTTTATTGTCTTGGTTTTCTGTAATTTTTTTCCACTCTGGGCAGTTTCAAGTTAGCAATTTTATCCTATTCTTCATAAAAGTATCTGTTATTTTGAAAAATATTTTTCATTTTTCCAACATATTCCATGTTTTAATGTAGTGTCACAGTAAGAAGAGCACCAATATGTAAAAAAAAATAAAACGAATGATTGTAAGGATTTCAATTTTACATCATACACCCACAAAATAAACTTACTTAGTAATATTCTATTCATAGATAATCATGTGTTACCTTCTTTGTTTGATAAAACTCTGTATAGTTGATAGTTTTTAAACTTTAACCCTGAGACTACTGACCCATTAACTCCACTAATTAGGATGAAACCTAATTTGCATGTTCTTTAAGGACTTTGCTCTTAAATTGCTTATCTGTTTTACATTTCACTAATTATTTAAATTGTCCTCAAGTAAGGTGACCAGAACACAAGAAGCTATTCCAATAATGTCTGAATGAGGCCAGGAAAGGCTGCTTCTCAAACACCACACATTATTGCTCAAGCACAAATGGTGGCTCTTGTCAAAGTCACTTTGTGTTACTTTAGCAGCACTTTCCTGTTCTTAGTTTTTCTTTTGAACTATTTATATGCCAACTAAACATATTTCTGCTGAATTTTTGACTGATTTTATAGTACTAGTTTTTCATAGTTGCCAACTTTGTTTTTATTTTTGCTATTGAAGGATCATACTTTTCCAATTTTGAATTGTTTGAAAATTCAAAATATTTTGAACATGTGACACAGACGGAGGCCATCCCGCACAGCTACTCTGGAAGAACCTCATGAGACTGCCCCTTTGCTGAAGTTCTCTACCTTCCTGCCTACCTGTATAAATCTTGCCAAGTGCCACTTTCTGCAGGAAGCCTTCCCAGAGCTGAAACCTCTGGCATCTTTTTCTCTGATTCCCTATATGCTTTTACCAGACATATGTAAAGCCTATATTGACCACTTACAAGAACACTGATTTAACTCTCACAAATCTTTATGGTGCTTGATTTGATACATTTTTCTCACTTTCCTATCACTTCTTTGACAAATATGAAATTTTTAGTTTAATTGTGGAGCTCATTGTTGCTTATTCTTTCAACAATAATGCAATTAGGAGAGACAGTAAAAAGTGAAAAACTTACATTCCAAATCCAAACAACTAATATTTCGTTAGAATCTGTGTTGAGAAGGATTCTGAGGTTACGTTTGAGTTTAGCAGGAAAAAAAAAAAAAAAAGGGATCAATTAGTGACATTTTCTAGGCCGTATAACTTGGGAAATGGTATAACTTCTGCGTATCTGCCTATCACTGGACCTAAATGAGTATTTCAGATCTTTTTAAACCAGAACTCACTATAGGAAGTTTCTTTTATGTCATGATCCAGCAAACACGTGTGCATGTGCATACACACACACACACTCACACAATTGTGGTAGTCTGTATAAGGGCCCCCTAAAGATGTCCATATCATCCTAATCCTGGAAACTGTAAAGACGTTATATGATATGGTAACAGAGACTCGCAGATGTAATTAAGTTAAGGATATTAAGATGAGAATACACTATAAAAGAATAGTTTTTGTTTTGTTATTATAGTAGTGGGAAAATCATTTTAATGTCCATTGATTTTCACCATAAGATATCTAATACTTAACTTTAATTTTGTTTCTGATTTTAATAATGATGCTCTAATGTATTTTATGTTATTAGTACAATGTTTTTTATCAAATAAAAACTCAAACTCATTACAGTGAGTTTGATGGAAGAAAAAAACTATAAAACTATAAAAGACAAAGATGCCTTTCCATAACTTAACATCTTTTCACTGGCTTTAAAATTCATTTTGTGCTAGTATTACCAAAACTCACCTAGTCTAATAATTTTCTATCTGATTTGAGTTGGTAGACTGAAATTTATGCAAATTGTTGGATATTAAAAATATTTGTAATTTTAAGCACTGTAGAAACTATTTTTGAAATTTAAGAAGGATCATAGCTTTGGATCCATAAAATCTAGAGGTATGTGCCATAACACATCCGAAGGATGTGTTTTTGGTATACCCAAAAACATGTGCCACATTATATAAAGGAAAGAAGTATACTGAAAACAATTTTAAGTTATATCAGCATTATTACTCATGATAATGATGCTTGACCAGGTAAGAATTTATAGAAATTGTTCTCCATACATACGTAACATAGTAAATGTCCATTTCAGTAACTATGCAAACCTTGATTAGAATTTTTATTTACAGGAATGCTTGTTTGCTAATACAGAAAGAAAAGGTAACATTTCTCTGGGCATTTAAATAAAATCACTTGAGGATGCTTTTATTTGGGTTGGAGGTTGGAAATTGGTGAACGTATTTTTACTCTAATGTAAATGAGTCAGGTCATTTGTTAGGTCAATTTATAAGTGTAGTTTTGTTTCTTTCCTCTCAATTACTGAATATTTTCAAATTTATTTATAATTTGCCTTAACACAAGAAAGAATTTTAGTCAGCTTGTAAGTATATAAAGATAACAAGTCTCAAAACAAAACAAATGAGAAAATGTAGGCAAAGAAAACATAAGTTTTAGAAATATAGCTAAGCCTAAAGCTTATTAGATACAGTTTAAAATATATATGTACATGTATTTGTGTATATGTGATATGTATGTGTTTACATACAGAATAAAGTTATACTTAGATGAACAGATGAACAGGCAGTATTTTGTATGACTTCGAGGTCAATGTTTGAAGCAGGAAATGTCAAGAGAAGCAGAAAGCCGTTTTGCCCTGGAGTTTTGCAGATTACTTCAAATAGATCAGAGTTTTTATTTCCTTTTATTTCTAGCCAAGGTGACCTTTTTAATTATTGGCATGAATTTGGAAAGCAGAAGGACAAAAGATAAAACACACAAAAAACTACGAAAAAGATATGCCAAAAAGAAAGAATAAAACAATGTTTCCTGGAACTCGTATCTATGTATTTTGGTTTAAAGTGACCTCCAAAAATAAAGATAAAAAAGGAAATGTGTGTTTTCCATTCTGGGAAAGAAATCCCATCAAATTTGGCATGTTTGACCAATTTCGTTTTGTTCATAAGATAGAGATTGAGTATTACTTAAAACCACAATGTAGATATTATGACAAAAAGAAAATCTCATTTTGCTATAGGGAATTGAATATCTTCCAGACACCTTTGATTGGATTTTTCAGGAGTGTAAGAAATAGCAACTTATTGTAGTATGAGTAAATTTTGTCAATGAAGTATGATTACAAGATGGAAATAGTTGTTCAGTGAATTAATTCAATTGCTTCTTACTCTTTAAAATTGCCTTAATTAAATTGCATTAAAGATTTTTTATTTTACTTATGGCTTTTGAGACTACTTTGAAGTTTTCAATAAGTCTCCCTCATTCAGGTTCTTAATTTAACTAAATGCATTTAAAAGTAAATGTACTTCATTTCCAGTACTGCTGCATGCACAATAAGTAAATTATGTAATGTTAATTTATACCTATAGTTCAGGTTTAAAATTAATTACAATTGCTATTTCTCCAAACTTTAGAGAACATTAGTAAACCAGGCCTATTAATTCCAGTTGATTTTAGGCTCCAACTTCTTTGTTTGAAGCATTTGTTTAGTCATATTTTGGAATATCCAGCTCTTTCTGAATGTGCAGTAGTTATTTCTTCCCCTGTGGTACTATACATTTCTTATAGAATGGTGTCCATTAATCTTTGGAGAATAGCAACAGAGTGTCATTGGCGCTTAGGAAAATAACATGTAACCTGTTCTGGGAATTAGCAGGGAACCAGGCCTTGAGAGAAGATTCTCCAGAGTCAGTATGTATGATGCTGCTCATTATACCCTCAAGGACTTTATTGAGGATTAGGAGGATTCATAGCTGGTTAAACCCTAAAAGTGCTCATGTATATGGATTGGTGTTAAATTAGAAGAAGGTTCTAAATTTAGGTAAGGTCATTTTATCAGTGGGCTTAGACGGCAGTGACAATCACATCCTCACCAAATTTGCAAGAGAAGGGACCTGGAGAGGGATGTTTGAGAAAAACTGGTAAAGATGAACAATGGGCTGCCTTTAGTTATTTCAATTAAAATTTGTAACAGCTAATTTCAGAATATCAGTGATATTACTTATGAGCATCCAGCAATACATGTGACATAATCCTAGAGGTCTCCATTTACTATAAGCCAAAGAGGAGTCAAGTGTGGGGCAATCCTATCTTATCAAGTATTTATGTACCTTTGCACTCAGAACCAATAGGGTGATAATTATTTTCTCTTTCCTGTGACAAAATAATACATTTAAACTTGTAGGCAGCTAAAAGCTATGCTTTAAGAAGAATATTAACAATGTAGAATTTATCAGAATGAAAGAGTCTAGGATGATGAAAGGTGCAAAACATGCTTTAACACAGAAAACAAATTTTAAAAAAAATGGAAAATGTTTTAGTTTAAAAATATATGTGGATGAGCCAGGCACGGTGGCTCATGCCTGTAATCCCAGTACTTTAGGAGGCCAAGGCAGGCCTGATCATGAGGTCAGGAGTTCGAGACCAGCCTGGCCTACAAACCCCTCCTCTACTAAAAATACAAAAACTAGCCGGGCGTGGTGGCGGTTGCCTGTAATCACAGCTACTCTGGAGGCTGAGGCAGGAAATTGCTTAAACTTGGGGGCGGAGGTTGCAGTGAGCCGAGATTGCGTCACTGCACTCCAGCCTCAGTAACAGAACAAGACTCTATTGGGGGGCGGGGAGGGGGGGAAGTGTGTGTGTATGTTTGTTTAATATTTAAAAGGCTATCACAATGAAAAGATATTACAGTTATATGTGACTCAAAAAGAGCAATAGATAAAAGTAAAAAGTTCATTTTGGCTTAATTCAATTTAGAGAAAATGATAAGAAATAGGAGTGCCTGAACTGGAAGAAGTTGCCTTTTCAGAGGAGGAACATATCCACTTTGCCCTCTACTAACCATTCCTTGATATAACATAATCCAAAATGCAAAGTGAATATCCAATTTGTCAATAAAAAGGCCCAGAAAAAACCATTTAGCAAACTTGATTATCAAGGCATGTAGGAATAGAGATATAATAGCAAATATCCACTTAATGATATTAACTAAATTGGATAGAGATTTAAATAGTGTTTTATTTTTCTATTTGTCTCACGTATTCAATGTCTTCAAACTCTGGACATCAGTATCTTATTTGGCTAATCTTTGAGTCATTTAAAAGCTTTCCTTAGCACATCATTTTCATTTTCATGTAAATTATTTTCATGTAAAAACTTTTTTGAAACTCTATGTGATGCTCTAATTGGAGAT
Source organism: Chlorocebus sabaeus (assembly GCF_047675955.1). Lineage (NCBI taxonomy): Eukaryota > Metazoa > Chordata > Mammalia > Primates > Cercopithecidae > Chlorocebus > Chlorocebus sabaeus. Next base: position 61,780,020 of record NC_132920.1, on the reverse strand, counting down.
TTCATTCCAAGTCACAGATACCCTTTTACAAAGTATTAAAACATTTTTAACATTTGCCCTGTAGACAGATTAAATCTAACTTGAAAGACAGTTCACATAGCTAGTCATGAGATCATGTCTCCAGAAATAGTTATACTTGTGTTCAATTTCTTTGTCTCTTTTCCTTTTTAACCAGTGTTATTAGATTATCTGTAAGTTTCTCAAGCTAGCATGCATTGATGGAAGTCTAGATAAATGTATTTTTCACAAACAGTAATTTTTCATTTAAAATTAAGCAACCGATAAAGATCCTTGTAAGATAATACTTAAAAGACATAAATTTAAGGCATCTATTTACAAATAAATAATTGGTGTGAAGAAGAGTGGTGAATCAACTTAAAAGTGGACAGATACATTTTATAAACTACTAGCTGACTTTTTTTCTCTCAAACATATTGCTAATTATCCTCCTCATATATCTTCAATATCCTTCCCCACTCTCAGTTAAAATAACTAAAGTCCAATCTCTCAGTTATAACTACAGAGTCCCCACTCTCAGACTCACCCTGACTTTTGCACATGAGATCATCTGGACCCCTTGCATGCCTGCCTTTTGAGTGGCTTCTGAGAGTGAAAGGAAGTACCATTAATTATTGGACAAAAACAGTGTTAAAACCCTGGACTTCCCAAAGCAAACAGGCAGGTGAGATTACATTCTTGATGTTCCTTCTTCTTTTTTTTTTTTTTTTTTTTAACTTTATTTTTTTTTTATTTTTTATTTTTTTTTTATTTTTTTATTTTTAATTTATTTATTATTATTATACTTTAAGTTGTAGGGTACATGTGCATAACGTGCAGGTTTGTTACATATGTATACTTGTGCCATGTTGGTGTGCTGCACCCATCAACTCGTCATTTACATCAGGTATGTTCCTTCTTCTTGACTTGCTCCTTGTTCCCTGCTCATTTTTAAATCCCAGAAATTCTTCAAAGCCTAGCTGAGCCAATACCTCTTCTATCATACTTTGTATATTAGAAAAGTAGACATTAAATATGTTAAAAAGTAAAGCAAAAATAGTCACTTCTAGGATAAAGTCTTGTTTTTCTAATATTTTGATATATTAGCAATTTTATCACTTGACAATTGGACATTTCTTACCATTAAACTCTTCTCAATTAATTGTACCTTTTGTGATACACTTAACTATGTGTGTAAAATTCAGGATCAAAGTCCCCATCTCCCCTAATAAGCAACATATAGATACCCTAGATATTATACATAATATAGTGCTTTGTAGGCCATGATAAAGGATTCAAAAGCAGGAAAAAGGAACCCTTTACTGTGGCCTTATAAAGCCCTATATTATTTGTCTACATCTGCTACTTCAAACCTTATTTGCTTCCATTTTCTATTTTATTCTCTACGCTCAAACCACATGGGCTTTCTTTCTGCTCCTCAGACATGCCTGTTTTTTTTCCTGCCTCCCTTAGAATATTTTCCCTTCTTCTCCTCTGTGCCTGCAATATCACTTCACCTACTCACCCCTGGTGTCCTTGGAGGTGAGCACCTTCTCATTACTCACCACGAAGACCCCACACACACTCTGTCCAAATAGTACACCATTTTACCAGGATCTTCCCACTCCCTTTTGTTTCTTTTATTGCACTTACAATAAATATTTTGCATCCTTACTCAGTAAACTTTGCTGAATGAGTATATAAACCCATGAATAAACTTCCCATAACTTTTCTTCTGACCTTTATCTCATACCAGAATTTATTATATGTAGTTGCCTTATCTCTCTATGTAAACAATGAGCTCTCTCAGGTCAGAGACCACCCCTAAAAACTCATAACACAGAATCTTCACAAGAACATGCATTTTAAATATTTATTACATTAATACATTAACATTATGTTAGTGACTGTTTAGAGCAGAACCATCAAAGCCATCTTTCTGGATCCTTATTTTTCAGGCAGATGTAGGCAGTCTCAAAAGGGGAATGATAGAGGATTCTTAAGAAAGTGATTAGTTTCTTCTTACCAGTCTGACTCTGGAATAAAAGTAATCTGTCAATTCATGCTGGTCCTGAAAGACACTTTTTTAGAGGTGAGTTCTTTTTTTTTTTTTTTTTTTTTGAGGCGGAGTGTAGCTCTGTCGCCCAGGCTGGAGTGCAGTGGCCGGATCTCAGCTCACTGCAAGCTCCGCCTCCCGGGTTCACGCCATTCTCCTGCCTCAGCCTCCCAAGTAGCTGGGACTACAGGCGCCCGCCACCTCGCCCGGCTAGTTTTTTGTATTTTTTAGTAGAGACAGGGTTTCACCGTGTGAACCAGGATGGTCTCGATCTCCTGACCTCGTGATCCGCCCGTCTCGGCCTCCCAAAGTGCTGGGATTACAGGCTTGAGCCACCGCGCCCGGCCCTAGAGGTGAGTTCTATCCCAATGCCTGTTCTGGTCAAAGGGATTCTTTGAATCTGTAAGACTGAAGTGACCATATCCTTGGATTACTCCTCCTTGCAGAAATCCTCCCTTGAGAATTAAGGCTTTGTTAGAATTCCTGAGACCATTGAGATCAGGAAAATCGTAATTTATTTGGTACCTTACATTTAGCTCACTAAGAGGAGTTTCTTGTGCTCCAATATCACTGCATTCTGCCAGTCAGTTCCTTGAGCAGCAGGCAGCAAGGTAAACAGCAAAATACCCTGTAGATCAGGATCCAGCCTCAGGCTTGCCTTGACTTTCTAGTTTGTTATATGAGACAAAATATGATTATCACATGTGAGTTTGACAGTTACCATTGAGCTGAACATTTGAGTCAATTCATTTCCTAAAGTTTAGTCTGGTAGAGTCAAAAAATCTTTCGTTTCCTTAAGAGTCAAAATGCAGATAACATTAACCTATTACAAGGTTTAAATAAGTTTGTAGGTGAGAAAATCCCTAGTGGTGTTGTAGGACATTGTGGATAGCCAATATATGTTTGTTTTTCTTTTCAGAGCTGTGGCAATGTTAGCACCAGGAGCAAGCAGCTGAATATATAAGCTCACATCAAAAAAACATATATATGATTTTATGGGGCTGAAGGAGTAGAGGGCAGCTGTAGCCCTCCTGTCTGTGATCTTAGTTCTCCAGATATGTTCATTACTGCTGACTGCCATAACTGTAGGCATGCTAGCTTTTGAGGCTAGCAGTGGTGGGGAGGGGCATATGCTGAGAAGAGATTGGATTAAAACTTTACAGACTCTGTTAATATTTCTGTATCTCTTCTATAATTATCAGTTCTATAGGACAAACACTTCTTGTTTTAAGCTATTATTTTTCTTTCTGTTTATGTAGCATCTCAATATGCTTGCTGCCCTGGAGTAAAGAAAGAGTGAGTCTAAGCCCTATGTAAACATAGGTAGGTGGTGATGAAAGGTTTTCGGTGATACTCTGAAGAAAACATCTGTCATGGCTAGTAGGGAAAAGTTTCTCTCCTGGCAAGCATATTTTCTGGGCCGTATGAAATAAGATGTGTGCTAACAAGTATAAGGCATTATGGGGAGCCCATATCCAGGCCTTAGCACTTCCTCCCATACTCTGCCCTTACACTTTTCCCAAACACGTCAATTTTGCAGACTTAGAGAAAAGGACTGCAAAAGGGCTTTTCAGGGCCCAAGAGAAATTCTGTAGCAGCTTCAATATCATATCAGTTTGCTGGTAAGCAACTGTGCTTGAAGCTTAGTTACAGAAGGGCACCAGTACACCCTTCCTCCCATATACTCTATCTCTTACAGATTCTCAGGCATCTCTGGTACTAGGGTTGTATTTTCCAGTATTGGTAGAGCATTCATTAAGTTGACAAAAATAAAGGATAGAAAGGGAAAAAGATCATTTGATAAGACATTGCAATATTTAAAAGGTCAATTTTCTGTGTCCTTCATTCCCCCTGGAAAATATTTGTTTTCCAGGTAACAGAAAGCTGTTTCTTTGATTAAAATGATTAATACAAATGTATATAGATATTATATATATTATTAATCATTTAGATATGATTTTAAAAGCCTCAGTTAACTATACTCTTCCCACTCTGGTTACACATATAAGCGCGCGCGCACACACACACACACACACACACACATACAACAAACACACACACATCAGACCCCTACAGAAAAACATACTCCATGTTTAAAAGGACCCATGGAGCCAAGTATTATGAGGCAGGATACAATTGATATTAGTACTATAATACCAAATATCTATGATCTAATATCATTTAGAAGATACTACATGGAAGATACTATGGAGCAATTACTTCTGCATTGCTGAGTCTGTGGAGTCTGGCTAAATATATTCAATCTGAACATTGCAAGAAGAAATGTGCATAGAGGTTTAAAAGAGGATGGTAATTTCAAAGAAAGGTATTTTCTTGTGATTGAAAAATGGTGTTCACAAAGGAGATGGCAGAAGATAGAACAGGTAAGCTAAACCAGTGTCAAATTAAAAAAGTCTAAAATGCCAGGATAAAATTGTTGAAGTTTAGGTAAACAAGATGGTTAGCCAAGACTTGTAAGTAAGCAGGAACTAATATGATCAAGTTTGATTTTCAAATGCTAAAAGTAGCAGCAGTATATATTTTCTGCCCCTGGCATTTATTGACCTTGAGTACATGCTGTAAATTTGGATGCCCTTTCGCACTGACACCAGCTATGTTCTAGTAAGCGGTTAGCCACTTTATAGGTCCTGATGGTGCTTACTTCTCAATCCGTTTGCCTGAAAAACAGCATAATGCTTCTGTCCAAAGTAAAACATTCCATATGACATTGTCTAGGGCCATATTGATCAGACTGCAACCATTGCCTTCCCAGTGGGCAGCATCTATACAATTCTGCAAGACCTTCTTCAGCAACCTTTTTAGCCTTTCGTTGTGTTGTTCTTGTTTTCCCCTCTCTGGCTTAGTCACTCCATTCAGAGCCCTGGGTCAGAGCTGACTGGGCATCCTCCTGCTGCCTCCTCCACAAACAAGATGTCCTCTCGGAAACTGATATTCCACTTTGAAAATTTCTTTCAAAAACAGGCATTTGGCCTATTGCTCCCTGTCAACTGGGACTCACTTGTGTTTGCTTTTCCATTATTGGTTGGCAGTTACGACTCACCCTTTCAACATCATAAGGCTCAGAAGTGATTCTGGCAATATCTACCGGGGGAAGATTTCTTTATTGTGATCCTCTTGCCCAGCTCACTGGCTGTCACCATTTTTTAATTGGTTTCATAGGTTTCTGTTCAACCTATCTTTCTTCCTGGGCCCTGTTCCAAACTTAAAGCATGCCGGTCTCAGACTTCATTAAGGCTTTTCTTTACAAGGATGCCTCTTCTTGAAATAGAAAACAGGACCCAGCTACCCTAAGACTCAGCATGCTACATAAAGTGATTTCAAAATACTATCCACAAACATGTTCTTGACAAATAGCTTTTGATTTGCTTATTACTTTATTTGGTATGTACTCAGAGCATTTTAATTTATCACTAATTTTAGGCTATTGAGCCTTCTTAGAAATAGGCTTTTTCTGTTTACATTAGTGAAAATGTTTTAATGGACTTAATTCCAGGTGGTCTGAACATTGCATTTCCTGGAAGAATATCATATTTATAGTGGAAAAGTCAAAATGATGACACATCACCTTATTGTACTATAATCATCCATGGTCCTGGGAACTCAGGCGCCATGTAGTTCTCAATGCAAAAAAGGATTATCAGGGCGGGCACTGTGGCTTATGCCTGTAATCTCAGCACTTCGAGAGGCCAAGGCAGATGGATCACAAGGTCAGGAGATTGAGACCATCCTGGCCAACATGGTGAAATCCTGTCTCTACTAAAATACAAAAAATTAACTGGGCATGGTGGTGCATGCCTGTAGTCCCAGCTACATGGGAGGATATGGCAGGGGAATTGATTAGACCCAGGAGGCAGAGGTTGCAGTGAATTCAGATCACACCACTGCACTCCAGCCTCGTGACAAAGCAAGACCCAAAAAATAAAAATAAAAAATAAAAAGGTTATCAAATGCTAGGTACTGTTTCTGAAGTACAAAATGAAATTATGTGTGTGAAGTAGTTAGCACAGAGCTTGCTGTTCAGAGGATGTTATTATTCTTATTTCTAAATTCAAATTTTCATAGATGAGAAGTTCCATACCAATTGAACTTTTTTCTTTGTAGTTCTACTTCTAGAAGCTTGTATGAGCTCTTGTTTTTGTTTCACTTAAAGTTCGGAGACTTTAATATGATATACCCTGTGAGTCTTTCCAATTGTGTGGAATTAAATAAGCCATTGCAATAGCAGATTCATTATTCATTTTTGTTATTTCTTATGTTTTCTCTTTGTAGAATTTATATAAGTAGATTTTTAAAAAATTATTGCCATTTTGACTTTACTGGGTCTACCCTCCACTTCCCTAATGTTTCCTTCATGATCGTTGTTACTTTATGGCATTATTTTGCATTTAAACTTTTGTGTCCGGAATTGGTGGGTTCTTGGTCTCGCTGACTTCAAGAATGAAGCCGCGGACCCTCGCGGTGTTACAGTTCTTAAAGATTGTGTGTCCAGAGTCTGTTCCTTCAGATGTTCAGATGTGTTTGGAGTTTCTTCCTTCTGGCGGGTCTGTGGTCTCGCTGGCTTCAGGAGTGAAGCCTCAGACTTTCGCGGTGAGCATTACAGCTCTTGAGGCAGCGCATCTAAAGTTGTTCATTCTTCCCGGTGGGTTTGTAGTCTCGCTGGCCTCAAGAGTGAAGCGGCAGACCTTCACAGTGAGTGTTACAGCTCATAAAGGCGACATGGACCCAAAGAGTGAGCAGCAGCAAGATTTATTGCAAAGAGCGAAAGAACATAGCTTCCACAGTGTAAGATGGGAACGCAGTGGGTTGCTGCTGGCTAGTTTGGGCAGCCTGCTTTTATTCCCTTATCTGGCCCCACCCACATCCTGCTGATTGGTCCATTTTACAGAGAGCTGATGGTCCATTTTGACAGAGTGCTGATTGGTGCATTTACAATCCCTGAGCTAGACACAGCCTGTTAGAAAAGTTCTCCAAGTCCCCACTAGGTTAGCTAGATACAGAGCACTGATTGGTGTATTTACAAAGCCTAAGCTAGACACAGAGTGCTGATTGGTGTATTTACAAACCTTGAACTAGACACAGGGTGCTGATTGGTGTATTTACAATCCCTTCGCTAGACATAAAGGTTCTCCAAGTCCCAGTTAGACCCAGGAGCCCAGCTGGCTTCACCTAGTGGAACCAGCACCAGGGCTGCAGGTGGAGCTGCCCGCCAGTTGAGCCTGGCGCACCCACACTCCTCAGCCCTTGGGCAGTCGATGGAACTCAGGCACTGAGGAGCAGGGGGCAGTGCTCTTTGGGGAGGCTTGGGCTGGGCAGGAGCCCACAGGGGCAGGGGAGTCTTGGGCATAGTGGACTGCAGGTCTGGAGCCCTGCCCCACAGGGAGGCAGCAGAGGCTGGGGAGAATTCCAGCACAGCCCCTGCAGGCAGGCTCTGCTGGGGGACCTAGTGCACCCTCTGCAGCTGCTGGCCCTGGTGCTAAGCCCCCACTGTCCAGGGCCTGCGGCAGTGGCCTGCGCTGCAAGTGCCAGGCCATCTGTGCCGGCACCCGTGGGAACTTGTGCTGGCCTGTGAGTGGCTGGTGTAGCCCTGGTTTCCGCCTGGGCCTCCCCATCACGTCTCCCCCTCTGCGACTCCCCCTCCGTGCCTCCCTACAAGCAGAGGGAGCAGGCTCCGGCCTCAGCCAGCCCAGAGAGGGGTTCCCACAGTGCAGTGGCAGACTGAAGTGCTCACGCTGGCACAGGATGCTAAGCGCACCGTCAGGACAAAGGCCCACAAGGAGCGGCAGGGCTTCCTAGTGGAAGAGGGGAGGCCCAGTTGGGCCGAGTTGGTGCCCCCGACCCGGGAAGGCTATGGTGGGCTCCCTAGAGGCCGGTCTCCTCTGGGCTTGGCTAGGGTCCTATGCTGGAAGTGGGGACAGACATTACAGAGGAGGAGCTGAGAGTGAGGGCTGCTAGCACGTTGTCACCTCTCACTTTCTGGACAAAAATTCTGATTTCAGCTATCTCTCTCTTTATTTAAGCTACTGAATTACTTTAGTTTGAGTTCCCCCAACAGAGGGACGGTGGCAAAATTTACTTATGTGAGGTTTATTTGGAAGATCTCTGGTGGTCCAGGTAGAGGCATGAGAAGTGAAATAAGGAAATGAACGAAACCCAGAGAGGGTGCATTCTCAAGCAAGTTAAAACTGTGGGCAACTAACTGGTGCTTATTCCACCACAGAACTCTGAGAAAGAACATACAAGTTAGCACATGCAAAGGTTGAACAACCTTGGCTATTTATACACCAGTTCCTCCCCAACCCCGCCCCAGTCACTAGTTGAGACTTGGAAAGCAGATTTCTTCCCTGTTCTATCCTAGGGTGGAAGGATCCCCAGGCCAGAGCAAGCCCTCAGGAGAAAAAGACAAATCAATGCTGATTGCATGGAGATACTAAGGCATGGGGATATGGGCAGAGTATCAACAAAATCTGTTACCATTTGTTTCAATGGGTGATGAGGAAATAGAATTAAAAACAAAAATCTTCTCTCAACCCAGAAAAACTCTACTTTCCAGAGAAAGTGAACACTTTTATTAGTGAACGAGCATTAAACCTGAATGTGATGCACATCGCAAGCAATCTACTAAGAGATCACAAAGACAAAAAGAAATCTCGCACTTTCATATAGCCAAGCAGATACAACCCATTACATACGTGTTTTCAAGGAAAACAGTAAGCAGGCTCCAGAAAGAATGTGACAGCACCATTTGTCAAACATAATTCACCCTAACTTTACCTGGCAATTGGGATGAGCATCTGGATTAGCTAATTGGCTTTATCCAAAGGAAAAACAAACTTCTTGTATCTTTATGGCAGGAACTAGTTTTGCAACTTGGAACAAGACATCCACCAAAGTTAGGCTCCTGTCCTTTGACAGAAAATGGGAGACAGGGATGCTATCTCCAGTGATGTTTACATTTTAAAGAGATGATTTCCTGAGCCCTTGGGAAAGACGTTACTAGGTCATAAACCTGACAAAAGGCCTATCTAGTCTCCAAAAGGATTTATATACATTTCAAAGGGAGGAGAAAGCACTTATAATTACAAGTTTTCTTTTTTTTTTTTTTTAATTTATTTATTATTATTAAACTTCAAGTTGTAGGGTACATGTGCACAACGTGCAGGTTTGCTACATATGTATACTTGTGCCATGTTGGTGTGCTGCACCCATCAACTCGTCATTTACATCAGGTATAACTCCCAATGCAATCCCTCCCCCCTCCCCCCTCCCCATGATAGGCCCCGGTGTGTGATGTTCCCCTTCCCGAGTCCAAGTGATCTCATTGTTCAGTTCCCACCTACGAGTGAGAACATGCGGTGTTTGGTTTTCTGTTCTTGTGATAGTTTGCTAAGAATGATGGTTTCCAGCTGCATCCATGTCCCTACAAAGGACACAAACTCATCCCTTTTTATGGCTGCATAGTATTCCATGGTGTATATGTGCCACATTTTCTTAATCCAATCTGTCACTGATGGACATTTGGGTTGATTCCAAGTCTTTGCTATTGTGAATAGTGCTGCAATAAACATACGTGTGCATGTGTCCTTATAGCAGCATAATTTATAATCCTTTGGGTATATACCCAGTAATGGGATGGCTGGGTCATATGGTACATCTAGTTCTAGATCCTTGAGGAATCGCCATACTGTTTTCCATAATGGTTGAACTAGTTTACAATCCCACCAACAGTGTAAAAGTGTTCCTATTTCTCCACATCCTCTCCAGCACCTGTTGTTTCCTGACTTTTGAATGATCGCCATTCTAACTGGTGTGAGATGGTATCATTGTGGTTTTGATTTGCATTTCTCTGATGGCCAGTGATGATGAGCATTTTTTCATGTGTCTGTTGGCTGTATGAATGTCTTCTTTTGAGAAATGTCTGTTCATATCCTTTGCCCACTTTTGGATGGGGTTGTTTGTTTTTTTCTTGTAAATTTGTTTGAGTTCTTTGTAGGTTCTGGATATTAGCCCTTTGTCAGATGAGTAGATTGCCAAAATTTTCTCCCATTCTGTAGGTTGCCTGCTCACTCTGATGGTAGTTTCTTTTGCTGTGCAGAAGCTCTTTAGTTTGATGAGATCCCATTTGTCAATTTTGGCTTTTGCTGCCGTTGCTTTTGGTGTTTTAGACATGAAGTCTTTGCCCATGCCTATGTCCTGAATGGTACTACCTAGGTTTTCCTCTAGGATTTTTATGGTATTAGGTCTAACATTTAAGTCTCTAATCCATCTTGAATTAATTTTCGTATAAGGAGTAAGGAAAGGATCCAGTTTCAGCTTTCTACTTATGGCTAGCCAGTTTTCCCAGCACCATTTATTAAATAGGGAATCCTTTCCCCATTTCTTGTTTCTCTCAGGTTTGTCAAAGATCAGATGGCTGTAGATGTGTGGTATTATTTCTGAGGACTCTGTTTTGTTCCATTGGTCTATATCTCTGTTTTGGTACCAGTACCATGCTGTTTTGGTTACTGTAGCCTTGTAGTATAGTTTGAAGTCAGGTAGCGTGATGCCTCCAGCTTTGTTCTTTTGACTTAGGATTGTCTTGGAGATGCGGGCTCTTTTTTGGTTCCATATGAACTTTAAAGCAGTTTTTTCCAATTCTGTGAAGAAGCTCATTGGTAGCTTGATGGGGATGACATTGAATCTATAAATTACCTTGGGCAGTATGGCCATTTTCACGATATTGATTCTTCCTATCCATGAGCATGGTATGTTCTTCCATTTGTTTGTGTCCTCTTTGATTTCACTGAGCAGTGGTTTGTAGTTCTCCTTGAAGAGGTCCTTTACATCCCTTGTAAGTTGGATTCCTAGGTATTTTATTCTCTTTGAAGCAATTGTGAATGGAAGTTCATTCCTGATTTGGCTCTCTGTTTGACTGTCACTGGTGTATAAGAATGCTTGTGATTTTTGCACATTAATTTTGTATCCTGAGACTTTGCTGAAGTTGCTGGTCAGCTTAAGGAGATTTTGGGCTGAGACAATGGGGTTTTCTACAATTACAAGTTTTCTAACATAAATGCTCTGAGAAAAAGGAGAGTGGGAAAATCTATTTTCAACAGAGATAATCTAGCCTCTGATTTTTAATTTGTATTTGTCCTTACATGGTAAATCATGTCTTTTAACACCATAAATTTTGTGTCTGCATTTTATATCCTCAACTGCTTTTAAAAATGTTTTTATTTCATCTTTTTCAAGTGTTCATCTTTTTCTTCCAGCAATTCAATTGACATGTGTTCAAATGGCATGTGTTCAAATGTTCTTTCTGATTTTCCTCTTTATGGCTGCTAGTATTAGTTACTGTTTTTATTTGTTAGTGTAGATATAGTTGTTGAAATACAATAGTGTAGGAATCCTTCAAAGAGTGGAAACCAAAGTGATTCTCACCCTTGTGGACCTGTGATGCTTCTCCTGATACCTTTGCTCTTCGATTTTTCTGATTTTTCCCAGTCTCAAAGGAAAAGTGTACTCAACCCGTTTCTTGGTTTCTTCTCAGCTTTTGAAGTCAGAGAGAACTAGAACGCTTACATGCACTTCCTCTGTGAGTCCAGAGATCTCTAAATGCCAGTTTCTTCCCAGCACCCACTCCCCACTTCCTATGTCTTTTCATTAGATTCCAACGCTGTTTGGCAAGTACCTCTGTAGTCTTAGACCAGTTTCTTCTACTGAACCCTAAGAAAGTCCATTTGTATCCAGTTGGAATTGAGAAAGAAAACATAAGAGAAGCTCATTGAGATAAGTGTACTCCCATATTTCCCTGTTCCATGAAACAAGTATTTGTAAGTACACTAATTAATAGGCAATTGAAATGTAGGAAAACAAGTCTCTCATATATTAATTCAGAGTGAAGACCTATAAAGTTTTCTCTAGATTCTGTTTGATCAAGATCAATTGCCTTCTTTTCCTTGATTAAACCGCTGTTCTTATTGTATCAAGACACTCTTTCACTGTTTGGACAACACCCTTTTATTATTTGAGGAATTTACCATCCTTGATATAGCCTAGAGTGTATGATTTAAGCTTCCTACTCTCTAGTAAACCCACAGACTACAAACTCAAGATAAGTAAACTTGTATTTGGCACTAATCACTTGTGTTTGGCACTAACCACTTCTCTGCATTCAGAATCCTTTGCTACTTTTTAAAATATCACCCTTGGTTCTGTTGATGTTTCTAGTACTTTCTGTGCCCTAAATGAATCTAGTGAGTATTGTATGGATGTGCAATTGTGAAAAGATTTCCCTTCTCATAGGTGACCATTTGGAGTATGGATGGCCTGATCCTGGAAGAATTCTTGCCGCATTTAATTCAAAGAGAGCAGGCATTTAGAAGTGAAGTGACAAGAGTTTGAAGGTGCTCTTTAGAATCTAGCTATTGCTTCTCTATCATGCATTTATATGCATCCATTTGTACAAAATCCTTTTGTGTGTGTAAATTTGGGACAATTAATTTGTTCTGGCATGAAAGAATTTCCACATATACCCATTTAAAAATGTCTTTAAATTGGGGATTCAGAACAATCCCATTCAGGCCAAGGTATAAATAATAAATGTGTGTTTATTTGAATTTCTTGATGGTAAAAGCTGTGCAGACAATAGACTTATTTATATCTGAAGAAGATTTATGTTAAAAGAAAGTACCCTGTGGCATCAAGAAGAAAAAACCTGCAAAAAGCACTTTAGTAAATTATAACTCTGAGGTAAAATATGACAGTAATAATTGCTAAAGCAAAAATAAAAGTATAAAACTTGCACATACAGTATATCATGCATTTTCAACTTTTTTTAATTTGGTTTATTCCTGTCATTGGAAGAGCTACGCCTGTGAGAATAATTGGGATTTTAGAAGTTTAATTATTTTGGTTCATATATAATTTAGCATATTGTTTTAAAACAAAGATACTTCCTATAATAATGTTTAGTAACAGTAATATTGGATTTGGTCTTGTGTTACTACCGTTATAACTACCCACATTTTATAAGTGAGGAATTAGAAGGCTGAAATAGTGGAGCTACTTGCCCAAGTTTATATACTATTAAGTGGAAAAGCTGGAATTTTAAATTCTGGCCATCATGAAATAGAAGCTATACTGTTAATTGCCATGATATGTGGTCCATGTTATGTGACCCATGTAACATATTGTAGACAATAACCCTAAAGTTTATTTGAAAGGTACAAATTCAAGAAAGTACATATGATTCTGTGGACTAAATGTTTGTGTCCCTCAAAATTCATATGTTGAATCCTTGATCCTCGATGTGATGGCATTTGGAGGTGGGGCCTTTGTGGGTATTTAAGTTTAGATGAGATCATAAGGGTGGAGCCCCGCATGGTGGGATTAGTACCCTTGTAAGAAGAGGTGCCAGAGCCCTCTCTCTTCTGCCATGTGTGGGAGGATACAAAAATAAGGTGACCTTTCTGCAAGCCAGGAAAAGAGCCCTTACCAGGAACAGAATCTGCTAGCATCTTGATTTTTGTTTTCCAGCCTTCAGAACTATGAAAAATAAATGTCTGTTGAATAAGCCGCTCAGTTTATATTTTGCAATAGCAACCTGACCAGACTAAGAAATATAGTGATGTTTATTTTTCCTTATCTTTCTAAAACACTTGAGCTTTTTGGTTTAGAATAATTTTCAAGTATATATTTCCTTCAAGTTATACATTTAAATTAACTTAATAACTAAACTAACATCAAACTGATACACTCTTTGTTATACCGCAGCAACATTTAATTGGAAACTTTTGTAGTTATATTATTTCAAGTGAATTTAATGTACAAAATAAACATTCATTAACATAAAAGTGTGACCTTGGCATAGGGCAGACCATTTTCAAACCCCTTGCTAAATGAATAACCACAACCAAGTTACTTAGCTTCTCTGAGAGAAAAACTAACCTTCTTTGAGTGTTTATACTATGCCAGGCACTGTACTTTCATCTATGTTACCTCATTTCATCTTTTCCTGAGAGGTCCACAGTCTCCCTGTTTTACAGATTAAGAAGCTAAAGCTTAAAAATTAAACAAGTTTCTTCAAACATCACAGATAGTAAATATCAGAGCTATTTTTTTTTTTTTTTTTTTTTGAGACGGAGTCTGGCTCTGTAGTCCGGGCTGGACTGCAGTGGCCAGATCTCAGCTCACTGCAAGCTCCGCCTCCCGGGTTCACGCCATTCTCCTGCCTCAGCCTCCCGAGTAGCTGGGACTACAGACGCCCGCCACCTCGCCCGGCTAATTTTTTGTATTTTTAGTAGAGACGGGGTTTCACCGTGTTAGCCAGGATGGTCTCGATCTCCTGACCTCGTGATCCGCCCGTCTCGGCCTCCCAAAGTGCTGGGATTACAGGCTTGAGCCACCGCGCCCGGCCAATATCAGAGCTATTAATTTAAATCTAGATTTCTCTGACTCCAAAATTCATTTTTAAGAAACCATATACTCTGGTGCTTCCAAAATCCACCCAATGTTTCTATGGTTCTATAAAGATTAAATTACATATGTACATAAAATATGCAGGAATGTCTTTACTGTAGATGCTTAAATAATCACATAAAAGTTGTCATTTATTTTTAATTTTGCTGGTCATGTATCATAGAAGACACTGTATTTGGATCGTAGTATTTTCTAATACTGAAGTTCTAAGCATCAGGATGCCTGTGAAGGGAAGTCACATGCCAAGTCATAAATTACTGAAGCTGTGAGAAACCTGAGACCCCATCATGTCTAATGTTGCCTACCGTTTTTGGTTTATTGGACTTACAGAACAGTATCGTCTCACCTGAAATTTTTACCTATAATGAGGTCCAACTTGAGCTGACGGTGTTGAATGCATAGGAAAGGATGCTCATTTTGATCCATGGCAGTCTCTGAAGTGCCTTTGGAACCCCTGTGACTCCCTATAACAACATTTGAAAATGTCCTCTTGGGTTCCCTCCTCTTCTTTTGCATATGAAGTAACGGGGAGCCACAGGAGCAAACTACTTGCTGCAGTTTCACACAGTTAGTAGTTCTAAGGCAGCTTTAACTTCTTCTGGTCCAGGCTCTTCCTGGACCCCGGGCAATGTAAGAATCTCTGCAGGAAAGGTTGATATTTGAAATATTGAAATTTGAGTTTTGAAATATTTGTTTCGATACACAGCGAGAAGTGAAAAAGAAATAATGGTCTTTAAAATTGTGGCAGTCGAGGCTAACCCATATTACTAAAACGTTTCCAGTCTTTGGGACCTTTCTCTTTGGACTCTAAAGATTCACAAGGTTGATTTACGGGTGAAAGAGTAAGCATCATATTTATACAGCTATTGTTTCTCCTAAAGTTGAAATATCCTAATTGAAACCTATGCAACTGCCCATACCATTATCCGGTGAAGTAACAAGCCATAGGAGAGACTAGGTGGGAGAAGCTATTGTCAAAAAAGTCACTTATCCTAATTTGTTCATGAGCACCACGGTAGTCTTTTGGATTACAACCTTCTATTGTTTGTTTATTTACACAGCCTGTGTTTGTGCTTACAATTGCAGAAAAAACATGTGATGTTGTGCATACTTTAACTGCATAGTTTTTTAATCATAAAATGAATTATAACTGAATCTGCGTATTTAATGCTGGCAGAAAAACTTCCTATTCTAACTTGGGTCCAGGTGGTTGGAGGCTTGCAAGTTAACAGACAATAGATGAACAGAGGATAAGACAAAATGTACTTACACAGGCATGTGGCAGTGGCTCAGTACTGAGTAGTTCACTGAATAGCCAGGGATAAAGTTTATATACCAAACTTTAGGGAAGGGGTGTTTTCAGGTTTTAATGAATGGATGGTTCTGATAAGCCTCGTTTACACAATATTTTGGAATGTCCTAGTGCCTAAGATCAGTTCTTCCCTGACTGGAGACCACTCCAGAGTTAGGGGTTGTGGTAGCTGACTTTGGCAAATATCTGTTTTAGTAAGATTAGGTTATGTTCAGAACATATTTTTTTTCTGCTTATTTAGCTCAACTGTTTTCACTTTAAAATAACATTTGTATGAACCCCTGGGGCTCCAAATGGGTCTCCACATTTTTCCCATCTGAAATTTCCCTAGAAATTTCACAAAAATAGCTAGGTTGATTGCTCTGGGGAGAAATTTCAGGTTAAAAATTATAAAATATGATATCTGTAAAAGGGAAACAGAAAAAGATTAATGATTGGAGCATAGGATGAATCCAGTTTTTAACTTCATAGTATAGCCCACTGAGAAGGGTTCTTGATGTTAGGCTCTAAGTATCTTAAAGGAGAACAGAAGTGGTATACCTGTAGTCATGGTTATTTTCTGGAGCATAGCATGGAAGGTGCAAGTGTTCTGGTGAAATTTTTGAGTGGCCCAAACTCTTTCAGCAATAAATCTTTTGGTGTTTACGTGAAATAAGAAAGCTTTTGTTACGGGATTTTGGGAAAGTGGCAGTTTTAATTCTCAGTGATTCCAAGTAAGGAGGGTGGTAGAAAAAGTAGAACTGTTGATTGATGACAAAATTAAGAAGATGGTAGTACCCAGTTACAAAGAGATGCAAGTAGCTAAAAAACAATAAAGATTAGAATCTAGTAACCTGTAAGAGTAGTTTATAGTTTTCCATTGAAACATAAACCTTGTCTTTACAGTACACCTGATTTTTAATCAATGATAATCAAAGGAAAATTATTCTTGTTTGCAAAACAAGTCCTGATTACATTTGATTTGGCTTCATTATAACCTAAGTGAAGCAATAATGATAACTGACCACATGGATCTTTTTAAGTTTCCTCTGCTGAAGTTTTTTATTAACATAAGGAATCTCAGATTGGACTTTTAAAAGTCTTCTCAGTGCTGTGAAACCAAGCCAAGAACCAACCACCTTACTTCACCTGGAGTACCTATAAATTTTTGTGAATTCCTCTCTTCTCGAGGTCCCCAGACTATCCCAAGTATCCTAAGCCCACCCAGAAGTGACCTTTGTTACTTATCTTAAAGGCTAGAAACCCTGTAATCTAGGTATCAGGCCAGTTTTTCCAAGAGACCTTTGTAAGCAGTGGCTCTATAAATTCAGTCTTAGCTCATGCCTATAATCCCAGCAATCTGGGAGGCCAAAGTTAGAGGAGCACTTGAGCCTCTCTTGAGCCTCTCTTGAGTTTGAGACCAGCCTGGACAACATAGTGAGACTTAGTCACTAAAAAAAAAAAAAAAAAAAAAAAGAAAGAAAAAAATGTTACTCTACTCTAAACTGCCTGATCATATCTGATTTGATGTACATAATTCTCAAATATGACATTCCAGTCCAAGCTATGGTTATATAATCAATGTTTCCAATTATTTCTTCATCACATTACCTAGGGTAAATTGTGGGGAAAAGAAAGATCAGACTGTTACTGTGTCTATATAGAAAGAAGTAGACATAAGAGACTCCATTTTGTTCTGTATTTGAGATGCTGTTAATCTGTGCCCCTACCCCCAACCTTGCCCTTGCAAGAGACATGTGCTGTGGTGACTCAAGGTGTAAAGGATTTTGGGCTGTGCAGGGTGTGCTTTGTTAAACAAGTGCCTGAAGGCAGTATGCTTGTGAAAAGTCATCACCATTCTCTTAATCTCAAGTACCCAGGGACACGTACACTGCTAAAGGTCGCAGGGACCTCTGCCTAGGAAAGCTACGTATTGTCCAAGGTTTCTCCCCATGTGATAGTCTGAAATATGGCCTCGTGTGAAGGGAAAGACCTGATCATCCCCCAGCCTGACACCCGTGAAGGGTCTGTGCTGAGGAGGACTAGTATAAGAGGAAAGAAGGCCTCTTGGCAGTTGAGATAGAGAAAAGCATCTGTTTCCTGCCTGTCCCTGGGCAATGGAACATCTCAGTGTAAAACCCGATTGTATGTTCTGTTTACTGAGAAAGGAGAAAACTGCCTTAGGGCTGAAGGTGGGACTTGCTAGCCTAGCGGCAATGCTGCTCTTTATGCACTAAAAAGGTTTATGGAGATGTTTGCATATGCATATCAAGGCACAGCACTTTTCCTTAAACTTATTCATGTCATGGAGATCTTTATTCATATTTCTTACTGCTGACCTTCTCCCTAGGATGATCCTATTATCCTGCCACTTCCCTTTTTCTAAGATGGGTTTATAAAATTATTGGACATACTGCTTCTGGAAGATGTGATTCCAAAGGGTCATCCCAAGTAGCAAATGACGATCACCACTGTGTCTTCCAAGGATAGTAGGGTCAATTAACTGCTGTTTTCTTCATTTTGTTGAGCTCCACCATGAGCTAGTCATGTCACTCTAGGTAATATCAATCAATAACCATATTATTTTGCTTAATACAGTTGAAAATTACTTGAGTTCCCTAGGAAATTCTAGGTGTAAGGAGAGGGTAACACAAAAATAACCACATAGGAATCAACATAGGAAGTGATAGAAAGGGACAGTGTCAAGAAATCTCTGATTTAATTATTTCATCGTGTGTGCCAAAACCAGTTGGCCCCAGAATGAACAAGCAGCTTGCACCTTAGCAGGACCCGAAGAGAAAATGAATGTTTACTACACCTCATGAGTGTATTTTCATTTAGTCTAGTTTTGCTTCTCCTCCCCAAACTGATAATTGGGCACTAAGAAAAGCTCTCAAGTCCTAGGTAGAGTTTGAAAGTATCCTTAGAGAAGTGAAGAGTGGATTTCCAGGCTACAAGGTGCTACTATCAGAAGGATTTAAGTAGGTGAAGGGCACATATACAGGAACGCAGGGATGCCTTTCTATCTCTTTCAGGGATCCTTCATCTTTTAAAACAATGCGCATTTCTGATCAGGTAAACACTCACATTAACATGGGTTATACAGTTAACTCACATGACATCAACAGCAAATTTGTTCTTTTTTAAATCCAGGTAAGGTCTATTCATGTCATGTCTCTAATCTCTACATAAAACCAAGAATTACATGTTTAGTTTTATTTTTTGAAATTTAGTGAAGTAACTGCTGGTTGTTTCTGTGAGGGGCAAGAAAGATAAAACATAATTAATGTTATTTAGGTAAACTTTTCCACCAACTTTTATATCTTCAAATTCTAAAAAATGCAAATCTGCTTACAAAATGAACTGAGTCCGGATCCAAATTTGGCTGAAGCTATTTAAGTCTTCTAACCGCAGTTTCATAATCTGAAACATGTGAATATGTACAAAATGATTTTGATTAAAGATGAAATGTATAAAGTACTTAGTATACATTAACAAAATATATGTATCATATATTGATTTGTGCTGCACCTGTACTGAATTAACCAGGTTTCAATAATGACTTGGGCACAATACTAGGAAAAGTCTCTTCCAATGGAAATGTATTAGGTTGGTGCAAAAGCAATTGCGGTTTTTGCCATTAAAAAGAATGCCATTAAAAGCAATTAATGGCAATTGCTTTTGCACCAACCTAGTATCATTGGTTAACCAGAAGTTATGTAGCCTATGCAAAATCAATGCTGGCAAAATGTTAAACAACTACCCTTTAATATTCCCCTATTAACTAACTAACTAACTAAATAAATAAATAAAGGCAGCAAGAGATAGAAAAGCTGTGGGTATGAGGCTTGCTGATAATCTGGGCTGGTGAGAACATAGACTTGGAAATAAGCCTTGACTTGTATAGTTAGCCTACTTTTTATCACAATCAAGTAACCTTCCTAACTTCTCAAAAAGTAGCTAGAAAGTTCTAGTTTTCTTAAAGAACACAGTGATAATCTTTCACTTACTATCTGCAAAATGCTAAACATCAAGCACAAAACAATTCTTTCCTTCCAGAAAGTAGTCATGTAGACTACAGTGTTAATGGCAATTCTGTGACTTATTTTCAGGGGTTTAGCATTTTCATTTAGCTGATTAAAATCTGTTGTAGATGATAATTATGGCAGTTTTTTAAAATCATTCAAACACTCAAAAATGATTTTAAAATGTTTAAATGGCTTGCAGCAGATTTTTATTTCTCAAAGGGTTTCTTTCTACTTATGGAAAATTTGCTTAAATTATACCCCTTTGTCATATTCTCAGTAAATGTTAAATCAATGTACAATGAGTGGATTTGTATTTCTAAAAATAACCTTTTTCACAGGAAGAAGAACTAAGGAAGAGTGGGGAAGCCAAATATGCCCACTTGAGTGATGAGCTTCATGTATTAATTGAAGTGTTTGCTCCACCTGGGGAAGCTTATTCACGTATGAGTCATGCATTGGAAGAGATTAAAAAATTCCTGGTTCCTGTAAGTGTTTTTCATTTTTTACAATGATGTTTCTTATCAGCTTCTATTTTAAAATGCACCTTTGATCTTCACTGACTTTTTAAAAGGAAACTCGTATTGCAAACCAATGATCTATCCATAGGTCGATACAAAGCTAAAATAAAATAGGATACCAAAACCGTTTAACACAGGACCTGGAATGTTGTCATATAGTGATGGTTTAACAGCAATATTTGTCATGCTGGTGTCATGCCAGGCACCAGTTCATAGTCATGAAGAGAAAGACATGTTTATAAACATAAATATATAATTGAAGTTGTAGACTTTTTTATTGCATCTTAATCACTTGAAAGGTTATCGTTTGCAATTTACAATTAATAGGGAAATTATTTCCTGGTATAGTGGAAAGGGAAAGAGATCAGATATGTAATAATTTGAAATAAGACAATGATATCATTTAAACTTATCAAATGTATTTTCATGTGATGGTATGCCAGGTGTTGGCTCATAATAAAACATAATATAAAATAATCAATATTAGTAAAGCCAGACATTTGTTGACTTTAAGCAAAAATTGGAAAAATAAACTCACTCTACTATGTGACGGCAACAGAGAATGTTTATTTAGTAGGGCAACAAATTCAGGGTTGCATACTGAGTAGAATTCTCTACTGATTTTCTAAGAAATAGAGGAAGGCTAAATGAATGAAGCTTTCCTAAAGGTTAACAATTTAGCATTCTAGGAAGAAGTCGTTCAAATAGAAATCTTGGCATCAGGCTTAGAGCTGGGAATAAGATAATTAGAAGAGAATGCTGAGTAAAGTTTTCAGGAGTGTCTGGCAGAGTCTTCAACAGAGAAAGCACGCAGCTAAGATAGATCTGCACAATGAAGAAACTGTAGATTTCTAAATAAGCAATAAACTAAGAGGAAATGGTGGGTAAGGTTCATTGATTGGCAGTGATTTTAAGAATGGGAAAAGAAAAATAAAACCAGAGAATTTCAAGAATTTAAAAGTATCAAGATCTAGTCACATAATCTGTTTGTATGTCCAGTTTAAAAATTAATTTCTCTCAAGACAAGATTATAGAATAATTGCAGACTGTTCTGATTATACCTTAACTTCATTTGCACGCTGAATTTCTGCACAATTTATTATCTGGTGCTCATCTGAACATCTCCCTAACTAGATCTCATATTTATTAAGAATGAGGATGCTATGTTTTCTTTTCCTTTTGCCTCCAAACTAAATGACTAGTGCTGTATTGTACAAGGAATTTTACTGTATTTAGTTCAGACCATACCTCTGGTAACATATATAGTACAGAAATGAGACTAGGACTGTACATTACTAGCACACTTCGTGACTTCAAGTCACTTAAATTCTCAAGGTTTCTGTTTATTCATCTTTAAAATGAAGATAGTTATCATTGACCAGCCTCTATCACAGTTATGGTGAATATTAAATGGGGTAATGCATATGAAAGGACTTAGAAAATTATAAAGCAGAATATTAATGTATGGTTTTAATATATTATGAAAAATATAATAGAAATATCTAGGGATGATTTTCTGCATAGTCATTAATTGATATGCATATACACATGCCATATATATATATATATATATATATGGCTTACTCTGTAGACTAAGTTAAAAATCCTTTATTAGAAATGTCAGTAATACATCTCACTTGCTCACTTCCTAGACATAATGATTCTTGTAATTATTTCATTTATATACTCTCCTCTGAAATATATACTGTGTAAGGATAGGGCTGGCTGGTAGTATCTCTTTTGGCCAACACTATATCCCCATCTTAGCATCATGCCTAGCACAATAAATATTTATTTGGTAGTTTGACTGATGGAATGATGGAATGGCTGACTAAAGGCATAAGGAGTGATGCAGGGGATAAAATAGCTATCCAGGTAAAATTTGGGGGCTAATAACCCACAATCAAGATGCACCATATATACAGACACAGTTGAAGAATGAAAATATTACCATGACTGGTGTGACATGGCCATACCTACCTCTATGATTTCATCTTGTATATCTAACTTCTTATCATTGCACTTCAGACATGCTGGCTTTTGTTCATTCAACAATCCAGGCTCACTGTTCATTAAGCGCCTGTGAAGATTTTTCTCCAAAGTGTTGACATGGCTGTTTCCTTAGCATCCAGCTGTCAGCTTAAATGTTAGCTTTGCAGAAAACTCTTCCCCAACCACACAATCTAAAGTAGCTGCCCCCTTTACCTTCTATCATACAGTCTTACTATATTTTGTACATAGTGTCACTAACCACTGTATTTAACATTATAATTCATTGTTCCATTATACCCTAGCCCTTTTCACTTATTTATTTTCCTCATAGCTCCTATCACCTTCAGATATTTTATGTGTGTGAGTGTGTGTGTGTGTGTGTGTATCTATCTTGCTTATTGTTGGTTTCTGTGCTAGAATATAAATGTCATGAGGGCTATTCTGATATGTCTCTCAATGTTTTATTAGTATATTTTCCCATCAATGAAAGTCATACATTTATCCCATTTGCCTTGCTTGCGTCAGCAGAAAGCAAAGAATGGGAGAACCGCCAGGGGCAAAAATGAACTGCCAGTGTTTTTTATTCTATGAAATCACTTGGTGATCTAAGTTTCTTTTGATATTTGGTATTAAAGCCCACAGAAATGCTAACTGTCTATACATTAACACTTATAAACATTGTAGATAAAGAATTCTAAGCAGTAAGAGGCATGCTAGAACAACAAAGAAGGCTAATATAGGGCAAGATTGGAATTCCACTGACATCTTGTTCTTCTACGAAAGGGAGTAATTTTCCGTGGTAGGACTTTTTACCTTCTTCTACCTCTTATATGTTATCCAGAATATACTCAACCTGCTGTATGTCCAGGAGTTGTAATTGTCCAAGATAACCAACTTTAGAACATAGAACTCCTTCTGAGCTGTCTGCATGCCTTATGATGTTGGTAAACAACCCAGTTTCAACATTTTAAGTAGATTGTTGAAGACAGAAGAATTATTATTGCCTTGGGGACAATTTCCAGCCTGTTGGTCTCCATTCACACACGGTAGCCATTTATTTATTTATTTATTTATTTATTTATTTATTTATTTATTTTTAAGATGGACTCTCTCTCTGTCACCCAGCCTGGAGTGTAATGGTGTGATCTCGGCTTACTGCAACCTCCACCTCCTGGGTTCAAGCGATTCTCCTGCCTCAGCCTCCCAAGTAGCTGAGATCACAGGCATGTGCCACCATGCTCGACTAATTTTTGTACTTTTAGTAGAGATGGGGTTTCACCATATTGTTCAGGCTAATCTTGAACTCCTGACCTCATGATCCACCCACCTCGGCCTCCCAAAGTGCTAGGATTACAGATGTAAGCCACTGCACCCAGACACACTATAGTCTTTTAAAAACAAGTAGAGTGTCAAGGATCAGTAAAATATCTTTAATTTGAACATTGCTAATTTTAAATCTCTAGTACTTTTGGGAGGTGAAGTATTAAAGTTTTCATTATATTTGATTATTTATCTTAAAAATACAGGTTAAAATTGTAAAATAAATTATTTGATGAGTAACGACAAACAGGATATAAAGTCCTAAACTAATATATGCTTCAATAATGTTGATGCACTCCTCTTCCCTTTATATTCCATAAAGAAGTAAACAAGTATTGCCACTATTATATTTTATACTATTTATTTCTTTCATAGTTCAGACACCAGGATTACCACATATGGTTGTGAGAGTTGTGTCTTGCGCAACTCTAGGGTTGACTTTTACACCATAGTTTGTGAATGTGCTCCCTAGGACCATGAACACAACTTCCCTATTTCTAATCCTTCTCAGTAAGTTACTTCAAAATAATGGCACTGTTTTATTTTCCTAAATTGGCTTATTCTCACCTTCATTTTAATTGAACTAATAAGTTTTACTAATGCTTAATTATTAACTCATGACTGAAACATAATACATTGTCTCGTAATTAGAAATTATGAAGTGTTAAATGAAATTCTGCTCATTGAATGTGTGTTTATATATTCTTTCATTAAAAAGAAGAAAGGAGGAGTTTTTGCACAGATAATTTGATTAGGTCATGGATAACAAATAGATTGTTTTTTTACCTATTCCAATAACTATCCTATTGACATAGTTAAGAGATTGTGATGTTCTTTTCTACCTTGGCCCATCATAGCCTAGAATCTTCCCAACACAGCATGTTACACAGCATTGCAATATTAGCAGAGTTGACAAAACTTGAAAAATTTTGCCATGCCAGGTTTAAGTCTTTAATGATTATCACTAGAGGTCTGTATAATTTAAAGAAAAGATATATATAACTTTTATACTTATGGAAACGTGTATGTGCATATGTGTATCTGTTACTAGACTCATATATAAGATTTTAAGTCGATTTAAGACAGAAAAAATATAGATCATTCCAGGTCCTTTCTTTCCTGCCTTAGTTGGATGTGTGTCTCGGTGACAACTGTGATTCTTGAAATGGGGCAATTAGGGTGTATTATCTCATTTCAAGTTTGAGATACTGGTAACACATCTAGGAAACCTACCAAGAGCCTGACTATGGAGGAAAAATAAAACCTTTTTCTTCTTTATGGCAAAAGAAAATGGAGGATATTCTTGCCTCCCTTCTTCAAACACTGTAATCCTAGCTCTGAAATTGGAAAATGACACTGATTACTAACAGCAATCATACTGGAAAGTAAGTAAATGTAAGGAAAAATAGAAAAGGGAAGCAGGGTATTTTCAGTCTAGTAGATAGATCTAAACTTTTGTACACTAAAAAAATTTTATAAAGTTTTAGAAGATGATAAATATAAAAATGTGTCCCTGAAATTGATGCCATAATTTGAGAAAAAGTGAAAATTTGATCAGTCTATTTTTTATTTTTCTTTTTGAGACAGAGTCTCGCTCTCTCACACAGGCTGGAATGCAGTGGCGTGATCTCAGCTCACTGCAACCTCCTCCCAGGTTCAAGTGATTCTCCTGCCTTAGCTGGGATTACAGGTGCATGCCACCATGCACAGCTAATTTCTGTATTTTTAGTAGAGATGGCCTTTTGCCATGTTGGCCAGTCTGGTCTTGAACTCCTGACCTCAGATGACCCACCTGCCTCAGCCTCCCAAAATGCTGGGATTACAGGCATCAGCTGCTGCACTCGGCTGATCAGTCTTTTATGCAAGTGAATATGTAGGGAAAACAATGTATTCAACTAAACCCCACCAGCCAGCAAAAGTAACTGATAAATGGCAAGACCTAAAAGGTGAGAGATGGCAGATACATTTTGTCTGACTGACAACAGGAGTTTAACATTTACAGCAATAATATCCTAAGAGTAAGAGAATGATTGGTTACAGAATTTAAAAACAAAGTTCAGGGTAGAGAGGGAAGCAGAATCCATAACCCAGATTTCATTCCTTCATTGTTATGGTTCTTAAAATGTTGTCAAGAGTTCCCTCATATTGCTATCGCAAAACCAATTAATTCCCTTTTCTTTCTTGTAACTAACCGTATTCTGATAGTGTGGTAGCTAATGGCAGTAAGCACAAAGCCACATGTATTTATCTAATTATTACTTGCTCAGAAATATTTCCAGTATTGCTATAGTGCTATAGCACTCTGATAATAGTCTGATTTTATTGCAAGACATCTGTAATCATCTATGGAGTATTTCTTCTTATCTGATAAGTTGTAATAGATAATACAGGCTTTCAACTTAGAAAAAAGTAAAATTCTTATTAGCTCTTGGAATAGAATAATAATAAGAATCATGATTATTATTATTATTGAAATCCAGGACTACTGTAGCATTGCTAATTGGTTGGCATAACTTGGAAGACAGATAAAAGAAGCAGTTGGCATAATAATGATATGTCAACACTGACCTGCAAATAGCTTTTAGATGAATGCAACTCAAAAAGACTCATGATTACTGGAGATTGAGCAGAAAAGGTGCTCAGTAATCAGAATCTGTTAAATAAGATTTATAGTTTTTATCTGAGAAAAGAATTGGAAATAAGTGAATAGATCATACTAATTAACATAACAAATATTTCTTGACACCAAATATATGCCAGGCACAATTTTGGCAATGTATGTTACGTGAGCCACTGACCTAGTAGAATTTAAGAACCAGAAAACTATTTCCAAAATGTAAAAGATAAAGATTATAAAGACTTATTTGAGAGCTACTGGAAATGGGAAACTGGATTGGATAGTAATGTGTTTAAGGAAGGAGGGTGGCAACAATAGAACAGGAAACACTGATCAAACAGAAAGTGATATTCCTAGGGTCAACGAAAATCAATTGCTCGCAAAGACCACCACCATACAAACAAGGGTAATTTATCTACTGAGACAGAGTAAAAGAGAGAAAGTGGAAGGGGGAGAGGAAGAGAGAGAGAAAGAGAGTTTGATTAGCCTCTTGAAAATATTGATAACCCACAGCCAAAGATTCTATTTCACAGTGAACATTTTAAAATACACCAATAAACACCTCCAGAGAAGAGCATACTTAAAAACTGATTTTTTAACAAAATTGTGTATTTCTGAAATGTATCTTCAACTTCTAGCAACTAGTTCTTACTTTTTAAAGAGCTAAGTAACATAAAACATTTTTTTGAATTGCCCTTCCTTGATTAACTGATCCCATTTTACTACTTTGAAACTCAGCAAGCTACAATGAAAAATGTATTGATTCCTCCAGACAGTATTTAAACTAGATAGCCAGGAAACTTCGGAGAATCCCTGTTCTACCAAAAATATAACTTCTATCTCATCTTTAGTATTTTTGTTGTTGTTGTTATTGTTCCCTTCCCATTCATTCCAAGCCAGTCTCTCTACATAGTGTATGTAAAGATGCATATGTAACAATGCCTTAAAATACAAGTACAAATGGCTTACTGGATGGTCTGTACTCAATGTGATACAAATAGGACTTGGCTTTATTTTTTGTAACAACTGTCATTCTCCCATTCTTATTCTTAATTGCGGCTTGAACAAATAACATAGTTTTCTACTCCTTCTATAAGAAGAGTCCTAATTTAGGCAATTGAGGTTTTAGGAAGCCCATTTATTTCCAATTTATAATTGCCATTTCAAATATAATTAAAAAACTCTTCTCCCACAGATTTAGAACAAAATTACAGCTTGGGGAGTAGCAGTGGGAAGAGGGCATGGTATACTCATCCATCTCCTTGTACAGTCACCAGCTTTGAGTGCTCCCGGAGCTTTGTGAAAAGGTCATGGAGAATGAGACTGGTCCATGATGAGAAAGTAGAACAAGAGAGGCATACCACTGGTCCTGTAGTAATCCGGTTGGCCTGGTTCGTCTGAGTCTTAATTTCAAATACTTTCCCCTGATGGGATATGTGAATGATAGCCCAGTAGAGTTGTTGCAAATCTTCAAATGGCTTTCTTCCTTTTAGCTCAGTGGACTCTTGGATGTGTTCAGGGTTCTCACAGTGAAGTGTTCTCTCTGAGTAATCTCGAAATGCTAGGCTACCATCTTCCTGCATCCAGTGTTGCATGCCAGCTTTGCTCTATGTACTTAACTTGGTCTTTTTGATTGAGAGCTGTAAGAATATTTTACCTTATCCTTAGAGTTCAGGCATTTTACCAAGATATGCTGTGGTTTTGCTCTTTTCTCATCAGCCCATCCTGGAAATAAAATGATGGGTTTTTTTAAAAATGCACTTGAAAGAGTCTGAAAATATGCAGTTATTTTTGAACTAATCATCTCTTTACTTTATTCATGCAAACAAGAAACTTTTCTTTAAATGACCCAATCAAGTAACATGGGAGTTCAATAATGAATTATTGATATATGATGATGGCAGTAATAGCACCATTTTTAATTAGTCAATCACCAGGATTGTATGATATTATATATGTAGATAAACATATATATATATATATATAGACGGCAATCACTTATGTTATTTCTATCTACATAACGAGTCAATTGTAATTTTCCCAAACTGTTTCCTTTTATATTGCTACTATTTCTCATATGTCCTTCATTCCCTTTCTTCATTTTCCCTGTTCTGAAGTTTAGAATTTTAGGGCTTGGCTTCTATAATATGGAAATTGTAGTTGCTCTCTTATACCAAGAATAATAACATCTTAAATTTTAAGAGATTTTATATGGTTGGTTTCAACCACACTTCTCATTTAGAATTCTACATCCTCCAACTAGTATTTATCTTTATTTAGGTCAAAATAAAATTTGAATACACAAATTCATATAATAATTTCACTCAATTTCACTGTTCTTGTCTGTTACCCATAGCATACTGAAGGGATTGAAAATGCCATCTGATGAAATTAGCAGATTTTTCCAACATAAATTACATTTGAACCCTCTTCTGTTCTTTTCTTCTTATTCCTAATCTACTACTTATTTGAGGAATTTGAAGCTTTTAGAAAGACAATTTATAAACCAGGATAGATATCAGAATCAGAGGAAATTTATTTTACAAGTGAAAAAAGAACATTTTACAAATAAAGGATATATGACTACTCTCCTTCAACCTATAAATAGACAAGTTATAGTTAGGATAAGATTTCGGTTAAAACTAGTCCTCATGCAAAGTATAGACATCTTTTTAGACCAGACACATTTTTACAGCAAAAGAAACTCACTGCATAAAACATAGTTTTATAATATCATTTGTTTAGAGAAGTGTACTGAATTGTTGTGATTAACAATTTGCTAGTAACTGTGCTTGTTAGTGATACAAGGAGAGTGACCTTTTCTCTAGAACCTAAATGATATCCTCACCAAAATGTGGCAAAACACAGGTCACTTCTTATAAGAATTGCATTATCAACCTTAGGTTCTATGAGCAACAATAATCTGTTATCCAAAAATTCTTTATTTAGATAAACTTGCTACCCTTGCGTTAAGCCCAATTCACTTTATCACAGAAAAGATCTTCTATGTAAAAGCTTTTATCTCAATACTTATGTGGATTAATTTCTATAATTATAGAACTGGAAGGGATACTTAAACTCAAAACAATTAACAGGTTTCTAAGGCAATTCAAATATTAACGTTTGGAAGAAAGTACTTGAAATTCATTCTTTTTTCTTTCTTTTATTTTTGTCAATCCTCTAAAGAATTTTCAGAAGCCATAGAGCTCCAAAGAGGGTTATTTGAAAACAACAGGTGGAATCTAACACTCATTTTACCAGTGAGGATACTAAAGGCCAGCATGGTTACTTAAACTGCCCAATGTCAGGCAACAAAAAACGGACTGATCGGATGCCTCCTCATCAAGGATATTATCAAAATATGCAGGCCCAAATATTGTAAGTTTTCTCACGCTGTATTGAAGGGCACTAAATAAGTAACTTGCAGGCGGCAATGGTTTGCGCAATTAGTGTTAGGCTTCTCTGTATTTAGAGAATCATATAATGCCCATTTCTGGTTACATAGACAACTCTGGACTTACTACCATTCAGTAGGCACTTACCAATATTATTTTTAGTGGTAACACAGGTACAATGTTTCCTACACATTCTTAGGTACTCATTAATTCAATAATATCTTCATAAGGCTATTCTGTTTGGGGACCTCTTTCTTGTTTTCACTTTCTTATTTTCATGGCAGAAACATATTATACCCATTGGTGAAATCACTTTGCGGTTGTTTTAAACATAGGCAAGGAGTATGTGACAGAACTGTGGTAGGTGTAGGGGCATGAAAATATCGTATGTTGGAATTATGCATTGCCAAACATTGTCAGGAATACTTATATCTAGAAGCAAGATGATGCCTTTTTACATTATAATGTGGTCATTCTCACAGTTAGTAAGAATGGTTAATAGTGCAGTGTACTGAAATATATTTAGAAACTAGATTTCAGAAGCAAAAGAGGGACTGGCATGGTAATGTGTATATATCATCGGTTATTCTCAGGAATAAAAGAAAACACTATTTAAATTACAGTAACATTCTAAAGCTTCAAGATCCTCTTCTCTTGTATGCTATACACTGTGAGGAGAGCAGAGGGAGGGAGCATATTTTCAGTATGTGTGTGTGTGTATATAAATAGGTGTATGCGTGTGTGTTTTTGTGTGTGTGTGCGTGTTTGTGTGTGTGTGTGTGTGTGTGTGTGTGTGTATTGAGAGAGAGAGAAAGGGCGAGAGAGAGAGAGAGAGATAAGGGAGATTCTCATGGAAATTTTAAGAGCAGGCAAAATAATAATATAGAGCCTCACAGAGAACAGTGAGTCCTAGACAGCGTAGGAAATCTAACAAATAACTTCAGCGTTAAAATAATCCACCTCTCTCTGTGTGCTTATTCACTTTCAGCCTCTTCCCAACCTGCTTGCTTACCTCCACTCTCCTTCCTTTGCTTCAGAGCATCTACACACTCCTGGTTTGGAACTCCTCTGAGGTTTTTTAATCTAGGTTTGCTGTAACAGCTCTTGCCCTCTCCTTTCCCCGCTG
Source organism: Chlorocebus sabaeus (assembly GCF_047675955.1). Taxonomy (NCBI): domain Eukaryota; kingdom Metazoa; phylum Chordata; class Mammalia; order Primates; family Cercopithecidae; genus Chlorocebus; species Chlorocebus sabaeus. Next base: position 61,749,203 of record NC_132920.1, on the reverse strand, counting down.
GCCCTTTATAACTCCTTTCAGCTACAGCCCACCCTGCTGCTTCTTGTTCTCATTCGTATCTATCTATCTATCTATCTATCTATCTATCTATCTATCTATCTATCATCTATCTATCTTCACAGCATCCAGCTTGGAAAATGGCTTACATTTCAAAGCACTTTCAAATAAATTAAAGTTTTTTTCTCTCAAATTTCACAGATAAACTATGATTTACTGTTATAAAGTATTTCATTTTTTAATTTGTTTTATTATTTCCTTCGTTTTAAGTCTAAAATTTCAGTGGGCTCATTTATCCTTTTTTTTTTTTTTTTTTTTTTTTGTAGACATAGTAGAAAGAAATCCTACTCCAATCTAATAATTTAAACATGGCACACAATTGTAATTTCATGTGTCTTGTTATATGTGTATGACTTGAAATGAACAGGATAATTTTAAAATTATAAAGGAAACTACCACAATTCTATTTTTCTTTAAAATTTATCTCAGCTCAAAATATACTTAATTTTTATAGATCTGTGTATAAAACTATCCCCTTCATTTATTAAACATAATTAGGAATTTTAAAATAAATCAACCAAATGTTTTTAGTTTAAACTAGCTTCTTTTTTAGAATTGTAAATATATGAATGAATGAGCATTTCTGACTATTGTACTGTTTAAGGAGAGGTTTCCTTTAAGTGCATGATAGGGAGAGGCAGAAAAAAAAAGGAAAATAAAAAGAAATTTCTGAGCCAGGAAACTAACCTTATTCTAATGGTTTTATGGAAGCTTAAGGCTCTCAAAACCCATATTCCAAAAAAATAATAATAATAACAAAGTTACAGTTAGAAGTGAGGATAGTTTTGGGGTACTGTGGAATGCCATGTGATTAGTGACAGCATGAAGAACTTGAAGAACTGGGCTGCTGGATTTTGGCTTCTTAAGATATTGTGTAATTTGTATTTTCCGTGGTCAAGTAGATCAATGATCACTTAGAGATCACTTTCAAAACGAGAAGAAACCTCTAGATTCTCTACCCAGAAAGATGCGCATGCACATTATCATGTCCCCCAGACAACAGAGGTCCAGGGAATTCACATTCATGGATCAAAGATGAAGGAGACTTTCACTAGAGGCATCACAGTCATAGTATGGGAGAAAGAAATATTAAAATGCATAACTAAAATTGCATTAAAATGCTAAATTTACTTCATATTAGAAAATTAAATGATCTGTATTGAAAAGCACAGGTCATTTTGCCTCAAACTATCCGAAGATAGTTATAATAGAAAAGTACATTTTCTTACAGTTATCTTCTTAAATGAATGAGTATTTTATCTTACAATAAGATAATTTTACTATCAAACTGTAATTCATTACCTTCCAGTGTAATTCTCATTTTCAGATTTCATTTTAAGCATGAAACAAATTCTACATCAATTATAGTACGGTTAGAATGTACTGCATCCAGATATTTATTTTCCCCAGATATCAATCATAACACTTGATCTGCAGGAGCAAGAATGAGAGTCGGTATACTGTGAATAATAGGAGGCTTTTCTGCCTGTTGCTGACTGACCCTAAACTTCTTATCTAAGTAATAAAATTAAGAAATGTAGCTCATTATAAAGAATACACACAAAGGTGAGGAAACTTGACTATGGAATGTCTATTATATTTTAAATTAACTTATTGCAGTCACTCAAACATCTCCTTCCAATTTAAGTGACTTTCTAAACATTATTCATCAAAATATCAGTAGTCCCATATCTCTCTACTCTCCTCTGCAAGAAAATGCCTTAACTTATCCTCTAAAGTAGAACAACTTTACTGTAGTCCAGAATCTCCGTATCTATAAATCGTACATACTATTTATTTCTGATTCTTTGGAAATAAAAAATAACTAAAATATTATTTAAAAAAAGAAATACTACCATGTATTGGTAACCAGAGTGACTCTTCTTAGAATAACAGATTTTTCACTACCTAACTCTCAACCAATCTGGAAAATATCTACCCTCTCTTGCTTTTCAATCCCCATTTGCCTCCACTGATCATGCAGTTTTCGGAGATAAGAAGAAGAAATTGCAGGGAATAATGGTGACCCGAAAACTACACGTCTCTCCAAACCCCACCTGACTTTTGTCATGTGGTAAATACTTAGCGATCAGGAAAGAGCAGGGCACCTAATACCTGCCTATCTCCTTCCCAGTCCTAGCGGTGGGCCATACCTGCAGCAGTCTAGACTGGATCCTTTTGCCTCTTTCTAAGACTTTCAAGCTTCCGGACACATACATAAAGGCTATAATTGATTTGTAAGTAGGGGAAGCAGATGTTTCAAGTGCCCTGAAATTGGCCCCTGGCACGTGGCAAACCATAAGCCCTCCCAGAACGGAGTGGAAAATCTCTCTGGACTCTTGTCACTGGAATTTAGTATTTCCCCTTTAATTTTTTACGTCTCAACCCTAGGAAGCCAACATCAAACTCCCCTTTTCCAAAAAGCAACAGAACTTCATTTACATTCACCCAAGTGCAAAGATGAACAAATTCTGTACAACATACATCAATATTCATGAATACACACGTATACTGAAATATAAAGTGAAGCATTAAAATATCTAAATATTTCTGGGTATACAGATGTTTACCCATGTGTAGAACAAAATGTACAGATATTTGACTAAAGTATTTTTTATCCTGTTGGCAGACTCTATTTTTGCCTAAACACCTGTGTGGAAATCTGTTTAAGTGCTTTTCCTTTAGAACACATTTCTGTCACTGCTATTTGGCTCATTCATCTGTTATTTATGTTACAACTCAAATGTCAGAATCACTTGAAAGCTAGACCAAGACAATGATTCCTCAATTTATTTTTTTAGATAACTCAGTATCTGTAAATCACATTAGCTAATTAAATTCGTCAAGTGTTACTTTAAAATAATTCAAAAATCAAGTCACAAGTAATAACAGGCTTTTAATTTCAAGGAGAAAAAAACCTTATTTTTTAGAAATAGTCAATTTGCTTTCATAAATTAAAAATTTGACTGGTAAATACACTAGTGCACATCTAATATGCTGGGGAGACATATAAGTTGACAGCGAATATGCTATTTGCAAATGTGTTTCTCTTCACTCCCTCATGAAATGCAGCTTCCTGAAGTCAGAAATCAAAGCTCGATTATACTTTATAAGCCCCATGCTGCCTGATGCGATTGCATATGCCGTCATTCTCAATAAATATCGACTGATGAACACAGCCTCTTACAATGTGAACAGGCTAAAAATGTTTAAATGAATTTTTGCATTAGCCAGAAATTATTCTACAACATATATATGTGTGGGCTCCTAGAGAGCAGCATTATTCCTCTATAGCACCAATTGATACGACAAACTATAAGTGATAAATCTTGGCTTCAAGCTCGATTTTTTTCTGTAAGTGAACTTGTGGTGATGAGCTGCAGTGCAAGGAGGTTCGATATTTTGTATTGCGGTATATTCAGAGGGAAAGAAGTATATGTCTTTAGATGTCATTACACTTCATAAAGTCAACTGAAAATCAGAATTAAAGTTGATCATTCCTTTGGGCACAAGTTGAGAATCTTAAAAGTTGTCTTTTTGTTATGGAAAACCTCCTTTAAACCTTAGGTGTAAAGGAAGAAACAATATTTTCCTCAGCTTACTTTTTAAAATATGGCTAAGAAATTATTCTAATTTATAGATCAGAGAAGTTATCTCCTTTAGATATTGAGAAGAAACCTTTCACTTGGATTTATTGGGCCCCCATACAGGATTGGGCATCAAACTGGGGGGGATGAAGAGAAACCCTTGTGAGGTTCTGCAGGCTACGTGTCCCAGTTAGACTGTGTTGGGGAATTTTCCTTAATTTAGATTGGGTTAGGACATCATTTCCCAAAATACTATGTAGAACACTTATTTCACACATTGGTCTCTTGAAAAAGAAAAAGTGAGAGGGCCCCTGTACTCAATTAAATTAGAAAATACTGTGTTCAGTATTCCCCTTTCATGGAGTCACAGCTGTAATTACCATGTAAAGGCTCTGAGGAGTCCTGCAGCGAAGAAGTTAAACTTTTTCAATCCGATATTTACATATTTATTTGGACAAGTGGTCCTTGTTTAGGAAGTTATCTAACTTCGTCTCAACATACTTTAGAGATTGTTATATGAGAGCAGCATTTCAGCTTTTGCAAAGTGGGTTAGTTCTTAAAACAATAGCGTTTCCCTCATTCTGAAATTTCTGTATCCTCAGGTATTTTCTTAGACTGCTAAAATGTAATTGTTCATGTTTTCATAGCATATTCCATATCACTAAATGCCATAATTTATAATTACATTAAACCAGGAGTTTATCTCATGCTTAGAACATAGCCTTAGGTAACCAAATGGATTTGGAATATTATCTGCATTGCATATATTTGTGATGGCACCCTTAACTCCTTGCAATCATGTTTACTGCCATATTTTATTTCACTATTAAATAGTAACCAGCTTATGTGGTGTTTGGTAGTGAATAAGTCTGCTGCTGTCAGTGTGTGAAATAAAAACAGAATGGTCAGCACAAATATTTAACATTGAGACTCATTTCCTTTTAATCATGCATGCTTACCAGTGAAGACCTATTCACACATTTGCTATCACATACAATGTAAATTCATTTCTCTTTTTAGTAACTGCAAATCTGAGCTTCCAGAGCCAAAATCCCACATTGAGAGTTGGTGGAACAAAGGTTCTAAATCTGATTTGTATAAAATTCACATGATATTTTATTGTTACCCCTATGAGTAGCCTGGCCTAGACTACAGTCATGACTACCTAATTTTTGTCAGAAAGCAAAGATGAAAATTGATAATGAAAATGATCACTTTTGACAGATATCCTCCAAATTTATTTATCCTAATTTATTTATTGTAAGCATCTTCTAACTACAAAAAGAACTCCCCAAATTTTACAAGTTTAATGTTGAAAAAGTTAGTGGATCTTCTACAGCGTAGCAGTTGTACTTTGTGTTAGTTGAAAGGTCACATGCAAATATAGTATCAAGGAAATACCTTTGCAAAACCTTGACCACTCCCACACACACAAAAATACAATCACTTAGAGTGTGCAGTCCATAGATTGGGAACTACTGAAATGCAGCACAGATCTGCAGGCCACACATACGATTTTGTACGTGTGTTAGAGCAGCAAGTTTTTGAGAATATTATTGGTTGTGCCCACAGTTACTGCTTCATCACAGGCTGATCAAGAGGAGAAGTCGTGTTTCTTTCTACTGAAGCAGGAGCCTAGGGAAACCAGCTTTTTAGAACCTAACCATGAACTTTCAAAGCATATGGTTATACTTTTGATTGGCAATACAATAGAACTGCCATTCAGCTTCTGCCAGAGATTTTAAACCCATTCAGCTGCCCAATTTCTATCAAAGCTTACTTGTGAGAAATAGTGTTTATTGAAGATTGCCTGTAACATTTACCTGCCTTTAGAGCATGAATTCACTCATGCATTACCTTTCCTAGTGTATTTTTCACGGAACACAGGTTCTTGTTGGTTCTCTATAATATATATATGTGTGTGTGTATATATATATATATATATAAAATATATAGATAGATATAGATATATAAATATATATATTTATATATATAAAACCATATAAAATATGCTATTGTATTTATTATATGGTCCGTACATAGTCTATTTTAAACACATCTGACAGAATAATCCTGTTTAAACTGTAATCCAGATCATGTCAGTCCTGTTCTTAAAGCCCCACACTGGCTCTCTCCTTCATGCTGAGTGAAAGCTATAGAAATTATAATGGCCTTGTATGATTTTGCCCACCCAACAGCTTCTCTTTGACCTCATGTGCCATGGTCTTCCCTTTTTTCCCTCTGGTCACTCGAACCTTTTCATTGTGCCCTGCGCAAGTCAGACTTGCTCTCTCTCTAGAGTCTTTGAACGAACCCTCAGTATGAAAGCCTCCCCACAAGTCTCCAGTTCAGCACTTCAGCTTTTTCAAATCTTTGTTCAAATGTCGTTCTTTCTAATAAGGCCTTTCCAACAACCCTACTTAAAACATCTTGCTTCCCCTGCCAGCACTCCTGATTCCCCTTGCCCTGTAGTATTGTCTCTTTTCTTTCTCCCCTTCCTTCCTTCCTTCCTTCCTTCCTTCCTTCCTTCCTTCCTTCCTTCCTTCCTTCCTTCTTTCCTTCCTTCCTTCCTTCCTTTCTTTTCTTTTCTTTTCTTTTCTTTTCTTTTCTTTTCTTTTCTTTCTTTCTTTTCTTTTCTTTTCTTTCTTTCTTTCTTTCTTTCTTTCTTTCTTTCTTTCTTTCTTTCTTTCTTTCTTTCTTTCTCTTTCTTTCTTTCTTCTTTCTTTCTTTCTTTTCTTTCTTCTCTTTCTCTTTCTTTCTCTCTTTCTCTCTTTCTTTCTTTCTTTCTTTCTTTCTTTCTTTCTTTCTTTCTTTCTTTCTTTTTGTCTTTCTTGCTTTTTCTTTCTTTCCTTCTTTCCTTCTTTCACACGCATCACCTTCTAAACCACCTTACAATAAGCTTAATTATTGCTGTTGTTTATTATCTGTCTCCCCTACTAAAATGTACAATCCATTTTTTTATTGGATGTTTTATTCATTGACTGTCATCAGAGATAAGAAAAATCCCTGGCCATAGTAAGCACTCAGTGAATAATTGCTGGCTTAGTACATGAATGAAAGTTTATTGTAAGGTTATTGTTGCAACATAGTATAATGCTCACTTTCTTGGGATCTCATGAGGAAAATTTCTCTCAGGTTTCTCTTTATCCATACAAGTCTCACTTCTAAGCTGTGGACTGACTTCAGTCTGGGCTGGGGGAAAAAGGAAGGGAAAAAAGTGATAAACTGAACACTACTTCAATTGTATTATAAATTGTGATTTCTACTCCCCAATCTGCATAATAGTCTTTACTTTTTAGTATCTTCAAATAACTGCTTCATGTACTCAGTGCATAGAACATCGTGGAGTATGCTTATTTCATCTTACCCTGAATACAATAACTTATTGGAATTCTACTGTTTACCTCACGAAGATTAAGCCTTTAATCTCAAAATTTGCTCCCAAATGTACATAATGTCTATCAAAAAAAAATTTATGTATAAGGAGAAAAATTGGTCATTTTCACACAGCAAATTTGTTAAAATGCTTAGAATAATCTATCTGTTACTGAATTTCGAGTTTTGTTAATGGAGGCATTCTGCTTTTTGTTGAAATGTTACAAATACGACCTTTTGTGCTTATGTTATAAAACCCATCCCTATAAGCTAGTCATGTTTTTATTAATCTAAGGATCAATATGTTTATTGCTTCTGAAATATTTCATTTTATTTCACCACAGTATTGTGGTCATACATAATTGTAATAGTTAGTAATTGGTTAGTTGAGTGTAAAAATTGCCCCTGCACCAATCAGATGCAATTTTTTCCTATGTTGCTTTAAAAATATAAATTAGAAAAATATTTAACACTCTTATTTGTAACTGCTCCAAAAGGATCAGGGCTCATGGTTTTTTTAATAAATCTTTCTTAGAATTGGGCAGTTTTTGATACTTATCTCAATATCAATAGAAAGAGACAGATTACTAGATTAAGGACAAAAGAATAAGTACTATGAGCCCAGGTGGAGAAGCAGGTTGTATGGTGCAGATTAGCTCAAATAGGGGGTTTTAAGGTGGGTACTTTCTGAGCCCTGGGGCTCATCACAGAGACCGTGAAGCCAAGCAAGTGCCTGAAAACTACAGGGAAATATTTGGCGAGAAGGGACAAGATATTAAGTGCAAATTCTAAACTTTACATTTCATCGACCAGTCTTGATAGTGATGCAATGTTTTCTGAAACAGAGGATTCTTATTTATTTATTTTCTTAAATGAAATCAGAACCAAGCCTTGAGTTCATTGAAAAGGAAAAACACCTAGCTAGAATTTAGGAGCACAGAGGCAGGGAGCCAAGAATTTCTAACAGAAGCATTTAAGCATATTTAATATCTTATTGTAGAGCTAAGATTTACTTTGTTATTAGAAATTTTCTATGAATATGGCTGCCATTGAATGCAGACTTAACTTTGTCATGAATCTAATATTGTATTGCATTTTACCTAACCCATAACTGTCTTCATATTTTGCTTGTACTTAGCAGAGTCTACTTTCTGTTGCATTTTATATTCTATTCTTGGTCTTGTTATATAATTAAGAATAGTAGACGTATCAAGAAACAAGACTATATAATCTCATGAAACCCTTAATTGACTTACCTATTAACTTTTTCAATTTCCCTGCAGAAATTGTTTCTATCGATATTTTAATTTCATGTGAGCCGAATGACAGGAAGTAAAGAGATTTCAGCAGATGGTTGCCACAAACTACATAGTACATTTCAGAATTGGTCTACGAAATTCTGCAGCTTGGCAGTGTGTGGTGGATCATTTTACTGCCTGTTAATGCCAAAAGAAATCTGGCTGAAACGTGTGTGTTGTTCCATTTAATTTATTCTCTGACTTCATTAAGAGCTACCAGACTTGATTTACTTGTGTCTGATGTATCCATAAAATTTAAATTCAAGAAGTTTCACAAGTCAATGTTTCCCATTTGTCTTAAATGAAATTTCATGACATCTAAGATTCAAACTTCAAAGAAACCACTGATAGCTTTAAATATTCTTCTCAATAGGCAGTCTGTAAACACAGGTGGCAAGTGATGTGGTAACTAAGAGTACGCCCTTTATTTTTTAACCTAAATCAATATTTTCTATTCTTAACAATCTCATCCAATAACTCCTTGTGAAGTAGAAGGCAATGTTACCTGCTGATTGTGAAGGCGGAGAAACTGGGCTGGAAACAGGGAAAGATGTGTAAAACATTTAAACATTGTGGACAATAGAAGAAACTAGGCAAACACGAAAACGTTTGAAGAACAGACGTTGAAGTGACACCAATTGAGGTTGTAGTGGCACCATTGATACTGAAGTGCATTGCTCTGCAGCATTGTCTCTCCCTCTCACTGACCACAGCAATCTAAGGATGGATACTAAGCAACAGAGATTTGGATTGACTCCGAGTGGGTTTGTGTCAGGCTGGTTTGATGTAGGAATGAGGAGCCCAGAGAATTGAAGGCATTGTCAAGGGCATAGATTGAATTATAGATCAGAGGGTCAAAGCTCAACAGAGCAGAGAATAAAGACAGAAGACAGGAGGGCTACAACAGAAAAATAAGACATTAGCTGAAATAGAGTATTTTATGTAAGCTCAGGTTCTGTAGAGTAAGAATATTTAAGACAGAGTTGGCACAATTATGTAAACAAGGCTCATGGTGTTCAAAAGTAAATATTTAAGAAGTGAAACAATTCCGAGTGGTGCAAATTCAAGGGTGTGATGATTACAATGGATCACTGAAGTGGAATACAGAGAAATATCACTGTTGGTGAGAGGAAAATTATTATATCAGTGAATAGTTTGTTAGAATAAACCAAACTTTAAAATCACAAATGAATGAAATTACCTCCAGGCAGCTTACAGAAAGCAGCATGAAGGGTGGCCAAATGGCCTTCTCTTCAAGGGTGTGGGCATTTTTATCCCACAAACAGGAAAGTAATTATATGGAAGCAACATTGATGATGAGAGGGGTACCTGCTCTGCTTCTTGACCCTGACAGATACAAGATATGCAGAAACAGCATGTACTAACTGGACTGCAAAGAAGCCACAGTTAAGAAAATGGAAATTGTGTCCACCAAGAATTTAAGAATAGAAAGGATATTGTTGTGTGTGTCTTCTGTTACACCATAGAACGGGAGTACAGAGAACAGAGGGAAATGGTTTAGATGTCAGTAGAGAAATAAGTTGCTGGATTAGAGACTAGGTCAATCAGAACTTTATGAATGAGAATAGAGGATAAAAGTAAATTATGATGATGATGATGATGATGATGATGATAATGATGAAAACCAACAACTATGGAATGTTTGCTATGTGTAAGGTGCTATTCTAAGCAACTTAACTCAGACCTGAAAAAATCTAATGAGATATTATTTTTTTTGCATTTTAAAATGTATTTAAGACTTTCAGTGTTTTGAGTCACACAGCTTGATATGTGGAGAAGCCGAAAAGATTGGTGGAGTTTAATTTTGTTCAGTGGCCAAGAATATAGGGGTGTGTAGAGAATGGAGAATTTACCTGGTCTCATTTTTTAAACACTAGACTGATTAGCCCCTCATGGGCTTTTCTCTGTGCGTATGTGAAGAGTGAGGGAAGGGAGATTGGTGTTGTTCTGTGATTTGTTTCCTGAGTGCTCACAGTGGCTCTGACAGTGGCTGTAATGTTTAGTATCCTGGAGAAGTAAAAAAAGATGTACTGGCTGAAGGTGTTTGAGATGACCGAATGAAACACCACAACTGTGTCCCATGAAATCAAAGAGAAAAAAGGGTTGTGTCTTCAATTGTGTCAGTGAATCTTGAGATGTTTATCAGTTTACCCCCTATGATGTCTTTTAAGTGTACTAGTTGATGGTGCACAGTAAAACCAAGTCACTAACATGGGTTCATGAGAATCAGAATTACATATGCTGGAAAAAAATTACATATACTGGTGTGCTATGCTTTGAAAATAAATTAAAAGTGTCTGGGTTTTTTTTTTTTTTTTTTTTTTTTTGACATGGAGTCTTGCTCTGTCACCAGACTGGAGTGCAGTGGTGTGATCTTGGCTCACTGCAACCTCCGCCTCCCGGGTTCAAGTGATTCTCCTGCCTCAGCCTCCTCAGTAGCTGGGACAACAGACACATACTACCATGCCCAGATGATTTTTGTAGTTTTGGTAGAGGTGGGGTTTCACCATGTTGGCCAGGATGGTCTCGATATGTATGAAATCTATAGCTAGACTTCTGCATTCAAATTCTTGCTCCTTTGCTTACTAGCTGTAGCTATGGGCAAAGTTAACTCTTTTGTGTCTCAGCTTCATAATCTCTAATTGAATAATCTATAATTCAATAAGAAGATAATTAGATAATTATAGTGCTGACCTCATAGGATCATTCTGAGCATTGAAATACATGATTGGTACTTGAAAATGTTCATTAAATGCTAGTGGTTGTATTCTCTCTCTCTCTCTCTCACTGTGTGTGTGTGTGTGTGTGTGTATTTAAATTTTCTAAGACAGTTTATTTATTTTATATATAAAATATATAAATTGTCTAAGACAGTTTATGTATTGAATTTAAACCAAGACAGTTCCAGACCTTGGCAGGTGCTTCTGGAAACAATGACATACTGCTGAAGCATATTTCTCGGTGTTATGCTTGGTGGCACTCTGAGATGCCTGTGGAGCCTCCCTCTGCCAGAATATTTCTCTGTTACTATTTGACAGACCTTGATTTTGTGGCGACATTGTCCTGATGTCTTGTTTATTCACTTGTCGTGTTTCTATCACCATCTGTTTCCTTTCCTGGTCTCTTTTTCTCAGTCTAGAAACTTGTCATAGGTCTTCTTTAAGTTACTTACAGCTTTCTCTTCTCTCTGCTGGCTGCAAAGTTAGCTGTGATGTCTTGCTTAGGTTTATTTGCCTGGGGCCCATGCCCTTCCCCTCACTCTTTCTGAGTCAGCCTCTAAATTTGTTCTCTCTCAAGCTGCACTTGGATCTTCTAAGTAGACAGAGAGGTCGTGGCACTCTCTCTCTCCAACAGCGTCAGCAAATTGTTTTGATTTCTAGAGCATGGGTGGGTCATGTGCGTTTTATTTTCCTGCAGAAAAATGAATTTCATGAACATGAAAAGAGATCCTCATTTTTTATATTTGTACAACTTTGTTTCTGAGAGCTATACTTAATTGTTCTTGTAGCCTGCTTTTTCAGTTTGTGGCTGAAGGGTGTTTTTGTCATCAGATACAAAAGCAGCTATGTCAAAATGCTAGCAATATAAAGTAAAATTCGGCACTTTCTGTCAAAGCGGAGCTGGCATAATAAGAGTTTTTCTTAGACAATTTAAAACAATGTAATGATGTTCCTAAATTTCAATTTACCTTTTTCAATTTAGGTGGTTCTGAGTCAGCATGTATATCACTGCATGTAACAAGCAGAGATGCGGAAAATTGCAAACATACTGACCATTCCAATCTTTGTTTTTCTAGTGCTTATCAAGGACTAACTGTAAATTTACAACTCTTGTAAGTTTTGGAAAACTCACACAGATTGTTTAGGGTGAGACTATATAAAGTCTTGGATGGCATCATTTAAGACAGAATTTCTTCATATTTAAAACGGAAATGATAATTGCTTCTCTATTTTTCATTGGGTCATTATAAATCTCCAGTTACCTAATATATAAGAAAGTGATTTGAAAATACTAAATAAATATAAGATTTCATTATAAATAAAGTACATAACATTTTGGGGAATTTTCTAAGTTGAGTCAAATACGAAAAGGTGTTTTTTAAAACTCTGAGTTATTTTAACTTTGAATAAGTATAATATATTAAAAATGTTTACAAATATAACAAAAAGAGTAAGTTCTAAAGCATATGTTTCAGAGAAAGAAACCATATTGCATTCATACAAAGAAACCATATTGCAGCATCACAGCTCCCCAAGACAGAATGTGAATGAGAAGACAATAGAATATACACGCAGATAATGTGTGTTGTGAGTTGAAGTGTAGTAAAATGATTAGTGGGAATACTAAACCGTTTTACACATTTGTTTTGTTTAACTTTATTAATGGCAGTTGCAAGTCATGACAACATTTTGAGATCATGTGTAATGCACTTGACACATTAGGCTATGATAATCATACAATCTTCATAGTTCTATTTCAAGTGTGTAATGATATCCAGGCGGAAAATTGTGCTTGGCTTGAAGCTATAGTGAATGGAGTAAGGGAAGATAGATATGAGTCGTGGGATAATCCATGAGCTTATATTAGGTTTGGGCAAATGTAATTGTGGTTTTTGCTGTTGAAAATGATTGCAAAAAAACACAATTACTTTTGCACTAACCTAATAAAAATATGTCTATATAGTACTTATTAGTTTTGAATTTATGTTCAGTGCACTCAGTGAAAAGTTCTAAATGTCCAAAGTGGGAAACTAAAAAATTATCATGACAAGATTATAGAAAAAAAATTAGGTGGAAGATCCAAAAATGTTTTGTTATTCCAGTGTTCAATGTATCAGTGGTGTATTGACACTAAAGCCATTGTCCCCAGCTAAATTGTCCTTATCGTGATGCTTCTGACCTATGTAGCTCCAAGTCTGCCTTTTCAATATAGTTTTTAACTGAAAAGGTTCTCCTAACCCACCCTTTAAAAATAATTAGTTTTGTATAATTGCATAAAAGTAAAAAAGGGAACAAAGTGTTCTGCTATGTATGCTCATGCTCAGTTGTAAATAAAAATGAATTGGAAAATATTCATACAATCTTACAAATTTTGCCTTAGTCATTATCATCAAATAAATACATTGTCACAGATGGAAGTCACATCATTATTCTTCTGTGCAAAGTTTTGAGTATAATTACAGAATTCTGATCAACAGTTTAGCTCTTGGTCTAAGGAGTGGCTTTCTTTGGTTATACAGATAATGTTTTACTGCACTTTAGTGTAGCTATTTAAACTGAAAAAAAATAACTACAGAACCTCTTTAATGTGTCCTTTGAACTTGTCTGACAGTGTGCCAACTTAAAAATCTCAGCAACAGAATGAGGGATTGCTTATAGAGACACTGATGTGATAAACACCTGTTATTCACTTGAGGTTAAATTATGCACCTTAAACATGGCCATAAATGGCTCCGTCAAAGTCACTTTATGGCCACTAATCCCAGATCAGTGGCTTCTATGAGCATTCAGTAATTTATACTGTATACTAGTTTTTCTAATTCTGTCTTTGAATTCATTAAAGTACCTTTACTGTGTGGCTAATACATTTAAAGGAACTGGATGAGTGAGCAATCACACATGTTAGCATGCCAAAGTGTTATACAAATGCCTTAAATTATTGACCATATGTTAGGAGGCATAATCTTAAGCATTTTCTTAAGAAATGTTTATGATAATGAAGGTAGCAATGATACTAGAATTTCTAGTACAATACTAATAGATAAAGTTTTTAAAAATTAAAATGTACTTGTTGCATGTCAATTTAAAATGATTGGTAGGTTGGTAAGTATACATTGTCCAGTTACTTTCCCTTGCCCAATATATTTTAGCGCCACTTTACAATCACATGAAGAATTTCTTCTCCAAAGAGAATTTACTCCCTGTTTGTACGTGGAGCCGTTTGTCAATCTCAAGTCTACCTTTTTAGAGCAGCAAAGACACCTTTTCTCTAGTAATTGTATTGGTGTGACAAACCTGCCCCTTACACAGGTTCACTGACATCACACGAAGTTTCTTTCTTACTCATTCTTATGCATTTTTGAAATATTGAAAGTATTTATAGAACCATAGAATGTTCTATCTATTTCTGCATAGAACAGAAAAGATGTAACAGGCAATTTGCAGCCAATCTCCATTCCACCTCATGCCTCATGCTTCTCTGGAAGGAAAAATATAAAAGTCATACAGCTTAGCTCTCAGCGTTTATGTATGCCTGTGATATTTGTTACTTGAGTCACCCCAAATTTGTACATACATTTCCTAATTATGAAAATACTAGTAGTGAGATTCTCATTTACTGTAAACATCACAGAACTTAGTACATTGTTTGTTTAAGTTTATTAATATGTATAAAGAAAAAAATACAACCACACAAAAGATATGGCAGTGGAACTCAGTTTCTTCTCCTTTTCTGACTTGGCATTCAGCTTTACCTTAAGGAAAATCAGCTTCAAGAAAATATCACTTAAAGTCCTCAGGAGATATCTTTTTTTACACATTGTAAGTCTTGTAAAGACAAATAATCCTACTCCAGGGAAGACAATAACTTCATAACTAGTATAGTTGAAATAAATACATCAAGATAATAAAATTACATAGAAAATATAGATTTTCATAGCCCTCAAAATGAAGTGTATTAATACAGAATCCAGAATCATATCAGCATCATTGATTGATTGGGGAAACAGAAGGAAGCTCTATCTATATGAAAAAAAAATCTGGAATTAAAAGTCTTGGAACATCTGGAATATTAACTTTTCGTTAGCATTTCAGCATTCTACTATCTTAATTGAGGAAATTCATTTCCTAACATCTGTTTCAGAAGGAAGTTGGTGATATCAGTAGTGATTACTATACGATCATTTACCCCAAAGTAATATATTGAATTTTCAACATCAGCACTTACTGTTAAATAGCAAGCCATTCAAGTCTTGGAGCTGTACTGTATCCAAGGAAAGAAAATTAAGATGCAACAAAATAGCATTTTCACACAGAGAGTCTTTTCCTACAGTATATCAGCTGTCACCCAATAAACTTGCCAAACAGTGCTATTTCCAAACATACAGGAATTTTTAGTCATACAATCACCCACCTTCCTGTTGATTCTGTTATTAGGCATTTTTGAAAGAAATAGCAATGACCAGCTTTCAGAACTATCAGCTGCAATGAAACACCACATTTTGATTTTGAATATTGTGCTAATAAACGTTTTACTGACTCAAGAAAAATATTTCACTTTCAAACAATTGAACTAGTGATAGCTAATATTGCCAATTTCTATTTCAAGTTTAAAACATGAGGTAAAAGAATGGAAGATAAAATAATTTATGGATTTTTTTTGTATTTAGGAAGATATAGTTAGATCTATAAAATATTTATTCTTGATGATATAAATAAATTGTTGTTGATATGCATTATTCTTTTAAAATTTTGTCCAGATACTTTTATATAAATACACACAAAAAAACTACCTGTAAACATAAATCTATAAATAAAATTACAATGGATAGTAAATTTAATGGATTTAGATAAAATTTCTAGTATGTCATGTATAAAGACATTACCAACGTATTTTCCAATGTAAGAGGTAACAGAAATTTTTGGGCAAAACTTTAAAAAAATTGTATATTGTTCCTGTAAACAGAGATGGATATGCTTTAAGTTATAGCATATATGTAGAATCGTATAATTGTGAAATATGCCCTATCGCTGAAGATAAGACAGATTTTAACTCTCTTGGGACAATGTCTCTAATAAGGGAAGGTCATTCTGTTTGTTCACCATAAAAAGCATGCAACATGTAATAAAACAAGTACAGAAGTATTATTCACCATGACTTTAGAATGCAGGAGGCTAATAAACCCTCCTATCTTTTCCTTCTTAGTTCAAAGTAGATTGAGAATCAAGTCACAAGTCAAAATAATACCAGGTTCATTTAAGATAAATTGAGAAGCTTTAAATATTCAGTCAAAAGAGGTTAATTGTTCTCACCCCTACTTAAACAGAATTACCACTATTCAGTGGGGCAGGAGGACAATCACAGCCTCTTTCAAGGGGCCTGGTCCTGCATGTTCATAGCATGGGGAAGATGAGAATGATCTCTTGGAGGAAGGTTGGTTCCCAAAAGAGAGAAGGAAGAAGAGATTGAGCTGAATAGTCGAGTTTCTTCTTATATATCGGCTAAGCTGTAGGTTGCTCCCACGGGTGGATGGAGAGACCTGAAGTATTCCACTAGCGTAAATACTTACACATAGAAATCTGAAAAGCTGGGCATAAGGGCTTTATCGCATTGTTATTCTCACCATCAACACTATCACCAAAGCCACTGATTTATAAGGATTTAGAATATATGAGGTATAAGTTAGGTGAAGAGGCATGTGTGTATAGTTCCAGATACATGGGAGGCTGAGGTGGAGGATCACTTGAGGCCAGGAGTTCAAGACCAACCTGGGTAACATAGCAAGACCTCATCTCTAAAATAATAATAATAATAACAACAAGTGAGGAATATACTGCTTACCAACACATTATTTTTAACTTAACCCTCACAATGATGCTTTATGGCAAGAATTACAATCTCATTTTATAAGAAAGGAAATTGGGTGATGGAGAATTTAGGTAACTTGCTCAGAGGTACATAGATGGTTGGATATGCCAAACTCATTCTTTCGATTCTTAAATTATGAGGGTATCATTGCTGTAATTTAAAGAAATGGCTACCCACTGGCAAAAGTATGCAGTTTTAAACATCGACTAAGTTTTTATTCAGCTAAAAAAGAGAATTGTGGATTTTAAATTATATTTTCAGTGCAATTATTATAGCTTAAAAATGCAATTACATAAATCACACAGATGAAATAATGAACAAATATTAAAGCAAATGAAAAGTTAGACTAAAAAGTCACTTACTTAGCTACATTCATGATTTATCTGTACAAATATTCTGATTTTGCTTCATAATTGCTTGAATTTTCTATAATTTGTATTTCTTATTGTCATTTGCTTTCTCAGAATGGTTTCTTTCCAAGCATCTGCTTTGCAGTATAAAATTTAAAATGCCAGTCTTCGTAGACTTTGCTTTCTTGTATATTGTTCTTAGGTGAATTATTAGCAAATTGCCTTTCCTTTATGTACTCTTATGATATTTATGTTATCTTTCTGCAGCTGTCCTGAACTTCATGTTCTTATGATTTGTCATACCTCTGTTTTATTTTATTGTATTTTATTTATTATTATTATTGTGTGTGTGTGTGTGTGTGTGTGTGTGTGTGTGTGTGTGTGTGTTTTGTCATGCCTCTGGTTTTTGTTCCTAACTGAAATCAAGGAGGTGCCTAACTTCCATGTGCCGGTGGTTTTCAAAGATTTTGAAATCAGAGCACAACAAGATACATTTCATATTATGACTCAGTATATTCATACATATAAATATGAAGCAAACATTTCACTATACATATTCCTACTGCTTGCATTGAGTGCTGAAAATTCACACTACATTTTTTTTCTTGTATGTCTTTATTTAAAACCCTGTTCAAAACCCACTAAGTTTATTTTGTGATCCACCAGGACCCACACTATCCTAGAATAAAATTTTTAATTCCTTTCTCATGGATTCTTGGCTGCAAAACCTGATACTGTATTTTCCCTTAGCCTTTCCACTTCTATTTTTCTTCTCTTCACTAAACAACTCGCTTCCTCATTAACAATATCTCTACCTCATACTACAGAACTTAATCCTATAAATATTTAGTGGACATTTCATATTTGTTGATATTGTGTCAGGAACTGGATCTATGAAAATGCATGTCATTGTGCCCTGGAGCTGAGTAATGAATTGGGCAGTATCTTTGATAGTGAAATTGGATCATCTTGTGCAGTTTTTTCCAAATTATTATTTAGAGACTGTTGTGTTTTGTTGAGATTCTCCATTGCCAATTCACATTAACTGACTGATGAGCACTAACATCCATTTTGCAGATGTCTTATAATAGTGTTTACAGGTAGGAAATGGATGATTGTCAGCTGTCTAATGTCAATGGATAAGATGTAAAGGACAAAATTGACATATAGTTTTAGATAAATGCTTAAGATCTTAATTCTTGATCTCTTTAATTGGTTGAATATATGATTCTAGAGTGAAACAAGAATAGTTTTAAAAGATGATACCTCTATTGGATTTTTATCCATTTGCCCACCCAAGATCCATTCTTCTTTCTTTTCTTCTATAAAATAAGGAAAGATGACCCCTGAATCTTGTATGCCCTTATTTCCTAGCCTGCTGATTTAGTTAGAGTTGGGCCAGTGAAAGGCAATAGCAGATAGTCAGAAGAAAGAGAGAGATCTGGATATTTCATGCGTTTGTTCGCTTTGCTTCAGATCAACATCCTTGGCGGTAGCTACATCTCCTTAGGACTAACTTCCATTGGCAGTTCCTCCTCCGTAATGCCAGCACTCCAACAGCTATTTCCTACCCTCATCTCCTCAATACCAGCGATGGTCATAGCTTGCCATTTTGTTAGATTCAGGATGGCTTATCCTCTCTCACCCACACTTCTTCAAATGGCCCCTCCATTAAAATATGTTCATATGAGTCATCTGAGGTAAGTTTTTATTCTTGCCTGGATTTGACCGATACAGGACATTTTTTAACTTAAAAAGAAGGTTTGAAACATTTTGGGCGAGGCTTGACTTTAGGACTATATTCTGACTACTTGAAAACAATTGTAAAGAGGACTCTCCTGTACACAGGTCTAGTGCCAAGCAAGACAGCAGCGTGGATGACCTAAGGCTTGATGCCATTCTATCTTTAAATTCGAAAGTGGGCAAAATATAATTTTTAAGAAGTGGCTTTGGTGCATTTTTAAATACATGCTATTCTTTCATTATGATATTGCTAAAAGAATCTAACCTGAGTGATTAATTCATTGTGGACCTAAGAAATAATAAGAGGAAAGAGTAGTACACAAATATGCTTATAACGTCCAGTTGTTTCAGATGTAGAGGAGGACATTGATTCTCTGGTCTTTAAGATTTCTGAATTGCATCTTATGCCTATGCAGTTTATTTCCCAGTTCTTATGTAGGAGGATGACATACTTGTGTAAAAGAGATGATGCCTGCATCATCTCTCATTACTCTCTCTCTTTCAATCTCTTCCTCTGAGTTTGAGTGTGCACACATGCACAGGCAAACACAAAGATAAAATATTTATGTGATTTATAAAGGAAGACTTACTAGTTCTTTAT
Organism: Chlorocebus sabaeus; assembly: GCF_047675955.1. Taxonomy (NCBI): domain Eukaryota; kingdom Metazoa; phylum Chordata; class Mammalia; order Primates; family Cercopithecidae; genus Chlorocebus; species Chlorocebus sabaeus. Next base: position 61,729,585 of record NC_132920.1, on the reverse strand, counting down.
TTACCTGGATTGTGGCATTTTATGTGCAGTTTTAGTGTTTTGTTATAAGTGGAAAATCATTCTTGTATGAATAAGTATTTGCTATTAATAGACATAAATGGACTTTATGTATTGATGTTACTATTCTAGGAATCCTGTCATATTTTTTTTTTCATGGGTTTTTGCTCGACGGTCTCAATTATATTTATATCTAAGACATTTCTATTACCTTTGAAAGGTGTTTTTGGCTTAGTTTTATACAAAAATAGTAGGAAAAAATTGAAATCAAGGAAACATGTTTAAAATTAAATCCATAAAAATCTGATTTTCAGGGAACAGAGTAGAACACATTGCAAAAAAGTTTCTAAATAAAATGTTATATTAAAATATTCCTATATGTGTTTGAATATTAAATTCATTAAAAAATACAGATGTGGTTTAAGTTGTGCCTTTTGTATCTTGCTATGAATTGTAAATAAAGCTTGTAGTAATGGAGAAACTGATGCAGATGAAGAAGTGTTAATACATTCTGCCTCTGGCTATGCTTAGCAAAATTTTTAGTACAATAAATACTAGAGCGTAATTATATGTTTTAAAAAATACTGTTTATGAAAATTTTCACAAATGATCTAAATAAGGTAATCTGTTTTATTTTCATGAAACTTCCCTTAAAAATATGGTTTTAAATTATTAAGATGTTAAATGAGAGTTTTTTAATTTTTAATCAATAAAATCTTACTATTAATAATAAACTTTATCAAGACAAGTCTCTCTCTCTCTCTCTGTGTGTGTGTGTGTGTGTGTGTGTGTATTTTTATTTTATTTTATTTTTTGAGACAGAGTCTCACTCTGACTCCCATACTGGAGTGCAGTGGCATGATCTCGGCTTACTGCAAGCTCTACCTCCCAGGTGGGAGCCATTCTCCTACCTCAGCTTCCCGAGTAGCTGGGATTACAGGCAAGTGTTACCACGCCTGGCTTATTTTTGTATTTTTAGTAGAGGTGGGGTTTCCCCGTGTTGGCCAGGCTGGTCTCTAACTCCTGATCTCAAGTGATCCACCTGCCTCTGCCTCCCAAAATGCTGAGATTACAAGCATGAGCCACCGTGCCTGGCCACATATGTTTTTTACTGATACATAATATTTTACATTTTTATAGGGTCCATGTGAGTATTTTTTACATACATAGACTGTGTAATGATCAAGTCAGGGTAAGTGGGATTTCCATCACATTAGCTATTTATCATTTCTATGTGTTGGCAACATTTGAAGTCCTCTCTTCTAGCTATTTTGTAATATGTTAATATATTGTTGCTTTCTGCTACTCACCCTGATCTGCTATCAAATATTAGAACACATTTCTTCTAACTGTAAGTTTGTACCCACTCACTACCATCTCTTCACTTCCCCCTCAGACCTTCACACCCTTCCCCACCTGTGGTATCTATCATTCTATTATCTCTGAGAGATCATTTTTTTTACCTTGCACATATACATGAAAATGTAGTATTTGTCCTTCTGTGCCCTAATTATTTCACTTAACATAATAACCTTCAGTTCAATATATGTTGCTGCAAATGAAATGATTTCATTCTTTTATACGGACTAATAGTATTCCGTTGTGTGTATATACCACATTTTCTTTATCCATCTATTCATTGATGGACACTTAGGCTGATTCCATCTTTGCTATTGTGAATACTGCTACAATAAACATGCAACTTCAGATATCCCTTTGATATAATGATTCCTTTTCCTTTGGTTACCGAGTAGTGGAATTGCTTGATTGTATGGTAGTTCTAATTTTTGTTTTGAGAAATCTCCACAGTGTTTTCCATAGTGGTTGTACTAATTTACATTCCTACCAGTAGTGTATAAATGTTCCCTTTTCTCCACATCCTTACCAGCATTCGTAGGTTTGTTTGTTTTTCATCTTTTTCATAATAGCCATTCTAACAGGGATGAGTTGATACCTCATTGTGCTTTTGATTTGCATTTCCCTGATGATTACTGATACTGAGCGTTTTTTATATACCTCTTTGCCATTTGTATATCTTCTTTTGAGAAATATCTATGATTGTCTTTTGCCCATTTTTTAATAAGATTATTTGTGTGGTTCTTTTTAATCATTGAGTGGTTTGCATTCCTTGCTTAGTCTGGATATTAGTCCCTATTGGATGCATAGTTTGCAAATATTTTCTACCATTCAGTAAGTTGTCTCTTCACTATTTATTGTTTCCTTTGCTGTGCAGAAGATTTTTCGTATAACGTAGTGCTATTTGACTATTTTTGTTTCAATTTTCTGTGCTATTGATGTCTTAGCCATAAAATCTTTACTTAGATCAATGTTCTGAGGTGTTTTCCCTATGTTTTCTTCAGTAGTTTTATAGCTTTGGGTCTTGTGTTTAAGTAGTTAATTCATTCTCAGTTCATTTTTGTATATGGTGAGAGATAGATATCCAGTTTCATTTTTCTGGCATGAAGCAATTTAATTTTTCCAGCAACATTTATGAAGAGGGTATCTTTCCCTGATATATGTTCTTGGAACCTTTGTGCCTTTGTGCTAAAATTAGTTGGCTACAAATACGTGGATTGATATCTAAGTTATCTTTTCTATTCCATGGGTCCTACATGTCTGTTTTTATACCAATACCATGCTGGTTTGGTTACTGTAACCTTCTAATGTAATACAATTTGAAGTCACGTAGCTGTGTTCTTTTGCTCAGGATTGCTTTGGCTATGCTGCTTCTTTTTTGGTTCCATACAAATTTTAAGATTTTTAAAAATTCTATTTTGATGAGAAATGATGGCATTTTTATAGGGAGTGAATTGAATCTGTATATCTGATGGGGCAGTGTGGTAATTTAAACGATATTACTTCTAGCCCAAGAGCATGGAATGACTTTCCATTTCTTTGTGGCCTCTTCAATTTATTTTGTAGTTTTCCATGTAGAGTTATTTCACCTCTTTCGTTCAGTTTATTCGTATGTATTTTAATTTGGGGTGGCTATTATAAATGGGATTGCCTTCTTGGTTTATTTTGACTATTTCATTGTGATTAATAGATAGGCTACTGATAATTAGATGTTGATTTTGTATTCTGAGACCTTGCTGAATTTGCTAAACAGGTCTTAGGGCTTTTTGTGGAGTCTTGTTTTTTCTAAATGTGTAATCATGTCATCCTCAAAGAGGAACAGTTTGACTTCCTCTTTTCTAATTTGGATCCCTTTTATTTTCTTCCTCTTGCTTGATTGCTCTGGTTAATATTTCCAGTACTATGTTGAATAGGAGTGGTAAAGTGGGTATCTTTATTCTTGTTCTAGTGGTAAAGTGGGTATCTTTATTCTAGTTCTTAGAGGATAGTCTTTTTTCCACTTCAGTATGATGTAAGATGGGGTTTGTCATATATGGCCTTTGTTATTTTAAGGCATGTTCTTTTTATGCCTAGTTTGCTGACAGATTTTTTTCATCATTAAGGGATATTAAATTTTATCAAATTCTTCTTCTGCATCTGTGGAGATGATTATATGTTTTTTGTCCTTTATTATGTTGATGTGATCTATCACATTTTCTGATTTATATATGTCAAACTGTCCTTGTATCACTGGCATAAATTCCACTTGATCTGGTATATTATCTTTTTGATGTTCTGTTGAATTTGGTCTACTAGTTTTTTGTTGTTGTTGTTGTTGTTGTTGAGGATTTTTACATATATGTTCTTCAGAGATATTGACCTGTACTTCTCTATTTTTGTTATGTCCTTACTGGTTTTGGTGTCAGGATAATGCTGTCTTTATATAATGGAAGAAGATTCTCTCCTTTTTATTTTATTTGGAATAGCTTGAGGAGGATTGATATTAGCTCTTTTCTGTACATTGGTAGAACTCGACAGTGAATCCATCCAGTCCTGGGATTTTGTTGTTGTTGTTGTTGGGAGACTTTTTAATTACTGATTTAATCTTGCTACTTGTTACTGGTCTGTTCAGGTTTTCTATTTCTTCCTGATTCAGTCTTGGTAGGTTTTATATTTCCTGGCTTTTATCCATTTAATCTAGGTTTTCCAATTTGTTACCAGAGTTATTCATAATAGTATCTGACGATCTTTTGTATTTCTGTTGTATCAGTTGTAACATCTCCTTTTACATTTATGATTTGCATGTGGGTCTTCTCACTTCTTTTTTTGGTTAGTCTAGCTAGCACTTTATCAGTTTTGTTTATTTAAAAAAAATCTTTTCACTTCATTGCTCCTTTGTATTGTTCATTTACTCTCTATTTCATTTAGTTCTGCTCTGATCTTTATTATTTATTTTCTTCTAATTTTGGGTTTGGTTTGTTCTTGCTTTTCTAATTCCCTAAGGTACATTATTACAGTGTTTATTTGAAATCTTTCTCCTTTTTTGAAGTAGGCATTTATTGCTATAAACTTTCCTCTTAGTACTGCTTTTGTTGTGTCCCACAGATTTTGGAATCTTATATTTCCATTTTCACTTGTTTCAAGTTGTTTCTGATTTTCATTTTAACTTTTTCATTGACCCAGTGGTTGTTTAGGAACTTGTTTAATTTTCATGTTTTTTGTATACTTTCTAAAGTTTCTTTTTGTATTGATTTTTTAGTTTCATTCCCCTTATGATCTGAGAAGATACTTGGTATGATTTTGATTTTTAAAAATTTGTTGGGACTTATTTTGTGGCCTAAAATATGGACTGTCCTGCAGATTGTTCCATTTGCTGATGAGAAGAATGTGTAGTCTTCAGTTGTTGAATAAACTATTCTACAAACTTCTGTTAAGTTCGTTCAGTCTGAAGTCCAGTATAAATCAAATACTTCTTTGCTGGTCTTCTGTCTAAATGAACTGTCCAAAGCTGAGAATGGGGTGTTGAAGTCCCTTATTATTATTGCATTGGAGTATATCTCTCTTTAGATCTAATAATATTTGCTTTATGAAACTAGGTGTTCTAGTGTTGGGTGCATATATATTTAGAATTGTTATTTCCTCTTGTTGAACCAATCACTTTATTATTATATAAGGACCTTCCTTGTCTTTTTCTTTTACTGTTTTTTACTTAAAGTCTGTTTTATCTGATTTAAGTATAGCTACGCCTGCTCACTTTTGGTTTTCAAATAAAGATGGGGTGCAGAACCATGCAATTTATCTCCATCTTTGGCCTTAAATGAATGAGTTTTATCTTACTGTTTCTCATAGTTAACTAACTTTAAAATGAGTAGATTGCACTAAAATGTCTCACAACACTCATTCAATCCTAATACACTGTGCAGAATATAAATAATACTGAAGATTTAGCAGCACTGAGCAAAGCAATGTCACTCAGGGGAATTTGTTTCCCATTTACAGAATAATGTGCATAATTTCTATGATAGTATTGTAAAACCTCAGATAATTAACTGTGACTGTAATTGTTTAGGTAATAAAATATTAAGCATTCATGCATGTTCTGACCTTTGCAATGCAAAGTATTGTTCACGGATGATCCCTGAAGAATAACGTGGGCTTTCTTTCACCACCAGTCATGCTGAGTACCACTGATTCATCCCTTTGCTATCTGGATATCCCTTAGCCATTATCTGTCTTTCTCTTGTCCTGTTGTTGGTCCAGGACAGACTTGACAGCGGTGATACTGGCAATGGTCAGGGAAAAAAGAAGGATAAATGAGCTTTAAACATATCTCATTCAAAATTCACTGATACTTTCCTACATCCAGGGATGCTATCTCTTAGGGAACATCTACTACCTCATGCTCTCTACTCCCTCTTTTAAATGTTCGTATAGAAATCCCAACCCTCAAGAATCTACCTAAATTTCCTTAGTGAAAAAGTAGGGATTTTAGAGATAGAAATAGGGTTCATACAAGTTTGACTCCCCTCCACTCCTAATTCTTCTTCCTTTCTTGCTAGAACTCTAAAAATTCGGAACACCTCAAATGGCAAGGTGATTGTGAGAGAGAATGGAAGAAACTGATTGTGAGAGACAGACAAAGTTGTTAGAAGCCACACTTAGTAGCAGTGATGAAGCTCTTGAGATTACTCTTCAGTTTCTCTAAAGAAATCCCATGGGTTTACTCAGTCTTGTATGCTTTTCCTAATTGTCTACGTGTCTGTTTTTACATCCTTGTAAATCCTCAGTCTCCTGAATTATTTTTTCAATAACTTTATAAGAATTCTTAAACTCCAAATTCCTGTTACCCCAATTTGGGACTCTGAGTGCATTCTTCCATCTACTAAAGTAATAATAATACAATCACAACATGAAGTTTATTTCTTTTAGTTTCTAATATGGTAAATTCTGACATTCTTAACTATTTTTCTGTTAATCAGAAAATTGACTTATTAATGTCAAAACTAAATTAAATAAATACAAGTTTATGTTACACTGGATTGTACAATTCATAGTGAAAAGATAATCTACTTCTTTGAATATATGTTATTTATTGGGTATGTTTATAAGTATCCTAGATTGTGACAATGCATGTACTCTATTACAGCTTGTATCAGTGTGATATTTCACTTTTCTGTTAGATTTAAGAATTAGCTAGTCTCCTAGGAGAAATGTTTCATGATCTTGGTCTGGGAAGGATTTTTTGGATAAGATCTCAAAAGCACAAGCAATAAAAGCAAAAATAGACAAATGGAATTATATCTAACCAAAAAGTTTCTGCACAGCAAGGGAAACAATAGAGTAAAGAGACAAGCTACAGACGAAAAGAAAACATTTGCAACGTATATATCTGACAAGGGGTTAATATCCAAAATATATTTTGATATTACATATCAAACAATTCAATTCAACTGCAAAAAAAAAAAAAAAAAAAAAAAAAAAAAAAAAAAAAGACGACAAATAACTCAAATTAAAAAATAGGCAAAACACCTGAATAGACATTTCTCTAAAGCAGATCTACAAATGGCAAACAAGTACATGAAAGAAAGGTTCAACATCACTAATGCAAATCAAAACCACAAATCACATCACCCCAGTTAGAATGTCCATATGTCCATTATCAAAAAATTATAAAAGAAAGAAAGTTTTGAAGAGGATATGGAGAAAAGGGAACCCTTATACACTGTTGGTAGAAATGTAAATTAGTATACTCCTTATGGCAAATAATATGGAAGGTCCTTAAAAACTTAAAAATAGAACTACCAAATGATCCACCAATCCACATTACTGATTATACAGCAATATACTGCATAACAATATTTCACTCAATTGTAGATTGCATATACATGGTGGTCGCATAAAATTATAATACTGTATTTTTACTATACCTTTCTGATTAGATACACAAATACCACTGTGTTGCAGTTGCCTCCAGTTTTCAGGATAGTGACATGCTGAACAGGTTTAGAGCCTACGAGCTATAGGCTATACCATATACGCCTAGGTGTGTGGTAGGTTATACCATCTAGGTTTGTGTAAATCCCTTCCATAATGTTATGATAGTGATGAAACCACCTAATGGCATAGTTCTCAGAATGTATCCCCATGGTTAAGCAGTGCATAACTGTATATCCAAAGGAATTGAAATCAGTATATCAGAGAGATATCTGCACTATGTTTTTTGCAGCACTAGTCACAGTTGCCAAGATATGGAATCAACCTACGTGTCTCATATGACTTGGATTTGTTTTCTCACCGAAATCTCATGTCGAATTGTAATTCTCAGTGTTGGAGGAGGGGCTTCATGGGAGGTGATTGGAAAAAAGGGGCAGATTTCCCCCTGGCTGTTCTGGTGACAGTGAGTACTCAAGAGTTCTGGTTGTTTAGAAGTGTGTAGCACCACCCTCCTTCTGTCTCTTCCTCCTCCTCCAGTCACCTTAGATGTGTCTGCTTCCCCTTTGCCTTCTGCCATGATTGAAATTTCCTGAGGCCTCCCCACCCATGCTTTCTGTACAGCCTGTGAAAACATGAGCCAATTAAACCTCTTTTCTTTATAAATTGCCCAGTTTCTGGTATTTCTTTATAGCAGTGCAAGAACAGATGAATACAGTGTCTATCAATAGATGAATGGATTAAAAAAGTCATCTATATACACAATGAAATACAATTAATCCATAAAAAGAATGAAATCCTACCATTTGCAAAAACATGGATGAACCTTTAGGACAGTATTTTAATGGAAAGAAGCCAAGTACAGAAAGACAAATACTGTATGACTTCACTCTTTTTTTTTTCTTTTTTCTTGAGACAGAGTCTCGCTCTGTCCCCCAGGCTGCAGTGCAGTGGCGCGGTCGCGGCTCACTGCAAGCTCCGTCTCCCGGGTTCACGCCGTTCTCCTGCCTCAGCCTCCCGAGTAGCTGGGACTACAGGCGCCCGCCACCACGCCCGGCTAATGTTTTTGTTTGTTTGTTTGTTTGTTTGTTTTGTATTTTTAGTAGAGATGGGGTTTCACCGTGTTAGCCAGGATGATCTCCATCTCCTGACCTCGTGATCTGCCCACCTCGGCCTCCCAAAGTGCTGGGATTGCAGGCGTGAGCCACCGTGCCAGGCCTGTATGACTTCACTCTTATGTGGAATCTAAAAATACTGATCTCATGGAAGTAGAGAGTAGAATGATGGTTACGAGAGTCTGTAGTGGTTAGTGGAGAGACAGATGTTGGTCAAAAAATACATAATTACAGTTAGGAGGAATAAATTTCAAGAGATGTGTTGTACCACTAGGTGACTATAGTTAATGATGATGTATTCTTGAAAAATATAGAACGTGAATGTTATATTCTTTCAGTATAAAAATTATAACTATGTAAAATAATACATTTTTTAATTAGCTATATTTAACTATTCCACAATGTATGTGTATAGTTGACCCTTAAACAACATGGGGGCTTAGGGGTGCTGACCTCCTGCACAGTCAAAAATCAATGTAAAACTTTGACTCTCTAAAAACTTAACTACAAATAGCCTACTGTTAGCTGGGAGGCTTACCAATAACATAAACAGTCAATTAACACAATTTAAAAATTTTATACGTATTATATATTGTATTCTTACAATAAAGTAAGCTAGAGAAAAGAAAACGTTATTAAGAAAATCCGAGGAAAGAGAAAATATATTTACTATTAAGTGGAAGCGAATCATTATACAAATCTTCATCCTTGTTGTCTTCATATTGAGTAAGTTGAGGAGGAGGAGGAGAGGACGGGTTGGTCTTGCTGTTTCAGGAATGTCAGAGGCAGAAGAGGTGGAGGAGGTGGAAGAGGAGACAGGATAGGCAGGCACACTCAGTGCAACTTTTCTTTTAAAAAAATCTGCATATGAGTAGACCTGCACAGTTCAAACCTGTGTTGTTCAAGGATAATTGTACTTCAAAACATCATGGTGTACACAGTAAAAGCATACAATTTTAATCTGTCAATTTTTAAAAATTGACTAGTTTGCAATTCTTATAGTGATTTTTGGTGAAGATGTATAAGTAGTATTTTGGATGCAACTTCTTATATTTTTTAATAAAATATTTTTTATTATAAGGATGATATAAAAATATGTTATTGTATATGTGTAATATGATTGAATTTTTTGTTGATTCACATTATTATGTAAAATTAGATGGTATTTTATTACATATGCAGAGGAGTTGCTTATTTGAAACAAAAATTATCAGCAGAATATTTCTATCCACCTGAGTAGAAAAATTGCAGTGTGTTAAATTTGAATAATCTTTCTTTGAGTAAAGAATGTGTTATTAGGTTTAACATTGAAATGAAACAGAACTCTGCTAAAGCCTGATACTTAGCTTCCTCCAGGCAACTCATGAACTAAGTTACTCGGGTAAACTCATCCTTCATTTGTATTTATTATGAGTCTCTTTTATATATTAATTTTCATTTGACTTACATTGACTTACACTGATTAGCTGTCTTTCCTTCTTTCTTTCTTTCTTTCTTTCTTTCTTTCTTTATTTATTTATTTTTTTTTTTGAGATGGGGTCTCACTCTGTTGTCCAGGCTGGATTACAGTGGTGCCATCTTGGCTCACTGCAACCTCTGCCTCCTGGGTTCAGGCAGTTCTCCTGCGTCAGCCTCCCAAGTAACTGGACGAGTCACTTTTTTTTTTTTTTTAGGGTCTGTCTAGAGTCCATTATCACCTCCCAATACATTCAGAAAGTCTACACTTGGCACACAATGATAACTAGAAGTTATTCCCCTTGGGCATTTCCTGTAAGAATTGCCAATTATGAGAACTAGTTGTTTCTTTTTTTTTTTTTTTTTTTTTTTTTTTTTTGAGGCGGAGTCTCGCTCTGTGGCCCAGGCTGGAGTGCAGTGGCCAGATCTCGGCTCACTGCAAGCTCCGCCTCCCGGATTTACTCCATTCTCCTGCCTCAGCCTCCCGAGTAGCTGGGACTACAGGCGCCCACCACCTCGCCCGGCTAGTTTTTTTTGTATTTTTTAGTAGAGACGGGGTTTCACTGTGTTAGCCAGGATGGTCTCGATCTCCTGACCTCGTGATCCGCCCGTCTCGGCCTCCCAAAGTGCTGGGATTACAGGCTTGAGCCACCGCGCCCGGCCTAGTTGTTTCTTAACACTTCTGTTTCATTGTTTTTACAAATAGAAATCATCAGTCATAAGATGTTTGATTTGAGGGAAGTGTTAATTTACTCCATTTGTGCTGCTATAACAAAATACTACAGACTGGGTAATTTATGAAGAAGAAAAATTTATTTCTCGCAGTCCTGGAGTCTGGGGAGTTTAATACCAAGGTGCCTGCAGATTTGGTTTCTGGTGGAGTCGGCTCTCTGCTTCCACAACGGCATCTTGTTCCAGAATCCTCTGCAGGGTCTGAATACTGTGTCCTGAAGTGGCAGAAGGGGTGGAAGGCAATGAACCCCCTCCCTCATGCCCTTTTATGAGGGCCCTAATTTTATCCATGAGGGCTCTGCCCTCATGACTGAATCACCTCTTTAAGGCCTTACATCTTAATACTATCACATTGGCAGTGGAGTTTTAACATGAATTTTGGCAGGCACATTCAGACCATAGCAAGGAGGGAGGTTAAGAAATAAAACAGTTATGATTATGTATTTAATGGATGAGGAGACTGAGGCAACCCAGAGATGACATGTTGATGTTAAATCAAACAACTTCATCTAACAATTTTGAATAGAATATGTATCTGTAGGAAGTGTGGATTAACATTTGTTGAAGGAAAATGATATCGTTTTTTAGCTTTTAGTTTTCTGCTTGTAATGGAATCCAGATTTGCGATGTGTTTTTTGTTATATTTCATGATAATATTCAGCAACTTAATAACATCAGAGCGTCATACTAAATTAGTGCATTTTGAGTAAGCAATTTTATCTCTCTCTGTGATATGTTTCAAACTACCCGAATCTTCTTAATATCTCTGGATTTTCCTCCTATTTCTCAGTAAGTTGAATGTGAATGACTGAAGGGGGTCTTACTAAATTACAGGTATACAGGTGGTAGAATGGCTTTTGGGCAGACTCACATTACATTGCTATTACAATGACTAAGTGATGAAAATTAGTTACTGTGATAAAATATTCCGTAAGCCAAATTCGTGCAGGTTGAAAAACTGATGTTCACTTTTAATTTTGACCTCTATCACGCCTGTTAAAGACAGCTATGAAAAATCAGTATGAAGATTTCACTACTACAGTGCAACTATCAGTAAAATTAGAATATTCTTCCAAAGTTATTTTTTCTGGCAATTACTTGAAATTAAAAGATTACACAACCCCATATTTGCTTTATGACTTCCCACTTCAGCACTTCTTCCCATTGTTTTCTGGTGACTTTTATAACCACACAGGAGCAAACCTACATTACATTCAACTTTCCCATAGATTGATATTGTACTTCCTTGCCCAATTTGGATGTTTTTTGGCAGCCATCTTTAGAGGAAGGACATTTGCTTGTAGCAGACTTGTAATTTTTATGTAACTGTTAAAATATAATATTGTGTAATAAGTATTACTCTTCACTTTCAAATTTCACTACCAAAGAGCTGCCAGTAGTCTTAAAAAATAATGATAACAATGGAAAAGGGAATCAGAAAGAAAACAAATTTTATAGTGTAACAAACAATCCTAGTTTTATAATATCTTTTTAAAGCTCATAAAATCTAATTTTCAGCCATAAATATGGGATATATCATAAATTATCTTTGCTTTAAACATATAGGTAGAAAACACAAGCATGATAAAACCTAAGAAAACATATATGTCCTATAATTGTTCTATCTATATTGCTAAAATGTAATGGCTTGCATGTAATCCTCTTTTAAATCCATTGCATACAGTGTTTCTCCATTAAAATGAATATTTGTTATGATTATATCATCTTAAAATATGCAGAAAAATATATTGTGAGTAGAGTCAGTAAATAAAATGAAGTAATTGTGTGATATGTGATCATTGTAAATAACAATATGAATAATTTAGTACTTAAAATACTCATGCCTCAACAGAATGAGAATTATACAAATAATAGACTCATAATTCCTCTTTACTAACCTATTTCCACACAATGATTTTATAATTTTATCATGAAAATAGTGTTTTTCTCCTCTGAGGATTGGAGAGTTGTAAATAAGAAGAAGGAATAAGGAATTATTTCCTCGTGAATTCATTCAGCTTTGCTTAGCAATTTACAACAAATAAGCTGCAGGGACTACAATGGCTAAGCAAGCATAAACTTGAATATAGAAGCCAACAAGAATTGTTGCATTATATGCTGCATTTGAATAGGCAATCAAAATGTGAGTTGATAGCAATCACATTGTTTTCTGTACGAAACTTCCAAGATTGGGCAGAGCTCAGTGGAGTCAATGTATCGATCTCTGTATCTGCATAACAGTTTCCAATACTTATCTGCTTTCATAGCCTACTTAATTTGTAGATACAGAACTATCACATGCCACAATTTTATAGCTGTTTGAAAATCTCAGCTGTAAGAATTAAAATAAGTTTGTCATCTTTGTGTTTTCCCATTTTCTCTGCAACAGATGGCCATTATGGTATTATGCATTATAGCATACTTCCATCCATTTATTGTGAATTGAGTCAACCTGTGTTTTCAAAGTGATTGATTATGAATGTGATTACAGACTCCCATGGGCTACCAAATTGTTAGAGTGTTAAAGCAATAGATTGGGGAGTTTGGGCAATCCGTTATTTACTTTAGACAATCAAGGAAATTTTATTTTTGAGATTGCAGAATATTATTTTATATATATTTAAATGAGCGACAGCCTTGGAGACTATGTAGAAGGTTTCTATAACAACAATTTGGGTAACAAACACCACTTTTTTGAAGTTGTCAGTACCTAGTTCAGAGTACTTCTGAAATTCTGATGACTAACACTGATGTGACTATATGTCTTATAGGATAATTTGTCATTTAGATTTTATGCTGCTTGAGAGTAAAAATAGTTACTTGTTCATAATAACATTACCAATATTTAGCTTATAGTAGCTATACCATATGTTTTTTGAAAATAAATCTATAAATCTATTATGTGCCAAAGTTATACTTTCCATTTATTATCATTTATTCTCCTAAGGACCCTAAAAGCTGAATAACTTTATATTATTGTTGTTGTTGTTACTGTTGCCTCTGAAAAGTTAAGGAAATTTTCCTGTTTACCCAGCTATTCATTGACAAAGTTAGTAACCTAAAACTGGCCATAATCCTAATCTTAGGCAGTTTATTCTGAGTGACATAGGGTCAATCAGACCCTGCTCCTGAATAAGCACTAGGTGATGATTGCTAAGGATAATGGAAGTGGCGAATAACATCACTATACTAGAGACTTATTTGAAATCTTCCCCAAAGTTTTTCATTTTACACACACATAAGAGAACACCTTGAAAAAAACAATAACTAAGAAATCCAGGAAAATGTTGTTTAGTCTACGGATGATTGATCTCTTTCTCTTTGAAGCATTCGTTTCTGGATGATATCCTCTGCCCTACTGGCTGTCACTCTCACCAATTCCCAAATGACACCAAAAACTCTTGCTTCAAATTATCTCCTGAGTTTCAAACCTACAGACTCAATACCTAACCCAGTGCTAGTTGATACCAAGAATTTCTGTTACCAATAATCCTAAATCTCTGCTGCTCATTAAGACCTTTAAAGATGATTACTGGCCCAACTCTATTCCAGTTTGCTGCGGCCCCTTGAGTGGTATGATTTGGACTTGAATACCCGCCTAGGAGTGCCGTTCTTTCCTTCTCTAATATCTCCAAAATTGCACTCTGAATTGACCCATTTTTGTTTTCCATCTTCTAGCATGTTATATACAGTTAATAGCTTAGGAGAGAATTCTACTGCTTTTCAATTCTTGTCTTTCAAAAGCACTCTAGATAAAAAGCCTTTGTAATCCACTTGCCTGTGTAGGTTTAACTTCAAACTCCAAAGAATCTTACTTTCACAGTCAGCCTCCAAACTACCTTTCCAAGCTCATTCCCTTTCCCTTCTAAGCTCACCCAGTCCTATACACCACCCATCTAAGAGTAATACTTCCTACACAGTTATTTAAAAAATACATTGTCCCTTTACACATATGATTCCTCCTATCATGATTTGCCTCTTTTCTGTCACCCAGATTCTACCCATGTTTTCTCTACTATGGCTCCTACATGCCCTAGGACTTTCTTACATAAACCCACAATAGTTTAACATAACACTAAAACTGTAATTATTTATGTATACATACTTAAGTTTTCATAATTCTACTACTTGTATAGACGTACATTTTATCTCAGTGTCAGCTTCCTCATTATTAAAATGTCAATAATATTACTACCTGCTTTATAGACATATGGACATTGGAGATATAAAACATGCAAAACAAAATGCCTAGTACCTAATAGTACTCAATAAATGTTCCATAATGCAGTGTGCTAACCACCTTTTAGTATCACAGCACAACACTGGGAACTACTTTCAATAAAAGTTCTATGTAATACTTACATGTTAATCTTTATTAGAATTTTTTTCATTGCCCCACAAAACTACAAATTTCTTTTTTTTTTTTTTTGAGAGACGACCTCACTCTGCTGCCCAGGCTAGAGTGCAGTGGTTCAATCAAGACTCACTGCAGCCTCAACCTCCCAGGCTCAATCAATCCTCCCACCTCAGCCTCCCTAGAAGCTGGGACTACAGGTGTACAGGTGCACACCACTATGCCTGGCTTTTTAAAAAGTTTTATTAGAGACAAGGTCTCACTATGTTGCCAAGGCTGGCCTTGAACTCCTGGGCTCAAGCAATTCTCCCACCTTGGCCTCCCAAAGTGCTAGAATTAGAGGTGTGAGCCACTGTGCCTGACCAAACTTGCTTAATGAAAATATAGCATCGTATTTACCTTTGGAACTGTGAGAGATCCAGTGAATTAGTTATTTATTCCTTAACATCTCTACATCTCTATGTTGGTAATTCTGAATCTTACTTTTTTTATTTCAAAAAGTGAGGATCATACATATAGCAATATAAATTGGATAATATAATCACTACTGAGTAGGGATTGAACACATTTTGCCAACCGCAGCACACAGTACATACCTGTGAAATAGAGCATCCATTTAACTCTTCTACCTTTTGTTGGAAATCTTAGTGATCACTCTTCTATTAATTTTGCAAGTATTAATATCAGTCAATTCAATTACAAGACTACATACTGTTTGAGGCACCACAGTATAAAAATGATGGTCATTAATGTGAAATAATTAAATGGCTTAACATTATTATTAACAGTTTTAAATGCAAGCCCATATTATGCCTTTGGTTTTAATTAATTCAAGCTATGAATGTCTGACCACCCTATCCAATTACAAATGTAGAACCAAAGAGAGTGGGCTCTCTTAACTAAGCTTAACTATGAAGTTCCAAGTTTTAGGTTTTCATGTATTTTTGTATAACTGCTAGCAATAATAATCCATATATAACAATTAAAACATATTTATTTGGAAATAATAAATTAATAAATGAGTAAATTGTAAATTGAATGAATTTTAAAATAAAATACTAAATATTAAATAGAATATAAGAAAATATTTATATGACCTTAGTTTTTGCCAGTATTGTAATGTAATCTAGGAATCACAGATTATATAAATAAATTACTAGATAAATGTATCTGATGAGACATATTTATCTATACAATGATAAAAATAAACAGTAAAAGATACAATGAATAAAATCAGAAGACCATTGTTAGACTTTTAAAAATTATAGTGTTCATCACAGTTTAAAGATTAATATTCATAATATAAAAGAAGTACCTAAAATTAATTTTTAAATTTGACTTATTGTAACCTGATTAGAAATTTTAGCCTTTAAAAGAGATAATTTAATGTCTTGATGTATGCATCTGTGAAACACTCACTACTGTCAAAATAATGAATCTCTCCATCCCCCCTAAAATTTCCTTATGGCCCTTGGTAAAAAAATATCTTCCTCCTGGCAATCACCATGGCCCACTTACTGTTGCAGGAAGGCACCATAGATTAGGCTGAATTAAATGGGTAAATCAATTTCAGGAGAATTGATAACTTATCAATATTGAATCCTTCCTTCATCCCATGAACATAGTGTACATCTCTTTTTGATTTAGCTGCCTTGAATTTTGTCAGCAAGGTTTCATCAGCAAGATTTTCTAATTTTCAGTGTATAAGTCTTTAATGTTGTTGCCAGATTATACCTAATTTATGTAATTTTTTATTATAAAGAGTATGATTTTGTAATTTCAATTCCTAATTGTTCATTGCTAGTAAATAAAATACAATTTTTTTCTATATATATTCTGTATTATTTTTCATTGATGAATTTATTTACTAATTGCTTCTATTTACTTTTTACTATATTCCATTAGATGATTTACTTAAACCAATGTCATATCCCAATGCAGTTTAACTTCCTTCTAATTTGAATGCCTTTTATCCTTTTCTTGCCTTGTTCAATTAGCCAGAACTTCCAGTGCAATGTTGACTAGAAGTGGGGAGAGTAGACTTGCCTCTTCCCTAATCTCAGAGGAATGATGATTCAGTCTTTCACACTGCTATGTTATTTGTTGGTTTTTCATAATTATTGTTATTTAATTGAGCAATATCTCTTATATTTCTGTTTAGATGAGTTTTTGTGGTCAGGAATGAATATTTGATTTTGGTAAATGTTTTTTCCACATCTATTGAAATTAATATATGGTTTTTCATTTTTTATTTGTCATTATGACAAATTACACTGATTGATTTTTAAATATCAAACCAACCTTGCATTCCTGGGATAAAGCCTATATGGCCTTACATATCTTTAATAGACAAAGTATTATTTGGAGTATCCATTACGTATATCTTCTTAAGTGCACTTTGGAAGTTTTTGCCTTCCAAAAATT
The DNA here is from genome assembly GCF_047675955.1 of Chlorocebus sabaeus. Taxonomy (NCBI): domain Eukaryota; kingdom Metazoa; phylum Chordata; class Mammalia; order Primates; family Cercopithecidae; genus Chlorocebus; species Chlorocebus sabaeus. Next base: position 61,712,242 of record NC_132920.1, on the reverse strand, counting down.
TTTCTAATTCCTTTAAATTGTTGAATTTATTGGCATGGTTATAATAGTCCATTACTATATTTTTAATATCTGCATAATCTGTGGTGATATTACCTCTCACGTTTCTTATGCTAGTAGTTTGTGTCTTCTCTTTTTATTTTTTTTAGTAATTCTTATTTATCTCTAGTGTTCATTTTGGATAGTTTCTGTTGCTATGTCTTTATGTTTATTAATCTTTTCTGCAGTGCCTAAACTGTCATAATCTCACTTAGTTTATTTTTTACCTCAATTTTATAGCTTTTATCTTCAGAAATTCAATTTAGACTGTTTTTCATCAATGTCTACTTAACGGTTTCATTATATGAAATACATTTTATCATAACCATTTTAATGTCTTTGACAGCTAATTTTAACATTTGTATCAATTCTAGGTCAATTTCCATGTGCTGATTTTTATCCTCATTATGTATAATATTTTGCTGCTTCTTTGCTGGCCTAGTGAGTTTGAATTGATTACCACCTTGTGCATCTTGCTATATTAAGTGCTAAACGTATTTATTTCTATAAATGTTCTCAAACTTTATTCTGGAATGCCAGTAAGTTACTTATAAATTGTTGGACTCTATTGGGTCTTGCTTTTATAACTTTTTAAAAGCAAGACTGAAAAGCTATTTAATATAGAGATAATTATTCCCCCTCATAGAGATCATTATTCCCTATCACTGATGCAAGATCTTTCTGAGCAGCATACCGGATGTCCATGTGAATTATGGCATTTCTACCCTAGTTGGTCCTCTTCCTCTCCTGGTTCCCTGTGAGTGCAGTGAACTGTTCCTTCTAGTCTTTTCTGGTGGTTCTTTTCCTGGCCCTAGATAGTTTCCTCCTACACGGGCACTGACTTGTTCAATACTCCAGAAAAGATCATCTTCAGATTTCCAGAGTTGTCTGTTTTTGCAGCTCTTTGTTGTTCTTTCTGGAAGTCTAATCACCCTGGTCTCCCTTGACTGTCAACAATGTCTCTACCACTCAGGGGGTCTGCTGGACTCTGCCTAGATTATGCCTCTCCATGCCATAATTTGGAGACTTACTCAAGGAAGGAAGTCATAGGGCTTACTGCAGTTGTTCCCCATAGTTCGGGGATCACTAGCCTTAGTTGCTTGATGTCCAGTGCTTTGAAATTTTTTAAAAATATATTTTGCCCACTTTTTTGCTTTGTTCAGAGGGGAAGATAAATGTGGTCCAAGTTACTCTATCTTGACTGGAAGTATAAGTCTCTACAAATAGATTTTTAGAAATTATAAACATCTCAATGCAGATAACCAATTCAAAAAAGAGAAAATCCAAATGGCTAATACATATAAAATGATATTTACTATGAGATATAATTTTTAACTATATGGACGTCAAAGAAAAAACAATTATGCCTTGCCGTTCTAAAGAAATCATCTTAATGTTTGAAGAAACAAGCACCTTCATATTCTGTTGATAGTCATATAATATGATCATTACGGAAAGTCTGGCAATGTGCATTAAAATTTAAAAGTACTAGCACATCATTCAACACAATAATTCCTTTTTAGAGAATCTAATCTCAGGATTTAAAGGAACCATGTAATAGAATGATAATCTTAGAATTGTAGTGGTAAAATGGTGGAAAACTCTAAAACATCCATAAATAAATAATTGAATATATTAGTGAACTACAGGTATGCTGTGGAAAACTAATTAGCTACTAAAAAGAATGAGTTCTGTCTCATTGTCTTGGAGCAATGGTCATGAGGTATTATTCAGTAAAAGAGTGTGTTAGAGATGTGTCATAAAAAGATAATATTAACTTCTAAAGCGGTGGCTCAAGCCTGTAATCCCAGCACTTTGGGAGGCCGAGACGGGCGGATCACGAGGTCAGGAGATCGAGACCATCCTGGCTAACACGGTGAAACCCCGTCTCTACTAAAAAATACAAAAAACTAGCCAGGCGTGGTGGCGGCGCCTGTAGTCCCAGCTACTCGGGAGGCTGAAGCAGGAGAATGGCCTAAACCCGGGAGGCGGAGCTTGCAGTGAGCTGAGATCCGGCCACTGCACTCCAGCCTGGGCGACAGAGCCAGACTCCGTCTCAAAAAAAAAAAAAAAAAAAAAGAATTTATATTTGACTCACATTACTTCCTATACTGAACAGGTATTGCTTTCACAGTTTTTTAAAAAAATGTAATAACAATTTAAAAATTCCAGGAAAGTTGCCAGCCAGAGTCCAATATAATTTACTAAAATATTCACCCACATATTGAACAAATATCAGTAAAAAGGGCTGCTTTAATGTGTGCAAAATGAAACTTGGGAGTTAATATAATATCCTGTTCATCTAGAATTGCAAGAGAAATTACTCAGTAGATGAATAATATAAGAACACTTGCTGATTGGTACAATTTAGCATTTATTCTGAAAACAAGGCAGTGGAAATGACAGGAGCATTTAAAATGCTTTGACATGTCCTGTAACTTTGACTTGTATGACTCATTGCCCAAGGATATTACCATGCAATTTAAGTTGGGATTACTAGTTTTCACTAATGAATTCATAATTTACATTATCTTTGTTTATACATCTCTCCTAAGTGAATTGAATTTAAAAGTTTTGTCTTGAGCATTTCTGTTCTTTTAAACTTTTCTTTGCCTTTTAGTTTTCTTTTTCATTTAAACTGATTTTGAAATATGAAATCCACCTGCCTCCTTTCCCTGAATAGCTATTTTCACTTACATTGCCATTTTATTAATTGTTGCCTTTATGGAGGGACTTGCTTGAGTCTCCTAATTTATTATAAGTGTTTTACTTTGCTCTCTTTCCATCTATATTTCTACAAAATCTTCACTTGAGTCAGTATTTTGTTTTATTGGTCTTCCTTAGACCTTCATTTCATACCAGTGATACTAAAATCGCTATGTCTAAATGTACTCTGACAGCATTTTTTTTAGGACTGAATCCTTTCCAACTACTCAGTCAAGAATAGCTTCTGACTCAACCGTTTGCCTGTAGAAATGTTCTCACCCTAGGCCTTAATCATCCAAGGATAAATAGCCAAAAAACATTTTTTACATTTAATAATTTGTTGTAGTCCAAAGATTCTCTACAACTTAAAAAAAAAAAAAGCATTCACATATACTTAGCACTTCATGATTTATTTTTTTAACTAAAATTCTTCAAAGAAATAAGGTAAGGTAGAAGTAACAGACTTACGTTATTGTTTCAAATGTGGTATAGGAGAGTAAGCAATTCTATAATCCCCCTGGGGAGCATAAGAGCTAACATTTATCAGGTGCTCAGTATGTGCTAGATACCATTCTGAGCAATTTGCATGTTTGTTTAATCCATCCAACATCCATATTATATTGCTTATTACTCTTATTGATCTATTTTAGGATATGTAAATTTAGGCCTCAGAATGACTAGCATTTTACACTAAGTCACGAGGTATCAGTGTCTCTCACCCAGGCAATGGGGCCACATAGTGATATTCATAATTGCTGCATGAAACAACCTCTCCAGAATCTAACATATATAATTTCAGCTCACAATTTTAAAATTTAATTTCTGAAATTTGGCATCACACAAATAAATTTTATCATGAAATTAAGCAATGTAAATTTTACCTCTATATAATATGCTATAATCATGTGTTTTATCTACTTTAAGCTCTTGAGGTCATTTATCTTTTTTAATAAAAATGATTTTGTTTCCAACTCAAAATACATCAAAATAGAGTTTCTCAAACCATTCGTAGAATCACATAAGAGGAAAAAAGGGTACGAAAGTGATATTTTACCCATTGTGCCTTTGAAACATTTAGTGTTAAGAGTACCACATGTAAAATAGTAGATATTACAGCTTCCCAAAAGGAGAGAGCAGGTCTTCTCTTATTATTGCTTATGTACGCCAACCAATGGTCTTCAAAATGTGAAAGGTGTGATGGTTTGGTGGGTTTTGTTGTTGTTGTTGTTGTTGTTCTTCAGGGTTTTTAAGATTTTATGTCACAGTGAACATGGCCAGAAGTAATTTAAAATGAAGAAATTAAACAAAATAATATCTGTTAGAAGGAAGACACTAAATGAAAGATCATGTTGTAGTCATGTTTCTACAAATAGAAGTTATACAAAAAGTAGTCAATACATCAGAATTGAGAAAAAAAATGGTCTTCTGAGCCAGCTGGTTTACAAAAATGATTTTGACATTACAGTTGTATCTAATCACACTGTAGAATTTAGACCTCATCAGGCTCTGTGCAGTCGATTTCCAATGTGCCTACAAATGACTGTGCTGTCATTTATTGCCCATTTTGCTATAATGTGAGCTCCTCGACCCCATTTTTCTCATTCCCTTAGCTACATTTCTATTGCTTTGCTAACCCTTTTTTGGATTCTTCAGATGTTTTCCTTTTGTATTTCTTTAAAAATTTTTACTCAATCACGTATTTTATATAAACCCATTCTGCTGTGTATTTGATGTGTCTATTCATCTAATCCTTGCCCTCAGTTTTTATTTCCTTTCTAATTGTATACAGTCTTGTTCCCATAAATGTGTTCTAAATAGACACACATAAATGTAAATGAACATGTGTGAGGATAGTATGTGGTTACCTAGAAGCTCACCATATAGTTTGAATTGTCTTCAAATCTCCAGATGCGGGGTCAAGTTTTATTTAAGTCTATTTAGAAATTAAAAAAACAGGTTGTAGAGAGAAGAAACTGATTTCTGTAATGCCACATAGACTCTGAACTAGAGTTCAGAATTCCTGTGTTCAGGCCTAAGAAGCAGCCTATCTGATTTATCTATGTAATTTGATTACGTAGTCTCAATTCATTAAACAGCTAAAATGCACACATTTTACATGTATGTCAAACACACACATACACCATCAGCACCAACAGTAGCAACAATAATACCAGTTTCACAGTAAGGGCAAAGTTATATTCTTTGATTACCTCTTCTTCTCTCAGAAAGAGTACATTGATTCAGAATAGCACTCATACAGCCTGTCTTAGCTTAGACTGCCCTAACAGAACACTATAGACTGGGTGGCTTAAACAACACACAATTCTGAAGGTTGGAGGTCTGAGATAGTTGGATTCTGGTGAGGGATATCTTCCTAGCTTGCAGATGGCCACCTTCTCACTGTGATTTTATCTTGTAGAGAGAGAGAGAGAGAGGGAAAGAGAGAGTATGTTTTGGTGTATCTCCTTATAAGGGCAATAATCCCACCATGAAGGTCCCACCCTCCTAACAACATCCAAACCTGGTTTCCACCCAAAGGCCCCACCTCCAAATAATATCACATGAATGGTTAGGGCTTTAACGTTTGAATTTGGGAGGGGGACATAATTCAGCCAATAGCATAGTCCCTTATAATGTATGCAGAGTAAAGTGCTTAGAACTCTGATTTAGGCATCTATGAGCTATTGATTTCAGCATTCTTAATTTTGAATAGGTCTCTGACAAAATGTCAAAACAAGAAAAAATAAAAAAAGGAATAACTTAACTGGTATAAAGATGAAAAATGAAAGGTATTTAAAGTGTTTTCTACCACAAAATCCCTGCTTTTGATTTGCCTCACATTTATCATTTAACCTCTGAGTCCATAAATGGGGTAATAATCCTCCAATATTTCATCATTCACCGGGGCACCATAAAGATGAATTTGGCTAGATGCACTTAGGTCGTCTTGGAGATAAGAAATGAATGTGGAGGAGGCTTCAGTATCTTCCTATCCCTAAAGATGAGGAAAAAAGTACTTATTTAGCAATATGATATTTTTAATCTTGAACAGGGTGTTTCAACTTGATGAAATGGTCTATATTTCATAACATCATGCTATTGAAATCATATTCTTATCAATCAAAACAAATTAATTGATCTTTTATTTTTAGAGTTTCACATTCACAGCAAAATTGACAGGAAGGTAAAGAGATTTCTTATATACCCCTTTTCCCTCAGTCTTCCCTACCATCAACAACCTGCACCACAATAGTATAGTTGTTACAATCAATGAAATACATTGACACATCATTGTCACTCAAAGTTCATGGTTTACATTAGGGCTTACTGTGAATGTTGTACATTCTTTGGGTTTGGGCAAAGGCATGACATGTATCTGCAATTATAGTATCATACAGAATAGTTTCACTACCTGAAATTTTCTGTGCTCCACATACTCATTCCATCTTTCCCCTAACCCCTGTCAATCACTGATGCATTATTGTCTCCATAATTTTGCTTTTTCTAGAATGTCATATATTTGGAATCATATAGTATGTAACCTTTTCAGATGGAATTCTTTCACTTGATAATATGCATTTAAGCTTTTTCCATGTCTTTCCATGGCTTCATACAAACTCATTTATTTTTATTGCTGAATTACATTTCATTTTCTAGATGGCCCACAGTTTATTTATCCGTTCACCTACTGAAGGGCATCTTGGTTACTTCCGAGTTTTGGCAATTATGAATCAAGCTGCCTGTAAACATTTATGTGCAGGTTATTGTGTGCATGTAAGTTTTCAACACATTTTGATAGATAACAAGGAGCACAATTGCTGGATCACATGGTAAGAGTATGTTTAGTTCTCTAAGAAACTGACAAACTGTGGTTCAAAGTTTCAACATCATTTTGAATCCCCACCAGCAAAAAAAAAAAAAAAAAAAGAGAATTCCCATTGCTCCACATCCTCATCAGCATTTGGTGGTGTCAGTGTTCTGGATTTTCCAAATTCTAAGAAGTACATAGTGGTATCTCACTCTTTTAATTTGCAATTCCCTAATGACGTATGATTTTGAGCATCTTTTCATACACTTACTTGTCTGACCTAATACCACTTTCACCTTTGCTCACTAAATTCTATACATCTGTACATCTTTGATGAAGGGTATGTTTAGATCTGCTCATTTTTAAGTTGTTTGTTTTCTTCTTGTTGATTTGTAATGAGTTTTTTGTATATTTGGGATGACAGTCCTTGATCAGATATGTCTTTTGTAAATATATTTTTTCCAAGTCTGTGACTTGTCTTCTCATTCTCTTGAAATCCAGATACGTTTAAAAATTTATCCTGCATAATTTTTCACTTTTTATTTTAACTAAGTCAGTGTTTGCATTGATAGCAATGATGAACATAAAAGTCCCTTTGTAATACTGAGGAAGAACTTGACAATTTTTCCAATATTGACTTATATATATATATATGTATATTTAAATATATCACAATTACATTCTAAATATGGATAAAATAAAGGTGGAGATATCTGGAAAGCTTGGGTGGAGTCCCAAAACTCCAGTTGTGTTGCAAATAATTTAATGGAATAGCAAGAGTAATTTTTTGAGAGTAGAATTCTCTGTCTTTATATGTACAACTTTGCCTGTGTAAAATTCAATCACTTAAAACGATACAGGTCTGTAGACCAACAACATTTTACAAATATATTTTAGCTTTTCAGAGCAAGGCCATATGAAAATCTCTCAAACTGAATTCTAAACCTCAGACAGCTGATTTGCAGGCATCTGGAGAATTAAGTTTAGAATTAAGTGCTTCAGAAACCTATGTAAATCAATCTCTTGGAAAATGTTTTTGACCATTACAAAATAAGAATTGGAGTATGTATATTTAATCTATAAATTATCTGTATGGTGAGAAAGGGAAGAGATCACAGATCTGCTCTGTACTTACTGATGCTTTGGAAGCAATATCCACGACAGTGCAGAAGACAGCCAATCAATGGCTTTTGTGGTTTGCTAAATGCCTAAGTAAAATTGAGGTGTTTAATAACCCCAAAAGCCCTTTGCTGCCGCTAAAGTCCTAAGACTTCAATCTCAATTCATAGTCTATATCAACATTGAAGCTGAGCCAACAAACCAAAGCATAAAACCCTTTTTATAACATTCTCTTTCTCCTCGAGAGGGTTTGTTGATAGTATTTTAAAATCTGGTTTTTGAAAATATTCTTTTCTGTTTCCCTTACTGACTTGGTAGCAAAGTAATGCATAAAATGAGATAGTGTGGAAAGCAAATTGTTATTTGAGTAGGAGTTTTACGAATAAATTATTATATAAATAGACCTTCGACCACATTTCCAGGTGTACATAGGACCCTAATCATTTGATTTTGATTCTACTGTGGGACAATAAAAATTCAGTAGCCTGCCTTCCTCTTGCTATCACAGAAACCTCCTTCATGAGAAGATCTTATGGAGACACCTTGAGAAATACTTAGTTGAGTCATTATGACCACCTTCCTATTTTCCACATACAGAAATGAGGGCAGATATGACTTGTTCACAGGGACAAAACTAGTTAGTAGCAAAACTTGAATTCTGCGCTCATTCCAACTTGCATTGCCTTTTGTCTGGATTGTTATAAGAGTCTTCTGTAGTAATTGGGTTTCTGTAGAACTGTTCAACATATCCCTACAACTCCAGTTCCTCATCTACATTCCGAAGAGTGATCCTTTCAAAGGCCATCGTGGTGATATGCCTTCTTGTGAGGATTCATTACCTTAAGAACACAAGACTCTAATATTCCAGCCTGGCTTCCATCTACATACCCTTCTACTGTCCACTCCTGACATAATGCTTAGGAAAACTGGGTTATCATTTTGGATTATTATTATTGTGACTATTGTCACAACTATCTTCTAACTCTATTACTTTTCTGTCGTGGCTTCGTGACTTCACACATGGACATCTACCTGGATTGCTCTTTTTCATCTCTTAATTGACAAGTTCCCAACTCTATTTTTGATCACTGGATATCTTCATGTAAAAGTATTTATTTCCTTTTTATGATTAACAGACTATGTATTTTGTCTTTTTAATTTTTTTTCCTAAGTAAGATTATTAATGATTTTCCCATCTACTCAGAAGACAGGCTATCTACAGAAGAGAGAAATCATATCACACTGAAAGATTCCCAATTTAAAAAGTCTCTTTGTTTAGAAATGCTATTTGCTTCCCTATTTAAAATTCGAGAGAGAGAAGAGGGAAGCCCACATTCAGTAACTTTTCCATCTCAGTGATGGCACTACAATTGAATCAGTTACACAAACCAAAAATGTAGAAGACAGCTTTAAGTTCATTTTTTTATCATTATTTCCCATGTCTAATCCATCAGCAATAATCTAATTGCCCTTTCTCTCCACCATTTATAATGGTACTGGTAAAGATGACTGCAGTACCTAATGCACGTACTGCTTACGATGGTGTCTTAACCCCTCTCTCGTTTCCAGTCTAGTCCTACTTTAATCCATTTACCTCATGGCAGCCAGAATACTCTCTTTCAGATAAAAACTGGTTATTTCACTGTCCATGTTAAATATTACTTAGGCCTTCTATTATACCTACAATAAAGCCAAGAAGCACCACCGTGATACAGAGCCTACCTATTGTCTGACCTAATATCATTTACAACCTTGCTCACTAAATCTTTGATATATATGCACTGGCATTCTCCCTGTTCCTTAAAGATGCTCAGCTCCTTCCTGACCTTCGCATTCCATTTACCTGGAAGACTAGTGAACCACATCCTCACATGACAGACTCCTTTGCATTTGGGTTCATATATTCTCTCTTCGAGTAGGGCACTGCTGACTTCCCATCTAAACCAGCTTCCCCAGTCCCTCAATCCTGTTGCTCTGTTTCTTTTTTTCACAGTATTACTCTCTGAACTAAGATTATTTATTCCTTTGTGTTTTTTTGGTCTTTCCCCACATTAGAATGTAAGCTCAATGAGGGCTTTTTTACTATATTCTTATCACCTAGAATATATATATATATATAAATAAACCAGCATATTTGTTTTATTTACTATATATAATATTCATATATTTAATAATAATATATTTATTCACTGAGGAAAGCAATAAAGAAATCCCAAATGCTCCCTTCCTGCTCTTTGGAATGCATGCCTGGTGATGTTGCACAAGTTCAACAGAAACCCAGTTTTCTCCCTCCAGTGCTGAGCAGTATGAGCTTGTTCCAGTACTCCACAACTTAGAACAATCTAAAAATCCCACCTCAGGCAAAGGACAGGAGCATCGTGGGTATTCAAGCATCCAGATATTGCTTGAAACTGAATTTCTTTTAGCTGATCTCCACTTCTTGAGATCCCATCATTTCTCTAATTGGATGAAAAAGAATCAAAGTGTAACATTAATCACAGAGCTTCTAAATGGCCTTATACAACTAAATGGTTACCTTCTCGCAATCAGAGTTTGAGGAATGAATTTTAAAAATGAATAAGGAAAGGTGTTGGGGAAAAATGATGACTTGCATTCTGACTCTTGATACCATGGTCTTCTCCCATGTCCGTGATGAAGGCACTTGATAGATACAAGCAGCTTAGCAGTGTGGCTTAATGATCTTAAAGTACCTCATATTGAGAGTGATTCCGAGAGAGCAGGCATTGTGGTTGCTCTTTGAGATGTGGGGTTGGAGAGGGAAGAGATCCAAGAACTGAAAGGAGCCTTAGAAAACAACAATCATTCCCATGATTGCTAAGAATATCTCATGACTTCTTTGCAGTAAATCCTTTCTGTAACATACAGAATAGGATTGATTCTGACCACTTGCTGTGCATGTATATTTTGCAGAGGACAGAAAATGGGCTGCCTGATTCGGCTAACTGTAGTGCTCTTGCAGAGACCTACATAGATGGGCTGTGGAATTAGCAGATCTTGGGGGAAGCCTGAGAGCAGAGAGATGACACGTCACCCTTCAGAGGAGAACCTAGTTGTACCAGTTGCTCTGTCATGGGCCCACTAGAGCAAGGAACCCAGGTCTTCCCTATTTAGATTTGCTCCTGCTAGAAAGGCTTGGACAAAAGACCCATTTGGAATCTGAGTGAATTCACCTCAAAGACAGGCAAATACAATTTGCAACCATTGAAAGGACTCAGATAATTGAGGAAAGAAGCCTGGCTGAACAATTCAAGAGATGTTTCCAGTTGAGGCAGAACCAATGGAAGTAAGGAAAGGAATAAATGACATATACCTGCGTCTTCTAAATATAAATCTGTGTTCTTTTCATTTTGTAATTCTAATTTATCTTATGTTGTTTTTTTGGGAACTTTGACATCATATTTTGACACATATTTTTGATGTATTTTTTTTCAAATACTTTTTCACTGTATTGTACTGTATTACATTTTACAAGTTCATTTCTTCAGTTACTGACAATGGAAACAAAAGTTTTTCATCATTTTCCCCTTTATAAGTATTTTCAGCTAGAATGCTTCACTTAACATTCTTAACCCTTGCCTGCTCTCTCTCTTGCTTGGCTTTGCTCATTTTCTGTGTTAAATTCACTTTTCCCATCTGGCAATTGTTGTTGCTTTATGCTGGTTAGAAAAAGTGGCGCAATAATTGTTTTTAAGGACTATCCTATTCTAATATGATTAAATATTCAGAAAGAATAGTAGAAATAGTATGCAGGGTGTTTTTTCTTTCTTTCTTTCTTTCTTTTTTTCCAAGATTGAATTTGAGGGGAGCTAGAAACTGCAAGCCAAATAAAAGGATAACTTTTTGTAAAGAGGCGGGCATGGCAATATTGTATACTCTTTACAAAGAGCTTCAAGAAAGTTACTATGACAGAATAGCTTGACAAAACTACAGCTAGAAGGAATCATCACAGCATTTTCATTTGGGGAAATATATAGGAGAACTTCTAGGAAGGATTTTCTCATGAGGAAATATAGCAAATGTCTTTCTTTCTAAACCAAAAATGTAGAATTCAGCATTTTAAAAATAAAACAAAAAGCAGCAGCCACTAAATAATTGGTATAATATTATAAATAAATTAAATATTTTAAACCAACAAAAAGGATCAAAGTTGAATTGAGCATGCGCTGATTCAGAGAGTATTAAAGAAGGCTTCGATCCGTGCCTACTGTTTTATTGAAATGTTTCGTTAATTGTTGTTTATCATTACATTACATGAACAAGTGTAGGGAGCTAGTCATCTACATGCGCTTTAACTCCCCTGGATCAGAACTTTCCTCCACTCTCTCCCCAGAACCTCCATTAGTGCCTGCTACTTACCTGCTCCTCAGAAATGCACTGACTACGTAAAAGGATGATTTATTTAGCAAAACTCCTTCAGGAACTTAAAAACATCTAACAGGTTAAATGCATCCCTGTCTTGAATATATACATTTTCCAAGTCCAAAGGAAGACCTGGAATTCCTAGGTTATTGGTAAAATATCACCCACAGGACCTATATCCTATCAACCCTTTTTATGCATAGCATGTATACACTTTTCTCTCAGTGTTTCTTTATTATTATAGTTTCTTGGTTAAGATTTGATCCCATGAGATCATACTGAGAACCATCAATTCTATCTCAACCAAGAGTTCATTTTATATACTTTTAAATAAAGGTGGATAACTTGCTGAAGTATTAAATCAATGCCTATTTTGACTTTAAATGAAATAAAGCTCCTATATCATGTGTACAATAATTTGCCAAGAAAATTGATTGAAAAAAGTAGTCGTTTTGACTTTACCTAGACAAAGGAAACTTGTTACTTTTAGAATTACAAGTCAAATCTGTCATTTAATATTATCTAAACATTTGTCTACTCTCCTGAATTTACCCTGAACAGTGATTCACTTTCTAGGGTAGGATGGATAAAAGCGTAACGCCAAATACATAAGTTTTTTGTTGCTCATTTATAAGGTCTGGGGTCTTAAAACCTTATGTGGCCAAAGTTTAATAAAGTCAAATAAAACAAGATAGAAAATAAGCCTTTCCAATCTTCCTGCAAAATGTCTCAATAATATCTGTATTGATATTATCTTATGCTCTGATTATTTTTGAGTAATGGGCAATATGACTTTAGTAATGGGAAAATAAGATAAAACATTGTTTAGGTACAGAAATTTACAATCACTCACCATTTAAGATACAAAGCCCACAACATTTTGACTTTGTGATATCCAGTCTTCTTTGATGGATAAGTTTTATAAAGCCTTTATATAAAACTTATGCAGAGTCATGCACAAGCTGATGCTTAATAATTCTTAATTGACTGCTCTTTGACTACATTTTGATAATGAGTTTTTTTTCTGGTTCTGAGTCTGGACTGATTAAAACTCATGCTGTGGTGGCTAAGAGATGTTGTCTAATAGCATGTTCTGTTTTGCTAAATAATATCTACCACAGCACTAGCTTGCTACCCATTCCAACTTAGTTGCAGGTCTGATATTGGGCAGAACCCAACACTTTCCACACCTTCTTTACTACTGCAGTAAAAGTGCCCTAATCTGTTTGTAGGAGCTGAGAAAATTCCAGTTCTCTTTGTCATCGCCCAGAAAGGCTAAAGACTACATATCATTTCCATACATATCATTTCTGATGATTTCTGAAAGTATTGGCATTACCAGAGTTGAGTGTACATTCACATGTTATCAGTGGCTATAATCACAGTTTTAAATGTGCAGCACCAGTGTCCATTGTATCCTCAGAAGAAGGAATTTGGCAGGAAAATGGTCCCTCACTGCACCACCAGGTAGCCTGTCTACACCTGTCATTACCTGGCATCCATATGCAAGTGAAATAATCTTCCCAATTTGTATTTGGGCAAAAAGCCATCGTAACAGATGGACCTGAGTGTGTGTAACTGGGAAATTATGCATATACATTAAATATGCAGACTATGAGCATAGGTCCTTTCTAGGAACATCCAAACATCTGTCTGGTCTGAGCTTTTGTGTATACTGTTTACACCATATGGCGTCACGGTGGGAGGGCCTTGACAGAGAGGCAAAAAGGAGCACTCATGAATTTCATGGAAATTATTTAATGGGGGAATTGGCCTTACCTTGGACAAAAGGAACATGGAAAATTATTGTGAATATCTTTGCTATTATTTTAAATAACAAAGTTTTAAAATTTATTTTGATAGCAAAAAAGCAGATTATTTGGACACTATAGAAAATTAATTTAAAATTCGGATCAATTATAAAAAATATTTATGACGCCAGGCATGGTGGCTCATGCCTGTAATCCCAGCATTTTGGGAGGCTGAGGCGGGTGGATCACTTGAGCTCAGGAGTTCGAGACCAGCCTGACCAACATGGCAAAACCCTGTCTGTACCAAAAATACAAAAAAAAATTTAGCTGGACATGGTGGCCTGCACCTGTGGCCCCAGCTACTCAGGAGACTAGGGTGGGAGAATCTCTTGAGCCTGGGAGGTGGAGTTTGTAGTGAACTGAGATCATGCTACTGTACTGGGCAACAGAGAGAGACCCCATCTCAAAAAATATATATATATATGATATGCATGTACTATTTAAGCCCCAGTAGATATTTTAAAGGTTCACTCAAACTTTAGTCTTTTCTGTCTGAAATCAAAGCCATAAGATTAAACTACTCATCATTTTTAAAGCTACTTTATAATTCATCTTGCAAGAGGAATCTTTTTAGAGTGTGTATATTTCATTTACTGCAGGTATATGCCAAAACAGTAAAGCATTCTTTACTATTTGAAGTGTGGAATCCCAGTAATTTGTAGTTCTATCTAACATACCATTAAGGTTTATCCCTAGGTATAACTTACATTTTTTTGACAAGTGGAGCATTATCTTCATAATATGGGTAGGCCTAGGGATTATTTAAGTGTTGTAATATTCTAGTTTTCCAGAAAAATGAAATACACATGTTAATTTTTCTTTTATTATGGATTGATTTTTAATGACTGGAAATTAATTTTTCCTCTTTGTTCATTCTGAATTGCCTTTGTCTCTTTTGTCTTTATTCACATACTTAGGTAAATATTTGTCTATCTCTAACTCTTTATCTCTCCAGGGTGTTTTAATACTAAAGTAATAAAACAATACTAAAATAATATTATGTAAGTATAAATTATCTCATTACCATTTATGAACTCATGTTTTTACTTTTTAATGATTATCTATGTTAGCAAATTGAGCATAAAATTTGTAAATGCTATAAAACTATAACCACTCATTCATATGTATTGTATGACTCCCAAATCTTAGAACTTAATACTACTCAAGTGAACTAATATGTAGTATATTTCTGATGTTGTTTCCAAAGTAAATTTGGAATAATTTGTTTACTCATATCTTGAAATTTTATATAACAGAAGCATCAGCAACACATGCAACAAATAAACATCAACAGGATATTCTAGTTTCAGCTAGACTCATGTACTAATGAATGAAGATTAATTCAAAGTTTCTAATGCTTAAGAAATGACTGGAAAAAAGCACTATAATATAAAACTTTCAGGGTTTAGAAAATTATATATGTTATAAAAATAATGCACAAGAACTCATTTTGGACAGAGGTACCAAGAACATACATTAGGGAAAAGACAGTCTCTTTAATAAATGTTGCTGGGAAAACTGGATAACCATATGAGGAAGATTGAATCTGGACTCCCATCTCTAACCATATACAAAAATAAAATCAAAATAGATAGAAGAATTAAATATAAGACCTCAAACTATGAAACTACTAAAAGAAAACATTGAGGAAACTGTCTATGACATTGGTTTTGGGCAAGATTTCATGAGTAATACTTCAAAAAGCACAGGCAACTAAAACAAAAATGGATAAATGAGATCACAGTAAGGTAAAAGGCTTCTGCACAGCAAATGAAACAATCAACAAAGTGAAGAGACAATACACAGAATGGAAGAAATATTTGCAAATTACACATCTGACAAGGGATTAATTACCAGAATATATAAGGAGCTCAAACAGCTCAATAGGAAAAATGCAAATAATCTGAGTTTAAAATGGTCAAAAGATCTGAAGAGACATTTCTCAAAAGAAGACATACAAATTCCAACAGGTATGTGAAAAAAATGCTCAACATTATTAATCATCAGAGAAATGCAAATCAAAACTACAATGAGATATCAACTCACCCCAGTCAAAATGGCTTTTCTCCAAAAGACAAGCAATAGCAAATGCTGGCAAGGAATTGGAGAAAGGGGAACCCTGATACACTGTTTGGTAGGAATGTAAATTTGTACAAACACTATGGAGAACAGTATGGAGGTTCCTCAAAACATTAAAAATAGAGCTACCATATGATCTAGCAGTTCCACTGTTAGGTATATATATCCAAAAGAAAAAAATAGCAAACCGGTATATCAAAGATATTTCTGTAGGCCCGTGTTTATCACAGCACTCTTCTCAATAGCTAATGTTTGGAATCAGCCTAAGCATCCATCAATGGATGAATGAAAAAAGAAAACATGGTTGGTTTACAGGATGGAATATTATTCTACCATAAAAAGAATAAAATGCTGTCATTTGCAACAACATAGATGGAACTAGTCATCAGGTTAAGCAAAATAAGCCTAGCACAGAAACACAAATTGTACGTGTCCTCACTCATATGTGAGAGCTAATAATTAAAACAATTGAACTCACTGAGATAGAGTAGAACGATGGTTACCAGAGACCAGGAAGAATAGTGGGAAGGAGAGGGGAAAGTTGGGATGGTTAATGGGTGCAAAAATATAGTTAGATAGAAAGAATAAGATCTAGTATTGGGGTAGCACAACGAAGTGAATATAGTCAATAATAATTTATTGTATAATTTAAAATCACTAAGAGAGTGGAATTTGAATGTTCCCAATACAAAGAAATGACAAATACTTGAAGTGATAGATACCCCAATTATCCTGATGTGATTATTACAAATCATATACCTATATCAAAACATCACATTTACTCCATAAATATGTATATACATATGATATACCCATAATAATTGAAAATAAAAATTTTAATAGCTGAAAATATAAGGCACAGAATATGTTCAGTCTAAACAATATTTAAGAGTTCAACTATCCCTAGATTTGGACATTTTAAAAAATGTTTTCGGCCAGGTGCGGTGTCTCACACCTGTATTCCCAGCACTTTAGGAGGCCGAGGCAGGTGGATCATTAGGTCAGGAGTTCAAGACCAGCCTGACCAAGATGGTGGAACCCCATCTCTACTAAAAATACAAAAATTAGCTGGGCGTGGTGGTAGGTGCCTGTAATCCCAGCTACTCAGGAGGCTGAAGCAGGATAATCGCTTGAACTTGGGCGGCAGAGGTTGCAGTGAGCCAAGATCACACCACTGCACTCCAGCCTGGGCGATACAGTGAGACTTCATCTCAAAAAAAAAAAAAAGTTTTCTTCCGTATTTTTTTTTGAAGCATTTAGGTGCCTCATTGCTATAAATAATGTGGTACATATGTTTTGATTGTCTAATCAGGAAAACCAGAATTTATTAAAAACCTGGGTAAGTTAGCATTTAATGATACAAATATTGCAGTTGATAAATCAACTATTTTCTGTGATATAAATTTGCATTAAAATTATGATTAGAGAATTTCTGTCTCTATACATAATTTTACTGTTTTCTTACACAGTCTTCATCCTTCAGTTATCACAAGTATGTGTAGTTGACACTCAAATGTACTCCCTTAACTCAGATCTGAATTTCTAAGATAAGCCTGAAGGTCTCTCTGACATTTTAAACAGAAGGTTATTTGAACCAAATACAAATTCTCCACCTTCAAATTTTTTTTCATTTCCCTTTTTCTCTGGCTAATGTCTCTCATTATACTTCTAGCCATTTCTGCACCTGGAAACTTCATTTGTTTCTACCTTTCCCATTCATACCATATATTTTCTACTAGAGCACTCTTAAACGACCTGTGGTTGCCAATATTATCTCTCTCATACTCTATCACACACATGAACGCACTAATCTTTTCATTATTACCACAATTTATCTGTGTCAACCAATTTGTTCCAATCTCTGGCTCAAGATATGGTTTGTGTTTGCCCATCTTCATGAGTCTTTGTTATTTTCTTATTAAGTAAAGTATTGAAAAAATTGGACAACATACAATTTATTTTCTTAAAAATACTCATTACTACCCTCTTTGGTCATCAGTAATCAGTTTCATGTTTAACCATTCTCTAGCCACTTTAAAGTAAAAGAGAAACAAGTGGTTCAATTATATTATACATAGTATAACGTATGTTGAATGGCATAGGCTTGACTATCATTGTCATAAATGGATTTACCAAAGCTCTCAGCCTTGTGATCTTAGGAACTTGATTTTATCAGCAGTCCGTATATTAGTTTGGGTCCTCCAAGAAGCAGATGTAATAATGGGATTAAACATGTAAGAGTTGTATTAGGAAAATCTTCTTGTGACAAAAAAAGAGGGAACCAAGGAAGGCTGGAGAGCCCTTGCCCTACAATGTCTGACCTCGAGGAAAGGGGGGTGGAATCCTTATGGATTGCCCTGGTGCAACGAAGTTATAAGGTAAGTTCAGCAGTGCTATTAAGGAATCCCCGGAGGCATAGTTAGAGCAATCCTGTGTGGCCAGGAATGGATCTGTGTTAGCATTTAACTACATTTGGTTATCAGCTGGGAGAAGCTTTTGGGTAGCATAGCCTTGGAAGCAACAGGATTTTAGAGCACAGCAACTGGAGTCTTTGGTCAATTACATCTGTAGTTGCTGGTCTGTATTCTCTTGCCAACCACAACTCTGACAGGTGGTTTATTTCTCAAACCATAGCCCTCTAGCTAAGCTCATAAGAAATTCAGTTACATTATATTAGTTGCTTTGCTTACACTAAGAATTAACCTGCAGTGTCAAATGTTCATATTAATAATAATAAATCCCCTCCATGTTAGATTTCTGTCTAGGAGCTGAACTCCAATGCGGTTGAATTGGTGAGCATGGACTCTGAGCAAAGATTTAAATGGGCAATTCAAACTGTAGTGACACCAGGATATGACATTTGGATATATTCGCCCCCAACTAAGGCTACAGCTGCTCCAAGAAACATTCAGATCACACATGGACCCAAGAACTCCCCCTCTAGGCAGGGCTGGAGAGAGGCTGCTGAAGCACGCTCCCGAAGTGTATCTCTCATGTACCGTGCTGACTGGTCCCCTCTGTATTTGTTAGCTTTTGCACAAAACAAACCACCACAGTACTTACTGGCATAAAGCAGCAATTTATTATCGATTTCTCCAGATTCTGGGGTTGGCCAGGTGATTTTTCTGACTGCACCAGCTTGACTGGGACAGGATGGCTTAGGATATCTGGAGATTCAATCCTCACTGTCATGTTTGGGTATTCGGACAGGATGGCAGGGAGAGCTGGGATGACTGGAGCCTTTCTCCATGTTACCTCTCATCCTCCAGAAAGCTAGTCTAGGCTTCTTCACCAGGTGGCATAGGGGTTTCCATTAAGAAGAAAAGGAAAGCTCCAATACGCAAGCACTTTTCTAATCTCTGCTTTTGTCATGATGTTTTAGCTAAGGCAAATCACATGGCAAATCCCAGAGTCAGTGTGGTGGAAACTATCTAAGGATATGGATGCAGGGAATCCTGAACAAATTGGCTTAGTCTGTGACACCGTCTGTTTAGTATGTTGCTCTTCCTCTCTCTCTTCCCCAGCCTCCTTGACTTCATCCTTTTCCTCCTATTCCTCAATCTTCTTCTTCATATTCTTTATTATTATAAAATGAATAAGACCACATCTACATTCTTATATTTTCTGATTCTGGCGTAAAAAATATTTATGCTCTAAGGTACACTTCTATCTATGTTGAATTCAATTGCAATTTGTTAAAATGTTTATTCTAACCCTCAGTCTTGCCAACAGTGACAATCCATACCTTTCTACAATTCATAAGCACCTCAAGTATCTATGTGTTTTCCTCAGAGAAGAAGCTACAAATATCCTCTTTGAAACTGGTAAACATTACATTGCAAAATTATGGGATTAAATGTTTCATTTTGATAGTACCTGGTCAGTTCACTCAGTAGTGGCAATTCATTATATTTCCTGATTCTAATAAAATAATAGACATGTTTCTTCTTAAGTTTAGTTGTTTGAATGAGAAAATTAGGAGGTAGAAATTGAATAATATACGGCTTGTTAGAAACTATAATTTTCTACTCTATGGCTCTTCTGTCAGCTAACTGTATTGAGGCTATTATCACTATAATCGGGTGCTGAAGAATATAAACATGAAAGCAACATGTTAAAAATAAAATTAAGTGAAATGCTTTGGGCCTTTTTGCTTGTAATCTGGGTGATTTCTAGAGCATGAGGTAAAGCTGTGCCAAAGAAATCCTTGGAGGCTGAATGCTACCCTGCCATTTTCTAGACAGAAGTGTGTGGGTGACCCTACACAGTTTTCATCAGTACCACACATATGCAGAGCTACACTGACATCGTTTGGTGCAGATGATAATCTTAATTTTTAGTCTCACAGATAGGCCTCAGACATCACTGCTGTTAGCCAAACCTCTACAAATACAGTGTTAACTCCTGGACCCCTCTCCTCACCACTAGAAGAGCCACTAGATTGATTTCACTTAAACTATATTTCCAGAAAAATAATTGATCAGATTGGCCGTTTGGCACAAATAACCAGTTACTCAATTTTGTACTATTCAACCAGGGGTGTGTGAGTGTGTGTGTGTGTGTGTGTGTGTGTGTGTTGATTAGTAAAAAGAGAAGCAGGTGACACTGGCACTTGTTTTTTGAAGGTAGCATTTACCTTTAGTGATTCAGCTCCACTCTTGCGTCCTCTTGAATTGGCTGGTATATTTCCACCCTGATAAAGGAAAAAGTCCCTTTGACTTTGACTGAATCTCTGGTTGTTATTGTGAAATTTGCCTTTTTCTCTGGCTCACACTTTCCCTTAGGCCAATACTGGAACTCGTAGAAAATTTGTAGTGTTTAAATATTTCATACTGCGGTCAGATGCAGTGGCTCATGCCTGTAATCCTAGCACTCGGAAGCCGAGGTGGGTGGATCACTCGAGGCCAGGAGTTCAAGACCAGCCTGGTCAACATGGCGAAACCCTATATCTACGAAAAATACAAAAATTAGCCAGGCATGGTGGTGTACACCTGTAATTCCAGCTACTCCGGAGGCTGAGACAGGAGAATTGCTTTAACCCAGGAGGCGGAGACTGCAGTGAGCTGAGATCATGCCACTGTACTCCAGCGTGGGTGACAGAGACTGTGTCTCAAAAAAGTAAATAAATAAAAAAATGAAAATAAATAAATAAATAAATATTTCACATCAAGCTATTTAGTTGGATTCTGCAGCTGCTGGTTGTCTGAAGTAGAGACATACTATCCTACTTCTTTATGTTGTAATACATGCTCAGTATCTACTCTGGACCCTTGGGATTGCTGTTTTTTGTTTATGCATCAGAAGCTATTTGAATATCACGTAGTCATTCATATTCTACACACATTCATTCAAATGAAGTTATTTTTTAGTAATTGTCATGTTAACAATCATAACTTTAGTACATTCCAAGTTTTTGTTTTATGTTGCTGTCTTCCCTTTTCCAGCTAACACATCTCAGCAAATCTAAAGTGATGTCCTCCTGAGTATTTTCTTGATAAAATAAGCAATTCCAATTTCTCTATATAAAAATAGGAATTTAAAATATATACACTTTTTAATATCATTTTATATTTTTGCATATAAGCTTCCAGTAAACAAATGAAAAAAATTATTTCCTATTGTGTTTTGTTTTGCTTCTTTTTTTTTTTTTTCCAACTCTGAGAACAACATGTCCCATTTTTAACTCATCACATCATGTTTTTTTTCCAGGACTACAATGATGAAATTCGTCAGGAACAACTACGTGAATTATCTTACTTAAATGGCTCAGAGGACTCTGGTCGTGGCCGAGGTATTAGAGGCAGAGGGATCAGAATAGCTCCCACAGCTCCTTCAAGGTACATTCATTCTTACTTTAAATAAATTAAGGATGATGGCAGGCCTTTTCTGTCCTGCTTTATGTCATGATTCTCGCTAGCAGTAAACAGCAACATCAGCCACAGTCACTACCACCACAGCAAAAACAATAATGATGAAAGCTTATCAGGTACAGAAGAGCTTTACACATATTAACTCACCAAATCCTCCATACTAGGAGATAACTAGCAACTACAGGTGAGAAATTGAAGTAGAGAAAGGTGTAGGAAATTAACCTAGGGTCACGTAGAGAGTCTGACTCCAGAATTCACAGTTTATACTCTTAACAACTACCCCGAGAAAATAAGGCAGCAAACCGGAGATTTTCTACTTCCCTGTTCTATCCTCAGGATAAGAACACACAGATGATACAACTATTCACCTCTTCAAACCAAGATACGCTTGTATGAAGAGAAAACTGTAAACTTTTTCTGTGTTTTAAATGGTCCTTGAATTGATATAATCTTGCTAGATAAGGAAGTAGATAGATAGAAACGCAGAGAGAGATACAGATAACATATGTGCCATCAGCCCGGAAGGCCAGAACACTTCTTGCATGGCTGATGGTAAGGATATTCAAAGTTCAGAGGGTACTTATAGCTCCTCTTGGTGATCAGAGAGGATTTTATTTGATTTTGCTTATTTGCAAAGAAATTGGTATCTTTTTATATTAGAATTTGTTTTGCAGGATTCTGAATTGTTCAACATTTTAATAGAAGGCATTGATTTGAAAAGAGTTAAAGTAAAAAATACTCGTAGCCTTCACAGAACAACTGTATGATTTAATCATTCTCTTCACCTTGTTATAATTGGCCCTTAAATCTCTAAAGGACAGAGATCTAAAATATTATTTCATATATTACATAAAAATTATCTTAAGATATGCTAAGATATTTTTCAGATTCAGTTTATTTACTTAAATTATACCTGAAATACTTTCAACCACCACTATCAACATAGCCACTGTTTGTAACACTTAAATCAAAAATATCTCAAAATGTTTCTCACTGGTCAGAAACAAAAGTAAAGAATGATAAATTACCAAATAAAATATCAAGGAATACTATTTACTAGAGGCAAAATGTGGTAATTCTAGAAATTCTGTTTCACTAAAAGCAAAACTTCTGAATGTGTTCTAGAGCTTATTTATATTTTATCTTTAAAAAATCAAAAATAAGCTGTTCAATGCTGTTCAGGATCATTTGTTTATGCTAAGAATTAATGTGACGTAACACAATACTGTACTTTTTTATGGGATGAGTGTTTTATAAAACCATGTACATTTCTAAACTCATCTTGATGAGGTAAAAAAGACATCATTGCTAGTCATCTTTAATGGATTTAATCATAAGTTAAATCATATGAAATTGTAACTTTTGTAGTTCAACAAATGCCAATTTTACAGCTTTATGTGGTTGAAACTAAGTATATATTTAGGATGCCTGAGGAGGGCACACACTTTTCTATTTCGTATGCCTTAAAATGGGGGGGCATTAAAATAATGAATTTATCTGCATTTGATAGTATGAAATCATCATAGTAATAGATTTTGTTTTGTTATTGATATCCCTTAGTTGAATTTTGCATCTGGCATTTTTGAGTGGACTATATAAGATTTTAATTTCAGAGAAGCCTTATTCTAAGATTTTAATCCATTTAAATAATTGAATATAGGATAGTACATTATGGTCTGGATTTTAATTTATCTTCTTAGAAGAAAAATTTGATTGAAAGATTTTACTGTTTAATCCCATATAACATACAGATCTGATACTATATACATAAAAATAAAATAAAATTAACATTAAAAATTAAATTTCACTTCCAATGCTGTACTGATATCATTAGTGGTGCTAGCATTAATGAGAGGAAATGAAACAGAATTTTATTGTCTTCTGTTTCAAACAGTATGATGAACTGTATCTACAATTTAAAATGAATAAGAAAATAGCCTTGCAAAATAGAAAATCATATTACTAAGAGAACTTTGCATGAGTTAACAGTTGCTAATTTGAATTAAGTCATGAAATTATTACTGTATGAAGTTATTTAATTACACTTATATTCAAAAAGATGATATCTAGAAGATTTTTAAATTATATAATTTGTTGAAAATATATTTAATTAAAACAATTTACATTTCAATAATCCTGTCTATAACTTTAATTTTCCAATAATAATGTGCACCAGAGAATAAAGTGTTACATCTATATATTGTAATAATAATTTATTTTGAATAATTGATGAATGAAAATATATGACATCTCTAACACATATCACCATTACATGTTGCAGTGAGTGCAGTCACTGGAAAATGAAACATTAGGGGTAAATTTTGAAGGCTTTTGTTTACCACATTGAGAACTAATACATAGAACTAATAGAGTTTTTTTAAAGAGGAGAGTAATCATATTTATTTATATGAAAGACTACTCAGTTATCACTGTGGATGATGCAGAAGAGTTACAGTGATTGAGAGAGACAGAGAAACTGTCTTATAGCAGGGGAGCCAATAAAAAAATGAGTCCATCATCCAAGGCAGATAAAAATGAGCAGCATTTGGAATAGACAGGGATAGGGCCAGATTAGAGATTAACATTTATATGAATTAATGCCAATTAGATGTTGGATAAGAAGGGTTCCCCAAGAGAAAGATAAATTTTGGTGTCTAGCCTGATGAGAAATTGGTGATATCATTAAGAGTAGGTGAAGGATCAAATTAAATGAAGAATATAATTATTCCTGTAAATAATCTGAGCTCTGTGGATGGCTGGTGTGACCTCGGGCAGGTAACTTGTACTCTCCATGCCTTAATATCTCAACTTATGTTTAAAATAGTTTAGAACTGCCCACATGACAAGCTTGTCAATATGCTTCAATTAGAGTATTCATTTAAGGCAGTGGTTCCCAAATTGGCCTGTATTTTGGAATCACTGGGAGCTCCCTGTCTCCAGAGATTGTGGTTTAATTGGCCTAGGATATGGCCTGGAATTTGGAATTTTCAAAAGATTCTCAAGTCACTTTAACATGCAGGCAAGTTAAGAAACTTCTGATATAAGGAAGACAAGCCAAGATATGGCATTGTGTTAGGAAGAAAGAGATTATAGTCATCATCAGAAGTAGGGATTGCAGGGTGCAACCATGAGATCAAGGATAGAAATTGGGTACATCCAGATTCCAAAGTGGGTCCAGGAATAGAAGCCAGTGAAGGGGGATAGGGAGTAAGAAAGAGGAATGAGGAAAAGTAGAGAAAAGCAGAGTCATAAAAGTCCGAAGAAACATTTTCCAGATCATGGTCCACAATCTTAAAAATAGTAGAAATGTGCTGTGGCATGGAGACTGTAAAGAAATCTAGTGGATTTGGAAATCAGTAGGCTACTGGTGATCTCAGTCAAGAGCACTTTCAACAGAGGGGTGAAAGCAAGAACTAGACTGATAGCATTCAGTTCAGAAATGTAGAGGAAGTCAGACAAATAAAGGAAAGGATACTGTGGTGTGGTTTTAGCCAGGGGCAGTATCCTAAAAAAAAAAGTGATGTGAATTAAGTTGGAGGAGAGAACAAGGAAGTTAATATTCCAGGGAAAGAACATAGTGGATAAGAGGTAATGAGTCAGGTTCAGGAGACAGGTTTGCTAGGGCTGTGTCTGGTAGTCAGTTGATGAAGGAGGAAAATGGAAAATTAGATTTGATATGATGAGCATCATATAATATTAGAGCAGAAGGAAGTACTAAAAATTTAGAAATCTGCATTTTACTCATTAGAAAAATATATCTACCTCAAGCCTGGGTAGTTATAATACTTACCCATGACTATTCAATGGTATAGTGAAGACTTGTGCATATATTTTACAGTAGGGTGACCATATAATTTATTGTCCACACATGGATACTTTTGAGAGTGTTAAAATGTTAAACTGAACAGGAAGCTAGGACAACAGTTCTAAAACCTGGACATATGCTCATCTTGCTAATGAGGAAACGGAAATGTGCTTGGAGGAGCAGTGAAGGCAAAATTGGTTTTTGCATCCCTTTATATATTATCATGATAATACAGAATACTGTATTCTCAGCCATGTTGTACTTGAAGCCAGCACTGGGCCTCTGGGTCTTTGTGTTTCACCTTCTCCCAATCTAGGAGAGTATTCTTTATACATTAGACTCACAATAAGTTCTCTGATCATTTCTCTATTCATCAGCTCTATAAGCTATTTAAAACTTTTAAAGGCTTTTCCTGCATTCGTATTCTTCACTCATAAAAGCTCACTTTTATTTTAAGCAAGAAAGAGCAATCTGACTGCTATTCATAGCAGACAGCATAACCTACGTCCCCATATGTGGCTACAGCCAAATACTGTGATTGTTGACATCCCAATGATCATCTTTTTTTTCCCCAAAGCTTTAGTGTTCCCACTGAAAGCAGTGCTATCTAGAGGCCAACCTTTCAGACATAATAATAAAAAGTGAAATAACTGTGCTTTTGCCCAAAGACTTCAGACAAACACTCAACCTTTCTAAAAGCTTCAAAATACCATAAAAATTGGCTACAACCATTTGATCTTACACTTTTATTGCAAGCTAATTTTGTATCAAGAACTGCAATACAAAGTATTCAGTCTATTATTTTTATTACAGATACTAAAGTATTCCTCTAACACCATAGTTACCATAAGAAAATATATTCTGTCAGGAACTGCACCCGCTCAGGGGGTTACATGCATGATGATAAATCAGTGACAAAGAGTTGTGATTTCAAGTGACCTCAAACTTAAGCTGCTGTAATAAAATGATATCACTATGGTTAGACTTCCACATTTTATTTAAGTGCAGACAACTTTTTTTTTTTTTTTTTTTTTTTTTTTGGTGAATGACAGTATTGTCCATCACTGTCTATAATCCCCAGCATAGAGGAGATGTAGACATCTAGCTGCTCAGTTTCAGAGATGGTCCAGTGAGTCATATATCAGACAATGCTCTGATTTGTGTCTTTTTGGAGAATTTGGAATTTAATGGGGTTATATTCAGAGTGGGTTTTTGTTTGTTTTTTTCTTTGCTTTGGGTTTTTAGTTATGTAAAAGACAATAACAAAGTATTTTACATGGTTTTTATAAGAACTAATCATAGTCAGTATTTACAATTACTGTCTTCTGTAGATATCAACACACTTTATATCTTATATAATTTCTATTAAACACACACACACACAAAGAGAGAGAGAAAGAAATTTGAATTTCTTTCATTGTGTGGAGGCTGTGAGATGAAAGCTTTTTCTGTGATAGGCTCTTTTCTCGCATCACCTGTTTCTCATCTATACATGACTTGTTTCTCTTAGGGGCCGTGGGGGTGCCATTCCTCCTCCCCCACCACCTGGACGAGGTGTTCTCACCCCTCGAGGAAGCACTGTAACCCGTGGAGCCCTTCCAGTGCCACCTGTAGCAAGAGGTGTCCCTACCCCTCGAGCCCGGGGGGCACCAACAGTGCCAGGATACAGGGCGCCTCCTCCTCCAGCCCATGAAGCTTATGAAGAATACGTAAGTACTCTCAAGAAATAAGTTGTAAGGATGAGTTCAATTGATTAGTTAACAAGCTACGTCTCAAACCGTTCATATACCGTGAATATAGCAGGTAATGTTTGTTGCAGAAATGAATGTCATTTGCAACAGAATTTAAGCAGTGCATTTAAATTTAAGAGAGCATTTTGAGAAAAGGTTTCGTTTTACAGGTGTCATCACTGTTAGTGCTAGTTAAAGAGCTTGTATTTTAAGAACCAAACTATCCCGAGGCTTTCTTATCCTTAGGAAGTTTGATCAGATTTCAAATGAGAAATAATTATAAACAAGGTGAATTGCCATGTATTCAGAGATTTCCGGAACTTGATAAATATAAGCATAAAACTCAGAAATATTTGACAAATATAATATGATTATATTATACACTTTGGGACTATTGTAAGACCGTGTGGCTGGTCTTTCATTTATATATCCTGACTCTTTCTTTCACCATATTAAAGATGGGATTGGCATAAAAAAATTCAAAAAATTATACAATGAACAGAAGAAATGCAGTGTTTCCAAGCATCCCCCTCCTTTCCTATCTACTATTATCTTTTAGTCATCTTATGTATCTAAACATCTTTTAACCTTTAGTTCTGATTGTCAGTATTCCACTAATTACATTATGGTCCTTGTTTTCATTTCTCCGACTAGATTGTGAAACTCGTAAAAAGGGAAAATTTACTAATAGTGTAACAATAGGAAGTCTTCTGTAAATGTTAAATTTAACTGATGCAAGCCAGATGATTGTACTATGAAAAAGATTTATTTTGCCTTTAACCTCTCCAGCATGTCCATCTCCTGATCTAGGTATTTGTTTCATTCAACTGTCCAAAAGCATGCTGTCCTGTTCAACGTCTTATATAAATTATTGCTCATTAAATATAAACTCGTCAAATACAGTTACTGTCACATACGGGGCACTCAAAACATATTGACTGGTTAATAGTCAAAACTTAACTATAAAATAAAGTGAATATAGGTTATAGGTATTACTAAAAGTATACTAATTTTATCATGTATTCATTTTTAGGAATAATGTTATGCTTAAATATGAAATATTGACTATTATCTATAAGAGTGAAGTCAGTGTAAAAATCCACTTCTACTGGAACAGATGAAATGTGTTCATCTAAGTATCTTTACTACATCAAGTATTAATATTTAAAAACGTAGACAATCTTAAAATTGCAAAACCAGAACCAGAAATCATATTCTACTCTGCAAAAAACCCACAAGTCAAAAAAACTCAGGGACTACACCTAGTTCTGCCATTTCTTGCCGGAGACATAGTATGTGAAAAATAAGTACTTGTTTAAATGAATTAAAAATCCACAACAAGGGTGGCAGGATCACTTTTATCTTTGAGGAACTGTTTAGCTCAACAATCTTTATGTACGTTGTCACTATGGTGTTTTTGTCCTCCAAATAGAGGCTTAAACAGATCAATTTTTAAAATTAATAAGAGAGAAAAACTTTTCAGGTAATAGTAGTTAACATTGTTATTAATAGAAGAATTTACACAGCATATTTGGGACTGTGAAAGAGGAGACTGGCAAAACAATGGTAGCCTTTCATGTGCATTCCAATTTATAGTGAATACATTACTAGAATATGAGTCAAAAGTAATCAACAAAAGCATAAATAGTTTATGGACATGTAGGTGAAAAGGGTTATACTCTGAATGGGAAAATTTAGGAGGTGAGGATGTGCCTTAGAAAAGATAACTGAAAATAGTAAAATATTAAATATTAAGTAATCTGAAATTATTACTTAGATTTTAAAGAACCCACTTGCTTTTATCTGTTCAGTCAGTCAGGGGTCACTGAGCCGCCATCTTATTTTAGGTGTGTTCTCAAGGTCCTGGAGACATATCTGTGAACAAATCAAACCAAATGTCTGCTTTCATAAAGCTTACATTTTAGTGGGAAGAGACAGAAAACAAACATATGTAAACAAATGAATAAAAATTAGTGAGGTAGAGATAAGTGCTCTAGAGAGAGATGAGGAGAGTCCACTACCAGAAAATGGGCGGTTAGGGAAGGTCTCTCTGAAGTGGAGGCATTTGAGCAAATGCTTAAAATAATTGAGGGTCTTGGCCAGTGGCTGCCTCTGTAAACACTATCCCTGGTAGAGGAAACTGCAAGCATAAATGCCCTGAAGTGGAGCCTGTTTGAAATTTTTGGGGATCAGCAAGGAGGACGTTAAAGCTGGAGCAGAATGTGTGAGGGAGAGGTAGCAAATAATATTGGGGCAGTGGACAGGCCAATTCATGGTGCTGTTGGAGGGTGCGGAGGAGGAAAGTGGCATGCCTAGATTTATATTTTAAAAGGTGTATTCTGCCTACACCATGGATAATAGAACGTGAGGGTGGAGGTAAGCACACAAGTGGAAACAAGGAGACTGTTAACTGGTTGCGGTGCCCCCGCACCCACCCCATGACAGGATGATGGAAGGGATGAGAGGACATTCAATTCTAAGTGTACTGCAAAAATCATCTGTTAAGATTTGATGATGGAAAATATGTGGATGTGTGAAAGAAAGAGGAGTAAAGGAATGTTTTTATAAAGTGAAGGTGATTAGAGTGAATGACTGGATTAAATTGAGACACTGTTTATTGAAATGAAGATATCACAAGGGAAGTTGAAGGTTCAGTTTGAGATTCCTAAGTGTCACTGGGTGGACAGGATGTGGCATTTCAAAACAGCAGCATCTCAAGGTCTGAATTCTAGCTTTGTCACTACCTGTGTAATTTTATGAACACTTTGAGATTTGGATTTCTCTTCTAACGGGAATAATTGTTTCAGCCTCTCAAGACTCTATTGAATATTAAAAATAAACATTCATAAGCACTTATAAGCATGCGTAAATACCTAGAATATTGTTGGTATTCAATAAAAGGTAACTATTACATAAAATTTTTTATCATATATAATATTCTTTAATTTTTGTTTGTGGTAAGTTATGGACCCTTTGAAGTCATAGATACTTATAATCTATTTTTTGTGAATCAGGCATTATTGATTGCAAAAAGCAGACGCACTTTCAACTTCATTTAGGAAAAGTTTTAAAAAACTGGCTTTGGGGAAGTGCCATATGAATATAAGTTCATAAAGTCCTGCCATAGGAATGCCAGGAATTCCATCTGGGCTTAAGAAAGGTCTGTACTAGCCGGGCACGGTGGCTCACGCCTGTACTCCCAGCACTTTGGGAGGCCGAGACAGGTGGATCATGAAGTCAGGAGATCGACACCACCCTGGCTAACATGGTGAAACCCCGTCTCTACAAAAAATACAAAAAGTTAGCCGGGCATGGTGGCATGCGCCTATAGTCCCAGCTGCTCAGGAGGCTGAGGCAGGAGAATTGCTTAAACTCGGGAGGCAGAGCTTGCAGTGAGCCGAGATCGTGCCACTGCACTCCAATCTGGGCGACGGAATGTCTGTCTCAATAAATAAATAAATAAATAAATAAATAAATAAATAAAAAGGGAATTAGAAAACTATAAGGAATCTCTCTTTTTATCTCATCTCTGTTTTCTCTGCATGTGTTTCCGTTCCATTTTATCTACATACTGGATTTTTTTTTTTTTTTTTTTGGCTTCTCTGACCATGTGACTTACATGTAGTAAAATACCTCTACCCAGGGCTGCCATGTTTTTCTGTTCAGCTCTAGTCACCAACAGATACTAGCTTCTCCATTCTGTTCCATATCCTCAGGTGGGAAAATGGCATTCGGCCAGGGTTGTCAGGTGTCTAGCACTAGTCAGTCACCTCTAACCATAGGGAAGAAGTCAATTGAAATTAGGTCTGGGATCTACCAGTCACCAATGGCAAGGGGAGGGGAGGGGAGAAGTTTGCACAATATAAACATAGTTATTGGGGACCCAGCCCCAAGGACAACATGGAGAGACACTAATTTTTAGAGAGGAAAAAGTATTATGAGCTTGGCGGACATCCCAAAATATATCTAGGAGAACATACTATTGATAATAGTAAAAAGTATATAGATATATTTTTGAAAAACTGTTTATAGCATATTTTATGAAAACCTGTCCTGTATTATATTTTCATTATTTTTATTTCTGAAAACAATTTAATGAGTAAGGTTTAATACGTGGCTGATAGGCTGCTGGCTGCAATCTTTGAAATCCTTAGTGCCCAACCCCGATTAGCACTCAAGAGCTGCTCCTCTCTGCTCTAATTTTAGACTATTGATTCCTCTGCAAGGGGTAAGAAAAACAAAAGTTTAAGTGTTTCAATAACAAAATAATAGCACCATGCTGAGTTGATGGTGAAAATCTCAAAGGAGTTCTTAACTTTCAGATAAAATTTCTTAGAAAAGCTTCCTTTTATTGTAAATCACACTACGAGTCAATTCACTCTTCAGACTTCTTTCTCCCCTGCTGAGTTTTCAGTGTTAAATTTCTGACCACATAGAATGTATTTAGGTAATCAAATCCACTCCTGGCAGCTGGCCTGACAAGAAACAGCTTACTGTAATTGAGAATGCTGTTTAAAACCATCATTAGTGTTAGCTGAGTCTTAAAAGTTTTTTGAATTTTAGTTTGTTACACATCGTAACCCAGACTTTAAATATTTTAAAGCTTTTTTTCATTGACCTTCTGCTAAGATGGTACATTTACATTTTGTAGATCCATCTTCATGATTGAAGTAGATTTGCCGAATCAAAAATAATATTTCAACAAAAGCTTCCATAGGACAAAATATTAAGCATTATCAGCTCTACCAGTGCTAAAAGAGAATAAATTAAAACTAAAACTTTTGAATACCTCCTAGGTTCCAGTCACTGTATATTAACTCACTTAATCTCAGGATAATACTAGCAACTAGTTTTAGATTTTACTATTTTAGTAGGTAAAGAAACTGAAGCTTGGAACTGAGAATTGCATCCACTTTTCTGTCTCTACAACCTCTCGACCTGATGCATTGTGTTTCCTCTTGGTAAAGAACCATAAAGTATCCTGTAGAGTACTATCTCACAGAGAACTCACACCGTTTCACACAGATCAGTTGTACTTCATACTCCCATCTAGACCACTAGCCAGTGTTTTAGTCCTCTCAGCAGTACTTAGGACATCTCCCAGTATTTATACCTGCATGAATATCTCCAACTACAGACGACTCAATACCTCCAGAAACTAAGTGCTGGAAACAGAAAAACTGTAGTCAAAGAGAAACTGTCTGTACTCTAAAAAGTATGCCATCTAGTGGGAAAGACAGCATTAGTCCAACAATTAACATACATGCATTTGCTATATAGGGCTCTTATCTTATGCTCCCTCTGTTAGAAGTCATTTGCTATTATCTCACTTACAAGATTTTATACATCCTAAAGACAGTGTTTCTTAAATTTGCTTTATCTTTTCGGTTCTAAGTAAAGTGCTTTGAATTGAACCTACTTATGATATTTAGGGGAAAAGGTTATACATATGCACACTAATACATATATAAACATGTATATTATGACAGTAGAACACAGCATATAATAAGTACCAAATAGAAAATATGCATGCTCTGGTAAAGGGAATTATCACTGATGACTATATGGCTGTTTTAGAAAACCTCTAAGAGGGTAAGAAAAACAATTGCAAGGAGACCAGAATAATAATTATAACATTTAGAAGCAGAGAGAAGAGGGAGAAAACTGCATGCAGAAGGGATGGTAAGAGCAAAGGCAAGAAAAGGAAACTTTCAAAGCAAGTCTAAAGAATCTGGAAGAACAATTTGGTGAAATAGAATTTCTTTAAGATAGCAGGGAAATAATGGAGAGAAAAGTAGAGAAGAGTTACTTATACCCTCAAGGCTAAGGTTGTAACTTCACTTATAATAAAATGCCACCTGAAGATTTCATAGCAGAAGGTAACCTGAGGTTTTGGGGAATTTCATAATTCTTAGTTGTCTAGGGTGGATTAAAGAAGAGGATGAAGAAAGGAGAAGATTTAGGGAATTAACAATAGTGAGGCTTACTGAGATGTGGCCCTAGCTATGACGACAGGTATGAGACTGGAAGTATTCAGGCCAAAGGTAAAGCTGAAGGTAAAAACAATAGGGTTTGATGGCAAATGCATTTAGAAGGAGTAAGAAAAACGAAGCAGGCCTCACTCAAAGGTGTGTTTGTACATGGGAATGGTTAAAGGAAGAGGCACAGGAAGGAAGGCCATAATGGGGAGGGGTGGACAGTGAAGGAGTGACTTTAACGCTAAAGAAGCTCCCTCCATGGCTGTGGGAGGGGCTTATAAATGTGTTTACATGGTCATCTCTCTTTGTTGCAAAAGTAAGGTATTTTACCTGCAATCCCCGGGTGACATCCCCACCTATCACACTGCCCTCTGGGTCAAATGGTGGTAGAGGGGGCATGAGTATCTGTGAAGAAGAGTTAGACATTTATTTAGTGTGGGTTTAGAGAAATATTTTGTTTGCATTATTTAGATATTGCTACTGTTCTGTTGTAGAAATATTTCCAGGAATACTCCTACCATCTCACCTAGTGTTGTGACACAAATATTCACAGAGAAAGGTTTTACGGCTATCAACTGTGAACTACAACACTGATACAGGAAGGATGTGATTAGTGGAGGAGAAATAAAGTTTGAATTGTACTGGGCCAGAATATGCTCTGTGGACAACTCTTTCAAGTCATTCAGCTCAGCTATGAAGCAGACTTGACAGAAGTTTCCCCAACGATCAGAACAATGCTAATGGCTATAACATAACTAGCAATGAGTTGTGAAACAGAAATGCACTTTTTAAAACTATCTGTAACAACTCTATTTTTTTCTATCACCCAGCTAGAGAAAAAATCCTTAATTTTCTTTCTTCTCTATAGAAAATATAATCAAAATTATTGTCCTATTAGAAGATGATCAAAACGTAGACCTCCAAAAAGCATAGGGATTCATTGACTAACAAAACAGAAATTCTGTATTGTTTTCTAGATTTTGTGATGTTAATAGTATTTTCAGGTTTAGAAAATTTACAGTTGTTTGTTATTGCTTTTCTCATTCAAAATAAATATTCACTTTCCTGCCAACTATGTGTACATAATTTTTAAATCGTTTTCTTAAACAGGGAATGCAAAATTATGTAATTTTGAGGCCCCATAAACTTTGCATCCCACCCTGAAGAGGAAAATAATGGCAACATTTATAGGAAAATACACATCTCTATGTGGGACAGAGCAGGGAGAGAGTGTTTAAAGAAAAAACTGTGTAACCTTAGTTTCTTTCTGGTACTGAAAGTCTGTTCTGTGCTTAGCTAGAACCAAGTTAGTGCTGTTAATAAGTATGCTATTCCTTGTGGAAATGCTGTCCTTTTAACAAAGGTTACATAGTGTAACAGTAACAAAGGTTACTGTTATGTGCAGGTAAAGGCACACAGCTTCTGGAAGTGTCTGTCAGAACATTTCACCCTATGGAAACATACTGACAACATAAAAATCTGCTTATATAAACACTCCCTTGTAACTCATATGTTGGTGTATAGCTTTTTAAAAAGCAGATCAAAAATAAAAACAAAGACACTTCAGGTATACAAAACAGTTTCTAGTTTCTAAAGACATATGTTTAATTTATTTTTAAATTATTTCATATTTTCTCTAAGGGTTAACACCCAGACATCGAGGAGGTGTATCGGGGCACAACAAAGCAAGAAGAGATATAATTAAAATTCAGTTCAGCACGACATGGGAAATTTTGACTCTATAATCAATCATGCTAACCTAATTTATAGAAAGCATTTTGACAAATTTTTGAGAAGTTTCTCTTTTCATCAGCTTTGAGTAAGCCTATCAGCATTCTAGCCTATCCTATCATCTAATTCAGACTCTGAGGCATCCTTCCAGTAACAATGAGAGAACTAGAAAATTCAATGGTAAATCAATAGTCTTTAAAAGTTCCATAA
Organism: Chlorocebus sabaeus; assembly: GCF_047675955.1. Lineage (NCBI taxonomy): Eukaryota > Metazoa > Chordata > Mammalia > Primates > Cercopithecidae > Chlorocebus > Chlorocebus sabaeus. The sequence goes on along the minus strand of NC_132920.1, from coordinate 61,676,979 downwards.
ATGAGTTCAGGCTGCCAACCCTCAGTTTCATGTGTCTGGAACATTTTTTGACAGGAGAGGGAAATAGGTATTAAATGATAATTGAAATCAATTCTTGTGCCATTTTTGTGCAAGGAAAGATTATGAGCCTGGTCTATGATGCATTTTGAGGGGAGCCACGTGTGTTTTTTTGTGTAATAGCCAAGAGCCTTTACCCAAAGAAGGCAGATTTTTATTAGAGTTTTTAGACTGGATATTTGTATTCCATTAAACATTCTTGCTTGAGTTTCATGCTCTAGTCCCCATTTATTAGAGACTAATTTACCAGGATGCATTACAGAGTTTTGTTTCTTGAAATGTAACTAATATTTAAAACAACCGAAACATGCAAGGTTAATGAAATGTATTGTGAAACTATAGGATCAACTATTCATAGAAAAGAAGAAGGTAGAGGTATGTAAATACTGTTAAAACATTACATTTATTTCCAATAGCTATGTAAGATGTCACCTTTTAAAATTGTGCATATTCTTCTTCTGCAGTTGAAATTCGAATAAGCCATCCTTCTAGCATTATGTTTAAATTTTAAGTCATTTTAGAACAAATGCAGATTCTTCTATTGGCTACAATACTCAGAATTATATTCAAACCTGTACTTTATAATTAACATGATGACTAATGTCTTTCGTAACACTTACAAGGATGAAAATAGGTTCCTCTCTGTGCCATTTTGAGATGGCTTCTAGCTGCTATAAAGTATTATATCATAAAGTATTTTAAAGTTTCCTCTAGGCTCTGTTGGAGTAAAAAATGCCATGATCTTTATGCAATTTCTGCTGTAGACACAGGGAGGACAGCAGTGGCAAAAATGACAAACTGCAATCTCAGCCTCAAGGAGTTCTCCCATTTTTTTGCAATATTATTTGTATATTTTAGGCTATATTATTTTCTACCTTTTGATCATACACATGGCCTAAGGATTAAAAATGAAAGTGAGTTGAGCCTTGATTTATTTCTATAGGTATATTCCTAAAAAGCTATGCTCGGTACAAGTTAATAATTTTAAATCATTTTTTCCTTCTGAGTTCATTATAGTTTTGACAATTATACTCCCACAGAAAAATTAACACCCTATCATGAGTTACAAATCATACCTAAGAATCCTAAAATTCACTTTAGATTTTGTTGGTTGAAAAACATTCATCACTGTGTTTTGACAACACCACCCTTATAATTTTCTGGCAAGGAAAATGTCAATACAAATTACCTACTTAGTAAGATTGTCACCGGCTTTGCAGAAAGCTGTATAGGAATGGTTAATTAGGACTGAGATCTTTTCCACATTTTGGACCTTTTCTGTTATAGATTCCCTATTTAGTGGAAAATAGAGGCTGCTAAATCCTTCTATCAGAAACAGATATTTGTGATTATTTTCTATGATATCTTATGATCCAAAGGCTTTTACTAGGGAAGCTGCAGATGTTATTTGCAATAACTTGTAATAATCTCAAGATTTGAGTTAAGACTACTTGTCTTCATTGTTGAAAATGGAAAATCACATGTTTCCTTTATATGAAACTATGTTGTGGATCAATTTGGTAGAGGAAGGACACAGAAAGGACCCTTGTTTACTCCTTCTGCCTCGTATTTCTTAGAAACCAAATAGAGAATAGGCTACATTGCTTAGAAACCAAATAGAGAATATACTGATGGGCTTTTTATTTTTTCATCTTTCTTCAAATGTTGACATTCATTCTTCAGCTGTACCTCTGACTTATGAACATCCATATAAAGTGAGTTTTTATTTTACACTTTCATGGATACTAACAGAGTTGGAGAGGTGCAAATACAACTGGTGTGAGTGCCAGATAGAAGGTGCAGGTTGCTGGGGGATGAGTAATTTGTTATTTCAAGTGATCTTTTCTTTCTTCTTCTCAACATCTGCAAATAAGCCTGAAACCTTTCCTACTTTTTTCTATTCTTGGTATGGGGGAGAAAACCTCACATGTTAAGAATCACAGAGATTGTGTATCAAAGAGAACAAGAGATATTTTGCTTCTGATGTTCTCACTTTCTTCCTCTTGTGCAGCAGTACTGGATGTTGTAAACTACTTGAAAATAAAAGCTGATGCCCTTTGTTGTAATTTAGCCCATGTTGTAATTTCTGGAGGTCATTTATATTGCAATATTTTTGGATTAAATAATATAGCTACAATATATACCTTTGCAGAATAATAAATAACCAACCTAAATGGTAACTGGTGCCCACAGCCAATATATTTTGCCCTTCTGCACAGGTACAGAGCACCTGTTGTTGTCAGACCTCCTATTCAATTTGTTGGTGCCTGAGTCATACTATTAATATTGTAACACTTCCATACTGGTGAATTTTAGAAATTCAGCACTACAGGTGTTCCCAACTAGACAAATTAAGTCAACTGAATTAGAGATTAGGAGGATTCCCTATTGAAGTCCTTGAAGCAGATGTCTAAGCCAGATGGTTGCACTGCACCAGAACCTCGTGTGATCACAGTGCTGATGCATTTGTGACTTCAGAAATCCCTGTACTTTGCCTGTCAAGATGTTGAACTTTCTCACTGTCTCCTTCTTGGTCTTTCAGTGTGTCCCACATCTGTAAAGAGGGTTGAACATGATCTAATGGACCTCACTACCTCTCTCCAGCATTTATGTAGAATCTCCTGAATGCAAAAGACTTCATGCATTTTGAATGTTTTAAAAAAAGGTCTTTTTGAGTTCACTATTTTAATTTAATGTTGGAGAAATTAAAGTTAGGAGAGTAACTAACTAAAGTCACATGACTGGCAATGCCAATCATAGATTTGCTGACTTTCCCTACAACTCTTTTTCCAATGGATATGACAAGGAGAGAAGAAAAGGCACAAATGCACTTAATCATGGGCCTTCCAGGTCAGTCATCTGGCACCCATGTGGATCTGAGGTTCAGGGTTTTCTAAAATTACAGGGAGTAGGCTGAGAACATGACATATGAGAATGTTTGAGCCCTTATACCAAGTACATATGCGCACGAAGTTTCTGTGGCCCAAATTTCTCCTCTTATCTTTCCTCCTCAGAAACCTAATGGCCTTCTAGAAGCTGCACACAATCCCTGCCACATCCTCTGCCTTTTATTTTTTAGTTAATGACACTCCTAAAGAAGCAAATGTTTGTCAGCAGCATAAACAAAATGAAGGACCCTAGTTTTCCTTTATTTATCAGAGTGGTTTCTTCTTGGAAACAGAATTGATAGAAATCATGTAAAAATATTCTTTCCTCCATGTCACTTCTTTCTAAGACTTCACCCAAAAGTAAGAAGTTATAGTTGTGAAGACAGGAGTATAGTTTACTGTAAGACAGAAAACACACTTGGAGGCAGGAAAAGATTTTAAGAGATATTTCTGGGGATTTAGTCAGTTAAAAAGTAGTTCCTTACTCATTAAGCAGGAACTGATCCCTTATATGTTTGAAACCAGATCTTTAGAAAATGTGCCTGTTTCATATTCCAAATACATTAAAATGTTTTAAGCAATGTATCTGGTACAGAACAGAATTACACACATAGATAGGTCTGTAAATATAATGAAGCAAAAATATATTTCATTTCCTATCTAGATTTTGTTTGAGATTTTCTTTTACATAAAATATACACTTAAGATCTAGACACAGAATATGATTGTTTCATATGTCACTTAGGCAGCAGATATTACCCCTAAAATAAATCGACCAAATCCTCTCCCTTCCAGAATGCAATCTCCTCTATTAAAATTGGCTCCCAAATTAACAATTTTCCTCCAGCTATATTTTGTATTTTTTCCATTATAAGTTTTTACAGGGCTATTATAACACCACAATTTCAGCTTTCATCTTCAAAACTATCTTAAATCTTGACTCTCTCTATTGTCATATCTGTTCGACAGTCTTCAATTTTGTGTGTACTCTTCCATTCGGAGTACCTCTCTTCTTATACTCATGCATCCGAACCTGATTTCATCAAACAATTCCAATTTAGAATTCCTCCTGATTTGCCTACTTCGACTTAGTTGAGCCTGAAAAAAATCTAAAAATTATAATTTGATTCTTTCTTTGCTTTGTCTCAAATATTAAATCAGATTTATTTTCCTAAAATGCTAAATTTATCTTATCACTTCTTTGTTTAAAAACATCAATCTCTTCCTGTTACCTAAAGGTTAACTTTTCAAATTTGTACATATATAAATATATAATACTATGAGAAGATAAAAATATATAATGTTATGAGATAAATATTATGAGAAAATAAAGATGGACTTACTCTTAACTAATGATTTCATTTTCAAGTAAGATTTTGACAAAAAAAAAATTTTAAATAGACAAACAAGAGACAGAAGTCCTAAATTTGTATAGTAGATACAGTTAGCAGCAACTTTAAGATGTTAGTATGTTAAAGGATACTGAGCTATTTGACTAAATTTACTTTAATGTTTATAGACTTCCCATTCTGTATTATGCTAATTTCCACAGGCAGAGGCAATGAAGGATAAAAAGGTGGTCACCTTTATTAGATGTCTATTATATGTTAGGACTTTATTTAATATCACAATAATAAAAGTTAAGAGGCATAATTCTTGTTTTTTTCATTAAGGAGTTTTAGGGTCTAATAATTAGATACATATATCAGGCATAGACCTGATAACAGAGCCAGATAGGTCTGTCTTCAAAGCTAACAGCATGTAAAGATGCAAAAGGCAGAGTCCCTGGCTTTAAAAAGGAAACAGGTAAGATAGCTGGAGAAAAACAAAACTCCCAGATACAGGGCAGAATATAATTTGTGAGGGTGAACTCCAGACTTCATTGTTAGATATATGCTGATATTTTCCTGACTTACCTCATAAAGTGGGTGTGAAGTAGTACCAGCTGGAAATCCCATTAAACTAAATATATCTGTAAGGTTTTTTTATTAGCCTTGCTTCTACTCAGAAAGCCTGAAGAACTAAGTAGGTATACTGCTTTCTGTTTGATGTAGTAAGTACGTGGGAATTTGGTGGAGGGGAAGCAACTAATAGTCTTCAACTTTATGGTAGTCAGGATAGAAAAGACTAGGGCAGTTAGATGTGTAGTCAAGTTCTTTAGAAGTCTAGAATATTAATAGTAGCAACACAAACAATGGGAATAATGAAAATTATAATAGAAGCAACTAATATAATTAAGTAGTTATTATGATCTACACACTAGGCAAAGGTCTTTACCTTTAGCACTTAATTTTGCAGTAACCATATTTTTATTGGTATTATGCTCATTTTACAATCAGATTTGAAGAGGTTAAGTAATATGCTCAAAGTTGCCCAGCCAGTAAGTGGCAGAGCCAGTGTTCCTAAGTTTGATTGGAAAAGAGATGCTCATAGCCTCTAAGCTGTAACAATGTAGCGTTTAACACATGGCGGGTGCTTGTCTAAGTGCTGTATACATATAGATTCAAGTTATTTTCTTGGCACCCATATAAGTATTATTCCTGTCCTAGATATGAAAGCTTACATCCAGAGAAATTGAATAATTCAACCAACATCATCCGGGCAACCAGCAGCAGAACAGCAAGTTCAAAATTAGCCGTCTAGCTCTAGTTCATGCTGCTCGGCTATCCCTGGGGAACCAACAAAAGTGTCATTTAGACAGTCAGCTACAGATAATATCAAAGGAAAAGAAATAAGTACAATACTTGAAGGAACTACTTGGTCAATCTACCTGAACTATAAGTGAACACATAAAAATAAGGTCTTGTCATGAGAAAAAGCTTGAAAAATAAGTTAGGGGAAAAGTAGTACAATGAATTGTGAAAAAGAATTGCCTAGAAGAAAACTTAATAATTAAGTTAGTTATTAGTGGGGGGTTGTTCAATGTTTCTGAGACATCTAGGAAACTGTACTTCATGAAGATTAATGTGGCTGTGCCGGGCAGCAGGGACCGGAGCAGGTAGACAAGCAGAGACGGGAAGTGTCGTTGGAACTTAAGTAATGACCTGAATAAGAATGGAATAGAAAAGAGGGAACTATGGGAAACACTATGGAACATATAGTAAATTAATTGAACCCAGCTCTGGAAATAATTCCACAATTTATGTCATTACATAAGACATTGTAGATAATCTAAAAATGGAATACTATTCAATATTATCGTATTTCTTTTTACTATAAAGCATTTTTAATTCATCTACATAATGATAAAAGCTTAGACTATTAAACATTTTAGATAATTTTTATGAAAAAACAATCTTCATAAGATTTTTTAAAAAGATTTAGGAAAGTAATATCTATATTTTTACTATAAGTAAAATAATGTAAGGTAATCATGTAATGACTACAGATTTTTTAGCCAAATGCTTGAACCACTTTCTAAAGAGATGTTTTAAACATACTATCACTGAAACACAGTGGTTTTTAACACCATTTTTTTAGAGGTACCCATCTGTCAAAGGCAATTTTAGCCCTTGCTCCAGTTGCATAATAGTTTTTTTTTTTTTAAGTAGTTTGTGTCTTTATTATTTGTCGGAAATTGCTTCTTTCTTTGCAGAGCCTCTGCAGCTCCTCAGGGAAGCAGTGTGGGTTTGTGTGTGCTGTAACCCCCTGAGAATATAAACTCAGCCGAGTTAAAGGAGGGAAGCAATGTGGGTAAGGGAGAGGGGAAAAAAAAAAGAAAAAAACGACAAACAAAAACAGAACTTTCTGATTATTAAGAAACATCGTCTTCCTTTTCCATAAATCCTCCACTGAATTTTCTATTTCCACTCCCAGGAAGGCATTTAAAAGACACACTATAGGAAATGTGTAATTATCTTTTTTCTAATGTATTTTCTAGGCATTTCTAGGTCCTCTGGCTTCCTAATTTTCTCTCTGTTCCTTTGGGTCTTTTAGCCAGACCAGAACAAGAAAATATAGAGGGTATGTAAGACTGGAGGTCCAGTGTAAGGGTCAGCAATATTTGCCTGTAAATAAAGGGCCAGATAATAAATGTTTTAAGCTCTGTGGGCAATGCAGTCTCTATCATGACTACTCAACTCTGCCATTGTGGCACAAAAGTGGCCATACACAATATGCAAATGAGTAGAGTGATTATATTCCAGTGAAACTTCATTTATGAAAACAGGTGGCCAGGCTGGATTTAGCCCATGGGTCATAGTTTGCCAACTCCCAGTCTAATGTATACCACCTACTGTATTTGGGTCTCATGACAGATATCAAAATCAAATTTACAAGGAACATATTTCTGCAATGGTGGCAAAAAAGAAGTCCCTGGAATTTTAAATTGGTTAAATTACCCAAGGCCATTTATTTCCTTTTCTCATAGGGGCTGCCTGACACAGAGGTGGGTCGAAACATTACATAAAATCATGTCAAATTTACTCTATCAGTTCTCAGAGATGGCAGTTTGCATATACTTATTTTTGACTTCAAGCTCCTCCCATCCTTTTAAAGATACATAAGTGATGCAGCACATTGCCAAATTGCTCACTGAAACAACTGCATGCCATTAAAGGAAAAAAAAAAATCTCATTTTCAGCAGAGCTTCAGAAGGCTAGATGATGAAGGCACCAGGCAGGTGAGTATCTTGTTAAATGATAAATGAGCTTGGATCTTCTTATTTTTTTAGAAGAATGTAGGTACACTAATACCAATATTCTATATAGCTACCTACTTCTGATGATAAATTCTTCTGTGTCACCTCACTGGTAGTGCTAGGTCCCTGCCATTTGTAATAATCTAGTATTGTAAGCTACTGTCAGATAAATATTCACACAAGCACACTACTTGTTTTCTTCTGAAAGAACCTGTTAGCCATCATGCTTTAGACAGATTCAAATTTAACGCATTCTTTAAAAAATGTGTTTGGCAGTAAAAATGTTGTGGAAATTGATCTTGTTGTAAAATTTAGCACCTTAGATTTGACATTAAGGCCACTTAGAGACTTCAGCAATCAGTAAGGCATAGAGAGAACAACTGAATTTCAAGGTAATGGTTTGGAGGGCATAAAGTGAAAAATTGCAAGATGCTGCAAAACCTAATCTTTTAAGTTGGTCATTTATTTGTCAACTATTCCTGCTCCAGGGTACTCCACATTTGCAAATAAAAAAAAAAATGTCTTTCTCTATGACATTGTTTTAAATATGGGAGGATTATACCTGAATCTTTTAAGATTACCCCAACTTCACAGATCAGCAAGAAAACAAAAACCCAAATCATACAGAAAATGACAAAAAAGAATATAATAATGAAAAAATAAATAAGAGGGTAATTATGATGTTTAAAGTTAGACAATTATAACCAAATCTACTAGTTTGAATTCAGAATTAAAGAACTATAAAATTAACTATTATGGACATGGAGAATAAAATAATTATCACATTAGCAGCAGAAGGTGAAAAGTCTTATTTGTATTTGGTGCCTGGTAGAAGGTTGATTTTAATGACATATGTTGTAGTCATCACACAGTTCAATAGAAGGATAGATACAATACTTTGTGGAAATGTGGAAAGTTCCTTGTTCAAGGCTTCCTTTGGTCTGTGAAGGACAAACAGTTATATAGATGTAATGGAACCTATTTCTCAGAGTTAAGCCTGAATCAGTCCTGACAGTGTAGGTTGTATAATTTCTGAAAAGTGTCATATTTAGGTAAGAGTAGGGTCTGAGTAAAGCAGATTGAAAGGATTGCACTTATTGGCATGTGTAACATACTTATAGGGCCTTTTTGTTGACCCTGGGACTGGGCTTTTATGGACAAGCTTGACTTCTTGCTCCATCTCCCCCCACATCCTGACTCTATAAACCTGGCTTCAGCCTGTTCTATTTACTGTGCACAGAACATTATATGGGTTTTCATACCTCCCTAATTTGACTCTGCATGGAATTCTTTTTGCTTTTCAACACCACTCTCTGTCTCTCTCTCTCCCTGCCCCCACCACGCCCACACCCACACACACTCACACATTTACCTGTGATGGGATCTATTCAACCTATCAGGTCCCCAAATCAAAATTCACATTCCCATTCCTTAGCTACCACCTTAAAAAGCAATGCTTAGTCCAGTCGGCCTTTCAGGTAGTAGTTACACACTTGCCTGTCTCTTCTGCTAGATGGTAGGCCTTACAGAGGACATGCTAGGGTTTATTCTCATTTATTTTCTATATTGTTTTGCAAATAAGTGCTCAATTAAAAAAATCAATTAAATGACTGATTTTTATCAGCTAGATAGCCAGTTCTAAAGAGATGTGGAATCCCTGCCAGGAGTTGGACATTTTAAGAAATACCAGGAGGATTTTACATCATGGCATCAGTTCTGACTAGACTCCTGTACTGATACCAGGATGGGCGTATAGAGCGGGGAGATTGAGCCAACCTCTACTCAATTTCCTTGATTTTTCAGACTTGGTGGTTCAGGTTTGTTTGACTCTTATTATGAAGCTCTTTCAGACACATTTAGATGAGGTGCTTTTCTCATTACCTCTGTTGAGCTCTGCATTCTTGTAAGACACAGCTTTCTCTACCAGGGTCAACATTGCTGTGGTTATACAAAGAGAAGCATCCAAGCAAATACTGACTAGTTACTGATAGGGAAATAAAGTATATGTGTAGTAGTGATTACTGGTGTTGAAGAAGGGGGGAAAAAAGTAGACACATTTAGGAAGGAGGGGGCTAAACAACATTAATTCCTGATATACATTAGAGACTGGTTTTGTGCTTGTTCTGCTAGCTATTCTGTTCAATTAACATGAATTCTTATATGATGTTAACAAATGTTCTAATTGAGGTACTTTTTGAAAAAGGTGTCAAATATTAGATTTCATTAAAAAATTAATTATCAGCATTTATTTTTGGTGAAGACATATACTATTAAAGCTATTTTTGTGTATATATGTAATAAATGTTAGTTACTATTTCTTATTTGAAAAAAGTCTTCAAATGAATAAATTCCTCTAGCATTTCATATAAAAAATTATATAATCAAAGGCAATTTTCAAAAAATAAAAATATATTAATCTCATTAGCTAAACAGTTGCTTTCACCATTTTTATTAATGTGAAGAATTATATATATGAGTTCATACCATTAAGGTATAGTTTAAAAATAATATTCATAAAATAAACATACATAAAGTACACAGATTAGAAAACAAAACAAGTCGAATGCCCCCCATGCATCTTTGTCCAATCCTATCCCCCACTGTTCTCCTCAGATATATTGACCTGAACTGAATTTTAATTATCACCTTGATTTTCTCTTATTGCATATATGTATCTCTTAATGATTATTATGTTTATTTTGTTTCTAAACTTTAAAAAGAAAAGACTCACACTATGTGTATTTTAAGTTTTAAGGTTTATTCATGTAGATGCATGTAGCATAGCTTATTCATTTTAACTAACGAAAATATCAGAATTTTAAAAATCCACCTTGCTGTGTATAAACATTTGGATAGTTCCTCTTTTTTTTTTTTTTTTTTTTTTTTTTGCTTTTATGAACAACATGAGCATTCTTGTGCTTGCTTCCTGGTGCTAGGTCATAAAGAATAAGAATGTTCAACTGTTTGAGATAAATTGTTCTTCTAGGCAGATATACTAAATTACCTAGTATATTATTACTGTCCTTAGTTCTCCACATTTTGCCAACTAATCAAGTGTGAAATCAAATTTTTTTATTGCTTTAATTAGCATTTTTATTATTACTAATGAAATTTGTTATATTTTTATAAATTTATTGGGTGTTGCTACATCCATTTTGTTGGAAATGCTTGCATAACTATTGCCTGTTTTTCTATTGTATTGCTTGTTTTTGCATTTATTTGTGAGAGTTCTTTATATATTATGGATACTATTTGCCATTTACATCTTTTTAAAAAATCATCCACTGATTTGTGATTCTATCTTTTCACTCTCTTTTATGATGTTTGATGAATAGAGGTTCTTATTCAAATGTGGTAGAATATTTAAGTTTTCTTTTAATAGACCATGATTTTTTATGTCTTATATAAGAAATTATTTTCTATTTCAAGGTCATAAAAATCTTCTTCTATGTTATCTTTTTTAAATGATATTGTTTTTCCTCCAGGTTAATTCAGCAGGAACAGATTTTACACATGGTATGTGAAGATATTTAAGTTTCATCTTTCCCCCTTCATGGATAACCGATTTTATCAGTGCAATGTATTTAGTCTGTTCTTTCACCCATAAATGTGCAAAATCATCTCATATATAGCAGGTTTATGAATGTGCAGATCAGATTCCAAGTTCTCTGGTCTCTGTTTTTCTTTCTATAAGCCAATATAACACCAACTTAATTTTCATAGCTTTTTAATTGAATCTTGGCACTAGTCACACAAAATGTCTTGGTTCATTTTTCTTCTTGGTACCATCTTAGCTTACCTTGGTCTTGTTTTCCCACTTAAAACTAAAATTGATATATTATTTGGGAAAGAATTAACATCTTTATTATATTGAGTTATTTGTCTTGTACATGGCATATATTTCTATTTACTTAGCTCTTCTTTAATTACTGTCAATAAAATTTAATATATTTCTAGGTACATTTCACATTTTTTAGGCCTAGGTGTCTTATATTTATGTTACTTTAATACCTGATAACTCTTTAAAAATTATTATTGTCATTATTCTGTTTATATTTATTGTATAGCAACTTAAATTTTGGATATTCACGTCATATCCAGAAATATTTCTTATGTTTCTTATGAATTTATATTATACCTGGAAATATTTCTAAAATTTATTACATTTTCTAATGATCCGAAGACTCTTTGGGCTACAAATTTGGATTCACATGCATTATACTTAACAAAATACACAATCTACCAGTTTTTTTAACTGCCTCCTAAATAACACAGGGAACTAAGATTGGTTTAATTCTAATGCCTCTCTCAAATTATATGTGTTATTTAGGAGTTTTCCAATTTATTCCTAAATATAGATATTGAATTTATTGTTTATGACATTTTGGCTTTAGATTCACCCATTTGTTTTCTGTTTTCTTTCTTTTTTTAAATTACACTTTAAGTTCCGGGGTATATGTGCAGAACGTGCAGTTTTGTTACATAAGCATACACATGCCATGATGGTTGCTGCACCCATCAACCATTCACCTATATTAGGTATTTCTCCTAATGCTATCCCTCCCCTAGCCCCCACCCCCTGATAGGCCCCAGTGTGTGATGTTCCCATCCCTGTGTGCATGTGTTCTCATGGTTCAATTCCCGCTTATGAGTGAGAACATGCAGTGCTTCTTTCAGGAACTCTTGTAAGGCAGGGCTGGTGGTGAAAAAACGTCTCAGCATTTGCTTTTCTGTAAAGGATTTTATTATTTCCCATTTGCTTATGAAGCTTAGTTTGGCTGGATATGAAATTCTGAGTTGAAAATTATTTTCTTTAAAAATGTTGAATATTGGCCCCCACTCTCTTCTGACTTGTAGAGATTCTACTGAGAGATATGCTGTTAATCTGATGTGCTTCCCTTTGTGGGTAGCTCGAACTTTCTCTCTGGCTGCTCTTAACAGTTTTTCCTTCATTTCAACCTTGGTGAATCTGATGATGTGTCTTGGGGTTGGTCTTCTTGAGGAGTACCTTTGTGGTGTTCTCTGTATTTCCTGAATTTGAATGTTGGCCTATCTTGCTAGTTTGGGGAAGTTTTCCTGGATAATATCCTGAAATATGTTTTCCAACTTGGTTCTGTTCTCCCTATCACTTTCAGGTACACCAATCAAACATAGATTTAGTCTTTTCACATAGTCCCGTATTTCTTGGAGGCTTTGTTTATTCCTTTTCATTCTTTTTTCTCTAATCTTGTCTTCACACTTTATTTCATTAAGTTGATCTCCAATCTCTGATATCCTTTCTTCCACTTGATCACTTCAGCTATGGATACTTGTATACGCTTCATGAAGTGCTCATGCTGTGTTTTTCAGCTCCATCAGGTCATTTATGTTCTTCTCTAAACTGGTTATTTTAGTTGCAATTCGTCTAACCTTTTTTCAAGGTTCTTAGCTTCCTTGCATTGGGTTAGAACGTGCTCCTTTAGCTCAGAGGAATTTGTTATTACCCACCTTCAGAAGCCTACTTCTGTCAATTTGTCAAACTCATTCTCCATCCAGTTTTGTTCCCTTGCTGGAGAGGAGTTGTGATCCTTTGGAGGAGAAGAGGCATTCTGGTTTTTAGAATTTTCAGCCTTTTTGCGCTGGTTTCTCCACATCTTCATGAATTTATCTACCTTTGGTTTTTGATGTTGGTGACTTTCAGTTGGGGTCTCTGAGTGGACGTGCTTGCTATTTCTTTCTGTTAGTTTTTCTTCTAACAGTCAGGCCCCAGTGCTGCAGGTCTGCTGGAGTTTGCTGGAGGTCCACCCCAGACCCTGTTTCCCTGGGTATTACCGGCAGAGGCTGCAAAACAGCAAAGATTGCTGCCTATTCTTTCCTCTGGGAGCTTTGTCCCAGAGGGACACCTGCCAGATGCCCACCGGAGATCTCCTGTATGAGGTGTCTATCAGCCCTCTACTGGGAGGTTTCTCCCAGTCAGGATGCATGGGGGTCAGAGACCCACATGAGGAGGCAGTCTGGCCCTTAGCAGAGCTCAAAAGCCATGCTGGGAGGTCCACTGCTCTCTTCAGAGCCGTCAGGCAGGGATGTTTAAGTCTGCTATAGCTGCATCCACAGTTGCCCCTTCTGCCAGGTGTTCTGTCCCAGGGAGTTGGGTGTTTTATCTGTAAGCCCCTGACTGGGGCTGCTGCCTTTTCTTCAGAGATGCATTGCCCAGAGAGGAGAAATCTAGAAAGGCAGTCTGGCCACAGCGGCCTTGCTGAGCTGCAGTGGGCTCCATCCAGTTCGAACTTCCCAGTGGCTGTTTACACTGTGAGAGTAAAACAGCCTACTTAAGCCTCAGCAATGGCGGAAGCCCCTCCCCCCACCAAGCTTGAGCATCCCAGGTCCATCTCAGACTGCTTCTGTGCTGGCAGCGAGAATTTCAAGCCACTGGATCTTACCTTGCTGGGCTCTGCGGAGGTGGGACCTGCTGAGCCAGAGCAGTTGGCTCCCTGGCTTCAGCCCCCACCCCTTTTCTGGGGAGGGAACACTTCCGTCTCGCTGACATTCCAGGTACCACTGTGGTATGGGGAAAAAAACAAAAAACAAAACAAAACAAAAAAACACTCCTGCAGCTAGTTCGGTGTCTGCCCGAATGGCTGCCCAGTTTTGTGCTTGAAACCCAAGGCCCTGGGGGCATAGGCACTGGAGGGAATCTCCTGGTCTGCAGGTTGCAAAGACCATGGGAAAAGCACAGTATCTGGGCGGAAGTCCAGGGTTCCTCAGGCTCAGTCCCTCATGGCTTCCATTGGGTAGGGGAGAGAATTCCCCAATCCTTTGTGCTTCCCGCGTGAGGTGACGCCCCACCCTGCTTCAGCTTGCCCTCCATGAGCTGCACCCACTATCCAACCCGTCCCAATGAGATGAACCAGGTACCTTAATCGGAAATGCAGAAATTACCGTCTTCTGTGTCGATCTCACTGGGAGCTGGGAGCTGTAGACCGGAGCTGTTCTTATTTTGCCATCTTGCCAGCAATCTGTTCTCTATTTTCTTATTTCATCATGTCTTCTTGCTTGCAAACCTTCTTTGAATAAATTTTCTTCTGCCTAACATACATTCTTTAGAAGTTCACTTTGTCAGTCTGTTAATAGTAAGTCTCTCAGTTTTTATTTACCTAAAATATTTTTATTTTGCCTTGTTATTGAATGTACTATCACTGGTTATATAATTCTATGTCATCAAATATTTTCTCTCACTATATTGACGATATTCCACTTGCTTCTAACATTGCTATTAAGAAATTAACAAAAACAATAGAAAACTGTGTGAAGCAGCAGCTACAGTGCATGGCATACACAGAGAGGAATGAAAGGGCTGAGTAAATACAGCACCTTCAACTGAAATGCCCAGGTACTCACATTGAGATTGATCAGGAAAACAACTTGACCCATGGAGTATGGAGAAAAGCAGGGCAGGGCAATGACCCTCCTGGGAGCAATGTGGAGGCAAGGGAACCCCCAACCCCAGCCAAGGGAAGCAGTGAGTGAATGTGTGACTCCCCCAAAAACCAAGCGTCTCCCATAGATCCTTGCAACCCTCAGATCAGGAGATCCCCTCCTGAACCCACTCCACCAGCGCCTTGGGTCCAACACACCGAGCTGTGTGGAGTCTCGGCAGAGCAACTGCTCAGTAAGCACACAGACCCAGGACCTTTACATGTTCCAGTCCCAGGATCCCCAGCAAAGGAGACTACAACTCAGGCAAGCCAGGAGGTCCATAATACCCTTTGGAAGGGTGCTGAATCCAGGGGTCTGAGCAGCCTCAGCCTGTGGGCCCTACTTCCATGGCACCTCACAAGATGAGACCCATTGGCTTGGAATTCCAGATAGCCACTGGCAACAGGGTAGTGCTCACCTGAGACTGGACCCAACTCCTTAGTGGGGGAGGAGTGGGCTGCCACCTTTGCTATTTGAAGGATTCAGCCAAACAGCCTGCAGGCTTTGGAGAGTCCAAATGGCCTGGATGAGGAAGAGACCTTCCCCCCACCCCTGTCCCCAGCAAAGTGCAGTTGCTTTACCAAAATGCAGCTAGACTGCTTCTTTAAGTGGGACCCAGATCCATTCCTCCTCACTGAGCAGGACCTCCTGGCTGGGGCTTCTAGCCACCCTTGCTGGTATTCTATGGACAGAGTTCTTATTTCTCCCTGCGACATTAAGCAGGACCCTGATTTATTCCTCCTCACTGGCCAGGATCTCCCAACCGGGGCCTGCAGCCACCCTCGCTGGTGCTCTAGGCTGACAGAGTTCTTATTTCTCCCTGGGATGGAGTGCCTGGCAGGGAGGGGTTAAACCTATTTTTCATCCCAGTCTTAGGTACTTCTTTATCAGCACATTTAAAATGGACTAATACAGTAAATTGGTACCAGTAGAGTGGGGCACTGCTGAAAAGATTCCTGAAAATGTGGAAGTGACTTTGGAACTAGGTAACAGGCAAGGGTTGGAACAGTTTAGAGGGCTCAGAAGAAGGCAGGAAAATGTGGGAAAGTTTGGAACTTTCTAGAGACTCGTTGAATAGCTTTGTCCAAAATGCTGATAGCAATATGAACAATAAAGTCCAGGCTGAGAATATCTCAGATGGAAATGAGGAACTTGTTGGGAACTGGAGCAAATGTGACTCTTGTTATGTTTTAGCAAAGAGACTGGCAGCATTTTGCCCCTGCCCTAAAGATGTGTGGAGCTCTGAACTTCAGAACGATGATTTAGGGTATGTGGCAGAAGATATTTCTAAGCAGCAAAGCATCCAAGATGTGACTTCGGTGCTGTTAAAGGCATTCAGATTTATAAGAGAAGCAGAGCACAGAAATTCAGAAAAGTTGCAATCTGATAATGTGATAGAAAAGGAAGTCCCATTTCCTGAAGAGAAATTCAAGCCAGCTGCAGAAATTTACATAAGTAATGAGGAGTCAAATATTAGTCACCAAGACAATGGAGAAAAATGTCTCCAGGGCATGTCAGAGGTCTTCACAGCAGCCCCTTCCATCACAGGCCCAGAGGCCCAGGGTCCCCATGCTGTGTGCAGCCTAGGGACTTGGTGCCCTGCATCCCAGCTACTCCAACAGTGGCTGAAAGGGGCCAACACAGAGTTTGGACCATGGCCTCAGAGTGTGCAAGCCTCAAGCCTTGGCAGCTTCAACATGGTGCTGAGACTGCCGGTGCACATATGTCAAGAAATGGTGCTTGGGAGCCTCTACCTAGATTTCATAGGACGTATGGAAACTCCTGGATGTCCAGGCAGAAGTTTGTTGCGGGGGCAGAGCTCTCATGAGAACCTCTGCTAGGGCAGTGTGGAAGGGAAATGTGGGGTTGGAGCCCCCACACAGAGTCCCTACTGGGACATTGACTAGTGGAGCTGTGAGAAGAGGGCCACCATCCTCCAGAGCCCAGAATGGTAGATCCACCAATAGCTTGTAATGTGCACCTGGAAGCTGGAGACACACAACACCAGTTCATGCAAGCAGTTGGAGGGAGGCTTTACCCTGCAAAGCCACAGGGTTGGAGCTGCTCAAGGCTATGGGAACCCACCTCTTGCATCATTGTGACCTGGATATGAGACATAGAGTCAAAGGAGATCGTTTTGGAGCTTTAAGATTGGACTACCTCACTGAATTTCAGACTTGCATGGGGCCTGTAGCCCCTTTGTTTTGGCCAATTTCTCCCATTTGTAATGGGTGTATTTACCCAATGCTGTACCCATTGTATCTAGGAAGTAAATAACTTGCTTTTGATTTTACAGGCTCATAGATGGAAGGGACTTGCCTTGTCTCAGGTGAGACTTTGGACTGTGGACTTTTGAGTTAATGCTGAAATGATTTAAGACTTTGGGGGACTTTTGGGAAGGCAAGATTGGTTTTGGAATATGAGGACATGAGATTTGGGTGGGGCCAGGGGTGGAATGATATGGTTTGGCTCTGTCCCCGCCCAAATCCCATCTTGAATTCCCACGTGTTGTGGGAGGGACCCAGTGGGAAGTAATTGAATCATGGTGGGAGGTCTTTCCCATGCTGTTTTTGTGACAGTAAGTTTCATGACATCTGATGGTTTTTATGATGAGTTTCCCTGCACAAGCTCTCTCTTTTTGCATGCTCCCATCCATGTAAGAGATGACTTGCTCCTCCTTGCCTTCCACCATTCTTGTGAGGTCTCCCCAGCCACATGGAACTGTGAGTGCATTAAAACTTGCTTTTCTTTCCAGTCTCTGGTATGTCTTTTTCAGAAGCATGAAAAGAGACTAATATAGTAGGCTTCAGAATGTGAATTAAAAATGAACTTTGCTAAGCTAAAGGAGCACTTCATAACCCAATGCGAGGATGCTAAGCATCATGATAAAACAATGCAGGTACTGACAGCCAAAATAGCGAGTATAAAGAGGAGCATAACTGACCTGACAGAGCTGAAAAACACACTACAATGCAATCATAGGTATTAATAGCAGAAGAGACCCAGCAGAGGAAAGAATCTCAGAGCTTGAAGACTCTGAAATAAGACAGGCAGACAAGAACAGATAAAAAAGAATGAAAAGTAATGAACAAAACCTCTTAGAAAGAAGATATTATATAAAGAGACCAAATCTACAACTGATTGGTATACCTGAAAGAGATACCAATCAAGAATGGAAGCAATTGGAGAATGGAAAACATAATTCAGAATATCATCCAGAAGAACTTTCCCAACTTGGCTAGACAAGACAACATTCAAATTTGGGAAACACAGAGAACTCCAGTAGGATACTCCATGAGAAGATCATTCCCCAAGACACATCATCAGATTCTCCAAAGTTAAAATGACAGAAAAAATGTTAAGGGCAGCCAGAGAGAAAGGCCAGGTCACCTGCAAAGGGAATCTTATCAAACTAACAGCAGACCTCTCAGGGAAATCCTAAAAGACAGAAGAGATTGAGGCTAATATTCAGCATTCTTAAGGGAAAGAAATGTCAACTCAGAATTTTATATCCAGCCAAATTAAGCCTCATAAGTAAAGGAGAAATAAAGATCCATTTCAGATAGGCAAATGCTGAGGGAATCCATTGGCACAAGACCTGCCTTACAAGAGATCCTGAAGGCAGTACTAAATATGGAATGGAAAAATAATTACCAACACTACAAAACATGCTGAAGTGTACAGACCAATAATGCTATGAAGCAACCACATGAACAAATCTGAAAAATAATCACCTTGCATCATGTTGATAGGATCAAATCCACACATAACAATACTAACCTTAAATGTAAATGGGCTAAATGCCCCAATTAAAAGACACAGAGCTGGTTAAAGAACCAAGACCCATCAGTATGCTGTCTTCAAGAGACCCATCTCACATCCAAAGAAACACAGTCTCAAAATAAAGGGAAGGAGGAAAAATGGAAAACAGGAAAAAACAGGGTTTGCAATCCTAGTTTCTGATAAACCAAAGTTTAAATCAATAAAGATCAAAACAGACAAAGAAGGGAATTACATAATAGTAAGGAGTTCAATTCAACAAAAAGACCTAACTATCTTAAATATATATGCACTCACCCAGCACAGGAGCACCCAGATTCATAAAGCAAGTTCTAAGAGACCTACAAAGAGACTTAGACTACTACACAGTAATAGTTGGAGATTTTAACATCCCACTAACAATGTTAGAGAGATCATTGAGTCTGAACATTAGCAAAGATATTCAGGACCTGAACTCAGCTCTGGAGCAAGTGGACCTTATAGATATCTACAGAACTCTCCACCCAGAAACAACAGAATATATGTTCTTATCATTGCCACATGGCACTTACTGTAAAACTGATCACGTAATTTAAAGTAAAACACTCCCCAGCAAATGCAGAATAGCTGAAATAATAAGAAATAGTCTCTTGGATCACAGTACGATCAAATTATATCTCAAGATTAAGATGTTCACTCAAAACCGTATAAATACATGAACAACCTGCTCCTGAATGACTTTGGGGTAAATACTGAAATTAAGGCATAAATCAAGAAGTTCTTTGAAACTAATGAGAACAAAGATACAACATACCACATTATCTGGGACACAGCAAAAGCAGTGATAAGAAGGAAATTTATAGTACTACATGCTCACATCAAAAACCTAGAAAGATCTCAAGTTAATAATCAAACATCACAACTAAAAAAACTCGAGAAGCAAGTGCAAAGACATGCTAAAGCTGACAGAAGAAAGAAATAACCAAGATCAGAGCTGAATTGAAGGAGATTGAGAGACGACCAAAAAAAAAAAAAAACCTTCAAAAGATCAACAAATGTGGGAGTTGGTTTTTTGAAACAAAAAAATAAGGAAAAAGACCACTAAGTGCTGGACTAATAAGAAAAGAGAGAAGATTCAAATAAAAAGAAACAGAAATGATAAGGGGGATATTATCACTGACCCCATAGAAATACAAACAATCATGAGAGAATATTGCAACACCTCTATACATATAAATAACAAAATCTAGGAAAAAATTGACAAATAAGAGACACACACCCTCCCAAGACTGAACCAGGAAGAAATTGAATATCTGAATAGACCAATAATGAGTTTTGAAATTGAGACAGTAATAAACAGCTTACCAGATGAATACTACCAGAGGTACAAAGAAGAGCTGGTACCATTTCTACTAAAACTATTCTGAAAAAATTGAAGAGGAGAGATTCCTCCCTAACTCATTCTATGAGACCAGCGTCATCCTGTTACCAAATCCTGGCAGAGATATCACCAAAAGGAAAACTTGAGGCCAATATCATTGATGAGCATCAGTGCCAAAATGCTTAATAAAATGCTGGCAAACTGAATTCAGCAGCAGCATATCAAAAAAGCTTATTTACCATGATCAAGTAAGCTTCATCATCAGGATACAAGGTTGGTTAAGCATATGCAAATAAATAAATATGATTCATCACATAAACAGAACTAAAGACAAAAACCCCAGAACTGTCTGAATAGGTGTAGAGAAGGCTTTCAATAAAATTAAACTGCTTTATGTTAAGTGTTCTCAATAAACTAGGTATTGAAGGAACGCACCTCAAAATAAGAAGAACTATATATGACAAACCCACAACCAATATCATACTGAAAGGGCAAAAGCTAGAAGCATTCCTCTTGAAAACCTGCACAAGACAAGCATGGCCTCTGTCACCACTCCTATTCAGCATAGTATTGGAAGTTCTGGCCAGGGAAGTGAGGCAAGAGAAAGAAATAAAGGGTATACAAATAGGAAGACAGGAAGTCAAACTATATTTCCTTGAAGATGACAATAGGATTAGAGGAAGTCAATCTATCTTTGCTTGCAGATGACAATAGGAAAAGAGGAAGTCAAACTTTATCTTTGCTTACAAACTACCTTTGGTTGCAGAGATTTCCTGTATCTACAAAATCCCATCCCAGTTGTCTCAGTCCTACAACTTCTTAAGTTGATAAGCAAATTCCACAAAATCTCAGTATATAAAATCAATGTGCATAAATCACAAGCATTGCTATACACCAACAATAGACAAGCAGAGAGCCAAATCATTAATGAATTCCCATTCACAATTGCCACAAAAAGAATAAAATACCTAGCAATATAGCAAACAAGGGAAGTGAAGGACTTCTTCAAGGAGAACTACAAACCACTGCTCAAAGAAATCAGAGATGACATAAACAAATGGAGAAAGATTCCAAGCACATGGATAGGAAGAATCACTATCCATGATCATACTTCCCAAATCAATTGTAGATTCAATGCTATTCCCATTAAACTGCCATTGACATTCTTCACAGAATTAGAAAAGTCTATTTTAAAATTCATATGGAACTCCAAAACAGCCTGAATAGCCAAGGCAATCCTAAGGAAAAAGAAAAAAAAAGCTGGAGGCATCATGCTACCCGGATTTATACTACAGGGCTACAAATAATTGAAACAGCATGGTACTGGTACAAAAAAAGACACATAGACCAGTGGAACATAATAGAGACCCCAGAAATAAGACTGTACATCTACAACCATCATATCTTTGACAAACCTGACCAAAAGAATCAATGGGGAAAGGACTCCCTATTTAATAAATGGTATTGGGAAAACTGGCTAGCCATATGCAGAAAACTGAAACTGGACCCCTTTCTTATACCTTATAAAAAAATTATCTCAAAGTGGGTTAAAGACTTCAGTGTAAAACCCAAGCTATAAAAACCCTAGAAGAAAACCCAGCAGTACCATTGAGGACATAGGCACAGGCAAAGATTTCATGACAAAGACACCAAAAGCAACTGCAACAAAAGCAAATAATTGACCAGTGGGATCTAATTAAAGTAAAGAGCTTCTGCACGGCAAAAGAAACTATCAACAGAATAAGCAGACAATCTACAGAATGGGAGAAAAATTTTGCAATCTATGCATCTGACAAAGGTCTAATATCCAGCATCTATAAAGAACGCAAACTAATTTAAACAACCTCATTGAAAAGTGGGCAAAGGTCCTGAATATATGCATTTCACAAAAGAAGACATACATGCAGACAACAAACATATGAAAAAGAGCTCAACATCACTGATAATTAGATAAATGCAAATCAAAACCATAATGAGATACCATCTCACACCAGCCAGAATGTCTATTATTAAAAGGTCAAAAAAGAACAGATGCTGTCGAGATTGTGGAGAAAAAAAGAATGCTTTTACGCTGTTGGTGGGAGGGTAAATTAGTTCAACCATTGTGAAAGACAGTGTGACAATTACTTAAAGACTTAGGGACAAAATACCATTCGACCCAGCAGTTTCATTACTGGGTATACACCCAAAGGAAGAGCAATCATTCTATTTTAAAGACACATGGATGCATATGTCCACTGCAGCATTATTCATGATAGCAAAGATATGTAATCAACCTAAATGCCCATCAATGATACAGTGGATAAGAAAATATGGTACATATACACCAAGGAATACTATGCAGCCATAAAAAAGAACAAGATCATGTCATTTGCAGGGACATGGACGCAGCTGGAGGCTATTATCCTTGGCAAACTAATGCAGGAACAGAAAAACAAATACTACACATTCTCACTTGTAAGTGGGAGCTAAATCATGAGAGCACATGGACACATCGAGGGAGACAACACACACTGGAGCCTATTGGGGGCAGAGGGTGGGAGGAGGAGTAGGATCAGGAAAAATAAATAATGAATACTAGGCTTAATACCTGGGTGATGAAATAATCTGTACAACAACCCCCCATGACACACACACAAAAAGACATTAACCATGAGTCTGTCTCTTCTTGTGGGGAATTTGTGTGTCTCTGGTTGCTTTTAAACTTCTTCATCTTTGATGTCCTACTGTTTTTACCATGAGGTGTCTAAGCGTGCATTTATTTTTATTTATTCTACTTTGGATTTTAAGATGGACTAGATCTGTGGGTTAGCATTTTTTATCCATTCTGGGAGCTCTTGTAATTTCAAAAATTCCCTTTTCTCAATCCATCTATTTTTTTTTATTCTCAAACATTGATTATGATACATTGAACTTTCACACACAATTCTCTGTGTCTCAAACAATGTCCCGTATTCCTCTCATTCTCAGGCGTCTGTGTAATCTCTCAGATCTTTCTTCCAATTTACATCTTTTAATATGATATTTGAATTCCTTGTTATAATTATTATATCTTCAACTTCTAAAAGTTCTATATTCCAGTTTGGTTAAATTTTATTGCCTCATATTTTCTCTTCTCAATTGCCCTTTTCTATTTATATACATATGTTAAATATACAGATATCATTTCTGTCATTCTGATATGCGCACTTGCATGTTTATGTTGATTCATATTCATGATGACTTATTCTCCCATGTGATTAATGAAGTGCCAGCTGAGAATCCATTGAGTCCTGGGTTTAAAGTGCAAAGGTATACACACTTATACCTCCCAGGCTTCTGGGAGCATTGCCAAAGAGGGCATAAGTGACTGTTTTATTTGCAGGGATTTGGATCAATTAGTGTTATGAATATATGCCCAAACTCCATATAAATGGGAGATTTTATTTCAGTTTGACTCAGAGAGAAGACCCTTTCAGGATATTTTCATCGTGTTTATCTCTTAAACAATATATTTCCCAATTACTCACTAATGTGTCATTCTAAAAGTGATTTTAACATTTTTGTGGGATTTTTTTACATGATTTTTACCTTTCTTGTGCTAATGTGTGTATCTCCTGCCCCAAGCATATATGCAGCCTGCTAAAAATTAAACAGTGGGCAGCATGGGTAAGTAGAGACTGAGGAAAAACTTGGTGTCGTTAACATACTTTCGAGAATCACATCTTGTAATCATTTGAAGCTCTCCAGGAATTCCTTTATATCTGCCCACGTATATAATTTTAAATATATGTATATTTTAATATAGTACTTACATAGTTTTAAGTGTATGTATTTTAATATAGCATTTTGTTCCTCATTTTAAAGTCTAACACAATGTAAAAGAGCTATCACTGAATTTCTCATCAATGGTGTTGTTGAGAATAACTTCTATTTGTTCCATATATTCCAGTTTTTATCCATGTGTAGAACTAATTTTAAATTTATGAATTGCAATATATATACAACTATACAATAAGTTGAATGTTAAATCAAATAATTTTATATTACTTGAATAGGTTTCCCCAGAATCTGACCAATATACAACTGTTATGTACAAACTAGCTATTATGTATTACATTGTAAAGTTAGTATCTTGGAGAAGATACACCTTTGAATTTGATTTGATTCAAACCTACTGATTTCCTTAATTACAGGCAATAAATAGTGGAAAATTTGATTTCTTTATAGACTTCAGTAAAAGTTAAGCAAAATTTCAATCTTTAGGAGGATTTGTATGGCCCTGATTATGCTGGAAAATTGATGCAGTAAAATAGGAAGCTATTATTGTTTGTAAAGTAAGAAATGATCTTATATTGCAATAAGTTAGTGTAAGTACGTGTCTTTTCACAGAATTTCATGTTACATCTTTACAGTGGTCAAAACAATTTTCAGTTAAAATTTAAAATTATAGGAGAGGTATTAATGGTAGTATACAGAAAAAATTAATACTGAGAAATAAATAAAAAAAAAACTTACACCAGATTTTAAATTGCTCACTTGGTAAAAACAGAAAATGGAATAATAAGATTACATATATAGTATTATATCTCTTCAAGAGTAAATTTACCCTTTTTGCATAATATGGAAAAATGTTGAATTACGTTATATTACTTTTTTCTTAAATTGCATGAGAGATTCTTAAAATTAAGATATTAAGTCTCTTAGATACAAATAGACACTAAAGAGAATGTAAAATGGGAAACAGGAATAAGTGCTTCTGAGGTGCTCATTTGGTTGTATCAAAGGTAGAAAAATCAACCAAATAAGTCAGGCTGCTTGACACTATGACTAATATAAATCTATACCATGATGTCAATCTTGAATGCATTTTATTCTTCACAGTGAGTCCATGTTACTTGACCTATAGCATTTGTTAGATGTCATACAATTATAACATATGATATGATATATGATATATTATGACACAGTGTGCCATGATAGACATAACATAATATACATATTATAACACAATATAAATTTTAAATCATCTGGCAAGTTGAATAGATTTGTCCTATGTATAGAGGCCATACATATCATTTAATATCAGAAAAATCTCCATCATGTTGCACTCCATGTTTTAATAAAGGAGGTTATTGGATACCAGTAATTTCAAGGTATTGCAGAGAGCAGGAGTTGCCACAAATGATTTATAGTCACATCGGTATTGCCCTGCTTGAGGTTTATGAGATCATACTGTTCAATCAATTCCAAAAGCTACAAGGGGAAGCTCTGTGTATATAAGTTGCTGGGGTTCACTCTGGCAACAAAATCAGTATGTTGCTAACATGGCTCTTTCTTAAAAGTGCTATGAAAATTTTATTTTTTATAAATATGAAGTAAACAATCACATTTTCCATTATCCATAGAAACATTGATTATAGGTTATATCAGAATCCAGCAAATATTATTTTGAAGAGTCAAGAGAAGAAGATGTTCATATGCCAGCCTTGATTTGAAAAAAAAAATTTCTCCACCATACATGCCCATTTCTTATCATGAATGTGGTTGATCATTTGAGACTATTTTTAAGTCATGGTTATAGTTAAGTGGATGATTGATATAAAAAGGAACATCATTATAAAGTCATGAAAATTTAAGAGAGATGTTTAATCATCCTGTCAACTTTTGTAGTGAAAGTTATATTTTGAAATATTTTAGTTATATGCAATTATATCCAGGATTTATTCAACAGAAAATTTTCCCATTTACTGATGAAATATGTAGTTCATAAAATTACTGAAATCCATGAATCTTAAAAAGAAAAGAAAGGACCTCCAGGAAAGCTAGTTACTTAATAAAAGTCGATTTGACTCTATTATCATTACTGGAATTACTATTAATATATGATTACCAGATGAAGTGTGCCCTAAAGCAAGAATCCTGTTTTTAGATCCATTCTTCACATTGGTGCTGTGTGCACTTCAGCACAATATGTGAAGAAGGCCAGAGTCTTCAATCTTATAACTATTCTCATTTTCTGGACAGAGAAACTGTTTTTTCCCAATATGTTCTACCAGTACTATATGCAAAATGAAAGGATTAACAAAACTACTGCATATATCTGGCCCCACTCTACCTCCAGCAATACCAGGGGTATGCCTTGACCTCTTTAAGTGCCTGTCAGTCTTAAAAGCCACTGCAGTTGGAGTTTAGCATGAAAATGCACCTATACACCTAGGGGAAAGTAGAGGACAGGCTATGACAGTTTTACAAAACAACATACTAACTCAGTAACCTGGAAAGAGACCTTCTACATCTACTTTCTAAATCTTCCGAAACCTAAAGGCAAAAGAAACTCTGCAAAATAAAACTTATCTTGAAAATAAGAAACACTTCACAATTCTCTTTCTAAAAAAAAAAAAAAAGCAATCATAATACAAGCATTTTTATTTTTATCATATCCAATAGTTTTCTTCTATTTTAAAGTAAAGTAAAGACAAGAGACATTTAAACAGTTTATGAAGATTTGAGGAAATTTCTTCAGACTCCACCATCTGCTCTGAGTGAAAATAAGTAAGTGACTATTGCAAAGAAGTAAAAATAAAGGAGGCTTTGTTTCTGTTGTTATCAGGGTAATAAAATAGCCAGCGGGTTTCAGGCAAATCAATGTTACTTGTTCTCATTGCACTAGTGAAGCTTAGATACTATGTTACTTGTTCTCCATTACTAAGTGAAGCTTAGACACTAAAGTGTGAAGCCACAAGACAGGGATTCCAGTGTTGACACAGTGTAATACAAGGGGCAGGAAAGAGAAGTCATAGACAAATTAAAATACTAAATAGAGTATGAAACCACGTAATGAAATTTTAACATCAAATATCTGAGAGATGGGAAAACACTGTATAAAAACTATACATAACAACAAAAAAGGAAAAGGCAGTGAGACCAGGAAGTGTTGGACAAAAATCACAGATGTGACTCACATAGGACATAATAATGGTAACATCTGTCCATTTGTATTATGGCAAAAGCAGAGCCTGAAGCAAAGATTTGAGTGCAAGTAGTTTATTAAGAGGAGATCCCAGTAACCAAAATGGAAGGAGTGGGCTGAGTGAGAGAAAGGGAAAAAGGCAATGAAGGGTGTGCTAATGAGCCAGCTACTATTTGGGAAAGAGGAGCTCATTCTCACTCCCTAAGGAACCATGTTGGAAGCACTTCAGAACTGTCCCACCAAAGGAAAAAGACACTGGGACATTTATCTATAGACTACTGTTCCTCAGGACATTGAGTACCCTGGAACCTCTGGGTTATGTCTGTGTGGACTGAGTATCTTAGACTGCAGGGGAAAACAAAACAAAACAAAACAAAACATAACAAAACACCAGGCACGTACTTGATGTTGAACCTAGCAGTGTGCCTAGAATCATCAATTTCAGCCAGGTTGAAATAAGATGTACCAAAGAGATCTAGTTCTAGTATACCATGAGGGTCTAGTATGCATATATATACATATACACACACATATAAAATCAATTCATTCTCAAAGAAACCCTAGGAGGCACCTATTATTATCATTACCATTTTACGGATGGAAAAGCTAAGGTACATAAGTAAATTACCAGAAGTAGAACAACAAGTAATGGTCAGAGCTGTGATTTCAACTAAAATACAGTTTCAAAAGTCTATGTATTTTTAACAAAATAATTGTTCCTAAAATATTTACAAAAATCAAATGATCCTCGTATCCTAACAGCATTATGATGTTTAAAATTTACAGTATAGAACTACTTATAGAATTAATCTTTATTTACAAAGGATATGGCATGTCTCCTAGTGATGCCTTCCTATGGTGTCAATAAAAGGACAACACTCCCTCCACCCAAAATTGAGACAGTCATTGTATGGAAAAATTGAGGTTTCAGTGCATTCAGACTGGTTAATAAATAGAAAACCTTTTTTATTCTTATATACTTTGAATATTAGGGGAGATGAAATTCATTGTCATTTTGAGGACTTTTGACAGTCCTACATGTGAATACAGATTAGTTTATATGGGGAGCCATGCATGGCATATGGAGCACAGAAAATGTATGGTCTTTCAAGAAAGTGTCTTGCACTATTAAATCCAAAGTCACCATATGCATCAATTAATTCAACTTTCTCTAAGATAATTATGGTCTTCAAAGACTTGGTGAATATATTTTACCTTTTTCATTATCAAGACAAATTTTGTTTCCTCTGTAAATATTCTCATACCTCCTTTTATTCTGGTTCATCTTCAAAAGCATTCAATTCTGTAAATAACTTTGGTATTTGACTATGTAATCATCTTAGGCCTGAATTTCTTAAAATGATAAAGATCAAGTTTTGATTAAAACAAGTTGTAGGCATAAAATAGTGAGTAAGATATGGATGAGTTACAAGAAGGAAATTATTATTTTGTTTCATAAAACTCAAATTTGCTCAAACTGTGCCTTTTTAAAGCATTTTGGAATTTCAGTGTATTAAGGTCTCATACTAGTTAATGGTTCAAGAGTGTTGGCAAGGTAATCATTAGAATATTATAAGAAAAAGTATCTACATGAAATTTTAAACTGAGTGTGTGTATATATATATATAGTTCTTTTAAAACCAATATATAAAAATTTTGCTCTATTATGAGTAAATGTAGTAGTTAAGTTATAAAAGGCATACATTAA
Organism: Chlorocebus sabaeus; assembly: GCF_047675955.1. Lineage (NCBI taxonomy): Eukaryota > Metazoa > Chordata > Mammalia > Primates > Cercopithecidae > Chlorocebus > Chlorocebus sabaeus. Next base: position 61,648,140 of record NC_132920.1, on the reverse strand, counting down.
AGATAGAACAAAGAAAAAATATGAAATAAGAAATTTAAAAATTAAGATTATACAAGTCAAAGATGTTAAAGCAAAGAGGCAGAAAAAAATTTTGAGTATTATGATAAAATTGCCATGGAGCAAACAAAATTCCAGGACTTGAATTCTGCAACTATTTTTCAAAATTTTCAGAATTATTGAGAGAGTTCCAGAAATGGTGAGTTTTCTCTTTATTAACTTTTTTCATTTTTCATACAAATAGACATATAACTGTGACCAAGGAAATCCCAAATAGGGACTAGATGTCCCAGACTCCCTTGCAGCTAGGTAAATAGAGACATGTGACCAAGATCTGGCCAATGTAAAACATTCTGTGGCAGTTTCTAAAAAACATTCTTAAGACAGCATGAAAGGTTATCTCTTGTTATCTTTTCCTTCAGCCAGCTTAAGCTGCATGAAAAACAGATGCTACTTTCATAGACCTTAATATCAAAGTCATGTAGGATAGAGCAACAAATAGAAAGAGCTGATGTATGAAAAATTGCATCAGCCCAAAAACCATCCATCTTGATTTTTTATGTGAAAGGGCAATAATATTTCATCTGTCCAACTTACCTTTATTTGGGGTTTTATGTTTTCTGCCCCTGAAGCTAATCCTAGTGGATACCGAGACAAAATCTATCAATTATAAAATGTTATTGCCCTTGCTGCAGATGACGTATCAAATGGCAAATGTTGGCTTAAGCAACCTTTCCTTATCAATCCATGTTTACATTCAGGAGATTCCACAATGTCAGCAGGATGTCAGCAGGATGTAAGAGGGGAAGGAGACAGAAGTACTCATTAAGATTTTAGTACATTTTCTTCTAGTGTTTTTTTTATGCCTAGGTTTTTGATCACAGAACTGTAATTATATTTATGCAACTTTTTATTATAATCATTTTTCTACAGTATGATACAGACTTAAGAAAAATTTTAATGGCTATAAATTGTTAAATTATGTGGTAAATACATTTAATAGTTATATAATGTGAAATAGGGAACTAAAAATAGCCTTAATAACAAGCTCAGTGAGTAGATTTGGAGATAGACTCTAGAGAGTTGTAGCCTAAGCAAAAACTCACTGAAACACATAATGCCCAAAAAGCAGAGAACAGGAAAGCTGAATCCATAGAGTAGGGCTGAATCCAAGGTCAAGGAAAATATTGGTACCAGATGCCAAATATGTAAAGGCCAAAGACAAAACAATCTGTGTTCATAGCCAGAAGCTCAGAGCTCAGGGGCAAGATCCAATGGCAACAGATCAGTATCCCAAAAATATGTGTGTGGTTGTGTGAAGATGGAGGAAACAGGGCCATAGCCTTTTAGAAGATTGTTCTAGCTTAAATGGTTAGGTATGGTGGGTAGAGTTAAGGTCCTTAATATACTGTTGTTATATATGTAGGTGGTTTTTAATTTTTCATTGTAAATAATATTTCAATAAAGAAAAGTAAACAGAACTCGCTACATACACATACACACACACTCAATTTTTAAGATTATTTTAATAAGTTATTTAAGAAAAGTGGAATTGCTAAGCCATTGTATAGTTTATGTTTTTGTTAAATCTGTTTATAAAATTCTCTGAAAAAAAAAAAAGATAGCCTTATAAAACCTTTCTATAAAGGCTGTAACAAACAGGACTGTCAACAGTAATGGATTTGACCTCCTTTAATCACACTGGGTATTAGCAGAATAATTAAAGGGGGAAAAAATCTTTTTTATTTTATTTTTTATTTTTTTGAGACGGAGTCTCGCTCTGTCACCACACTGGAGTGAGGTGGCGTGATCTCATCTCACTGCAACCTCTGCCTCCCAGGTTCAAGCAGTTCTCCTGTCTCAGCCTCCCGAGTAGCTGGAACTACAGGCGTGCACCACTACGCCCAACTAATTTTTGTCTTTTTAGTAGAGATGAGCTTTCACCATGTTGGCCAGGATGGTCTCAATCTCTTGACCTTGTGATCTGCCCACCTCGGCCTCCCAGTGTGTTGGGATTACAGGCATGAAAAACTCTTTATTTCATAAGTGATAAAGTCAATGTTATTCTGGTTTACTTCATTTTACTTTATTTATTTATTTATTTTTGGATGGAGTTTTGCTCTGTCTCCCAGGCTGGAGTACAGTGGCGTGATCTCAGCTCACTGTAACCTTTGCCTCCCGGGTTCAAGTGATTCTCCTGCCTCAGCCTCCCAAGTAGCTGGGATTACAGGCATCCATTACTATGCTCAGCTAGTTTTTTGTAATTTTAGTAGAGATGCGGTTTCACCATGTTGGCCAGGCTGGTCTTGAACTCCTGAACTCAGGTGATCCACCTGCCTCGGCTTCCCAAAGTGCTGGGGTTACAGGCGTGAGTCACTGCACCCAACCTGGTTTACATTTATTTAATTCAGAGTATGCACATTTTCTTAAACTTATATCATAATTCCAGTTATTCTATAAATTGCGTATTGATATTCTTCACCTATCTCTCACTGTATTCTAATTCACTGATGTAATAGCATGTAAATAATAAAACATGTTGAATATCTTTTTTAACACATCTGTATTATAGTTCACTAGGTTGCCATAACAAAATGCTATAGAATGGGTGCTATAAACAACAGACATGTATTTTCTTGGAGTTGTGAAAGCTAGAGGTCCAAGACTAAGTTGTCACAGATTTGGTTTCTTCTGAGGCCTCTTTCTTTGACTTGTAGCTGGCCATCTTCCTGCTGTGTCCTTAGCTTAGTTGCCTCTCAGTCTGTGTATTGTCTGTGTCCCAATTTCCTTTTCTTATGATGTCACCAGTCATAATGGAATAGGGCCCATCCATGTGACCTCATGTTACCTTAATTACCTCTTTAAAAGCTGCGTCTCCAGATACAGTCACATTGTAAGATACTGGAGTTTAGTAATTCAACATGTGCATTTTTTGGTACACAGTTCAGTCCCAAACAACATACAGATGCCAAAAGCCTGGATTTATGTTGTATTAAAGCAAGTAGGATATATGTACACACACAAACACACACACATATACACACATATATATACACACACACATATATACATATATACACATATGTATGTGTATGTGTGTATATATATTTTTTTCTCATTTTTTCAAAAGAGGCTTTTAGGCAAGGAAGTGAAATAATTATATGTATTTGGGGATTGTTAATCCTAACAATGTTGTAGAGGGCAGAATCTATAGTGAAAAAATGGAGATGAGTGACCAACTGTGATGCTGCTGCTACAGTTCAAGAGGAAGACCCTGAGGTCCTCCACCATGCTGAGGCAAGGGTACTGGGTGAGGTAGTCATTCAGGGGGCATTTTCTATTTCTTAAACAAGTAATCTGCAACTTTCTACCAACTAGAACAAGCCTGGAGGATATAACAAAATCCCTTTGGTTGTGGTGACTTGTGACAGCAATGATTTGGGAGGAGGATTGAGGTTCTAAAGGCTCCCTGTTGTCCTGTTGGTTCTCTTAGGCCCACCCCACCCCTAAATCTCATGACCGTCCCCTACAAAGGTATTGCCTCAGCCTCCCCTCAAGAGCTATCTCAGCTAGACTGACACGAGCTTGATCCTAGGTAGTTGACAGTTTGAAATCAAACTAGTGCTTGAAATTACAATAACTAAATTTTATTGGAAAAAATTCTCTGTGTGTTTTACATAAATTTTGTGTCAAATGACCGTGATTGACCTTTTCTGAAGTGGGATTGATACAATTATAAGTGAGTTACTTTAAATAGCCTCTTCAGATACTGTAGCAACATCACATGACTAAATGAAGTTGGAAATATCAGCGGTAGCCTTAAGGCTGGGATACACTAATTTTCCAAGAGTAATTTTCTTCTTGCTAATTGTTTGCTTATAATAAATGCAAATGTGTTTCCCTATGGTACAATGAAAATGACTATATTTTTTTCCCAAACACTAGCTATCTACAATTAGTTAGGATTGACTTCGGGCTGGTCAAAAAGCAGATGCCAAAGGAATTTGTTAAATGATAGCTGAGATATATTAAAAGTCTGATTTGTGTTACCAGGTCTTGGTCTAGGCAAGTGCTTAGTCCAAAAAACTAATATAAGTAATATTAGTTTTCTCAGTCTATCTTCCCAACGTTAAAATGAAGATTTGAAATCTCCATTCTACCTTGTAGGAGATTGAAGCTCTGAAAGGTAACCCAAAGATGGAGCGTTAACAAGTGTAAAGGCTTAGAGTTAACCCACGTCTTTGAGTGACAAGGACTAATTTACTACTCTGAGGAGCTTGGATTTTAGAAAGCATTTGTGGGTACCAGTCTTATTATCTAAAAATATTTTTGTTTATCAAAGTTCAGACAGATTACGTTAATTGAGATGCTAGTAAATTAATTTAAGTTAAAATAGTTTTGGATACTAGCACTTCCATCCCATTCAGTAAGCCATAGGATTCATCCACAGGACAGCTGTGCAACGTGCTACTTTCTGTTTCTACCATAAGGTTAAGATTAGTTCTAATAAACCTTGAACCACAAGGGAGATCTTAAGAGATCTTTAGCTGCTATAAAATTGGAAAGAGGCTTAATCATATTCTATAATTCATATTAATAGCTTTCTATGAATCTCATTGAAAGCTCCTTCTGGGTCTTTGGGAAAGATTTAGTTTAGAAAAAAAAAAAACAAACAAAACAAAAAAACTTTGTTTCTCTGAAGGACATTACTTGTCAGGCCATTGAAATCCAAAGTCAATACTAAGAACAGATACATTCTGTCATACTTAGCAAGCTAATAGTTAAAACTGATTCATATTGATAATCCAAAGAGAAATGTTAAATTTCCTATTTTAGAACTCATGAAAGAGATTTTCAGTTGGAATAGAACTTAAGTTATGTACTTTATTGTTTCTATTTAATAATGTAGATGTTTCAAAATAGCATGACTTTAGTACATATAAGCAACTTCTAAATGATATTTGGAAATATAAGTCATTCATTTAATGAGGAAAATATTCGTGTGAAGGAATAATTTCCAAAGAGGTGAAATCATTACTCTCAGACAAATATCACAAGAACCTGTGTCAAAGATTCTTTTTAACAATTAATTAGAGAACCAGTGATATTATGATCAGTTCAAGCAACATTTAAGAAGCTAGGATATTTATAGTCAATTTAACAAGAAATATTAGGGTAAGATACAAACTGGTTAATTTCTAACAGGCTATCAATCTTTGTGGTTATCTGTTCCACTAGGCAGGAAATATGTGTATCTCTACTGAAGAAAATCTGCTTGTTAACAAGCAAACTCAGGAGAAAACAGTGAAATGAACCACGTACATCTCTAGAAAAACTTTGGGTAGCTGTTGCCCTGTGTGATATGTAATGATTGTGTTACCCATCCTTTTGCTCTCTTTCAAAGATTTGGATAATTTTTCTGGCAACAAAATGCTTAAATTCAGGTTTATGTAAAGTTTATGTAAAGATACATTTATTTAACTATTCAAAATTGTCTGCTTTTCAACTTATCATACATCGAAATATAAATAAAAAATTTACCCTGTCTTCAAATAGCTTACAGTTTAAAAAGGAAAGTAAAAAGTATACACATTATTATGGTAAACATCATAAAAGAGATATAAATATGTGATTGCAGTAGTTCGAGGTAGGCCAGTGATTTAAGGTTTCAGTGACCAGAAAAGTGCTTCAGAGGGATCAGTTGAGATATAGCTCATTGAAGAACAGATAGGATATATGAAAAAAGCCTGGAATTGAGTAAAATATATATATATATACCTCCATTTCTCTCACAATATAACCTTTGGAGCATTTCCTTCTATCTTCATTTCTAGATGGGGAGTGTTATACATCTTAGTATTGGACGTGCAGCATTGTGACTTGCTTGTTCACTTACATAAGCACTTTTCTACAGATATGTCAAGCTCTAGGATTTTGAATGTGGAATGAAATAGAGGCAAGGTAGTCAATTTCATAAATGGTGTTTCATAAAATGTGGGCTACAGGCTACCTGCATCAGAATTAAAAGACTTGTTAAAAAGACAGGTTCCTGAAACCACTTCCCCAAAATACTATCTTGTCTAGTCTTGTACCCCAAGTACCTGAATATGGCATGGCACATTGTGATTCTCAAGCAATTATTTAGTAAACTGAACCGCAGGAGCTAGTATGGTAACAGAAGATTGGCCAGAGGTAGTGATTATTAAGAGTGTGCTGCCAGTCAGTAACCCAAGTAGAAGAGAAATGCAAAAGTATGTCACAAATACCAATTATGGAAGGGCAGTGAATTTTCAGTTTAGTAACAATAGAATTAGCTTGTAACTTTAAGCAGAAACAATCATTTTAAAGTATTTATTAAATATATTCTGACCTCTAAAATATAATTGATTGATTTACATCCATTTCTCTGATGTAGCATACCTATATATGTTAGTAACTTACAAATTGTTGGAGAAATATAGTTAAAAATAAAATATTCTCCCAATCCGGAAACCCTCTCCGTGAAGGAAGTAGAGAAAGAAAACACTTTTATTATCAAGTAATTACTAAACAAAATATGATGCAGATCACAGGCAATCCACTAGGAGATTACAAAGACAGAAAGAAAACTCCCTCTTTTATGTAGCTAAGCAGATACGTCCTGTTACCTACGTGTTTTCGAACATAAACAATAGCTAGTCCTCAAGTAAGAGAACTTAATAGCGCCATTTGTCACACATACATAGCTCATCCCAAGTTTACATGGTAATTGGGTTGACTATGTATGGTAGCTAATTGACTAAACCAGATGAAAACAAACTTCTCATATCTTTATGACAAAAGGTAGTTCTGTAACTTGGAGCAAAATGCCCACCAAAGTTAGCTCCCAAGTCCCTGAGAAAGACAGTTGTAGGTCATAAAGCTGACAATAGGCCTACCTAGTCTTCAAAAGGATTTTTGGACATTTCAAAGAGTGGAGAAAGTGTTTACAGTATAAGTATTCCAAAGTAAAGGCTCTGAGAAAATGGAGAAGGAAATCTCTTCCCTTATTTTCAACAGTGAGAATTTAGCCTATTTTTCATTGTATTTGTCCTTACCCTATAAAAAATAAACATTAGGAGAAACATGGTGAAAACTTACAAAATAGAAGATAAAATTAGAACCACTTGTTCATCTAGGTTTGTATAAAATGTCCAAATATATTTTAAATAAAATACAATTTTTCTTAATAAATGTTTGAAACCAAGGTACATTTCTGAAGAAAAACTATGACAGTTTTGATTTATTTACACTCTTTCTCCACAACACTAACACAAATTGGATAGCTATCATATTACTAGAACAAAGTAGCATCTTTTTTTCTAAAAGTCTTTGAAGGAAAAATTATTGTAAATGTAATTTTTAAGATGTTTTGCACTTTTTTAAACAGCAAATTAATCAACAATGTCCTATGCTTATCCGGTATACATACATATATATTTGTGTATTTGCAAGGGCTATACCATATTTAAAACTACCAAATTCCAGTGTTTCTTTTTTCGAGTTCTTACCTTGTGCAATTATTTAACACTTACAAGGAAAGTTTGCTATTTTTGAGAAAAATGAATTATAAATATGTATAATCGTTACATGACTTCTTAGTGGATAGAGAAATTTGTATTTGCAAATCATTTATTAGTAGTATTTTTAAAATTTTAACTCTTCTTTCTCGATGGAAATATTTTCAAATAGGATGAGTTGGATGGTGAAATCCAGCTCAGGGCAGACTTTTCTGAGCCCATTCTCAACAAATAGACACTACCCATGCCCTAGGTAATCAATCAGGAAAGTAGTAACACATGAATGAAACACGTCTATGTGATTCATTTTATGGAATTTGTAGCCCCTTTGGGGTAAACAAAGGTAGCAACTGTGGTTAGATTTTCTATTATGTGATAGATTTACTTATATATTTACATATAAAATATTCCCTATGGAGCGTGCAATTTAATCAGTAGTCTATAATTTAGTCTATTTTACTCTTGCCTAGTGTATTAGTTTCTTCTCACATTGCTATAAAGAAATACCTGAGACTGGGAAATGTATAAGAAAAGGAGTTTAATTGGCTCACGGTTCTGCAGGCTGTACAGGTGAAGCATAGAATCATATGCTCTTGAGGAATCCTCAGGGAGCTTTTACTCACGGCGGAAGGCCAAGTGGGAGCAGGCATTTCACATGGTGAAGGCAGGAGCAAAAGAGGAGAGAGAGAGAGAGAGAGAGGTACCACACACTTTTAAATGACCAGATCTCATAAAAACTCACTATCCTGAGGACAGTACCTAGAGAATGGAGCTGAACAGTCCATGAGAAATCTTCCCTCATGATCCAGTCACCTCCCACCAAATGCCACTTCCAACATTCAGGATGAGATTTGGGTGGGGACAAGTTTCCAAACAATATCACCTAGAAATGATAGTTACAATAATAGTAAGGAAACAAGAGGTGTGCTGCATCTATGAAACACTATTGTTCTTTGGAAAGAATGATATATAGAGAGGCTTTCTCATTTATTCTCTCCACATTCACCACCAATGACCTAACCAGCCAGTAGCCATTTAATGAGAAGTGTTTTAAAATTCCGTTGGCACCAACTCTGATCTCAAAGGTGACAGAGAGAACTGTATCCCTCACTGGGCGGGGCGCGGTGGCTCACACCTGTAATCCCAGCACTTTGGGAGGCCAAGGTGGGCTGATCACGAGGTCAAGAGATCAAGACCATCCTGGTCAACATGGTGAAACCTCGTCTCTACTAAAAATACAAAAATTAGCTGGGTGTAGTGGCATGCACCTGTAGTCCCAGCTACTCGGGAGGCTGAGGCAGGAGAATCGCTGGAACCCGGGAGGCGGAGGCAGAGGTTGCAGTAAGCCAAGATTGTGCCACTGCACTCCAGCCTGGGTAACAGAGCAAGACTCCGTTTCCAAAAAAAAAAAAAAAAAGTGTAGTGAGGACCTCTGCTATCACTGACTATTGGCAAAATGGGCAAATACTTATATATGCTTGGCTTCAAAAGCTACACTTTTTTGAATTATTTTTACTAGTGTGAACTCATATGTCAATCACATTTATTTTTAAAAGACACATTCTATATGATTCAGTAATTCCCAAACAAAATGTCATGAAATCCACCGTTTTAAGTAAAAACTGAATAATTAAAATACCTAGAGTTTATCTTGTCAACTAGTTTTTCTCCTTCTAGGCATGTATTATTTATATAAATCAGCCTGCAGCAAAAACAATGCAAAGCAGATACAATTTCCAAAGTGAGCATATTGGCCTCTGTTGATTAATTTAATTCAGCCAATGTTAACTGAACAGAGATCAAGTGTAAGGTGCTGTATTACAAAATTCAGGAAATAAGAAATGAACAATTACAAGGAAAATAAAGATAAATAGTCAAATAACAAAAATGTACAGCAGAATATGAGTATAATAAAAAGGTAGCTTTACATGATTTCAGAAGAAGGAGAGTGAACAGGAGTATCAAGAATATGTGGATGCTATTGGCTCCTTCATTTAACTATAAATTAATATTGATTGATTGATTGAATTTCTACTTTGTGCCAGGCACTGTTCTGGTCACTGGAGTTAACTAGGGAATAAGACAAAGTTCTTGCTTTTATGAGATTTTGTATTACCTGTGATTTTTACATGAGCCATAAGAAACAAGTAAAATATCAACAAGGGTACTAGAAGTAAAGTCATTCCAGGCAGTAGGATATCACAAGATCATTATAAGAATGTGTGGGAATGGGAAAAACGAAGAACCTGTTCGTCTGATTTATAAGATAGATGCAGGAATTAGTAAAGTATGGGATGGGAAGGTCAGAAAAGCCAAAATATGCTGAAAATTATACTAATTTTAATAGGAAAGCAGTATTTGCTGAAAATTTTTGAGGAGAGAAATATTATAATGGAATATACTTTAGTGAAGATTAAAAGTGTAAGATAAATTAGTGAGGTGGAGCCAGAGGTTGGATGATGCCAGTTACTAGCTTATTTTTATAGTCCCAGGGAAAGGTAATGATAGATTTTGAGAAATATGGTAATTTGAGGCTTTTAAAGTACATTTATTTTTGCCTGGGAGGTAGAACTATATTTCCAGTCGTCTTCTAGAAACAGAATTAGAAAGTAGAAACAGCATCCTTCTCCATCTCTGTACCCCAAAGGCAATAGGATACATTTTAAAACAGCTCAGATTTTAAACCTATGTGAATATGAGCAATGGAGTAATTCTCATTATCTGAGACACAAAAGATTGACACTTAAGCATATTAAAGAAAATCAAAGAGAATTAAGGGTTCATTCAATAAAAAGAGGTGAGAAATGTCAAATATAATAGACAAAATGTTAATTAGAAACATATATGAAAAACTAAATCTTGGGCTGTTTGATAAAAATGTACAATAGTGGTTAATATAATTTAAGTGCTTCTTAAAAGAAATTAATCCAAATAAGCTTTCTATATGCATGTGAAAAAAAATAAAGGCCTAACAATTACTAATACAAAGATGCACAGCACATGAAGATATCAATAATAGTATAATAGGCTGGGTGAAGTGGCTCACGCCTGTAATCCCAGCACTTTGGGAGGCTGAGGTGGGTAGATCACATGAGATCAGGGGTTCGAGACCAGCCTGGCCAACATGGCAAAATCCCGTCTCTACTTAAAAAATACAAAAATTAGCCAGGTATGGTGCCTTAGCTACTCGGGAGGCTAAGGCAGGAGAATCGCTTGAACCTTGGAGGCGGAGGTTGCAGTGAGCTGAGATCGCCCCACTGCACTCTACTGGGTGAGGGGGTGAGACTCTGTCTCAAAATAAAATAATAATAATATTGATAATTAAATAGATATAATTCACATACCATGCCATTTGTCCTTTAAAAAAATTTGTAAATTTTAGTATATTCACAAAGTTGTGCAACCATCTCCATAGTCTAATTCCAGAGCATTTTTATCACTTCGAAAATATACCCTCTACCCATACGCAGTCACGTCCCATTCCTCCTCCACCCCCACCCCCCAATCCCTAGCCATCTACTTTCTGTCTTTGTAAATCTATCTATTCTGGACATTTCGTATAAATGGAATTGTATAATTTGTGGCTCTGTGTCTGGCTTCTTTCACTAAGAATAATGTTTTCAAGGCTCATCCATTTTTTAACATCTATCAGAACTTTGTTGTTTTTTGTGGCTGAACAATGTAAAATGTGGTATATCTGTAATCTATACAGATAGGTTATCTGTATTATATATATATCTATAGAGATAGGTTATAGATTATCTGTATAGATTACAGATATACCACATTTTGTTTATGCATTCATCAGTTGATGAACATTTGGGTTATTTTCACTTTTTGGCTGCTATGAATAATGCTGTTATGAACATTTGTGTAGAAGTTTTTGTGTGGACATGTGTTGTTAATTCTTTAGGTATATGCCTGGGAGTGGAATTGCTTAAGTGTTTGAGAAACTGCCTGATTGTTTTTCATAAAGCAGCTGTACCATTTCATATTCTCAATAGCAATGTATGAGGGTTCCAATTACTCCATATCCTTGCCAGCACTTGTTGTTGTCTATTTGATGTGTGTATTTGGCCAGAAAATTTAGAAGCATACTAATGCTGTTTCACACTGTGGCCTTTTCAGCTTTTTAGATAATTATGACACAGCTAGCAGGTCAGCCCCAGGAAACACTCAAAATCTTTCCTCTCTTTAGTATAAAATTTGGGTCACACATGCAAAGGTAATATAGACTGTCATTATTCAAAACAAGTTTTGAATGTACATTTGTGTCTCATTGAATAATGAAAACATGTCTCACACAGCCGGGATGCCAGGTCCTGTCAGCCTACACAGCAGCAACCAATTTTGCTCTTCAGTATGTATGTCACTAGAATACTGCATAAGTAATAGCTATTAGATTCCCATACTAAACTGATGTTCTGACCTTGTTTTGTCATAGGTGGCAGCACAAAGAACCTTAGCGGCTTTCAGATTGGGTAGCTAGGTAAACATTGCTTTCAGTTAAGATCCAGCAGGAAAGTAATAAGGCAGCAATTTCGGATGTCATAGAAGCCAAGAACACATCGAGTGAGGTGCATTTACTTTACACAGCTAAGAATATAAAGGACAGACATTCTTCAAATGTCAGTTCACTGAGGAAGGAACAAAAGTGGTTTAGCATTGTTTAAAGCTCATAAACTGCAACCATAAATCAGCAAATTAGCTAATGATTGCCTCTGGGTAGTGATTCATGATAAAAAAAAAATGAGGAAAGGTACTCAAGCATTGAACTTGGTAGCTACTGAAAAAATTAAAGTTCCATCTTCATAAAAAAACTCTTTAAGGGATGTTATAAAGGGTTGTGCCCTGGTAGCAGAACAATTACTGCTTCAAATGAGTATGTTTTATAATAAACGCCACCACATCAACTGTGCTTTTCAATGCTAAGTGTTGTAAATGATTCATACCGTACCCAGGAAGATGCAATTGTGGGACTCATTTAGGAAGGTGTAGTCAATCCTGTTTTAACAAAGTATATGGAAATAACAAGAGTCTAATATATAGTACTAAGACTAGGTCTATGTCATTAGTAAGGATCTAATAAATACTTATTAAGGAGGCCTTTATTAAAATCAGAGGGTAACATTAATCTTTGTAAAGCCAAATTAATCTTCTGGATCTTGTTTACTTTCTATTTCTAATTTATCACTTTATTTTAAACATAATTTTTTAAGTTGACTTATTTTATGTTATAAATGTATTCAGGAAGTATGTACCGAACATTTCCCATATGGAAAGCACAGTTCTAGGAAAGGAGGTAAATTTAAAGACATGGAGCCTGCCCTCAAATAGTTTAGGATCTAGTAGACCATGCAAAACAATGCTTAGGCATTTGTTACCTGTTTTCAAAGTATTTAAGTAGCAATAAAGAAGAGTAAGTTGAAAATTAATATTTAAACTGAGACTGATTGATTCCAGTAACAGCTTGTTTGTTACTTAGTTTACCTTAAAAATAAGAAAGCTTTATTTTCTTTTTATTAGTACTAGCAGAGCTAAAGTGCCTTGATTATACAAACTTAAATGGTTATAAGGGCCACTATAGACTACGAATTCAGATTAATTTTGATAAAAACTGTAACTCTCAAATTTAACTCCAGAATATTATAAAAACACATGAAACAGATGGCTTCCAGTGGTCACTGAGGCCTGTTGTTTGGGCTGCATGTCTCCACTTCCGTTTATGAAGATTATTTTCTGCATGTTTAGGGAATGAAACATGAGAGCTTAGACAGAATTAGTGAGCTTTTTTTTTTCTACTCCCATGTAAAAACACGATAAGAATTTTGTTTTTTCTTGGCTCAAATTTCTGAACTTAATGAGCTCAGTTGGAATGCAACGTTGAGGATTCACCACAGAATGCAGCTGGAGCGGAAGTCATCAATTATGCCAGCATTAGCATGTTGCATCACACATGCCACTTGAATGAGAAATGTCACTGTCCCTCTCTCTCAGTAGATACCAGTAGTTGCCCTTGTCTTTAGAAAGTCAGCTTAGATAGGCTAGTTAGAATCAGCTACTCTTATTATCTAGTGGCATCTTGATTGTGGAGGATTTTAAGCTTCAGATTTCCCCCACTTACTTGTATTTGATTATTTAAGGAAGTGTTGTTTTTAGGAAGCACTTGTCCAAAGAACTTAAAGTAGCTTTAGTCATCATTTATATTATATTGATTATCAACAGAAAAATCGCTGTTTTCTAAAGGTGCTAAGTTATATGCTGAATCTTGGAATATATGAACTGAGATGTTGCAAGCAACCACAGTCATTTTTGTATTACCTGCTTTGTGATATAAAAGTTGTTATTTATAATGATGTAAAAAAGATCCCTTGCTACCAGTTTGACATTGGCAAACTTATATATTTTAAATGCATGCAATTTTAATATCAGTTTACAGTGTGAATCCTGGTACATTTTTATTCAAGTCTCTACCCATTTGAATTGAAAATGATGTTGTGGAACTGCTTTGAATGTGACCTTCCCTTTTACTCATGCAAAACATTTTTTGTTCTAGTAATTATTGAAGACAAATATTATTATAAAAGATAACAAAAAACTGGATAGATTATTTTACTGAAAACATTTTGTTTAATCATTAGTGCATAAATAATATGCACTATTTTCTTTTTTTTTTTTTTTTTTTTTTTTTTTTTTTGAGACGGAGTCTTGCTCTGTAGCCCGGGCTGGACTGCAGTGGCCGGATCTCAGCTCACTGCAAGCTCCGCCTCCCGGGTTCACGCGCACTATTTTCATTCTAAGATAAATATTCACTCTAATGGAGAAGGGAATTGCAAAACTAGAAGCCATCAGTCATGAACTGAAAAGAAGAAGAAATACTTCCTATTTTCTCTTTCATATTTCTTTCTCACCTATTCCTGCTTCTTTCTTTCGATATCCATACAATATTCTTTCCCTGTTCAGGCAGCGTTTCTGCTTCATTCTTTCTAAGGATATCAAAACACCTGTGTTCTTGATCTTTCACCCACTTTCAATAACTTGTTAACATCACAGTTTTCTCTACATTCTCTTCACTTTGTATCTTTTTTTGCTGATGGTATTACCCCCCAAATCACTGCAATTTTACTATTATGGTAAAGCCAAAAACAAAGTAAATTAGAAGAGTAAGAAAGTTTATTAACTTGTCCAAAGTCACCCAGAAAATAGCCAAGTTATATTTGAACCCAACCAACAATGAATCCTTTACGGTTGACTATTAAACACATTTGCCTATTTGGATGTTAGTCTTAACTCTATCTATTTATCTACCAATCCATTTTTTCATCCTCTTACAAATATCTATTACTTGCTGGTTTGCTACTGGTCATATCCTTGCAAGGTGCAGAATATTTAATGTAAAGTAATAGAAACAGTCATGGAGTGGGGTGGGATGATAGAGAAATGATTAAAAATAATCAGAAATAAATACATAATTACAAATGATAATCAACTTTCTATGTAAGAAAAGTATATATTGCAATGAGATACTATAAGATGAACAATTGTTAAAGATTGGAGACACAGAAGCTTCTTTTGGATTAAGAAGTTTCCATGGTTTCTCCCACCCCATCTCTATAAGATGAGATCTAGAAGATGTGAAAAATTATCCAGCTGTAGCAGAGGGAAGTGCGTTCCAGCCAAAGGAAAGATATCTGCAAAATCCCTGAGGTGATCAAAGAATTTCTGGAGCGTTGTGATACTGGAGGAGAGTGGTGAGCAATGACCCTGGAGAGGTAGACAGGGATGGATTATTCAGCAACTTTTAGGTCATATTGAGTAACTTTTCAATCCCATGCAAGGGAAAAGCTTTAAACTTGTAAAACAAGCGAATATATGAATGCATCTGGATTTCAGAAGACCACCCCAATTGTGGCACAGAAAGTGAATTGAAGGTAAGCAAGTACAGAAATAGAGTTTAGTTAGAAATCCATTGTATTTAGTCCACGTGAAGGATGATAGCAGGTTGGCTTGCTGTGGTGATATTGGGGCTGGGGCAAAATAGATGGATTCAGGTATATTTATATTTATTATCCTTCACTGAAGGCTGGATAAATCACAGATTCCGTCTGAGCTCTAGTGCCTCTTTTATATCATTCCTGAAATTGAGACTATATATAGGTTGAAGAAGGCAAAATATGTTAAGGAGCTTTGATTTCTTAGAAGAGACAATAAGATGTTTTTATTATTGTATTATTACAATAGTGTATATTAATGTTTTGAGATAAATTGTACATAGAAATATTCCCAGGATTCAAGAAATAAGTATAATATAAACATTAACATGTTCTTCATTTTGATATGGGTCAGTGATATAATAGTATGCTTTCTTTAATTTTCTTGTATCTTTGGCCTTAGGCATTACTGAAATATAAATGTAACTTAATAATGTTTTAATGTGAACATCTCAAAAATTGATATTTACAAAATATGTTTAACAACACAAGCTTTTTAAATAAAATGGACTTTCATTCCCAACTTTTAACTTCACAATACTTGTAACCTATATGTGTGAGAAGTATTTCATATAAACACTGCACCAAGATAATCTTTGATTAATCCCTATGGAAAAATCCACAGCAAAGTAGAAAGAATTTGATTAAATTAGTGCCCTTCGTTTTTCCAGAATGTCTTCCTTTCTATTTTATTAGTCCTGAAGAAAAGTTTGCTATATTTAGATTCTTTCTGATTCTCATACCGGTACTAGAAGAGGATCTTTTTGTCAATTGTTAAGATTCAAGGTAATTCTCAGTTATATATTTTTCTTCTTTGATCAGCTGATAGAGCATCTACTTCATACTGCTCTCAGGTGTCCAGATTCTGCTGTCATAGGTGTCCAGGTTCTTTGACCATATTTCTGGCTTGGATGGTATACAGGTGTTGCAGGTCTCCTGAGTTGTTAAATGGGGATTGTTCACAGAAGTTGGTTAGAATGAATATTGCTGTACGGAAGGCAGTAGTCTGCTGCATGCTGTTAATTGTTTATTCCTACCAGACAACAAAAAAGTGGTAATTGACCCTACATCTTTTGATGCTTGTAGTGTTTGAGTCAGGTGCTACTTTTGCCAGTGTGCTCATTCATCACCTATTTCCACCCATTATGACCCATAATTATGACATTAGAGAAAAGGGAAAGTAGGGCAGCATTATTGACTCTGAAAGTAAATGTTTGAACTTTCTTACAGTAAAGCTTGCTGCTTTTTTACTTCATAGTATAAATCTCTTCTTACCTTCAATTTGAAGTTTTACTGTGATGCTTTTCTCCAGTAAAACAATAGCTGGCTCATGTCTAGCTGTTGGTGCCTAAGGAAGATATGGTCTTCAGAGACCAAGTTTTATGATAACAGATGGAGAAAAGCATGCAACATCATGCATATTCAGGATTATTTCAGTAGCTACTAAAACATGAAACAATAATGAACACTTTGAATAGTTACGTGACACTCAAATAGTAATGCTTTGTCTTAAATATTAGATAGATAGAATGAGATATGTCCTGATTTGTGAATTATATTTTTTTCCTGCTTTTTAGAAGTTACAAGAGTATTTGCATAACATCATTTAGGGTTAAACCCAAAATGGTGCTCCACACCTAAGGTTTCCATAGTTTCCTTATCATACATTTAAGATCTTTTTATGACTCCCTAGATCCCTGGTTTAGAAGGACTCTATCATAGATAAATGAATTCTGCCAGTACTGCACAATAGATAAATTTTCATATTTCCACCAATTTATTTTCCAACGTGTAACTGTTTTAAAAAATAGCATTCTATCTACATAATATGATAGAATTGTAAGCCTCTTGTTAACACCAACTAATTGAAGTATAAATACTTTGGCCTCCAAAAGTAATATGATGACTTTGGATTGCTTAACCTTCTGTGTTATTAATCTATTGTATATATGTGTTTACGTGTGTATATCCCATCTTGAATTTCTACCTAATAGGTGTAACACTAAGTACAGCCATGGTCTTATTACTTTTAGCCAATTGACACTTCATCCTTACTAAATAATTGAAGAGAGGTCATAGACATCCATTTTATTTCTCTAGTTAGTTACAGCACTGATGTCTGAATACAAATTAGATTCATCTGTTGCAAATAACACAAGGCAGTCAAAGGATTTTTCATGCTGCAGGCACATTTTTCTTATTTATTGGAAGCTTTAAAAATGTGTCCCACCTAATTTTATCTGAGTAGATAGATAATAAAACATGAAAAATTTCATAAAGTTAAAAACAGACAGCCTGCCTGATCTTCCTGTCATTTTGCCAACTCTTCAGATCCATCCAATAGTACCTGCATGTTTCACAATGAAAAAGTCTGAAACTTGTCTTACGTGGAGTCTGTGCTTAAGGGAAACGTGGGTGTGTTTATGGAACACATTAACTAAGATTCCTACACTGGTTGACAGGACAGGGTTCCAGAGTACTTTGAATAGCCATTTTGTGTTGAACAAAGTGGTGGCAAAGATGAGATGATGTTCTAAATATTATTGTTCAGATGCATAAATCTCCAAGACAGTTCTGATTCCATGAGGTCGAGAGTGAAAAGAAAACTAGATTAAAATTAGAGGATATTGCCATTGCAGCTCTACTCCTCCTAAGTCAGATGACTTTGAGTATAGTACTTAATCTCTCTTGAACCTCATTTTGTCACTTCAAAATTTAAGGAGAACAGGTAGACATAGATGATGCATTAAGTTGTTCACAATGTTAGTTATCCTGGGAAATATCTTCTAGTTTAAAAATAGTAGAATAAACAGCAAGTGTCCTATAAGTGCATGAAGGTTGAAGAAATAAATGATGGTCCCCAGATTTTCAACACTGATTAAGTAATTCATCAATAAGACTACAGCATATTATTGATTTTCTTAGTACCTTAACTGCTTCTGTTAAAATTTGTCTTAGAAGTCTCTCTCTCTCTCTCTCTCTGTGTCTCATACACACACCACAAACACACACACACCACACACACACACACACACACACACACACACACACACACACACACAAACTTAGCTGCACTGATGCAGTATATTTATATTTTTGAATCTGGAAATGATGTCAATGAAATATTGTTTTATTGTAAGGCCATAAGCCAAATCCCTCAAGGGTTTGGGAAAGCATCATGTACAATTTGTGTTAAAATAATAAGTCCTTGTCTTTCTATAGTACCCCGCACTGTTCAAAGCTATTTCATATCCATTATCTCGGTAGATCTTGGCAGAGGCACTGTGAAACGGCTGTAGCTGATGGCAATATCCCTGTACTATGGAAGAAAGAAATGAAACGCTATGATTAATGAGCTGTATCCAGGGATCACACAACACAACTGATTAGTAAAAGACCCTCTGACACTTACTCATATCCTCTTTTCATGCCTCATTGCCATTGCAGTTAAGATACATTAATAAGAAACATTTCATTTAGAATTGCCATATAGGCATGAGAGGGTGATTTTCAGGAACTTTCTGCAACTGATACTAGTCTGAAGTTGTCATCTCCATCTGCATTAGTTAAAATGTCAGCAGTGGATTTTGGCTGCATCTCTCCAAGGTTGAAAGCTCCAAACTTCAGATAATAACCCCCCAGCTTTTCTCACTTTCCTAGTGAAATTGGCAAACTTAAAAACCTGATAAAAGTAAAATCTGTGATAAGTGAAGGTATCATTCCAGCAGAAAAATACCCAGTTAGAGACCCTAACAAATGTACTTTGCATCCTCTTGCTTTTCTCATTGTGGGAATTTAATGTTTGAAAGGAGGAGTACAAATGAATTAAGTAACATTTCTATTAACAAACCATAAATCATATATTAGTATTCAAGAAATTTACAACACCATTTTTTAAAATTATTCTTTAAGTTCTAGGGTATATGTGCACAAGGTGCAGGTTTGTTACGTATGTATACATGGGCCATGTTGGTGTGCTGCACCTATTAACTCATCGTTTACATTAGGTATATCTCCTAATGCTTTCCCTCCCCACTCCCCCCACCCCAGGGCAGGCCCCGGTGTGTGATCTTCCCCTTCCTGTGTCCAAGGGTTCTCATTGTTCAACTCCCACCTAAGAGTGAGAACATGCAGTAAAACACCAAATTTTTAAATAAATCTGTATTAAGTAAGCTTGACCGAAAATTATAAGTACACATAGACTTGTACTTTTCTCTATTAAATTACCCATTTTACAAAAGACTCCTATGCATTAAGATTTTATTGATTTTATGTTACTGTCTTAGAAAAGCAGACTTATTTTTAGTGCACCCTTTGTAATGAGAAGAATTAAACGACGAAACATACAAACAACCCGGAGAAGGTAACCAAGTCTCTATTTTGTGATTCCCATCAGCTGAGGACTTTGGCATAGTGACATCGTTACATTTGCTTCTGGAGGAACAGATGTAAAAAATGCAAACACAATAGATGCCCTTAAACCAAAAGGAATTAGCTTTTGAGAGTATTCTTTACTTCAATTATGATAAAGAAAATTAAACCAGAATCAGAGCTATCAAAGGTGAAATAACTCATCTTCTCTGCTGTAAATTAGTTATACAATGCTAAGTGATTACATTTACGTGTTGACTTCATTATATAGTTTCATTGTATTTTATATTTCATGTGCTAGTTAAATATATATTTTTGTTTTTAAATAACAATATTGAAGAAAGTAAGGAAAATACCTTTTGTGTTTTTGGGTTCCAAAAGTTAGGAGAATTCATTCGGCACCTCCAAATAGCTCTCTTTATTTGATTAATTCTACCCTGAGAGAATTTTTTGAAGCTATTAATGTTTAGTAATATACACAGAAATAATATTTCTGGTTTAAAAAGTAAAACAGATACTCCCGAAGATAATGGAAGTATAGGTGAAGGCTTTGTTTGCACAGAAAGTGAGAGTAAAATGATTTTCCATTTAGAAAAATCTACCAACAGACATAGATCAAGTCATCAGTATTTAACAAATGTTTGTCCGTTTCTATTTTATATCTGTATGTAGCCTTCAGTCTAATTCTGGCTGTTGTATGCAAACACTTGTGGTACAATCCTTTGAAAAAGATTCAAATGAAGGGTAGAGGAAGAAGAGAGGCAAACAGAGACAGAAATATATATATATATATATATAAAATATTTCTTTAAAATATATATATATTAAAGAAATTGAAATAATTGCTCAGGGATATTCTGTTCTTTCAATAAGTTTTCTTAAAGAATTCCAGAAATATATTTTACAAAAGAGAATCTGGGCACAAGTTCAGTGTAACCATAGTATTTTTCACACCAAAATGTCTGGAAATGCATTTGCCCTTGGAAGAGCTTTTCAAGTCATTAAAGCCTGTCTTGTCTAACTACCTCGAATGATGAATGATGGAGAACTATATGCTGGGGTTTCATTTAATTTGTATCTGGAAGGAATGTTATAGCTCACGACCAAATGTCTTCCAAATAAACACCTTGTTGATTGATGTGACGCATCGTAAGACAGAAGGTTTTCTGAACTGGGAATATATGATAGAAGCTGAACATATGGTATTATATAGGAAAAGAAACTCTTCCAGAATGTGTGAATGAAATAGCAGTTTCAAAGCTATTTCAAAAATATTACATTTTGGAGATGTTAGCAATTGCCTGGCCTAGAATTTAATCAACAGCAAGAGCTTTGAAAAGACTCCAGGACAAAGAATGTAGGTAATGTGAAAAATGTCACTCAGGCCAGAAAGCATTACTAACAAATTGTCATGTCTCTGTGCTATAGACATCATTCATACCAATGTCAATAAAAGCTCCACAAACTATAATTTCATAGATACCCTGAGATAGCTAAGGTAAAGAGCCTGACCATTTTGTCTTTTGAGCACCTATTCTGGTAAATCCATTGGAATATGAAAAAAGTCATGGTGTTTTATAGGAAAGTTGTAACAAAACTAAATTGCTAAATTATGACTTGTGCATATAGGTAAGGATCAGCACAAATTACATATGCCAAGTCCAAAAGGTGTTTGTATTCTCTTAAGGTTTTGACAAAAAATTAATTTTAATCAATGTATTAAGTTTATGAAGATAAATATATGAACCCTAAATATACTCTTCAAAAACATTTACAAATTATGTTTTTTGCTATAGACTTAAAACCAAAAAAGCCATGGTTCGATCACCCAAGCCATTTGGACACAAAAAGTCTTGAGACTTCCATCTCACAGTTATCTTAGGTTCCAGATACACCACAGGACATCCACAGCCAGATCATGATTGGGCTTCAGTCACTGTATCTTTCTCCATTTGGACTGTTCTTAAGGAGTTTGGTAATCAGCCAGCTGTCTTTAAGACCTAACAAACAAAGTGCTAGTTGCCTAACATGACACTTCTCAGTTTAAAGTAGAATCTTACAAATAGTTTTTTTTTTGTTTTCCTCATGCCCCTCCCAGCAATCCTTTTAGTTAAGTATTTACATAATTTCCTTTGAGGAAAATAAAGCCAGCACTTTCCCAAGGCAGAAATGGCAGCTGAATTCAAATTTCCTGATGTCGTTGCAGCTTTTATTTACCTTATCACATTATTAACACTTTTGAAGTTACTTGAAGCTTTTCAGACACACACAAGACAAGGGAAGAGACCTATAGATAAGAAGGTATATAGGCCATACTCCAAACCATGATTAAATGGCCTTGTTTCTAAAGTTAATCCTTAAACATGTATTGTGATATTTAAAAATAATTTAGACAATTCAATACTTTCCTTTCTTTTTTTTTTTTTTCTTTTGAGGTAGTATCTTGCTCTATTGCCCAGGCTGGAATGCAGTAACCCAAACGTGCCTCCCTTCAACCTCAACCTGCTGGGATCAAGTGATCCTCCTGCCTCGGCCTCCTGTGTAGCTGGGACCACAAATGTGTGCCAGCACACTTAGCGAATTTATTGGAGAGACGCGAGTCTCACTTTGTTGCCCAGGCTGGTCTCAAACTCCTGGACTCAAGTAGTCCTCCCACCTCGGTCTCTCAAAGTTCTGGGATTACAGGCATGAGCCATCACACCAGGAAAAATACTTTCCTTTTTCATTAGCGTACAAATATCCTCACTTTATATAATGACTTATTCCTAATTATGCTCAGAATATGCTCACAGTTTACTATAGTTAAGATTGCCTTTGGACATTTTTGTGAAAATTGTTATGTAATTAAATTGTTCCTTAAGTTATTCTATAATATTGGCATGTTTTGAATAGATAATTTCATTTTCTTTACCAAAAAGGAATTGTTTTCTTAATATAATTGCATTTTCACTATGAGATTTAAGAAGGTATTTGAGAAATTTTAGATAAATCTATTGATCATATTATATACATTTTATGTGCACTGAGTATATTAATTCCATTTGTAAAGATACAGAAAATCTTTTTAATTGGGTTATACTATGAAGGTTCATGTATTAGTCATTTGCTCAGAATTCAATTTTTCTCAGGAAAACAATGTTATAAATATTGACTAAATCAAAATACCTTTCAAAAGTCCCTTTAAGTAATGGTATAAATGAAGGAATCACAGAAACAATAATAATATTGATAGAAACATATTTTATTAATTAAAAGTAAGGGTACATTATAAACTTAATGCTAAAATGCCACACACACACACACACACACACACACACACACACACACATTTGTCTTATCTTCAGGAGTTGCACAACTGGTAATGCTTTGGGGTAAATAGGTATGTAACCTTTCTATCATTTGTGGGTTTTTAGTCCATGATGTCATAAGAAATTAACAATAAGCCAGTCATTTGAAATGTCCTTTAATGCTCTGAGTTCCTTTGGTATAGAAATTACTGAACATGTCTTTAAAAGGCTTAAGGAGCCTCAATGCTAATCACAAAGATTTAATAACTTCAAAAAGAAGAAAAGCACTGATCTTCTGACCTGTTATTATGTTCAGTGATTTTTAAGTATGTTAGGAGAAGTACATCTGATCTGATTACAATTTTTCTCAAATTTTCAGACATAAATTTTTTATATCTTAATATATCTGAAAAAGAAGTATGCTTTTAAAACAAAAAATTATTTAGAAACATTTTTCCCTTTCTTAATGGTATATGAAATAATAGCCTATCTTAGAATCATTTTATATTTTGCAGAATAAAATATTAGAGATGTCTAAATTATCTACATCACTAATATCATTTTTACATTATTATCATGACTAATAGCAAACTTTGGAGTATATTATTACCAATAAACTCAAGCGTGTATTCCAACTTCCACTTTACCATTTGGCTCAAAGTTAGAATGGCAAGCTAGCCTTAACCTGGACCCAGGCCATGACATTAGATCTACAAATGGGAAACCAAAGACACAAGTACCAAGTTAAAGCAGACAGGCTAATGAGAAGAGGTTGGACTGCCAGCCTCTTTGTCAACTAGAATAGAAAGGAATGGGAATTAAAAGCTTCAAAACTAAATTCTGTATGATGAATGCAGAATTGCAGAATTCAATAGTCAGTGGAGTATTCAACATTCATCTCTCTTGATCACGTAAGGGAAAGTTGAAGACAGGTTGCCAAAATGTTCTGTGGTTTACCAATTATTTTTTTTCCAATTTTCTTTCTTAGACAGTGAGTTATATAAGGACATATTTAGAGAAGACTTGGATAGGTATCAGAGAAAACCTCTAACAATAACTCCTGAATGTATAGCTGTCAATTTGTCATTCTTGAAATTCACTCCAGACTTACCCCAAACAGGAAAAGACAACAAAAACAAACCACTCAAAACTTGGCTAGGCTGAGTGTGAGTCTACATTTCTTTACCCTGAGAATAAGCTCTACCATATCAATATACCCTCCACTTTCCAGTATTGTCTGCTTGGCGAATTTAATTAGAGAGGCCATGGAAATTGAGGTTTCATATAATGTTTTATATTTATTTTCCTTCAGGCTTCTCAGACTATCATCTATATTCAGCATGCAATTATCTATCTATTTTTTTAACTTAGAATAGATTCAGAGTAGTAGACAACTTGAATAGGTATAGTAAATAGTTAATTCCCTTGAGATTTTTCTGAAGCATCTATGAGCAGGCATATGGGGGAAGATGGAAAAAGTGGGTTTTTAAATGTGTCTCCTATCTGCATGTTGCTTTGCAGTTGGAATAATCTGGCCATGGATAGAACCTTTTGTTCTCTCACTCTGATGCATTCTCTCTGGGTCCCAGACTATGGGTCCAGTCTTTGTCCTGACTACTGTTACTGCACCAAAGATTTATACTATGTGTGACTCCAGTTTTACATTGATATATCACTATTAACTTGCATGAAAGTGACTTGATACATGAGCTTATGGGCACCATTTTCTGCTTTACTTCTTGCCTTACTTGTAATGTGACTCTATAAATATCTGTGTTTCCCACCGTGCTTAATTGACCTGCTAACAAATCGTTTTAATAAGATTACTGTATTACCTTTTACTAGGTTTTTTTGACCTTCTAAGATTTTTGGGGCTTATCTCTTGCTCAATTCAGTTTATTTTTCTAAGCCAGTAACAAAGCAATTTCCCTAAAATTCTCAATCCAATCGGGTGCAGTGGCTCATGCCTGTAATCCTAGCACTTTGGGAGGCCAAGGTGGGAGGATTGCCTGAGCTCAGGAGTCGCCACAAGCCTGGGCAACACGGTGAAACCCCATCTCTACTAAAATACAAAAAAATTAGCCGAGCGTGGTGGTGGGCGCCTGTAGTTCCAGCTCCTTGGGAGGCTGAGGCAGGAGAACTGCTTTAACCTGGGAGGTGGAGGTTGCGGTGAGCCGAGATCTCACCACTGCACTCCAGCCTGGGTAACAGAGCGAGACTGCGTCTCAACAACAACAACAACATTCTCAATCCCAACTACACACACACATGCACACAATGTCAGCTATATACACACTAAAATGTACATCCGTGTTATATTAATAGACATTAGAAAATTAGTTTGAATAGAAAATACTTCTATGTAACTCTGGAGTTAAAGACTGCATACATTTTTAAAGAATCATTTTACTTGTACTTAATGGTTTTCAGAGTAAATTAATAATCCTAACCCACTGTATAGTAATGAAGAGAAATGCTTTAAACACAACTTAAGGTTCATTTGTTAATTTGACAAACTAATGTGAAACATCCCCTGTGTGTCATGCATACAAAGATCAATAAAAGACAAATGAAAGATAGCAAAAATATACAAAGATAAATACAATATTGTTATCTGCCATCAAAAGTCTTATGATGGTCAGTGTAAAATCTTGGGATAAATGTTTAGTGTGATAAATACTTTAAGAAGCACATCAAAGAACAGGGCAAGGAACAGAGAAGAATGAGGGGACTTGCTGAAATGCAGAAATGGTTACCTCTCAGCAGCCTGAGGGATACACAAAAGGTATATAGAGGAAAGGACCTTGGAGCTAAGACTTAAAGTATACTATCTTTTAATGACTTACTCAGTGGTTATGATAAACTCTTGATGCTTTATCAAATGCTAGGTTAATAATGAAATGAAAGATAATTGACAAAAATTAACCATACAAAGAATAATGAAAGGGAGCTTATAACCCTTCACCCACACCTGTAACTTGTACTTCTGTTTGCTAATCTGAACCTTTCAGGCCTTACTCCTGAAGTTACCTTCTCAGAAATCCTTCTTTTATACCCTCTTAAGATACCCGCACCTTTTCTTTATAGCCTTTGTCAAAATTGGTAATCAGATGTGATCTCTGTGCTTATTTGTGCATTGAAGCATCATGAGATGGTTGAGCTAATATGCAGGATCAGATTGTCACATTGAATCCATTGATCAGAGCTTGTACCCAGCATGAATATCTATTAAGAATATCAAGGATTCAGGAAATCCAGAAGGCTTGGGCAAAGGACAGAGAGGTCTGAACATCATAGATGTCTCCCAGCTCCTTCTTTCTTACATCAGACATGCATGTCAGTGCCAGAATGATCAGTGATGTCTGTAGGTGAGGTCCACAGGGTTACCTCACAGAACAGGGAGGATTTAAATTGTGCAATATCTCCACTTTATACCTGCTGTGGACCTAATCATGCCCTTCCCACAACCCATGAATTCATATGCTGAACTGTCCTCCAATGTGATGGTATTTGGGAATAAGGCCATTGGAAGATAACTGGGTTTAAATGAGGTTGTGAGGGTGAGGTCTTCATGATGGGATTAGCGCCTTTATAAGAAGAGACACTAGAGAGACTGCTATCTCTTTCTGTTTGCCATGTGAGAACACAGCAAGAGGGTATGATCTGCAAGCCAGAAAGAGAGTCCTCACCAGAGTCGGACCACATTGGTACTCTGATCTTGGACTACCAGCCTCCGGAACCGTGAGAAAATTAATTTCTGTTGTTTAATCCACCCAGTCTGTGGTGTTTTGTTTAGGCAATCTGAGCGGACAAATATGCACCCCAGAGAGCTGTCCAAGTCACTTTTATGGTCCAAGGAACTATGCCTTAAAAATCCATAGATACTAGATTTATTGACTCTAATGAATCCTTTAGCAGGAACATCCTGCCTAGCATTTTCAATATAGAAAATTGTTTCCTCCTAACAGGCATCATATGTCAGCTTACCTGGAGGTTCAGTGGATAAGAAAATAAATGAAGTTCTGGCTTCTCCTTCCCCAAAGAGCAACACTCACATCCCTACTTCTACAAAGTTAGTTGGGGGATCACAGGCAGCCTGCGTTAACATCCTCCTCGCAACTGTAACCTAGAGGAAGGGAGGGACTTTGTGCATTTTGAGCACCACAGTGAATCCTGGGCTTTGCAAGTCATCTAGTGCAGAGCTATTGAAAGAATGAATGACCTGATGATGTTTGTTATCCACTGGGTGAAACTATAACTTACATTTGTTTATTCTAAATATGTTTCCCTCACTGAAGCCCCAAAAAGTATATACTTCCAGCATGAGGTGATTGAAATAATCATTGAAATGATTGTCCTATATTTTCTAATGAAGTAAGCAGTTGATATAATTTTATATAGTCTCAATTATTTCCTTGCTAAAATTATGTTCTAGTAGATACCGAATAATTGAGGAAAAGAACACAGGCCTTGGAATCTTCTAGCTAGCTGTGTCGTGTTAGGATGGGTTCACTTTTAATATTGTTTTGGTTTCTGTAAATCAAAAAAAATGATGAAAGTACTCTGCTTTCAAAAAACTTGCCAAATTTTATAGTAAGGGTTTGTGAGTAGAAATGTCTCCCAAGGAGCCACTGCATTTTATACAAGTAAGTGTTTCAAGGGCAGGTAGGAAACAGTGAATCATCCTATTATTTTAAACACTCAACATGAGTTTCTTTAGAGGGCAGAAAGGTAAAATTTATAACTAATGAATGAATACTACCTGTATGGGGCAGGTTGCTAGCATTAACC
This sequence comes from Chlorocebus sabaeus, assembly GCF_047675955.1. Classification (NCBI taxonomy): domain Eukaryota; kingdom Metazoa; phylum Chordata; class Mammalia; order Primates; family Cercopithecidae; genus Chlorocebus; species Chlorocebus sabaeus. Next base: position 61,620,165 of record NC_132920.1, on the reverse strand, counting down.
AGATGACACACTCACTGGGGTAAATGAAAAGAGCTCAACAAGGGGGCCATTTCAACTAGGGATGGTGAAGCAGCCAGAAGCCAGTAACAGTAGGAGGTTTTAAAACTCCTCCTCTGAAGGGGCAAACAGGAGGCAATGTTAAGAAATCTGTAAAAGCAGCCACCATGGGAGAGTGGCTGTCAGACAGGAGCCATTGTCAAACCTTGGCCCATCAGAAGAGAGCAGATGTGGCAATGGGAGATATACATCCTCATCTTTTTCCCTTTCTTTCCTCTGATTTCGTGCCAGTGCCTGCTCCTGGCTTCACATAGGAGAAAGCCAGGTGTTAAGAGAGCTTGTGGATGCAGTCTAGAGAGGTCTCCTGGTGTACAAAGAAAAGTGGATGAGACAAATTTTAATTATGGGAAGCAAAACCTTAAAATACACCCATAAAACCCATAAAAATGCCACAGTTATTTACATGAAGACCAAGGTCAAGGGCTAAAAATAATTCAGGGGAAAAATAAAACATTGGAAAAACTCCTTCTTTGATTATTTGCAACCCAGAAGTATTTTTACATCTATGTTATCAGGTTAAAAATGTCCTCTCTCTCCAACAGAGAGAAATCATCCAAGTGGTGGCATCTGAATCTAGCACTGCTTCTCACAAAGTTATTTAACCATCAATTTTACAGTGCTTAGTATGTGGCAGGTACTGCTCTAAAATTTTTTTTAAATATTGATTTATTTAATTTAATCCTCATACAGTGAGATGAACTAGGTTCTATTCTCATCATCCCCATTGAGTACACAAGGACACTAAGACTCAAAGAAGTAAAGTAGCTTTCCCTAGTCTACACAGACAATAGGTGGTAGAGCTACCGTCTGAACCCAGATTCTTGGGCTGCAGGGTCTGTGTTCCCAGCCACTATAATGTGTCACATCCTTTATGGGGGACTTGTTGCATGACCACAAGCACATATAAATTTTAAACTGTCAGTATGTCCACATATCAAAGGGAATGATTTTTCTTAGATTAATTTTTACAACCCTCTTAACTGTGTTCATGTACTTGTAAGACCTTTAAAGAAGAAATGCATTTTCTACTCAAAACCAAACTATAAAAAATATTCAGGATAATTTTGGTATAAGTACACATAGGTCAGGGCGTTATTTGTCAGAGCTAGAAATTTAGAGGTACATTAGAAGATTAAGTGTGATTAGATGCAGAATTATGGCAACTATTTATATGAGCAAATCCAGCATTTACACTGTCAATCCCAAAGACTCAGAATATGTTTTCCCTACGGAAACACTATTTTAAATTGACAATTCATTTCATTTCACAAGAAAGAAAATGTGCACTTTGTCAGATGACAATTCGTTGAAAAACATAATGTTTAAAGGATGCAATGACATTTTATAGAAATACTGTTTTAGCATAAATTAGTTTTATTTTCAGACTCTATGTTCTTTTTCTACGTGCTTTTGTCTAATGAAATAATTTCCTCCTTGCCTTCAACTAAAATAACATAAATATTAAAGTGAAGATTAACTTTGTGATAAAAAGTTTTGCATCTCTGAAAATTCTCCAGATAAGAATTGTGAAATAATAGATTTTAATAATCTATAGCATAAGCATTTTCCCAGTTTTAATACTGGTGAATATTTGGCAATGTGGACAGTTAGCCATTTGAATGACATGACTATGATTAATGTACTACTCTTATTTTTAAAATGTGTAGTAAATATGATTTTTAGGAAGCTTAGATTTCTGGTAAATATTTAAATATTGTACATAAACAGGTATTTGCAGACGATCTATTTAACTGAATTTGACCACATTATACTGTTATGTTAACAAATAGAAATGATTTAATGTCATATTAATAAAACTTAAAACCTCCCTAGTTATGTATGTTATATGAAATTTTCAAAGTATCTTAAATTTCCCAAGAAATTTGAAAGTGGAAATTCTAAAATGCATGTTTTTCAGTGCTCCAATTTTAGTACAAAGTAGAATCCTGCACTTTCAACAGTTGTTGATGTCTTAGTCCATTATACTGCTGTAAAGAACTACCTGAGACTGGGTAGTTTATGAAGAAAAGAGGGTTAATTGACTCACAATTCCTCAGGCTTAACAAGAAGCATGGCTGGGAGGGCTCAGGAAACTTACAATCATGGCAGAAGGCTAAGGGGAATCAAGCACATCTTCACATGGCAGCAGGAGAGAGAATGTGAAGCGGGAGTGCTACACACTTTCAAATAACCCGATTTTGTGCGAACTCCATCAAGAGACAGCACAAGGGGAATGGTTCAAAACCATTAGAAAAATGCCTTCATGATCCATTCACCTCCCACCAGGCCCTCCAACACTCAGCATCACAATTTGACATGAGATTTGGGTGGGGACTGAGCCAAACCATATCAGTTGACTAGAAAAGATGAATAAAAATGGGAGCATAAGCTTTACCAGATTCAGAGCTTTGTTTATTGTAAACACAACTGCTTGGTGCTCTGAAAGTACTCTTTGAACTTTTAAAGTCATGCATATCTTGTATTATTAAAATTAAAAAAGTTTCTTTTGGGAAAACTCTGAAGATACAAGTAAATATTTTCTGTTTGTTTTTTGTGTCACCAAATTAAAAAGAATTGATTGTTAATATTTCTACATGATTTAACTTGGATCTCATATTTTGGAGCATATTATTTCAGACATTATTTCTTCATTAAGAGATTCATATACACATTTTACTGGTCCTTGATTTCTCAGTTTTAATTTTATAATCTCCAAATTGTGAGTAGCCACACATTTTTGAAAACTGTAAATTTGAACAACCTATACTTCCAGTACAAAGTCATCTTAAATCCACATACTCAGGAGATAAAATGTATGTTACCAGGAAGCAACAATTCGTCAATACCTCCCAACATTCAGGAAAAGCGATCGATAATGGAAAACCATTTTGAAGCAATTACCTCGTTGATGAGGATAATCCTAAAATTAACTGATTTGTTAAAATATATATCATGTTCTGAGAGAAGTATCACATAATAAGACAATATCCTGGAAGAAATATTCTATTTCTGAGTTTGCTCACTTGGCACATTAGACTGTATCTTTAACCATCAGATAAATTCTTCACAATCTCTGCAATCTCTTTATGTAAAGAAAGGATTTCTTTACATAAAATTGTATAGAGAATAGCAGTGATATTCTGCAAAAGACTGAATGCACATGCTTTATCAGAAAATGTATTTAATTTTAGCTTAATATCAAAAATTATATACAACTTTTTATAGGGCTCCAATATAAACTGAATTTTTCCTCACTGATGATCTGGAGAAAACCTTTAGTGAGAACTAAGAAATGTCAGCAACGTGGTATGCATGTCTCCCCAGTCCTCCTTCCTTGGTTGTGGCAGAATATTAAAACATTCTCATGGCCCCTTTGCTACTGAGTCTAGTCAGAGACATAGAATCTACTTTAACTCAGTAAAACCTAGCAACCAACACCTATCAGCTAGAATGACACCATCATGCATTATTTAACATATATATGTTACCCTAGGCATTGTACCAGACACTGGAGATTTAATAGTAAAAACCCAAATACCCACATAGGAATAGTGCCTGTCTTTATGGAGATGACCAACTGGTGGAATATGGAGTTACAAATCAGAGAGCTAACTATGATAGACTGTTTCAAGGGTTGTAATCGAAATAATATGAGTTATCATGGGTACAGAGAAAAGAGACACTGATCTCTTCTGAGAAGATGTGAGAGAGTATTTAGTTGAGGTTATAACCCGTGTCACAGCTTAGACAGTGAAGATAGAGTTTGAGAAGGAGACAGCTTGTTTGTAAGACCGCATTGCTGACATAGTGCAGAGAATTGAACACAAAAGCATAGAGCAGGGAGTAGAAATAGGTTAGCTGGAGAGTTAATCTAAGGCTACATAAATAAATAAGAAAAAATTTAGGGTGTTTTAAGAGGTTAGACTTTATCCTAAGAATCATGGAAAACCGTGAGAAGATTTTTAAGTATGCTAGAAAGAGACCTGAGTTTTGAGGAGAATTAATGAAAGGAGTAGAAGATTGGAAGGGAAACCACATTAGAACATTGAAGCACTGATCAAGATAATAGAAAATGGTGATCTAATACAAGGCTGAAGGTACTGGGGTTGAGGAAAAGTCAAGAGATTCATGAAATATTTAGAGAATAAAGTTAACAGAACTCAGTGATTAACTGGATATAGAAAGGGAGGAGGATAGAGGGTTCGGCCTTCTTGACTTGGGAAACTGGGTAAATGTCGGCATCATTCGCTGGGATAGGCTATAATAGGATGAAGAAACAATTTGGGAAAAGAAGATGAACTTAGTTTTGGATAGACTGATTTGGAGGTACCTATAGGTTAGCCTAGAAAAGACAGCTAATTGGCAATGAACAATACAGGTCTAAAGTTTATCAGAAAAAGTTGGTTTGGAACCTTACACCTGGCATTTATCCCTAGAGATGGCTATGGAAGTCATTGAAATGAATCAGGTAATTTTTGTTCTGAGAGTATTTTAAGAAAAGAGAAAATGGAAGAATCTCAAATAAAAACATTGAAGGGAATTCATGAAAATTCTTTAGAAAATTTGACACAATGGGTCAAGTATGTCTTCTGACTACATAAATGAAGACATTTTTATCTGGAGTGTGCATACTAGTAGGTTCAAGCCTTGGACAACTTCAGACACCTATATAATCTATACTATGTTGAATTATTACTCTAACAGAAATACCAGTCATTGTTCTCTAATGGAAAAAAATCTTAGCAATTTGATACCCACTAAAAATGGAAGCAATCCGTAGGACATCTAAAGCATAGCTAAAATAAATTCATAGTTTCCAAGGCTTATAAGTGGAAAAAAGAAACTTTATTGCAGCAGTAAAATCAGTCTCCAACACTCATCACTCTAGCAACCTGCAGATGCATAGTGGGAACATAGCCAAGGAAAGATAGAAAGAGTCAACTGGCCAACAAAACTTTCACCTTCAATTCAGATAGTTGATCTTAGAAGTGTCATTTTACCTTTTATATGCTATCAGCATTTTAAGTCATTGATACCTGTGCATTAGCATTAAAATGTTTCCACATAGATCCAGCTGAGTCCTCACTCATATCCTGTGTCCACTAATGATGCAATACAATTACACAAGTTCTACACAGTACGTTAAAGCAATCCTCAAATTTTAGCAAATTTTAAAATTATCTTGAGAGGTTATTAAAATGCAGCATTACAAACCGCAGTCTACACTTCCTGGTTTAAGATGTCTTGCTAGTAGGGTCCAGGTTTTTATACTGTTTAAATAGCACCCCAGTAGATTTTAACAGAGGTGATCCACAAGCTACATTTTGAAAACCTCTAAAGTAAGAGAGAGTTGAAAGTCAAGTATTCAGGTTACTGAGGGGTGCACTTGTTTAATTGATGAGGAAACATAGATATCTCTAACAATGCTTAATATTATGGAACCAAGGGAAAAAATAATAGACAAACAGGTTTAAATCCTGACTCATTCAGCTTACATGGTCATTTGATACAGATTTCCCAATTCTGAGTGAAATTCTCCACATACAGTCAGTAGGAACCTAGTCAGCCCCATTAGAGTAGATGTTAGAAACACAAAAAGGAAAGGGTGCCACACAAATATAGCTATCCAGGTAGAACATTGATTCTCTCAGTTATCTGTTGTTTACTACCATTCAATTTATCTCCAAAAAGCCTGTTATTAAAAACCACAGACCTAATAAATAGTTTGACTAAATGTGTTCCACATGCACAGAGAAGACCATAAGAAATCTGCCAGCAAATGAGATCCCTTCCGCACAAATGGATTGTGTAAGTCTGTAGTCTGCAAATTTACATTAAAACAGTTAGAAATACAAATGTGACTTCCAGAAAGCACCTATGAGCAAAAATTATTCCTGACAGGAAACAGGGATTGGTTTGACCCTCTAATTAGTTTATCTTTCATCAATTCTAAATTGGTTTTCCAGAAGTAAACTCTGCCTAAGATCTGAATTTGTTAATCTAACTGCTTAAAATAGCCAAAATATAATTTATGTTCTATAACCTCAGGCCCTGTCAAACCCATCTTTTCTTGAATATTCTTCATCTTCTATATAGTATCTCCATTCACCCACTGCTCAAGCCTGAAATCTTGTATTTCATCCTATATTTTTCCATTTTCTCACCTCCCAAATCAAATTCATCAGGAATCGATTTTGGTTACACTTACAAAACACATCCTGAACGTCCCCATCCATGGTGTGGTCTGATCTGAGCCATCATCATCCCTCAACTAGAATCTCTTGAAAGTCCTCTAAAGGCTTTCAGTCTTAACCTTTAATATCCATTCTTCCTGAGTACCAGGAATCATATTTCCAGAATATAAATCAGATATCACTCAAGTGCCAATGGATCTTCAATGTCATCCCATGGTAACCTGAAAAAGTTAACCACAACTACTTTCACAACCAACCAAAGCCACTTCCTACCATCTCCATTAACTTTCTTTCTGGCTCAGACAAGTGGCTGTGTGCATACTGAGAGCAGGGTTCTTGAAACAGACTGCCCGGGCTTGCATCTTGGCTTTACCACTTTCTGGTTTGCTTGAGTTAATGAACCTTCCTGTGCCTCACTTGAAAATAAAGGACAAAATGCTATGCACTTCACAGGGTGTTTGACAATGCTTTTTATTGTTGAGAACTTCACATTTGTTCGTTATTCGGGACTTTGGCACCTGCTAGTTCCTTTAATCAGACTACTTGTTCCCAGCTCTTGGCTTGGCCATTTTATTCTTATCAGTTGGTTTCAGTTGGAAGTCAGCTGTTCAGACTTATCTTCCCTCGTCTGCCTGCTTTTTTCTTTAAAATCTCTTAACATCATCACTTATCATGTTCATTTGTTTATTTTTCTGTATGTCTTCACCTAAGTGCTAGGAAATAGAAATTTTACTTTCTCTAATATTGAAAACAATATTTATAAGCATGAATCAAATTTAATGTAAGGCCCTATTTGGGAAGAACAAGATTGTTTGTGGACCTCATTTAATCTCAGAAGGAATAGTGCCCTCAGTTACTAATCAATAAAACAAGCAACAAAATGTCAAAAACACAATATTGATATTGTTTATAGATATATCTGTATACAGCATTAAAAATGGACAGATAAGATATGTATCAACTTGAGAATTGTGTATGTCTCTCAGGAAAGAGAGAAGAGGGGAAGAAAGTCACAGTAGGGACAAAGTAAGCTCCAACATTTTATTTCCTTAAGTTACATTATATTTGAAAATATTTTGAGAAATTAATATTACAATGTTTTTATTTAAATCATCAATTAAAATTTGGTGGAAAAATTCTTTCCTGAATCCCTTATTCTCTTAACCCTTCATTTGGCCTCATCTGAATATTAATTTCCTCCAGATCATTTGTATGAATGAAATCATTTTATATTTTACACATTAAATACCTCCTTCCTTTCAAAAGGGCTAAAGATTTCTCAATGGTTAAAATGCATTAAGATATTATAGATAAAATAAGCATCTTTAGAAGAAAAATATATTGGAAAAAATTAAGAGAAACTAGATAAATTAGAGAAAGTAGTTAATTCAATTATGCACTAAACTAACTACTGAGGGTATTATAGATTTTCCCAAACCTTTTGGGCTCCAAAAAAGCAATTCCTACTAGCATACATAAGAATGTATATTTTCTTTGACCTAATAATCAGATTTTTGAGGACATTATTCTGAGGAAAAAATATCGCTCAAAGTAACAAGGCAAAACATTGTTACGGGGAGATAAAACTGGTATAATTTTTATGCTTATTTTATTCACTTTGGGGATCTGGAAATCCAGTTTTACTACCCTTCAGGACTTAGCAGATTCTGGAAAAATGGCTTACGATAACCAAACCTACAGGAAATGCATGAGTATAATAAAATATTAATTTCACCATTTATAAAAAGAGGCACATATTTTCAATGACCTTTTTGTCATTTCCATTGTCCAGTGTCAAAAATGTGTGGTGAACATGGAACAACAACATGGTCTTGAAGCGCATTTCTTCTAGGTACTGGTAAAACCATATGAATTCACTCTAGCCCAAATCCAGTATTCAGAGACCAGGATCCTTCATTTCCTGGATGCTACTTTCTTAAGTCACTCAGAGATACTGCAGAATTAGCACTCCCAATTTTTTAACATTGGAGCTTCCACTTCTCATTTTAATCATTATTTCTTCTTTTCATCTTAGTATATTATATCAAATTTCAGTAACTTCTTAAGAGTCCCTAACGTCTTTTTTCCATCCGTTTCTCTTCCTCCATCTCTGTATTGCCTGCTCTCCCCCTTTTTTTTTTTTTTTTAACTTAGAGAGGTTTTTCTCTGCCTAATATTCTGATTTTAACAATTGAAAGATCTTTTTAAAAGAGGAAGGCGATGAAATATCCTTTCTGAATGGAACTGATGTGAAGAACAGTAGAGTTGCATCTTATCATAGTAGATATTATCTTGGCAAGTTGAATATGAAAGAATCAGTGAAATTCCTATGTAAATTGTGTGGCGCTTTTTAGGGATTTTTCCCTGTGATTCAAGCCTCTGGGTTTTAAGATGTGAGATGCGAACAATGTGCTAAAAAAAAAATTTAATCACTTTAATCTATGGAAGTTGTCGATCAAAATACAGAACTCCACATAGACAGCCTTAGGCATATCAGCACCCTAATTACAGAAAGTCTGGCCTGTCACCAATGTTTTAACACTTGATTTATTTCCCATTCAATTTGTTCAATAGAGCCAGAGTTAATTGGTTTTCCAAATGAGTGTTAAAAATATAAAGATCTAGCATCATTAAGTGGAAGCTATACTTATTATGCACCAATGACTTATAAGTCTATGTAAAGGTTAATAGGGTGAAATTTCAGGGCATTGTATAGAAAACCACAGCTCTAAGTTGGCACTAATATGGCTAATAACTAATAAATATCCAAAGCCATAATAGTTAGTAAAAACAGAGAAAAGTTTATGAACTAAAAATTCTCCCCAAAACCATAGGTATCTAAACAGACTGTGTAAAACATAGCATTGTATTTTTCAAATCTAATGCATTTTACTTTCTTTAGAAAGAGATTTAGATTTTTCTTATAGCAAAGGAAGAAAATGTCTAATGTACCATTGGATATGTAGCACACTGTATTTTTATATAGTGCTTAATATTTCTGTAATTGCCATTCTTGGTACAGCAATGCATTTAATGTGATATTTTGATACCATAAGTGACAAATGGGGGACTAAATAAAGAAACCTAATGTGTATTGGGATAGTTCTGGGCTCCTACATGGACACAAGAAAATCATAAAGTGGTGATTTTCATCTTACCATTTTCCACAATAAGTGCTTTTTTAAAAAACTTGAACACCATCATCAGTAATGTACTGTCAAATGTAATTCTCAAGAAATGCAATCATCACTTTGGAACTGAGTCATCATTCAGGGGGCAGCATTTACATTCTTTGTAGAAAAACTAGAGAAATCAGATTGCTTTGTGAAAAGTTTTTTAGAAAACCTGATTATTATCTACAAGTATAGAACTCATACCTCTGTACCTCTCCTTAATGTTTCAGCCATCATTACCAATTTCCTTGTTTTTTGATATAGTGGCAAAATATCACTAGGTAAGTTGTCTCAAGTAGAAATACTAAAAATTGAAGTGGACTAACTTCTAGCTACTGCATAAATTGTAAAAGTGCATGGTTTAAATTAGGACAACACTCATAGATTTAAAAGGAATATTTTTCACACTAAAATATTAATATAAAATGTATGTGGGAGAGTTCTAAATGTCACCTTGAATGAATATGGTGAGTTAATTTTGTTTCATTACGTAATATGGCATTCTACATTTTAGTAGATTTATTCTTTAAATGAGTCTGTCTTTGCAAAACTGGATTTTCAAAACAGATAACACTTGTATTTGTTTCATAGCATTGTGATAACGAAGTACCACAAACTGGGTGAGTTAAAACAAAAGACATTTATTTTTCTCGTAGTTCTGGAGGCTAGAAGTCCAATATGTCAGCAGAATCATACTCCTTTTAAGACTCAGGGTGGAATCTTTCCTTGCCTCTCCCTGGCTTCTACTGTTAGCCATCAATTTTTGTCATTCCTTGGGTTGCAGCTGCATTACTCCAGTTTCTTCCTCTGTCTATACATATATTCTCTCTGTATGTCTCCATCTTCCCACGGGCATCTTGCTTCTTCATATTAGGACACCAGCCATATGGGATTAGGATCCACACTAAGGACTGCCTCCAAATTTGATTGTATCTAAAAAGACCCTATTTTCAAATAAGGTCACGTTCACAGTTTTCAGGGGTTCGTATTTAAAACATATCTCTTTAGGGACACAATTTAACCAATAACAATTCTTTGGTGGAAGTATTTTATACATCATAAGCACTATGAGTAATTATTTAATTAAAATTTAGTTATTGTTTTAACAAATAGAAGTCTAAGGGATACATTATTCCATCTCACAACAGTGTGCTTTTAGATTTGGTAGAGTGAGTTTGGGCTTACTAAGGAACTTTTGATATTTATGAGTGCTCTATTAAGCTAAGCAGCATGGTTGAAAATCCTTCCTAATATAAAATATTGTGTTTATTGATTCAGCTTCAATATAAATATACATTAAAGCAGCACATATTTTGAAAATACATTTATCAGGACTTTTCAATGCAAAGGTTATTATCAACATACGGTATTATGGTAAGTACCAGAGACAAGTTATATGAGAACTGGTCAAGAATAAAGAAGCCACTCAAAGTGAAAGCAGTGTCCAGGACTCATTTATTTGGTTGAGTATATTAATTCCACATATTTCATTAAAAGCGAGGACAAAAATATTTTCTTCCTCAATAATTACTTCAGGGATAGAAATGTTCACAGAGGCCATATATCCAAGGTCATGGAATTATATGCTCTGTGGAACATACTTTCCCTCTTGTTCATTGCCATTGATCCTAGAGATAATCCCAACCAACCTCTTGTAAATGTAAAGTCACCAGATCATTTTAAATATATGAATAGACTGGCAAGAATTTGTTACTTTTACTAAAACCATAAAGTACATACCTCATACTTGTGGGTAAAAAAAATGGCATTTGGAAAAATAAAATATTATAGTAGTTCCTTCTTATTTGTAGTTTTGCTTACTGCAGTTTCAGTTACCTGCTGTCAACCATGGTCTGAGAATATTAAATGGAAATTTTCAGAAATAAAAAGTTTGTTAAGTTTTAAACTGTATGCCATTCCGAGTAGTGTGATGCTTTCCCACTCTGTTCCTCCTGGGACATGAGTCATCCCTTTGTCTAGCATATACATGCTGTATATGCCACCTGCTTGCTACTATAAAGGAAAAAATCATAGTACAATTTTCCCTCTGTATCCATGGATTCTGCATCCATGAATTCAACCAACCTTGGGTGGAAAATATTTGGAAAAAAAAAATGGCTGGTCCAGAATATTTTCTTGTTGTTATATCCTAAACAATGCAGTATAACAACTATTTACATGGCATTTACATTATATTAGGTATTAGAAGTAATCCAGAGATGTCTTAAAGTATACAGGAGGATGTGTATAGGTTATATACAAATACTATGCCATTTTATTTAAGGAACTTGAGCTTCTGTGCTCAAGTTTAGTTACCTGCAGAGTCCTTAAACCAATCTCTGAAAGATGCTGAGGAACAACTGTATAAACAAAGTTCAGTACTATCAACAGGTCCAGACATCTGCTGGGAATCTTGAATCATATCCCCAGCAGAAAAGGGGAGACTACTGTATTTTCACTGTGTTATTTATGCACACCCCTCACCGCACTCATTTGAACCCAAACAAATCCATGCAATTCTAAACTTTAGGTAAAGTGAAATCATATTAACACTACATATAGTTTTTTTGTTTGTTTGTTTTGTTTTTTGAGATGGAGTCTCAGTCTGTCAGCAGGCTGGAGTGCAATGGCGCGATCTCGGCCGACTGCAACCACAGACTCCCTAGTTCAAGCAATTCACCTGCCTCAGCATCCCGAGTAGCTGGGATTACAGGCACGCGCCACCACACCAAGCTTATTTTTGTATTTTTAGTAGAGACAGGGTTTCACCATGTTGGTCAGGGTGGTCTGGATCTCCTGACCTCGTGATCTACCCGCCTCGGCCTCCCAAAGTGCTGGGATTACTGGCATGAGCCACCGCACCCGGCCACATATAGTTTTTAATGTAACTAATTAGCTCTTAGATTAGAGTGTGTTCATTTATTTTAATTTCAGTCATAATGAATTATAACATAATACTAAAATAGAAGAGAGCAGCAGCTCCAAGTTCTGATGCTTATTCAATAAGTAAACACCATTCCATCCTGAAGAATTCACTTGATATCTATTTGCTACAGGATTCAAAGAATCATAGAATCACTCATTTAAGTGGACTTAAAGGTCAGCTAGTATAAATTTTCAGCCACAGCTTCATAAATAAATGAATAAATTTGTTGCTTTATTTCATTAATCTTGTTGGAGTTCAACCAGATTTAACCCAGGACAAAACATTTTATCACTGGCATGGAGGTGGGAGTGGGACTGAGTTGTTCAGCAGGATTCTGAACAATAATGAGAGATAAGTAAAAACAGGAAGCAATAATGGAGGCAAAGTGCCTAGTGTGTATCTTACTACTACTTGTAAGCACTGGAAGGTCACCAAGGAGGAAAAATGTTTTTTCTTTGTTATAATTAACCACTATCTAATTCATTCCAGACAGTTAGTTAATTTCATTTAACTCTTATGGGATTTCACTATATTAATATTGATAAAGTAAAAGCAGTTCTGCTAGTAGAACAGAGCAGAGAACTGAGAATTCAAATGGAAACTACACCCTGCAAGACTGTACTATATAAAACAGATGAACTATACCAAGTAATGACATGCATGACTATCTATCCTGCAAACGACATGCAAAAACAATCGAAACGCAAACTCTTCTAATATTAGCTTACTTAAATCTATATACACCATCTCAAAACCGCAGACAATAGTAACTCCTCACAGATTAATGTGGTAGCACCAATTCCTAGGTTTGCAAATCCTGCCTGATCCCTGCCAATTCAGTGGTCTCCCTGGTGATGTGGTCTCCTTGCAATAGCATGCTATTAAACCTAGTTTAACAAACTCTATAGTTGGGTTCCAATGGCCTTGAGTAGTATAATATTAAGAATAATTCTGCACACAATATTGTCACATTATGGCAAAAAAGATGGTCTTCCATCAGAGTGGCCTATGCCTCGTTAACTGAACCAACTCTAACTTTCTCATCTTGGATCATCTTTGTTTTTCTCTTGTACGTCATTTTCATAATACCAGAATACTTTTTCCATTCTAATTCCTGTATATGTTCTTAGATTTGATTTTCTTAAAATTGTTACTTTCATTTTCTTTCCCATTAAATTTTAATAATACATATAATTTACGTATACTCATTTGCTTGTGCACATTACATATAATGATAGAAGCAAAATCTTTTCATTTGTTGCAACCTATGTTAGATTTTGAGAGGCTTCCAAAATAAAATAATAAGTATCGTCAAGTAACTTAAATTATCATGATCTTAACATCCTTGTGAAAAGACATAAATGTATATGTATAAATGTGAAAATATGCTGAGGCCAAGGTACAAATGTGAAAATGTACTCAGACCAAGGGCATTAGAAAAATATATAAATGATTATATCTCAACTCTCAAACTATGGTTTATTATCAATATTTTAAATTTTTGTTTCCTTATAAGGAATTTTACCACATTAAATATGTATTTATTCTGTTTTATAGAGTAGTGGTTTGTTTTATATTTTATCCTTTTATTGGCAAAGTTGACTATGTGAAATGTATTATGAATCTTTCTGATGTTACAATTTCCTTAATATGAAATTCAAAGGTATTAGCCATTAAAAGTTATAAACTAGCTGATTAGTGAGTCTTATTTTTCATTATAATATATGATGCATTTATACTAATTATTTTACTTACCTTTGACTTTGGTTCGCTTATTTAATATTTATAAACTTCAGTTTCCTCCTGGGTTGTTGGAAGGATTAAATCAGATGATTCATGTAAAGCTCCTCATGAAAGGTCTGGCATTTAGTAAGCATTGTCTTTGGAGTTATTATTTATCACGCATTTATTGAGCACCTACCATGTGACAAGCACTCTTCACAGTACTGAGAAGTTAAAGAGGTGTAGTATACTTTTTATTAATGGACAGTTCAAGGTTTAATTATCTGGAGAATACAAAATCATATTGGTCATTGTAAAGAGTGCTGAAAGGCTATGTGATGGTTGGAAGAAGATAAGAGAAGGATGGTGAAGGTAAGTGAAATTAGTCACTGTGGTTATAAAGGAAGGTAAGTTATAAAATTAGCATGACACCCATGCTAATAAAAATGTACATGAAGAATAAAAATGTACATGAAGAAACATCAGATTTTATTGTGGGCTGACTATAAGTCTCAAAGGAGTAAAAGAAGGAATGTTATGACATTTAGGTATCTGAATTGGTAATATATAAAAGCCAACGAGAAAAATCTTAAATGTGTTTAATCTTCAGAACAACAAAAAAAAATCCAAGAAGAGAGGAAATAGATTGAGCAAATGATATTGAAGCTGAGATATCAAGAAACATGTTGGTTCACTCACACAGTCAGAATGGCTATTAGAAAGTCAAAAATAACAGATGTTGGCAAGGCTGCAGAGCAAAAGGAACACATATACTGTTGGTAAGAGTGAAAATTAGTTCAGCCACTGTGGAAAGCAGTTTGGATAAGTACCATTGGGCCCAGCAATTCCATTACTGGATATATACCCAAAAGAAAATAAATCATTCTACCTGAGAGACACGTGGACTTGGATGTTCATCAGAGCACTATTCACAATAGCAAAGACATGGAATCAACCTAAGTGCACATCAGTGGTGGACTGGATAAAGTAAATGTGGTACATATACATCATGGAATACTATGTGGTCATTAAAAGGAATGGAATCATGTTTTTTGCAGCAACATAGATGCATCTGGAGGTCATTATCCTAAGCAAATTAATGCAAAAACAGAAAACCAAATATCACATGTCCTCACTTATAAGTGAAAGCTAAATCTTGAGTACATAAGGACATAAAGTTGGAAACAATAGACATTGGAGACTCCAAAAAAGGGAAGGAGGGGGAAAGGGCTGAAACACTTATTATTGGGTACTATGTTCACTATCTTGAGTGATAGGATAAATAGAAGCCCAAGCCTCAGTACCATACAATATACCCCTGTAACAAACCTGAATATGTATCTTCCTGAATCTAAAATAAAAATGGAAATTCAAACTTAAAAAATAATAATAAAATAAAATGGTTTTCCATGGGGAGGAATAGGACTAGGGAGTAAGAACAAAAATGTTTTTAAAAAACACATTAGTCCTAAATCTCCCTTTCCTTTGTACCCCCCAAAGAAGCCGCTCATTCATTGATCTTTAGATCACGATGCATTATTTTACTCTGTTCTTATTTATTAAAGATGTAGCTTATTTTATTCAATTCTCAGTCCCTCTCTAAATATTCGAGAAGAATTTTGTACCTGAAGTCAATATTTTCGCTATGTCTTTATTTTCTTTTTAAATGTGTAATAAGCAGTATATATTTGATAATCTATCCAAAGTCTCTTATGTATGGTAGTATTAATATTCCTTTTTCATTCTAATATATATTTTTATTAAATGTTTACATGATTTACAAATTTGTATGCTTCATTATAATAACAAGGCATATATTATTTATTAGAGCATACAAGTATGTTGTGACCTGATGAAATGCTGCTCTGGAGAAATTTTCACTGGCTAGGCAGGTGAGAAGAGGTGTAAAAAGCCCAAGACATATACATACACAAAGGCCCTGTAAGTATGACTGGCCTGCCACTCCCTTCTGGCCTGTTACTGAATTGGTCACCTCTTAACACCACACATCAACCTTGGGCCTGACCTCAGCAATGTCACTTTGATCATGTCCCTTCAGGGCATAGTCTAAAGGATGCTGGGCTAGTTAGTAACCTGACCTTCCTCTCAGTATTCCAGAGTGATCAATATTACCATACAGAGGCCATTGCAAGACACTTACTGGTGACCCACCAGCTGGGATCCCAGTCACCCTGAGAAACTGAGGTATAGATGAAGAATGCTGTACCTCAAAGCCATTTGCCTCCTACAAGTGTCCAATTCAGTGATTCTGGATCTTATCTATCATAGTTTACTTTATTTTAAACCCTGTGGGACCTCCAGTTTCTCAATCCTTGCTCCTATAGTATTATTTTCAACATCAATTTTCTTGAAATACTGCTAAAAGTGATATAGTTTTCTCTTACACTTTACAACAATTGTCTTTACATTATGAATCTTCACAATGATAAAACTGAAACTATTCAATGACTGGTGCTCCAGGATTTCCCCCATGATTTATACAGTCAATCCTTGTTACAGTATAAAAACTGCAATGTTTGTCCATAGCCTTGAAGTGATTGAAAAGAAGAGGTTGTCTTGATCAGAATGTGTCTTAAGAAGCTCCATCACATTTGTCAGATAAGTTTTTGAGGTTGACATTTTCTGGGCACAGCAGTTTAACCTGACATTGGTTTGCAAAGCTTAATAAAAAGATTTTGCAAACCACATTAGTTTAAGTATCAATAAAATATTGGCTTTAGGATTTTTTTATTGATTTGACATCAGCTCAGAAGAAGGCAAGAGTATGAAGGTCAATTTTTTTCTTAAGGTATTTTGTAGAGACCTGTTCTAATAACAGCTCAGATATTACAATAGCTAAGCATTTCAGGCTTGTGTACAGTAATATCCTTTTGCATGAAAAGTTGCCCAAGTTTCTAGCTAGCCAAATGTCAAAGCATGTACTTGGGCTGTAAACTAATTGGTAGCAAAACTCATTAAGAATTCTGGTTGCAGTAATAGCTTTTCTTCTATTGCCATTGCCTTTAATGAGAAGCAGAACAACAGAAGCCACATTACTGGTCTGACAATTTGTTCTATTGATTTATTATGCCTGCTCTGCTGCCATCTACATGAAGGGACTACAAAACATTAGACTGGTATTAGTAAATTTGACTTCTGCAAATATAGTAAAAAGAGGCTAGTGCTTAGATGTGATACCATTGCATGACAGTTTACCTTCTTTTTTTTTTTTTTCCCAGTGGAGTTCACTGGCTAAAACATAGATGAGGAATACATATTCAGAAAATCATTATTATAGACAATTATTATTTTAATCATGGAAATAAAGAAATAGATGTTGAAGTTAACAAATTTTCTAAACACATTTTATGCCAAATTTAATCGAATTTCATTTTATGTTCTACTTTTTTCTTCCCTTTATTCATTTTATAGAATTATTTGTATTTTGTTTTAATTCATGTAAAAACCAAGAAAGAAAAAAAGAAAACTTGAATTTAATTTTTAAAAAGCAGCGAAGATACATGAAATGCCAATACAGATATATTTTTCACATTCCTATAATCTCTTATCTCATTTCAAATCCTAAAATGTTTAATTTTTCATTTAGTTACGATTGCAGTCATTGAAATACAGAAATGAAGACTGTAATCCAAATCTAACCTAAAACATGCATTTCTCATTTATCTATTTTTTGATGTTTTATCCTTAATGAGCAGAGACTCCAAAGATATGACTCTGGCAATAGGCATTTTACAGAGTTATATTTAGGAGAAAATTGATCATCTCACTAAGAAATCTCATTTACCCTTGGTCAATACTTCTTCAGAAACCTAATGCTAAAACTCAGTTTCATTGTAATTATACTGACTTCCAGTAATAAATGTATTTAATGGAACTAGAACTAAAATTCTGGATATAGTTTCATGTTTATAACCTAACATATAAAATATAAGTTTTATATTTTCTTTTAGGGCACATTTGAATACTCTAACTTCATATTAATGAATTAGTATCTATTTCTACATCTTTCTAGTGGACATACGTAGGAACTGGGTACTGAATGTGATTGTACCTTGAAAATGAATTCTACTTCAAATATTTAAGAGTAATCAGTTTCATAGATTTAAACTACTAGTAGTGGTTGAGCTTACACTCCCACATATTACATATTACTTGACTTTATATATTTGAAATCATTTTAAATAAAGCTTAAGTAAGTAAATAAGTTTGCTAGTGGAAACATTACTTCTCAAATAAGATGTCCACTGAGCAATAAGATGGAGCTTACTGGATGAACATCCAAGCAGTCGCTTTGTTTAAGTGACTGAAAAAGTATTTAATTTGTTCTTCAGATCTCTCCCTAACATGACACTTGATTTAATATTGTTATCCAGTATGAGTCTTATTGCTGGAATGTTACAATCTCAGTATGTAACAGAGTATGTTACATACTGCCATATGATTTGTTTATTTTTTATTTTAACATTGAGGTTCAGAGGTACACATGCAGCTTTGTTACATAGATAAACTGTGTGCCATGAGGGTTTAGTGTACAGTAGTTTAGTCACCCAGTTAGTAAGTATAATATCCAATAGGTATATTTTTCTGATCCTCTCCCTCCTCCCACCCTCCACCTTCAAGGAGGCCCTAATGTCTGTTGTTCCCCTCCTAGTGTCCATGTGTTTTTGTTGTTGTCTCCCACTTGTGAGACACATGTGGTATTTGGTTTTCTGTTTCTGAATTAGTTCTGCTTAGGATAATGGCCTCCAACTCCATCCATGTTGCTGCAAAGGACATGATCTTGTTCTTTTTATGGATGCATAGTATTCCGTAATGTATATGTGCCACATTTTCGTATCCAGTTCACCATTAATGGGCATTTAGGTTGATTCCATGTCTTTGGTATTGTGAGTAGTGCTACAATGAACATACATATGCATATGTCTTTATGGTATAATGATTTATATTCCTTTGAGTATACACCCAATAATGGGATTGCTGGGCCAAATGGTAATTCTTCTTTAAGTTTCTTGAGGAATTGCCACACAGCTTTCCATAATGGCTTAACTAATTTGTACTCCCACCAGCAGTGTATAAGCATTCCCTTTCTCCACAACCTGCCTCTATTATTTTTTGACTTTTTAATAATAGCCATTCTGACTGGTGTGAGGTGGTATCTCACTGTGGTTTTGATTTACCTTTTGCTAATGATTAGCGATCTTGAGCATTATTTCCTATGCTTGTTGGCCATCTGTATGTCTTCGTTGGTTTCTTATTCACAAAGTAGAATGTTTCATCACAAGAAGGGGATATTTTGCAGTAATGTGGACTTTTCATCCTGAAAAAAAAATGGTTTGACATAATTAAAGACAGTGAGTAAAATATAAGCTTAATTTAGCTACCACACAATGTATACATACATGTATCAAAACTTTATGTTGTACATCATTAGTATATACAATTTTTATTTAATTACAAAATAAAAATTAAAAATTGAAAAATAAGTTACAACTTGTAAAATTTAGCCAGTATCTATAGAAATTAGGCTTTTCTTTGAAATAATAGAAGGCAAAACAAAACTAGTAACTAGATTACATCAACATTTAAAATTCAAATGTGATAATATCATAATAAGAATATTTCTGTTTGGGAAATCAGACCGCTATACCAATATAATAACATAATTAAAACACATTTTAAATATAGTGATTATATTGCTTCATTTTAAATGAAGTCCACTTATCTCCTATATAATGAGTGTTCAAATCATCCATTTGCATTTGGGAATGGCTTGGCAAAGCAATTCTGATTTCCATACATCCTCTGAAATGTAGGTGGAGGTTCCCAAACCTTAATTCTTGACTTCTGTGGACCCATAGGCCCCACACGTGCAGGGTACCCTGCATCCCAGCCACGGCTAAAAGGGGCCAACGTACAGCTCAGACTGTTGCTTCAGAGGGCACAAGCCCTAAACTTTGGAAGCTTACACGTGTGGGGCCTGTGGGTCCACAGAAGTCAAGAATTAAGGTTTGGGAACCTCCACCTACATTTCAGAGGATGTATGGAAATGCTTGGATATCCAGGCAGAAGTTTGATGCTGGGGCACAGCCCTCATGTAGAACCTCTGCTAAGATAGTGCAGAAGGGAGAGGTGGGGTGGGAGCCCCCACACAGAGGCCCTACTGGGATACTGCTTAGTGGAGCTGTGAGAAGAGGGCCACTGTCCTCAAGACCCCAGAATGGTAGATCCACCAATAGCTTGCACCATGTGCCTGGAAAATACACAGACATTCAATGCCAGCCCATGAACACAGCTGGGAGGGAGACTGTACCCTGAAAAACCACAGGGGTGGGGCTGTCCAAGGCCATAGGAGCCCACCTCTTGCATCAGCTTGACCTGAATGTGAGACATGGAGTCAAAAGAGATTATTTTGGAGCTTTAAGATTTAATTACTGCCTTGTTGGATTTCAGACTTGCAAGCGGCCTGTAGCCTCTTTGTTTTGGCCAATTTCCCCCATTCCCTAGGGAGTAATTAACTTGCTTTTGATTTTACAGACTCATAGGTGGAAGGGACTTTCCTTGTCTCAGATGAGACTATGGACTTGGACTTTTGGGTTAATCTTGAAATGAGTTATGACTTTGGGGGGCAATTGGGAAGGCATAATTGTGTTTTGAAATGTGAGGAAGATGAGATTTGGGAGGGGCAAGGGGCACAATGATATAGTCTGGCTCTGTGTACCCACCCAAATCTCATCTTGAATTGTAATCCCCATATGTTGGCGGAGGGACCTCATGGGAGGTGATTAGATCATGGAGGTGATACCCCTATGCTGTTCTTGTGATGGTGAGTGAGTTCTCATGAGATCTGATGGTTTTATAAGGGGATTTTCGCCACTTCACCCTGCACTTCTCTCTCCTGCCACCCTGTGAAGAAGTGCCATTTGCCATGATTGTAAGTTTCCTGAGGCCTCCACAGTTATGCAGAACTGTGAGTTAAACCTCTTTCTTCATAAATTACCCAGTCTTGAGTATTTCTTCATGGCATAAGTAATGAAGAGCTAAATGTTAATCACGAAGACAATGGGGAAAATGTCTCCAGGTCATGAGAACAGACTAACACACTGCCCAATAGTATTGTTTTGAAGATTAAATGAGATGATATGTGTAAAAGTGCCATGAACAATGTCTGACATATAGTGTGAATGATTTAGTGTTGGCTGTTATTATTACGAAGCTTGAAAGTATACAAATATATAAGAGTCCATGTGCTTCTCAGTAATAGGTAATTTTATCAACACACAGCTGCAGGGTCAGCAGACTTTTAATACCTTTTCTTCAAAGGATGCCTATAACCGTTCAGTTCCTCTCTGAAAAGTGTGCTGGGAACCACCTTGATTCTTACACTTCTTAATAATCATGGTTTCCATAGGCAACAGTGCTGTCTGCAAAAGGATTATGTCTTTGAGTCTGAAACCAATTGACAAATTGTTTTGTTCCCAATTCACACTAACTCAAACAACAACTAAAAATTGATTATGAGGAGTAGGAGGAAGCAAGGCATCATGATTCGGTCTGTGACTCAGAAAATACATTTTGAATCTGTGAAAACAAAGTCAAGATTTTAGCTAAATCCATGTGGTTGTCAAAATGCTCAGGCCAATAAACCTTTCTTATTTTCCTGCTTTTATCCCCATACATTTTCAAGATAATTGCCTTATATCTTTCTATCTTCTCTTTATTAGGATGTGGAGAACCATTAACTGTCTTTTGGCCAGTTGCCATTCTGTGTCTCTGTCTCTGTCTCTCTCTCTCTCTCTCTCTCTCTCTCTCTCTCTCAGTCTCCACACACACACACACACACACACATACACATGCACACTCTTAACTCACTCTGCCACCTTTTTTACTCATGCCTGTTTCATTCTGGGATGGGAAGGATGGGGATATGAATGTAGTACTCCTTAAGTTTATCCTCTGTGACCCTTTCAGGCCTTAGCTAAGATGAGAGATTTGCTGACAATTAGATGAAAACAAAGCATTTGTGAGACCTGAGGTCACAAATTATACCCAGAGAAATGTATAAAATTATAAGGAAAATACTGGAAAAAAAGAAATTTGTAACTCCATACCTTAACCCTAAGGAAATTGGGATCATTTTCTAAATATTGCCTTAAGTACTTAGGGACACGAGAGCCATTTCAAGCTTCTGTGTCTGTGTTTGAAACCAGAATTTAGGAGAAAATAATATGTAATTTATGGTGTACAGATTAGGAGGCAAGAGTCCTTAGTTCTAACATCAAAAGTAAAACTGCTGTAATATGAAAACATTATCTTCACAATAGTGCTGTGTTTTGCATTGTCAACCCTACCGATATATGGTAAATATGAGCAAAAGTCCTTAAGATTCACTTTCCTTATTTAAAATAATGTTACCAATTTATATGATTGAGAGCATTATATCAATTTTCTATTGTTGCTTGAGAAATTACCACAATCAGTAGCTCAAAATAATGTTGACTTATTATCACACATTTCTGTAAGTCAGAAGTCCAGTCAGACTTAACTGATTTTTCTGTTTAGGGTTTCACAAGACTAAAACCAAAGTGTCAGCCAGGCCGTGGGCAGGAGCTCAGTGTCCCCTTTCAAGGTCATGTGGTCATGAATTCATTTTCTCAGTTCAGTTGATTCTAAGACCCCCTGACTTTCCATTTCCTTGCTGGTTGTCAGCCAGGGGTTGCTCTCAGATCCTACAGTCTACCCATTTTCTTCTCATGTGACCCTCTCCATCTTTAAAGCCACCAATAATGCATTGATCCTTCCCATGCTCTGGATCCATGCTCCAGTGTCTCTGATCCAGATTAAATGATTCATATGATTAGTTCAGACCTACCTAGATAATCCTCTGTCTTAAGGTCAACTGATTTGAGGTCTTAATTACATCTGTAAAATCCTTTTGCAGAAGTAACAAGATTAGTATTTGACTGAATAACTAAGAGAAGTTGTATGTACAGAAATGACCAGAAATATTGAGGGCCGTATTAATATGATGCCTATTATGAGAATCAAATGGAACAAAGACCATAAGGCTATAAAGCCATTGTAACAACACTCCTGGAATATATAAACACTCAGGAAGTTTTTGTTTGCTATCATCATCATCACCAATGTCATTATAATTACCATCATCAATAGAAGACAGGGAGCAGTGGCACCGTCAGTCTACTTTGGCTGAAATGCAACAGAATTGAATAAGACAAATGAGCTTTCATTGGTGTTCTTTCTTTATCAAATATAATTCCTATAAATTATCAGTTTAAGTAGAGATATATGGAAGCAGATACAAATCCATTGCACATTTTCTTAAATTTTACTTAATCATTAATGCTCAGCTTAAGTGCAAGCAGCTTATCTAGAAAGCTCTAACTCATACTACTTTTCTTTTTTCCTTAATTAGGGAATTCTTGTATACTTTTAGCTCCATTTTATTTCACTATATTCTGTTCTCTAAGTAGTATTTAGACTCCTTAAGGATAGAAATCAATGTCTATAATTCCTAGGAAATGTCCTGGCAAAGCAATGGTGCTCTGGAATTATTTGTTCAATAAAAAAAATCAATGGAAATGTGAGAAAAACATATGCTTTCGTATATTATGTTACCTAAAACTAAAGCAAAAAATGAAAACTATTGATGTAGTATAATATACAAAATATGTTGATGAATTAGAATTTTGGTAGAAATTATAATAACTGTTGTTATTGCTCCTGTTATCATCCTTAGGTGCAAATGCAGGCATGTATTTGGCATAAAGGAAATCCAGTGTATGTATCGAGGATGTCCTGCCAGGCAGGCGAGTTGGCTATGGCAACACAGCATCTAGGAACTGATAATATTTAGATGCCCATGAAAGCAGTCTACATTAGGAAGTACGGCCTTAGTCATAGGTGTTTGGAAGCTGTCCAGGTGCGAGAGACTGACAAGAACAAGATGGTGTCCCAATCCTAAAAAGAGAGGAAACTAACAAATAGATTCCAGCAAAGGTAGAACAAGTTAAAAAATAAACTTCCATAGCAGGATATGGGAATGCAATTCCTAGGTCAGAAATAAGGGTGGACACATGAAGGCTATGTCTCCTACCTGCAAGTAGAATAGACTCCATTTCTGGAGAAGGAAGTAGATTCAGCTGTTAAGCTGAAAAAAGTCCAGAGTCAGGAAGATCCTAAAAACAAGACATCAGAGTTAAGATTTTCTCCCACTAGCATATATAAAAGAAAGTAAGTGAACTGTTGTACTATACAACTATGCCCCAGTGTAGATCCAGGTTAATTTTGGACATGATAACTCTGAGACATAAGCAATATTTTTGTTTTGCAGTTTATGAGGAAGAACTGGGAGAGCCAAGACATAAATGCAGAAAGGAGCATTTATGATCACCTAACTAAAGCTCCAAGTATTAATGATGACAGGAACTGCCATTCAAACATATGTTTAGACTGGACTAGCTGACTTTCTATTCTAACAGTACACTATGTAGCAATGTGAAGTTTTATCCATATAGGATTTGAATAACAAAAATATAAAATTTAGTTCTTAATCATTCCCTTTGAAAAAGTTTTACACCCAGATTAATTAGGGACCAAGAACTATGATTCTTAGCTTAAAGGTTAGGGAAACTCCTAGACATTAGGACAAGTCCAAGTGGTCTTACTACAATTCAAAATTAAATTTTACCATGTATACAAAATGCTGTAGCAGTCATTCTTATAGGCATATAACAGAATAAATCTTGTTACTTAAAACATGTGTGTATATACACTTATACACACACATATATAATGTGTATATATGAATGCTAGCATATATATAACTTAGATATCATTTGTTTTGATTAATACACATAACTTACTACTTCGTCTCTTCTATATATAATACTTAAAACTAATATTTTCATAGGTTTATTGAACCACAGTAGAATTAGTATAGTCTTTACAGTGAAAGAATGTGGATATAGAAGGATGAGTAAATTAAGGATTATCCTTCAATTTCCTCTTTATTGTCTGTCCAAATGTTTTTTGTCTTCTAAGCATTATCTTAATACATTCTAACCCTGAATAAATATAACACTATGGAGAGAATAAGGGTCAGGGTAGTGTTGATGGCAGATTTTGTTTTTAATGTGCGAAAAGATTTATTTGTGGAACTGTAGTTGGAAGGAAACTAACTGAAAAGTAATTTCCCAAAATGGGCAGATCTGTGCTTATGTGTTTAAAAAAAAATTTGATTTCTATTAGAAACTCTAAGACATTACTTTGTTTCATTAAGATGTCATAATGATGGTAATATTTCCTGATTCTTTTATTGCAGATATACATTATTAACAAAATCATGAACTATGTGAAAAAAGAAAAAGACTTAGAATACATTCTTATAGGCTGGAACAGTAGGAATCTGCACTGAAAAGCCCTCGAGTTATTCAAAATTATGAAAAGAAACAAAAAGGCACTTATGTAGCTTATGTCTCTGCCTACTTACATTTCTGACCGCCTATTTAATGTTTTTATTGTTTTGTTTTTTAAAAAAGCATAATGTTTTGTAACAGATACCTGGGGAGAAAGAACTGCAGCATTACAAACGTATGGTACTATAATTCATGACTGATGCCTCACAGCCCAGTAAAAGAATAGCAAGGCTTATTTCGATGCTTCAAGTCCAGACTAGTTTTTCACCTGTTCCTTTGGCTCCTTTTTTGATGGATATCAAATATCCACAAAATTCAAGGCTGTCTTCGTCATTGTCATCATCATCAGTTCTTTTAATTTTCCTTTCATTTCTGGTGAATTTTAACAACTTACCATTATAAATATGTAACTATTTACTTAAAGTATTAAATGTATTGAACAGCTTTTTTGCCTTACATATACTAAAGGTATGTATGACTATAAAAATATGTTGCATTTTTTAAAAAGGAAAACTACTTTTGAGAGTAATAGCACTGGAAAACATAAAAAATGTGGTTTCCAATTTTATCTTTTAAATAATAAATAAGCTAAAATGCCTCCTTACCCAAAATATGTGTGTAATAAGAAGAAAAAGGTAATTATTTGCATTTATGATGACTGTGGTGGCCAAGTAGAATAACATTTACATTTAGAAGTAATTCTGATGTCATAAAATTGTCTTTTATAGATTACTGTAGTAGAGAGCATAAAATACATTGGTACTGCAAAACATTTGTGTTTCATACTTACCAACTAACCATAGTATTCTTTAACGAAACTGACCGTGACTAATGACTCTTCTCTAATGGTTTACATAGCTTTAAACAATTTTTATTGGTAAAGAATGTGGTCTCATATTCTTTTTGCTACTTTGTCAGTATGAACACAGATTAAGACCCTTCAGGCCTTTGAGCACGGAAGTGAAATACTTCACCTTGCAGAAGGTTCTTTGATTCTGCATTTTAATGTTTCTACTCATATGCAGAATGAACTACAAACATAGGCTCATAGTATGATAAGGATGCATCAAAATGACCACTCTTCATGGAGATATTTTCACTAATTGTGGCATGAGATTTTTCTCCTGTGAATCAAAAGACTGCAAATTAACGCAGGAACAGAAAACCAAATAGCACTTGTTCTCGGTTATAAGTGAGTGCTAAACAACAAGAATACATGGACACAAAGATGGGAACAATAGATATCCAGGCTGACTTGAGAGGAGAAGGTGGGAGGAGGGTGAGGATTGAAAAACTGCCTTTCAGGTACTATGCTCATTACCTGGGTGACAAAATCATTTGTATACTAAACCCCAATGACATGTAACTTACCCGTCTAACAAAACTACATATATACCTCCTGAACCTAAAATAAAAGTTGAGAAAAGGAAAATAAAATGACTGAAGTCCCCTCTACAAATGCGTGTATTTTTATCTGAAAAAATATATTCAATATAATATATAAATTATATATGCATATATTATATATATACACACACATACACACGTGCACACACACACATACACAAAACACCATACTAACACAGTATCAGTTATCATCAGGTTATTTTGCTTTGTTCATTTTTAGGAGCATTATGTAACAATGAGGTATGTTGGGTTAATGCACGTGGGGTATAACAAGTGAAAGTGGAACTTGGCATTTGACATTTCCCAGGGAGGCTCTGACAGTTCAGAGGCCAGCAGTAGAAGGGGAAAACACTTATATATTTTGCAGAGGCCTGGTACTTGCTAAGTGCTTCAAAAAATGTTTTTGGGATGAAAATGATTGAATCTTGACAGTCAGTTATCATTTTTTCTTGTAGCCACACATACTTATGCTTCTCTCACCTCTTGCCAGTTAAAGGCTCTCTGTGATCTTTGGTGTAAAGATGGAGATATAAATACCTACATTACTGGGTTGTGATAAAAATTATTTGAAATAAGATGCATTTAAAATATGCCCAATAAACTTTTATAATGCCATTATGCAAAGGTGGGAAATTATGTAGCATTGTTTTTGGCATCGTCTTCAACAAATATTTCCCCTTCACTCAATTTCTTTTTTACCGCCCATAACTGCTATGTGAAATAGAACCTCGGCTTTCCTCCTGTTTGTGGTCAAAAATATATGTTCACCTAGGTTCCCAGGGGTATTTAGTATTTTATATTTTTTTCTTTATTTGCAAGGGAATTATTTAAGAATACATCTGAAAATGCTGCATTAAACCAGAAGCTTATTTCTATAAAGACCAGACTACTTCATTTTATTCTGTATTATCACTTATATTATTTAGAAAGTTAAAGTGATATTTATTCTGTATATTTTAAATGGAAACATAAAATACAGATAACTTGGAAATTCAAGTGTACTACCAGGATTTTACTTACAGTTATAAATAACTCTCATTAATTACTGGGCAGTCTTCATACCACATGATATATTTTCAAATGCAACCATCTTTTCCTATGAACCATTGCTGTGGCATACAACATGTGGGGTAAAATTACATCTTTTAAAAGTCTGTCAAAATCAAGTATATAGTCCCTTTCAGAAATAGTCACGCGTTTTAAGTGTAAAGGGTATTTTGCACCTAACCAAAATTATACCCATGCTAGGTATTAAATGCCTTTTTCAAATTTCTTAAGCATTCATGTAGATTATTTTGTCACTATGCACTATATTACTCTTAAAATTACATATTTTATTTATTTGTATAAGATTATTTGCTAATAGTTTTTAATGTACCCTTTAAGAAAAATAGACTCAAAAGTGAGGTTTGTAAATGTGAGAATATGCCTTCTGTCATTAATACCAAATTCTCATAATGTGAATCATGCTTGGCAGATAATGAATATTCTGATAATATTTTTAAATAAGTACATCACTGAAAGATATATGTTGAATGCTATAGGGCACTTATTAAAATTATTACATATTTTTATAATTGCATACTAATTACATAATCTTTCATTATTATATAATCTTCAGGCTCTGCCAAGGAAGCCAACTCCCAATTATTCACACTGAAAGAAAAGAGTTAAGTAACATGTTTCAAACTTATTTATTTTTCTTATATTTACATAAAAACAATAATGAAGGTAATTCATGATGATCTCAATCAATAAGTGAAACTACAAAAGACTAGTTATTTTCTATTATCTAGAAAATGGAATTTTAAATCCTATTTAATCTTAGAGAATGCTATTCATATTTTCATGTTACAAACGAGGAAACACAAGTGATTGGGGTCAGATTACTCAGTTAAAAGTGACAAAAACTGAGACTCACACCCATTCTGTCTTATTCCATCCTCATGCTCTTAACTACTGGACTTTGTCACTTGTTCTTTGTTCTTTTCTTCTTCACTCTTTTTAAAAACACCCTAACTTTGGAGAATCCTAGGACACTAAAAAGATAACTCTTACTATTTCAGCAAAAAAGTACTCAGGTGTACTGAAAAATAAGATGATTGAACTGGAGCAGACAAAGTAAACAAGCCAAAGAACATAGCATATTATCTGTTGCTCAGCTATATACTCTGCAGCAAGAAGAAAGAGGCAAAATGTAAAAATGATTTTCAGGGGAAGAACAAATTATAAGTTGCATTGATCTGGAGCAGGCATACACACGAAAGAAAATTGTGGCAAGTAAAACCTGCCATGAAATTAAAGGAAGAGAAATAAAACTGGAACAAAAGTGGCATCAAAAGCATCTTTTTCTTGTTACATTAGTGAGCATTGATTTTTTTAAAAATATAATTTATATCAGTGGCTTCAATAAGCCTGCCTCAACTAAAGCAGTTTTTTTTTTTTTTTTTTTTTTTTTTTTTTTAAGATGTGCAGGCATTGTGTATGACAAAAACAGCTCTGAGTGTATAGAGTCCTCATCAAGGTATTGGCTGAGAAATGTTTTACAGCAGGAGATTTAATCTTGTGTATAAGTTGACACGCCTCCCTTTTAGTGCTTTTTGTGTTGGGTTTTTGCTGAATTGTAAGCCATACACAATAATTCATTCTCTTTAACTCAACATTTCTTAATAGTGTGACTTTCAATACTTTGAATTCATGATTGCTGCTATATAGTTATATAGTTGAGACCTATGTGCATAATTAGAAGGTATGTAGAAAAGGTGCAAAGAAAAACTAAATTAAATATGTTTTTCTTTCTTTCTTTCCTTTTTTTTTTTTTTTTTTTTTTTTTGAGATGGAGTCTCACTGTGTCACCAGTCACCAGGCTGGAGTGCAGTGGCACAATCTCGGCTCACTGCAACCTCTGCATCCCGGGTTCAAGTGATTCTCCTGCCTCAGCCTCCCAAGTAGCTAGCATTACAGGCACCCACCACCATGCACAGCTAATTTTTGTATTTTTAGTAGAGACAGGGTTTCACCATATTAGCCAGGCTGGTCTCGAACCCCTGACCTCAAGTGATCCTCCCGCCTTGGCCTTCCAAAGTGCTGAGATTCCAGGAATTAGCCACTGCGCCTGGCCTAAATATGTTTTTCTCAATTTCTAGCAGAATTTGTCAGATTTACCAAAACTCACTGATTAAGCATTCTTGAGGGATATACTATGTTAAAAAAAAATGTATTTGTGCCTATAACTTTCTAAAATTTGTTAAGAACCTCTTTCGTTGGTAGTATATGATGTCATCTTGCCCATATGTCAAATTATGAGTGGTCTCCGAATTTGAAGAGCTTCCACTATTCTGATTCCATGTTGTTTTTTATAGCATTTGATGAAATTTCAAATACTTTTAAAGAAAAAAGTATTAACTAAGAAAATGTTTGACCTATTAATTCTCATCCAGTCAGGCAAAAACCTATTGCTTTTAAAATTTTGCACTAGGTAAAAATCGTCCACCACTAAAATGTACAAATGTTTCAGAGCTTAAAATACAGCAGGCTAACATGCCATAGAAAGCAAAAACCAGTTCTTTGATAATGAAGTTGTTCCTAATGGCCGATGATTTGGAGCTTGCCTGGGCTGCATTTGCTGGATTCTGCCACCTATTGTGATGTCATACACATATTAGAACACTTAATCTTGGCTTCCTCATCAGTGAAATGGGCAATATTGTACTTCTCAGGATTGTTGTGAAAATCAAATGAGATCATGTATATAGAATTCTCAACTATCTATCATAATGAGGGCTCAGTAAATTGAGTTTTTATTAATGTTGTACTATAAAGATTTCAGTTTGTCTTAGTAATACCAAAACTCTCTAGACCTTAATTATTAGTTTTATAATTTTGTTTCAGCATTCTATATATTTAATGCCTTTTTGAGCAAAGAAGTACTAAATGTTTGTTTCTATCTTGGTAGCATGCTGAATTTGAATCATAACACAGTACTCAAACTGTCTCATGTAGGTAAATAGCCATAGCCCATTGCCGTCTGAGCTGTTCTTATTATAATATATGGCATTAACACCCCTATAATTCAAAGATAACACTACATTTGTCGATGATTATAATCTTTTTTATGAGGTAACATCTGGAAAAATCAGTGTGTGTGCACTAGGAACAAAAATACTGTCTGCACATAACCATTAAAAAAATAAGTGATTTGGTTTGTGGCATCTGGTGCAATTTGCAAATAAGGTTTATATTTCTGAATTAACTTTTTTAAATTATGAAATATTATTAACATATTGAAAGATATGCAGAATAACATACCCCTATAGACTTCCCAACTACATTTACTTAATATTAAAATTTTTCAGCATTTAGTTGATACATTTTGAAAAAAATAAAACATTACAGTTTTGTTGAAACTTCCTTTTCACGTCTCCTTATCCTGATTTCCCTCCTTAGAAGTAATTAGTTTACCTAAGTTGATAAATTCCTGTTTATATTTTTATTATTTTACTGCATCTACAGGCATCCATAAACATAGTATTCCTTAAACATTGAGGCATTTGTGTCTTATTTGTATCAAATGTACCTTATAAATATGTACACATATTGTGTATCAACAGATAAAAGCTGACCCTACAGAATGACATACATATTCCTACACTTACTTGTTCGTTTTGCACATTTTACTTTTTGGATTTAGATTTTTATCTGAAATCTGTTTACAAATATTGTGAGGTAGGTTTCAGATTTTACTTTTTTTTTCAGCAATAAGCTTACTGTCCCAACATATTTACTAAAGAGCACATTGCTTCACCACTGGTTTCTAATATCTACGCTGTTGTACAGCAGGTTCCCATGTAGGCACGAATCTGAGCATTCTCTTCTTTTGTGTTTATCCATAAGTAAAATTAAAGATATTAATCATCAAAGCTTTGTGATATCTTGATATTGAGTGGAGGAAACCCTGCATTACTGGTCTTAATCTTCTTAACTGTTTTCTTGGCCCCTCTTGGCTCTTCATACTTATCTCTGAATTTTAGTATGGATACACACAGGTACACACAAACCACAAACCTTTAAAGAATTTTAATTAAAGTTTCACTGTATTCACAAATTAATTTGGGAAAGGCCAACATCTCTCTGATACTGAGTCTCAGTGTTCAGGAACATGCTATATTTCTTCATTCAAAGTATACTATATTAAATTAATTTATATTTGGACAACTCCTAGCTAACTTACAGATTTTAAGAAGAGGGGCTTGAAAGGTTTTTTGGTGTGTTTTCTAATTCGTAGTTATGATTGTGACTTTTCAGCAGCAACAATGAAAGTAAGGTGATAGAAATGATATTTTCAAAGTGCCAAAAGTAAAAAAAAAACTATCACTCCTCAACGATACACTCTATGTGTACCATATACAATTTCAAACTCAGTATTTTAAAAATAAGAGCCAAATTATTAAAGAAAAACTAATTGATATATCTACCAGCAGATGCTCATAAAGAAAATTTTGAAATGATGTAAAAGAAAAGTGATTTCAGGTGGAAATTATGAATTTCAAGAATAAATAAGAGGATCAAAAAAGATAAATTTGATTATGTAGGAAAAACTAATGTTATTTAAAATAATATAGAAATAAATATATATATATAAACCAGTAGCATATGCATATATATATATATAAACCAGTAGCATATGCATCAAAGGAGACGAGCAGTGGATGGAATTAAAATGTTCTAATGTTGTAATGTCTTATTTTTTACAAAGGAAGTAGGTACAGGTTTCAACTTTAGACTTCAGACTTTGATGAATTAAGTATGCTAATTAAAATTTAATTACCAAGTTAAGATTTTAGTAAGCTAGAGAGAGAAGGAATAGAAGAAGAGTATAATTTCTAACCTAGCAGGAAGCAAAACATTAAAAGAGAAGAAAAAAAGTATTTGGCAGATTTAAGAAAGAGGAAAGAAACACACAGACCATGAAGGACAAATCAAAAAACCCAAATAAGATCGTAAGAATTAAATTCAAATATATCAACAATTATAATAGTTATAAATGGACTAAATTAAAAGGCAAATATTATAAAGTAATAGGAAGCATGTATATATATATATCAAATATGTATATATCAGGGGAAATTATTAAAAAGAAAACACAACTGTTTATGTTAATATCTGAGTATGAGAGTAAGGCCCAAAAAACCCTGCTAGAGACAGAAGGTAACTTCATAATGATAAAAGTTTCAATACACCTATAAGTTGTAATGATTTGCATTTTTATTTTTGATCTGCACCCAACAACTGCAGAATCACATTCTTTTCAAGTGCATGAATTCATCTAGGAGAATTTATCATACAAAGACTCTTATTTCAAAAAACTTTAAAATATAATGTTTGATCTCTATTTAATCTCTAAAGAAATAAGAAACAGCTTGTATATAACCAATGCTTTAAGGGAGAATTTCAAATGGGTATTGGAAAAATATAATTCAATGATAATAAAAAAAATCTTACACATTAAAATTTGAGAATGTAGTTAAAACAATACTTGGACATAAACTTAGCACATATTAGTAAAGAAGGTAGGCTGAAATTTAAGGAGCCAAGCAAATATTTTTTTAAAAGAAAGATGACGAAAAGAAAACCAGTCCCAAAGAAAACAGTAGGAGAAAAAAGTATAATGGAAACAATGAAATAGAAACATTCTAGAGTGAGGCAGGGAAAAAAAAAGAGAGCCGGAAGTTGATTCTTTAAATAATGGTGATAAATTTAGCAAACCTCTGTTTTAAATAATAAAAAAGGGAAAACTCACAGATTAATAAAATTCACTAAGGAGATCAAACTATGGATATTAAAATAATTAGTATATTAAGGAAATGTTGCAAATCATAAAATTCACTAAGGAGATCAAACTATGGATATTAAAATAATTAGTATATTATATTAAGGAAATGTTGCAAATCATAACCTATCTTTTCTACTGAGAAAATTCTAGACCATAATGACTTCACTGATGTGTTATGTTATACATTCAAAGAATAAATGCAAATGTTTACATAAACTATTCCAGTATATAGAAAAGGGTTCTATATTCAAGGGTTCATTTTATTGAAGCTACATAAACTGGATGTGAAAACCTAAGGAGCAGTGCATGAAAGGTATATTACTGAATGCTACTGTGCATAAGCACAGATGCAAAAATTCCTAAACAATGAATAACAATAATTTTAAAAAGAATATATATCATGGAAAAGTTAGATGTATCCCAAGAACACAAGATAATTTAGTTTAAAAATCCATAAATAACCTCATTTCAAGGACCGATTAAAGAAGACAGTGATTTTTCTTTAACTTAGAGTTATTTTGAGGACTGTGTGAAACCATCCAGGTACAGAGCTTGTTGAGTTGAATTGCCATTAAAGAATTATTCTTGTTGGTTCAGGCTGCTATTGTCTGCCTCTGCTGTGTTTTTGTTTGTTTGTTTGTTGTTGTTTAAAAAACATCCCAAGTAAGGTGTATTGTGAAAGCTTTGATTAATTTATTTAGCAATTGCTGCTTTAAATTGCATTCACTTAAGCATCTTTCAAATCTCACGGATTAAAAATCTTGATGAAATAAAAGGACAAATTCTTCTAAACAAGTAGAGAAAAAATTAGAAGAGCCCTCTGGTGAGCACCCAGTGAGGAAATTCTTCTAGTATTTTACTTTTATACGGATTTCTATTTTATTTCATATAAAGACATCTTTTGAAAAGCACCCCTAAATGGAAAACACATTTCTCATTTTGGTCAGTACAATCTATAATCTTGCTCTGGATATAAAATATCTTTGATTTTACAGGGGGTTATATGCCTGAGTCAGTTCATTAGCACCCAAGCCAACATAAATAAAAGATAATCATTTATACTGCATCTTTATAAAACATCATTTCACAAGAATTTCAATTAGCATTATAGTAATAATCTCATGGAATTTTGCAATTCCTAATTAATAATTGAGCCTTACTTTATTTCCTTGACAATAAAGTAAGCATAGTGATGCCTTCACTGGATCTTTGTGAGGATTAGGTGAGATAAATGTACTTCAGCAGCTTTTCACTGGTTATCAGTATAGATGTGGCCATGCATCCATTAAAGTTATTTTTTATTTATTTATTTATTTAATTTTTTGAGATGGAGTCTCGCTCTGTCGCCCAGGCTGGAGTGTAGTGGCGCCATCTCGGCTCACTGCAAGCTCCACCTCCTGGGTTCACACCATTCTCCTGCCTCAGCCTCCTGAGTAGTTGGGACTACAGGTGACCGCCACCACGCCCGGCTAATTTTTTGTATTTTTCGTAGAGATGGGGTTTCACCGTGTTAGCCAAGATGGTCTCGATCTCCTGACCTCATGATCCGCTCACCTTGGCCTCCCAAAGTGCTGGGATTACAGGCGTGAGCCACCACGCCCAGCCCCATTAAAGTTATTTTATTTACTAACCAAAGTCTGAGATTCTAGACCCAAAGAAATAACTTGAAAATTATTCTCCTATTCACAAGTCATTTAGGAGTAAGTAAATTATGACAAACCAGGGCGTTTCCTATAAGAGCCACCCCAAAGCCTGGTTTTTGTGTATCAGAAACAATATGTTGAAACACATACCTTACAAGGTCTCTAATATATTTGGTGTAGTTTTCTTGAGGCTGATCTCTATACATATGTCTTCCAAACATGTTACTTGCCTATACAAATAATTCTTTTTGAAACACTAATACTATACGTTTCTTCTTTCCATGCTTGTGTGCTTAGCAATT
Source organism: Chlorocebus sabaeus (assembly GCF_047675955.1). NCBI lineage: Eukaryota > Metazoa > Chordata > Mammalia > Primates > Cercopithecidae > Chlorocebus > Chlorocebus sabaeus. Next base: position 61,584,453 of record NC_132920.1, on the reverse strand, counting down.
TCACTTTTTAAATTTCTTTATTCTTTCATATTTATTAAATCTATTACGTAATAGTGATTTTTGCTTTTGCAACCAATTGTTCTAATAACTTCATTTAATTTCTTGCTATGCCAATACTTTTCTCCTACTACTTTACTTTCTATTTTAAATACTCAAGATTTGCTTTTTCAATTTGTCTTTTCAAATTTTTTATGTCTATTGAATGCTGCTCTGCTAATATTGGGTTTTCTACAATTATTAACTAATGAGTGGATATGTACCTTTTCAAAGTAAGGTAGTACTAATGTATTAATATTTTGAAGATTATTAGATGCCAACCACTATTCTGTTTTATATAAATTACAAGATAACTACTCATTTTTTTTAACAACGATTTTGCAGATGAGAAAACTGAGGCATAGAGAGAGAAAGAACTTGCCAAGTAACTAAGTGACAAATCCATGATTAAAACACTAGAATTTTCAGTTTGGAAATCTTACTATTAACAGTTTCAGCCTATTATATTTCTAATTTATCCTCACTATTTTTTCATGTATCTTGGGTTAAATATATTTTAAACATTTAATGGAAAATTTTGTGTGTAGATTTTTTTCAGGTATCATGATATATAATATTTATAAATAAAATCTATGAACATTTTTCTTCCTAGGAATGGCATATTCTTTATAAACTTCAATTTGCTTTCAGTAAAACTTGTAATTAAAAATTATTTTCCTATAATTAGCATTCTAGTTTAAAAAAGAAAAACAGAAAACTTGGGAGTTTTCCATTTAAATAAAATTAGCCTATCTGAATTTACTCTGTAACAGAGTTTTACTTAAATATATATGTGGTATCTGTCTTTAAGAATAAGGGGAATATGACATTCTCCTAAAATATGTGAAACCCTTTCTAAAACCACAAAGGAATATGTGTGAGATGCTACATAAATATCTCACAATTACATGTCAAATGTATAACAACACATTGTTCTCATACATATTTTGCATGATAAAATAAAGCAACATTAGAACCCCAGCTGGAAGAAAACCTATTCTCTCTCTTATTAGAATACAATGTTGTTACGCAAATGATTTGTTTGAAATGACAATAAGTGTAGAAATAACCATTGCTGAAAACTTATTTAAAAGCTATAAGTAGTAAAAGTCTTCAGTAATTTTTCTTCCCCAATATTTCTTTCATTAGTCACGGATGTAAGCCAAAGTCTAAAACACAATAGTATTTTAGATCATGAAAGTGGCTGACTACGGTTTTCTTTGCCAATATATCTAATAGAATATTTTATTTTGTAACAACATATGAGACCATTATTTTGTCCATGTTTGTAAATAGACAACTACTCAAATTGTTGGCCAACATTGATTTAGGATACACTTAAAAAATTATTCCCAAAAAATGTATGAATTCAATTTCACTAAAATATAGTACTTAGTTAATGCATTAGAATGTCTCTAACAATGATATATTATGTGATGCATACTTATGTGTTGTTATTCAGAACTATGCGTAAAGTAACGTTACAGGTGTACAGTTTTAGGGAACAGACTTATTTTGTAAGTTTCCTCAGCTGAGCTGAGATTATGATAAACTTTTACTGTTAAAATGCATTATACTTATAAACATTCATCTATAAAAGTAGCATTACACTGTCATTTCCAAGAAAGAAGGTAGTAACTTTTTCAAATGAATCTGATTGGAAGAAACCAGGAAATATGCAATTACTCAAACTGTCATTGGGCTGGAACACAGGTTAAGACCTTGATATTAGTGAAGAATATCAGAGCTTTATAGACTCATAATGGGTCAGAGCAATTTACAAAGTAAAATAATGAAAACAAAACCAACAAAAAATTTAATAAGAGGAAGGATGAAGTGCCTAATATGAAACCTTTGACATTTGTTTAATAAAAGGCATAGGTAAGGCTGAGTAATCAAGTTCTAAAGAAAATTACTCCATGATTTTCATTTGTGATGAAAAACCGCAAGAGATAAAATGTGTAAATTATTCACATTCTAGAATAGTATCTGTCATTTAATATCCTCAGAAATTACAAGAAGGTTGAAACTGTGATCGTAGTGAAGTCATAAATAATTTCACTCAGTTTTATATTAAATAGAGATGGACACCCTTTGGCGGTTAATTTTATTTCTAAAAATGTGTACTAAAGAGATAATAAGAGATGAGGTTAAAGATTTATGTGCACAGATGTTCATTACAGCATTATTTATAATAGCCAACTGTTTAAAACAACTAAGTATCTAATAAAAGAGACCTGGTAAAATAAATCACTGGACATTTCTAATAACATCATAAATCTATCCACCAAAATAGCATACTTTTAGGAATATTTAATAAAATAACTTGTTTAATATAATATACATATTTATATATCCTTATAAAATATTATAAAATACATTATAAAATATTAAATATGATGCTGACAATTATATAAAATATACAAAGATATTTATGTGAAGGAAATTATGGGAAATGAAAAATTTTTTTAATTGTTATTGGGATTCTTTTTGGATTATGGGATTAAAAGAAACTCAAGATAATTTCCTATCCCTGTGCTAAACACTTCTATGACAAAGGACATGTTCCTCATATATATGTGTGTGAGTATTTGCTGGGAAATACTGAAAACCAGCGAAGATCTAAACTACTATACCTGCTCATTGAACCAACTAAAAAATTTACTTACCAAGACTAACTGCTTACTCATAAAAGCAAAGTTTAAGACCTTCATGTTTTTCTACCCACCAATTTAGAATTATTATGTCATAAATTCTGCCTGATCCCACCTAATTCCCTTGCTTGCAAGACCCACCTCAAGATTACTCAGTTTATCACCTCAGATTCCATAGATACTTTGTTCTAATTTTTTGTTTAAAATCATAAATAAATTTAGCTTTGTTTCATTTAGCAGATTGTTTGATCTTTGCTTTAATAGCAATCTCTTGACAAAATTATGGATATTTTAATTTTCAAAAGTATTTTACAAATTTTTCCAATGGCCGTGTGTTAATTTTATCAAAATTGTTTATTAAGCAAATAAAATGTTATATTCAGTGATTAAATATGACCCCCAATCATGAAAAAGACTGTTTCATAAGAGATTCACTTAAATAAACTAATATGTTTGGGAGGGTATGGAATATTTTTCAGAACATGTGATTTGATTAATTTAATAGCATATTTTTCCACTTTCTACTCCATTTTTCTTCTTTCTCTGTTCTCTCTCTCTCTCCCTCTCCCCCTTTCATTATTAGATTATAAAAACTCAATAAAAGTTCAATTTAAAGGCTAGTATTGTTTACACTTTTCAAACTGTCTTACAGGAGTACTTGGTACTGATTACATGAGGTATCAGGGAACTATGTGTGTGTGTATGAACAAGAGGGAAAGAGAATGAGAAAGACTGCCTGTGTGTCTATATGTCTGGATTTGATGTTAGCCGAGGATCAGCAGAAAAACAGATATAAGTAATTAGTAACTATATTTGTCTGAATAAGTTAAACTGAATACAATTGGAAGAAAAAAAAAGAAGCACAGTTTCACATTTGACAATGAAAGCTCATTTCACACTATTGCTATTATTATGTAAGCAAAAAAGGTATATACTTTTGTTTTCCCTTTTTTCTGTCTGGAGGTGAGAGATGGATAACCTTTAAAAAATATATTCTGCAACAGAACATTTTAAATATAGACAATTTTTTTAAAACATACAGAAAAAATGTAAAATCTATATAATTCCAATACTTCTTCATCTTTCTATTGTGATTGGAACATATAATTTAAAAAAGAGAATCCTCTCACTATCCAATCCCACAGACAGTTATTTTTAACAGTTTTTATGTCTTTCCAGTTTTCATATGCATATACACAGACACACATTTTATTTTTCAAAAAAGGGTCAAATTGCACTTCACCTTAGTAGTATATTTGTGAAATAAAGTCCTAAAAATGTATTACTAGGTTATAAGGTATGTACATACTAAATTTTGATGCCCGTTGTCCAATTACTCTTCAAAATATTTATACAAATTTGTACTCTTACCAAAAAATAGGAATATTACTTTTCCTACATTGTGAATAATAATGGTTGTTGGCCATTTTTGTTGAGATGAGAGGCCAAAAATGTGGTATCTTATTTTATAAATTTGCATTTCTCTAAGTATTAGATTCTGAGTAGCATGTTTGCACTCTTCCATCGTTTTCATTTTCTTTGATTGCCTGTTCTTTTTTTTTTTTTCCTAAGACAAGGTCTCACTCTCTTGCCCAGGCTGGAGTATAGTGGTATAATTATCACTCATTGCAGCCTCCATCTTCCCAGGCTCAGGTGGTCCTCCCACTTCAGCCTCTTAAGTAGCGGGGACTACAGACGTGAGCCACCATGCCCTGCTAATTTTTGTATTTTTTTCCAGAAATGGAGTTTTGCCACGTTGCCCAGGCTAGTCTCAAAGTCTTAGGCTGAAGCAAACTGCTCACCTTGGCCTCTCAAAGTGCTGGTATTACAGGAGTGAGCCATTGTGCCAAGTGCATGCATGTATTTTTAAAAGTTTATAAAATTTATACTAACTTAAAAATCCTAATATTGGTAACAATTAAAAAGGAAACACTAACATTACTGTATGGATACATGTAGATTTAGAATTTTTTTAGTAAACATTTTTAGTTAAGTTGAACCATGTGAAATTATCATTTGTAGGTAAAAATTTCAGTAGATATTGTCAATTTCATGTGGTTCAACCTAACGTATTCACCAGAAATTATACGAACAGTATTAAGGTGAAATAGTTTATATTTATACATTTAATTGCATCAAATATTCTCACCAATTTTTATTTCAAAGATTTATTTCATACCATATAAATTTCCAGATTAAATTGATTCAAAAACAAAATTGGTATGCAATGAGAAAAATTATATTCTGAAAGAAAGAATTCTTACTTATGTTTTGAGTTATTTCTCATATTACATTTGTATATAATTTTTTAGTTTACCATTTCAAAATAATTGAAATCATCTTCATAGAATAATTATTGAATGACAGTGTACCACTTGAAAAAGTCATTAAATGAAGTAGATAATTTTTTAAACTTATCCAATTACTATAATAATTAGAGTAATAAATACTTTTCATAGGCTTAATGAGAAGCTGTACCTCAGAACATGATGCTAAGATTCCTAAAATACTAAAAATTTTTTAGGAATGTGCATGGATTTTCAAATTAAATAACATATTTTAATAAATCTCTGAATCCAAATATCAAAGTAATTCAGGCTTTGAAAACTACTTTAAAAATATTTCTAGCTGGGAAGCCTATATTTATTGCTAGGTTTAATTTTAGGGTTTATTTTTTAACTGAATTAAAGAAAACTTACTTGTCAGAGTCATTCTAAGGTTTGTTTTCATGCTTCTTTAATGAGAAATGAACGCTGTAAGCCAATTGCTTCAATGATTCACACTTTATAATTTGAAAGAATGATGCCTAATATTATCAAATAATCCTTAAGAACCATTCACATAATTAAATACTGTATTTTCCTCCTAATATAGCAGTCAGTAGTTTACATATGATTAACAACAAAGCCCAAGCTCATACAGGTAATGATTACTATTATTAATCTCCTATACATACTGTAATTTTATATAAAATAAAAATTTAATTAGTTTTAGAAAATAAATACATTTCACCTTTTTGTAAAGAGATGGTGGAGTTCTAAATTCTAAATATTTTCATGAATAATCTACTTAATTATATAACTTTATTTCAGCAAGAAAATCAATTTGATCTTATAATTCAAATTCACTGTATAAAACTATTGAGACAATGTATTTTTAGAGCACAGAGCATAAATTTTGAAGGCAGGGACTATGTCTTTTTTATCTTCTTTTGTTTTTATGTATTTTCTTTCTTCAATAAATATGTAATGAGTGCTTGCTACGTGCTAGATGCAGTGCTAGGAACAAAATATTCGAAGGAGCTCTCAGCCTTCTGGGAAGACTGACAAATAGATCATGACAGTGCAACATGGAAAGTGCAGGGCTAGAGGACCTGTACCTCTTCTAGAAAGTGATACGTATGCTGAGCTTAACAGATAAATAAAGATGTATCAGGCTAAAAAGAAAGAGCAAGACATTCTAGAATAAGGAGCAGTCTGTGAGAATGTATAGGAAATGAATGATAGGAAGTAACTGATTACAAATAAATTATATAGATAAAAGGTGAATATCTTTATTATTTCTAAGAAAGTGATTTGCATTTCATTAAAAAAGTATTTTCTTTTGAAAGTGTGATAGTTTCAAGTACTGTACTCAATTATTCATTCCCCTGTAATAATATTATACATCCGTAACTTGGCATGGCCTCATGATGTGCAGTGTTTAAGTCCTCACCCCTTGACTATGGACCAGGCCATGTAAATCACTTTGGCCAATGTAATGCAGTATAAATTAAGAAAAGGCATGAAATGTTCTTGTGTCCCACTCTGTTTCTGCCATTGCCATAAGAAGAATATGGCCTGAGTAACCATCTATTTCAAGAATAATGAGAGACATGTGGACCCAACTATTAGTCTGAAGTAAGCCCAGCCCTGCCCAACCTAGATCAGATCAACCATATATATATACACATATATATACACACACACACACATATATATACACACACACACATATATACACACACACACACACAACCTTTATACACAGGTATAAAAAAATACATGCTTATTGTTATATGCTATTAAATTTTGTGGTCTTTGCTATGCAATAATAGCTGAATAATACATAATTTTGAGCATAAATGCAACCATACTGGAAATCTATAGAAATCTTCTGAATAGAAGAAAGTACTTTAATTCATCTGTGATAGTTTCTTCAGATTTAGATTTGTCTGTATTTATATAAATCATATTAAACTTTCACATAATTCCCCTCGAACTGCAAAAACAAACTAAGAGTTCCTGGTGCAAAAGGCTATATTTGGGCCCTTCAGAAATGGTATTTCATAGTCTTTATCAGGAGCATAAAACTGGCAACTCGAATGAGTTGGTTGATCTTAAACCCATGAAGTGACATAACTTGGCCTTGTCATCCCACGTGATGACAGAAGTTCAAATGTGAATCCTGATAAAACAAGAATTTAAATAACTGCTGCCTCATTTATTCATTAAAACCTCTTCCTGGAAAAAAAGAAACAAAAAAGGAAATTCAGTTCATTGCCCACACAGTACCTAATGAATCAGCCCAAATATCCCCAGCCAATCAGCACAATTAGTTGCCAGACTTTGATTTGCTAATATATGACAGAGACTGGATCTTCATCTCTAAACTGCACCACCCCCACCAAAAAAAAAAAAACAACAACAAACAAACTAAAACACACTTCCAAATTTCCCTTCCTGGAGTTCCTTAAAGGTGTCCTCTTCTCAACATTTGTCCAAAATTCTTAATTTGGCATACATGCATCATTATAGGTGCTCAGTATTATGTTTCCATTCCCTAGACACAATTCATTTCTCTTCCTGTCATGCAAACGTTTTCAGAGTGAGAGGGACAAAGTCAAATCATAAGAGGTTTCTTCTATATCTCCCTGGAGATTTATCGATGAAGTCTACCCTCCAGTTCTAAAGGTTTGGGGAGGGAAGGAGTGGATGATGAAAAATTAGTTAATGGTTACAATGTACATTATTCTATTGGAGTGATGGATATCCTAAAAGCCCTGACTTGACCACTACGCAAACTATGCATGCAAGAAAATTGCAGGTGTATCCCACAAATTTGTAAAGATAAAATACATAAATGAAATAAACAGGGAGAAAAGGTTATAAAAAATGAAGGTTTGGGAAAAGCAAAAGTTTGCAGACTTCTATTGGGGAAATGCTAGTTTTACTCATTTATTTATTTTGTTATTATTTGCTTCTCTTGAATAGTAGATCTTATTTATGGCATGGAGTTGTCTACACAATGTGATTTTCAAAAACAAATCTATAGAAAAGGGTTAGCCTGGGTTTTTAAGATTAGAATACTTAAAGTTGATTTTTTAAGGGGAAATTTCATTTATATTATGAATATTATTCACATTTTACCAATTTTTACTTTATCAATTATTTTGGAAAACCATTACATATAAATATGGAGTTGAGAGTTACTGGGGGGATCAATTATACGCACACCTGTCTTAAAATGATTAATATAATTGTAGCATTTGGAGGTAAAATGAAAGGGACACTAGAATGTAAATCAAATGAAATTTCTGTCTTTGTGTTACTGCATTATGTAAAAATGAGTAGACATATTTTCCTCAAATTTAGAACATATATTTGGGATGTTCTGTTTTAAAATATTGGCTTGTCGCTTACATAATTGTCACTTTAAGAACTTTATCAGACACCTCAAAGCATAAGGCTGTTTTCTTTTGTGCAAATGAAACTGATATGAATGCTTGTGATTTTTGCACATTAATTTTGTATCCTGAGACTTTGCTGAAGTTGCTGATCAGCTTAAGGAGATTTTGGGCTGAGACAATGGGGTTTTCTAAATATACAATCATGTCGTCTGCAAACAGGGACAATTTGACTTCTTCTTTTCCTAACTGAATCCCCTTGATTTCTTTCTCTTGCCTGATTGCCCTAGCCAGAACTTCCAACACTATGTTGAATAGGAGTGGTGAGAGAGGGCATCCCTGTCTTGTGCCAGTTTTCAAAGGGAATTTTTCCAGTGTTTGCCCATTCAGTATGATATTGGCTGTGGGTTTGTCATAAATAGCTCTTATGATTTTGAGGTACGTTCCATCAATACCGAATTTATTGAGCGTTTTTAGCATGAAGGGCTGTTGAATTTTGTCAAAAGCCTTTTCTGCATCTATTGAGATAATGATGTGGTTCTTGTCTTTGGTTCTGTTTATATGCTGGATTATGTTTATTGATTTGCGAATGTTGAACCAGCCTTGCATCCCAGGGATGAAGCCCACTTGATCATGGTGGATAAGCTTTTTGATGTGCTGCTGAATCCGGTTTGCCAGTATTTTATTGAGGATTTTTGCATCGATGTTCATCAGGGATATTGGTCTAAAATTCTCTTTTTTTGTTGTGTCTCTGCCAGGCTTTGGTATCAGGATGATGTTGGCCTCATAAAATGAGTTAGGGAGGATTCCCTCTTTTTCTATTGATTGGAATAGTTTCAGAAGGAATGGTACCAGCTCCTCCTTGTACCTCTGGTAGAATTCAGCTGTGAATCCATCTGGTCCTGGACTTTTTTTGGTTGGTAGGCTATTAATTATTGCCTCAATTTCAGAGCCTACTATTGGTCTATTCAGGGATTCAACTTCTTCCTGGTTTAGTCTTGGAAGAGTGTAAGTGTCCAGGAAATTATCCATTTCTTCTAGATTTTCCAGTTTATTTGCGTAGAGGTGTTTATAGTATTCTCTGATGGTAGTTTGTATTTCTGTGGGGTCGGTGGTGATATCCCCTTTATCATTTTTAATTGCGTCGATTTGATTCTTCTCTCTTTTCTTCTTTATTAGTCTTGCTAGTGGTCTGTCAATTTTGTTGATCTTTTCAAAAAACCAACTCCTGGATTCATTGATTTTTTGGAGGGTTTTTTTGTGTCTCTATCTCCTTCAGTTCTGCTCTGATCTTAGTTATTTCTTGCCTTCTGCTAGCTTTCGAATGTGTATATAGGGAAAGACCTGTACACCTGCTAAATGGGATGCCTCATATGCATAAAGATGCTACTGAGAAGCACAAACTGGTTTCAGATAGGCCCGCCCAAGAAACACTCACAAGGGCAGAAATGCTGATGACAGACAGGTTGCTCTTCACATGGACAGCAAGGGTAGCAAGAAGTATGTATGTATTATAAATGGTTAACTCTTTTGTCAAACAGCTACAATCTAGGTTTCAGAAAGAAGATCCATAGTTCGATTTAAATGGATGTTTGTTACAAAGAAATTATTAGAAAGCCACAGCTAGATTTGTTTTGGGGGTAAAAAATGATCATGGATAGCTTCAGTGATTTCAGTAAATAAAATGTTAGTCACATGTGGTATATACAGTGTTAAATATTCTCCCAAATCAACAAGTGTTTTTTTGCTGTTTGTTTGTTTTGCTTTTATTTATTTATTTATTTATTTTTGACTCTTCCAGAGAGAGTGTGGCTCTGTCGCCCAGGCCGAAGTGTACTGGTGTGATTTGTAACCTCTGTCTCCCAGGCTTAAGCCGTCCTCCCACCTCAGTCTCCCAAGTAGCTGGGACTACAGGCATACGCCCCCACACCTGGCTATTTTTTTGTATTTTTAATAGAAATGGGGTTTCACCATGTTGCCCAGGCTGGTCTGAATTTCTGAGCTCAAGTGATCCACCTGCTTTGGTTTCCTAAAGTGCTGGGATTACAGGCATGAGCCACCGCATCAGGCCTTCAACAAGTGTTTTATAGTTTGGTCCTGAAGGTATATTTTTTAATTTTTTAAATTAAAAAGAATATTTTAAGTATAACTGAATGTAATTATTCAGACCACTATTCTTAAGTTATTGGTTAAAAGAAATTCTGAATTTCATGGAGAAAAATGTACGGAGGGTACAGTATTTTGAAATTCTGTTTCATCCATGAATGCTGAGCTTCAGAGTCAGACAGACTTGAATTTGATTGCCAGCTGGGATGCATTCTATCTATGTGGTATTGGAATTTATGCCTCAGTTTTGTCATTTTTAAAATGGGAATGAATACCCTACCTCTTGGGGTTATAAGCAGAACAAATGGCAATTATTAAGGTAAAAAATGTAGCACAGTGCCTGAAACGTCACACTCATTGAATATTAGTTACTATTCGTATTAATATAAAATTTAATTATAGCAGACATCATTTTTGCAGTGCCATATTTTCTAATTGAGGTTTTTTGGTTGGGTGGTTCAAAAAATAAAGCATTTTACACATTTTTTGGTAAAATATTATTCTCAGTCATTCTTTAACTTCTTTTCCAGTTTAATCCATTTAGGAAAAGTATATTATTTGCCACTATATTCTACAGGTTACCATACTTTTTTTTTCTTGTGATGTTAATTAAAAATGTTTTTGAACCACACAGTCATCTACAAATCAGCAATCTTAATCCAGTGGTTCCCATACTATTTTCATCCTTATATTATTACTACATTTATTAAAACACGTATCTATCTTTTACTATTATATTATCTCATACCATAGAAACTCCATGGATTATTTTTTATGGCCCCAATGGGAGGGTATTTCTGAGTTAAGGGACTTCACATGTTAGGAAGTGGATCCAAGAAAGACTATATAAATATTTTTGGTGTCATTAAAATTTAAAAAATTGGTATACTACATTACATTTATATATTTAATGTAATATTTCTGAATAGAGGAATCTGTATCTTATTATTGTTAATGATGGCATGATGGGAGGATATTTCGTTTAAATGTCTACCAATATCCCAAATCACCAAGTAAACTAATTGCCCCCAGTTCTTTCCTTAAAGCCTTTAGAAACTTGAGTACATTTTGGCAATGAGCAAAATAGGAAGGAAACGTCAGTGTGGAAATGGGTCTGATGCCCATTTCCCAGTTAGGCAGGCAGTGAGTAGTAAATTGTCGGTGAGCAAAGCAATGGAAGATAAGGCTACAGAAGTAAGAAGAATCAAATTGCTAAGGGTCTGAAATCATGACCAAATGGTTTGGCTTCCAGACAATAGCTAGTCCATTGTTTCTGGCATTTTATTCTTTAAACTGGCTGAGCAAAGAGATTAAAAATACACTCTACTGCCTCTTGGCATTAAGGGTTTGGCATATGTCACTTAGGACTGATGGAAGGGCAAAAGAGGATACAAAAAAGCAACTTGGGGCATGGTGGCACTGTGTCCCAGCAAAAAGGAATCATCTGTGCTTTGTGTAACTTTAGAAAACTGCCCATTATGGCATCACATGACACCTGTATCCTTAGAATTTGTCTTTTTATCTTTTTCTTTTAACTGTAGATTTTATTTTCTAATATTCTCCTCTGTAAGTCATGTTTACTATGCCTTCTGTTTGGAGGGTTACATGGTACCTGAATTTCTTGTGACAAAAGCCACAAGAAATTTTATGTTTTTGGGTAAATTATCATCACCTCTATAAGTTTTTGCAACTGTAATTTTGATGAAAAATAGTTGTTTCACTGAGTTATGGTAAAGATTTATAACTGAGATCAAGAAAGAGAAGGTGTCTTGCACAGTCCCAGGCATAAAAGGCAGTGCCAGCTCGACCCAAATGCCTTAGTGACAGATGCTCTGTTCATCCATGGAATTAAATGAATCCTTGTAACTCTTGGAGATTTTTCTAATCTATTTTAGTATTTGCTCATTGTTTCATAGATAACTTTGGTAAATTATTTTTATTAAACAGGATAAAGGCTGATATAAGATTAAAATATTTTTCTTGCCTGATTGCTCTGTCTAGGACTTCCAATACTATGTTGAATAGGAATGGCCATGAACACAACGAAGGGAACAACAGACACTGTGGTCTACTTGAAGATAGAGGGTGGGAGGAGGGAGAGGAGTAGAAAACATTACTAGTGGGTACTAGGCTTAATACCTGGGTAATGAAATAATCCATACAACAAACTCCTGTGATACAAGTTTACCTATACAACAAACCTTCACATGTACCTTGGACCTGAAATTAAAAGAAAAAATAAAGCAAATAAATAAATAAAATCTTAATCTTTATTTTTACAGCTATGTGATATTTTTATTTTATACTCTTAAGAGTGCTGGAATTTTGGAAAGGTATCAAGAACATATTTTTATGTTCTTTCCCAAACTAAGGAAGGTATTTCCTTTAAGATTTCTATGACATCAGTGTCCTAATGTCCTATGTAATTATTTTTCCCCTCTAACCATGGATCTCTCTGGAGGCTTCCATTGTTGTGTCACTTGAAAATTCTACTCTGTACTTTCCCAAATGAGGAATAGAATGAGTTTAGAATTTTTTTCCAGAAGTTTTGGCATCTGTCTTCATGTTTATTTGCAAGGAAGAAGCAAAATAAATTAATTACTCTTTGTCTGTGTTGGTAACCTCCTCCAGCATTGCTGAGTCTTCATCAATGAGTCGGTAGCACAGCATGGCAAACTGCACTGTTTTCTTCCTTAGTTCAGGCCCTCTTCTAAAAATAAAAACTGAAAATTTATATTTTGTTAGACCCAGTAGAAATTTTTAATCATAAAAATTTTGGTGACTTTCATTTAACATCAACCTAAAATGCAACATATTAAACTGTAAAAATGGTTTAAAAGACCATTCTCTTTATCTGAGCATTTTAATTTCATTATAAATAAAATATACTAAAGACATCGAATAAAGGCTGGTAATCAAAAAGGACTGGCAATATAATTCTTTCACATGCAGAAGAAAATGATACAGATATACTTTGAATCAATAAGAAGGTAGGGGGAAGAGACAAAACCAGGTAACTGAATAGAACCTTCCAGCAATCATTCTCTATGCAGGAACACTAAATTGAGCAACTATTTACACAAAAATCACTTTTATAAGAACCAAAAATCACGTAAATGATCACAGTTCCTGGTTGCAACATCAAATCAAGGGCAGTGAAAAGGGTAGGAAAGACTGTCTTGAATTGTGGACACCACTCCTCCCTCAAATCCTGGCAACAGCCATGTGGTGGAGCTAAAAAATGCAATTGACATACTGAAAAATGCATCAGAGTCTCCTATCAGCATAATTGACCAAACAGAAGAAAGAACTAATGAACCTGAAGACAGACTATTTTAAAATACACAATTGAGGAGACAGGAGAAAAAGGAATAAAAAAGAATGAAGCATGAATACAATATCTAGAAAATAGCCACAAAAAGGCAAATCTAAGAGATATTGGCCTTTAAAATGAGGTAGAGAAAGAGATGGGTGTAGTAAGTATATTCAAAGGGATAATAACAGAGAATTTCTAAACCTGGAGAGAGATATCAATATTCAAGGGCAAGAAGGTGACAGAACACCAAACAGATATAACCTAAAGAAGACTATCTCAAGATGCTTAAAAATCAAACTCCCAAAGATCATGGATAAAGAAAGATCCTAAGCACTGAGAGAAAATACAGACACAACATGCAAAGTATCTCCAATACGTCTGGCAGTGGACTCCTCAGTGGAAACCTTACAGGCCAAGAGAAAGTGGCATAACATATTTAAAGTACTGAAGGAAAAATACTTTTATCCTAGACTAGGATAGCCAGTAAAAATATGCTTCAAACAAGAAGGAAAAATAAAGACGTTTCCAGACCTGGCCTATAAGAAATGCTAAAAGAAGTTCTTCAATCTGAAAGAAAAGGACTTTAACAAACAATAGAAAACCAACCATCTGAAGATACAAAACTCTTGGGTAATAGTGAGTACACAGAAAAACACAGAATATTATAACATCATAACTGTAGTGTGTAAATAATTCATATCTCAAATAGAAAGATTAAAAGGTGAACCTATCAAAAATTACTACAACAACTTTTCAAGATACGGACAGTATAGTAAGATATAAATAGAACCAATGAAAACTTTAAACATAGGGGATAAAATTAAAATGTAGAGTTATTATTAGTTTTCTCTTTACTTGTTTATTTGTTTATGAAATCAGTGTTGACATCAGTTTAAAATAATGGGTTATAAGATGTTATTCACAAGCCTCATGGTAACCTCAATGAAAAAAACACATAACAGATACACAAAAAATAAAAAGCAAGAAATTAAAATACACTACCAGAGAAAATCACCTTCACAAAAACAAAGGAAGGAGGGAAAAAAGGAAGGTGGGTGAAAGGGAGGGAGGAAAAGATGACAAAACAACAAGAAAACCAAAAACAAATTAGGAGTAAATTCTTACTTATGAATAATAATATTGAATGTAAATGCACTAAACTGTAATCAAAAGACATAGAATGGCAGAATGGATTAAATAAAAACAAGACCAAATGATATGTTGCCTACATGAAACACACTTTACCTATGAAGACACACACAGACTGAAAATAAAGAGATAGAAAAAAATATTCTATGCAAATAGAATCAAAAGAAAAAGGAGTAGCTAGCTATAGTAATATCAAAATGAAATAGATTTCAAGACAATAACCATAAAAGACAAAGGAGATCATTATATAATGATAAAGTGGTCAACTCATCAAGAGTATATAACAGTTATAAATATATATGTACCCAACATTGGAGCACCCAGATATATAAAGCAAATATTATGATAACTAAAGAGAGTGATAGATTCCAAAACAACAATAGCTACAGAATTCAACACCTATTTTCAGCATTGGACAGATCATTCAGACAGAAAATCAATAAACAAACAATGGACTTAATCTGCACCATAGACCCAATAACCCTAGTAGGTATTTGCAGAACATTTCATCCAATTGCTACAGGATACACATTCTTCTCCTCAGCACATTGATTAAAAACAGGTCATATACTAGGACACAAAACAAGTTTTAAAAATTTCAAAAAACAAGAAATCATTCTAGTATCTTCTCTGACCACAATGGAATAAAACTAAAAATTAGTAACAAGAGGAATTTTGAAAACTATACATCCGCATGGAAATTAAACAATATACTGCTAAATGACTGGTGGATCAATGAAGAAATTAGGAAGAAAATTTAAAAATTTCTCAAAACAAATGAAAATAGAAATATAACATACCAAAACCTATGAGATACAGCAAAAGTAGTACTAAGAGGGAAGTTCATAGCTTTATGTGCCTACATCAGAAAAGTAGAAAAACTTCAAATAAGCACCCTCACAATACATCTTAAAGAAGTAAAAAAGCAAGAGCAAACCAAACCAAAATTAGTAGAAGAAATAATAAAGATCAGAGCAGAAATAAATGATATTTAAACAAAAATAATACAAAATATCAATGAAACAAAAATGTGGTTTTTGGAAAAGATAAAATTGGCAAACCTTTACCAAAACTAAGTAAAAAGAGAGAGAAGTACCAAATAAATAAAATCAAAGGTGAAAAAGGACACATTACAACTGATACAGCAGAAATTGAAAGGATCATTAGAAACTACTATGAGCAACTATATGTGAATTAATTGAAAAACCTAGAAGAAATGTATAAATTACTGGACATAAAAACCTACCATGGGATTGACGCTGTAATGTAAAGTCTTCCAACAAAGAAAAGCCTGGACACAATGGCTTTACTGCTGAATTTTACCAAACATTTAAAGAAGAACTAAAAACAATCCTCTCAAATTATTCAGAAAAATACTAGACGGAAGACTTCCAAATTCATCCTATAAGGCAAGTATTACCCTGATACCAAAACTAGACAAAGGAACATCCAAAAAAAAACTGCAAGCCAATAAACCTGATGAACATTGCTGCAAATATCCCCAGTAAAATACTAGCAAACTGAATTCAAAGACATACTAAAAAGATCATTCATCATGACTCAGTAGGATTGCAAAGATGATTCAACATATGCAAATCAATCAATGTGATACATTATGTGAACAGAATGAAGGACAAAAACTATATGATCTTTTCAATTGATGCTGAAAAAGCATTTGATAAAATTCAACACTGCTTTATGATTTCAAAAACCCTCAAAAAAACTGGGTATAGAAGGAACATACCTCAACACAATAAAGGCCGTATATGACAGACCCACAGCTAGTATCATTCTGAACAGGGAAAAGCTTAACAGTCTTTTCCCTAAGATCCATACCCCATAAATATACATACCTATTATGTACCCATAAAAATTAAAAATTAAAAAAAGTAGGATCCTTTATTTATTATTTATTTTTTACCAGGTCTTGCTCTGTTGCCCAGGTTGTAGTGCAGTGACACAATCAGAGCTCACAGTAACCTCAAACTCCTGAGCTTAAGCTATCCTCCCACCTGTCTCCTGAGTCTCTAGGACTAGAGGTACATACCACCACATTCAGCTAATTTTAACTCTTTTTGTGTTGAGATAGTCTCCCTATTTTGCCCAGGCTGATCTCAAACTCCTGGCCTCAAGCAATCCTACAACCTCAGCCTTCCAAAATGCTGGGATTATAGAAATGAGGTACCATGCCTGGCCAGTTACTTCTAAATTCCCTTTAAGTTGAGCCAAATTTTAACACAAATGAGTTCACCATTTTAAATTCCCTGTACCCTTCTGTTGACAACTGAGAAATGACTTTCATAATTTGAAGTTCTATTGAAGGATAGTTCTATTACTATCAAACTTGATTTCAATGTAAATTAATCTAATTTTTTGAAAATTTAATTTAATGTAAGTATTAATTTTTCATTTTTTAAAAAAAGTACAATGCACACCTGAAATGTGACCTACTAACATGAACCAACAGATAGCCTTTATCAGCTTCTGCACAGCAAAAGAAACTATCATCAGAGTGAACAGACAACCTACAGAAAGGGAGAACATTTTTGCAATCTATCGATCTGTCAAAGGTCTAAAATCCAGAATCTACAAGGAACTTAAACAGATTTACAAGAAAAAAACAAACAACTCCATTGAAAAGTGGGCAAAGGACATGAATACGCACTTCTCAAAAGAAGACATATATAAAGCCAACAAACATGAAAAACAGCTCAACATCACTTCACATTAGAGAAATGCAAATCAAAACCACAATGAGATACCATCTCATACAAGTCAGAATAGTGCAGAATAGTGATTATTAAAATGTCAAGAAACAACAGACGCTTGCAAGGCTGTGGATAAATAGGAATGCTTTTACACTGCTGGTGGGAATGTAAATTATTAAAAGTAAAGTTAAAACTGCCATTATTTTGCACCAACCTAATAGTTCAACCATTGTGGAAGACAGTGTGATAATTCCTCAAATACCTAGAACTAGAAATACCATTTTACCCAGCAATTCCATTACTGGGTATATACCCAAAGGAATATATATCATTCTGTTACAAAGATGCATGTATACATATGTTCGCTGCAACACTATTCACAATAGCAAGGATATGGAATCAACCCAAATGCCCATCAATGATAGACTGGATAAAGAAAATATGGTACATATACACCGTAGAATACTATGCACTCATAAAAAGGAATGAGCTCATGTTTTTGCAGGGACATGGATGGAGCTGGAAGCCATTGTCTTCAGCAAACTAACACAGGAACAGAAAACCACCAAACACGGCATGTTCTCACTTATAAGTGGGAACTGAACAATGAGAACACATGGACACAGGGAGGGTAAGAACACACACTGGAAACTGTCGAGGGGAGGGTAGGAGGTGGGAAAGCATCAGGATAAACAGTTAATGCATGCAGGGCTTAATAACTAGGTGATGGGTTGATAGGTGCAGGAAACCACCATGGCACACATTTGCCTATGTATCAAACCTGCACGTCCTGCACGTGTATCCTGTAACTTAAAATTTTTTTTTTTAAAAAAAGATAGTTTTTATCAACCCCGTTGTGCAGAGAAATTCACAATTGACCACTGTGGAAGGACAATCATAAAATGACTTAAAGATTCCACATAAGCCTAAAGTGGCAAGGTGTCACCTCTAGTTTTAAAAACTTGCAGTTCTCTATTATTATTGATATGCCTCGTGTACTTTCATTGTATAAAATATGATACCTGTAAAGATTTTATTCTGGACACTTGCCCATTTTCAACTCTAAAAGGGATCCTAATGATCTCATATATGATTCCTAATGCTCTCCATTCATTTTAGAACTTGGTCAGAAATTCACATTTACTGCTGCTCAGCACAAGCTCTCAGGAACATCTGGGCTCTCATTTTAGCCCTGCCTCTTCCATCTATGTTCAGATGATGTTCCAAATTCTTCACAATAAAATCTGAGAGGCCTACATATACTGCCTCCACAGTATGCAAATTAGAGCTACAACAGCATTAGGAATCAGAATCCTAATGTATAAACATTTGTTTATACATTACATTTATACATTTATAAACAAACATTTGTTTGTTTATCCAATTATTTATTTATTCCATGATATTTATAAAGCCCATTTCGAATCCACACTCTAGTGATCAAACACCCTTACTGTCGCAGTCTCCAAGACTCTTTTCTACTCCCCACGTCTAGCAGATTTCTTTGATTTTTCTGCTCAACTCCTGGGCTTTCCCTTGTTCTAACGGAGATTACATACGATGGGAATTGGGCAATAGGAAAAGAAAGGAGGTTATGTTAATGTAGGTTAACAAGATCATGAAGCTACTCATTGAAGAATAGACAGAATAGATCCCAAAGGCAGAACAGGTAGTGAGGAAGTGAGAGTAAAAGCCAAGAAATAGGCAGAAGAACTGCCTTCTCTCTACTCCTCATTGCTGCTGCTGGCTTGATTGAGTTGGGGGAAGGCAAAAAAAAAAAAAAAAAAAAAACAAACAAACAAAAAAAAACAAGGGCTTTGAGAAAGAGATGGATTAATAAAATTTAAGTAGAACCTTCTGGTTGGTGATATAGCATTTGTTGCAACTTGTTTGAGAGACTTTCAATGCTGGTTGTGTTTCTGGGATATTGACATTGAATTTGAGCTTCTATATGTGTGAAACCATGCTGTTACTGGCTGTCTTAACTCATTTGTGTTGCTAAAGTTATTTATAAAGGAAAGGTTATTTGGCTGACAATTCTGCTGGCTGGAAAACTGGGCATCTGGTGAAAGCCTCAGGCTGCTTCCAATCATGGTACAAGGTGAAGAAAAACCAGCATGTGCAGAGATCACTTGGAAAGACAGAAAGACAAGAGAGAGGAGAGGGAAGTGCAAGATTCAAACAACTAGCCCTAGTGGGAACTTATAGAGCAAGAACTCACTCATTACCATGAAGACAGCACCACGCCATTCATGAGGAATCTGCCCCCATGACTCAAACACCTCCCATTAGGCCCTGTCTCCAACATTGTGGATAAAATTTTAACATGTGTTTCGAAGGCTCAAATATCCAAATTATATTACTGACTATGATCCAGCCCTGTTCTGTTTGGGATATGCAAGTCCCCAGTAGACTCTCCCCAGGTCAAAAAACTGGGGAGGAAAAAGTATCCAGTTTATCCAGACCCATATCTGAGAGTCAGTTATGGAAAAGTTATGCAGGATTTTATCCTTCTAGGGGATTTCCCCAAATTCTCAATTTATTTTATTCTCATAGAATATTGTGGCCTTGACTTATGCTAAGCTGGTCATTGAAGTGTATGAAATATAACCAAATAAGAATTATCCCTTTTGCTAATTTAAATCATTTTGTATTAGTATCTGAAGATTGATCATTTGCAATAAAAAACACCAAGAGTTTTCATTCTTGTTTATTACCCTTTAGACCAAGGGAAATACATAATATTTTGATTTATATTTTCATTATTTATTATTATAGCTGAACTGATATTTTTGTTAGTAATAACAGATATTACAGAAAATGATTTTTTAAAGCTGAAAAGGACAAATTAGATCCCGTGCGATTTTATGGTGTCAGGGCATCCTTATCTAGTTGTGCAAATTAACTCAAATTCTTCTCCACCACCCCAAATACAATGTTTGCATTAGTATCACCATTTTACTAAATGGAATAGTGTTAAAGCCAGAATTCAAATAAGGCTTAATCTGATCTCAAATTCTGTAGTTCTCTACTGCATCATATTATAATGGCAGTTCCATTTAGTACATATGTATATATTTAAAATAATTTCCATCAGTAGATTTAAAGAACCTGTGCTAGGTGATATTTATTTGACATTTATGGTGTTAGTCCTCAGAAAAAATAGTACCAGACACCTTAATGCAATGATCTGCAATTCCATTTTGTAAATATGCAGGAACAGATTAGTTGGTGTGTCTAAATCTCCTGGATTAAAATGAACCATTAGAATTTTATAAGCTGATATCACCAGCGTATTATTATAATAGAAAATATAAACAAATACTGTGTGTCACTGGCACAAAATCAATGGATGTTTATAGGAATACCTTAGCAGACATGTACTTGTTTTCTAAAACATGTAATAGTCAAAAGTGTCAGTTAAATTCAAACCCAGACACCCTGATTAATTCCAAAAGAGACCCGCCTCTGTGACTGACAACACCTTTCTTTGATCTGCATCCTGATTTGCATCGGACAGGCATTACATCCTTTCACTGACCACACATTTTAAGCTTAAAGACAATTTCTCTGGAAAACCTTACTTAAAAGACAACAAAAATAGCTATTCCCTATAGCATATGAAGCTCATCCACAAAAATATAGCTGGGGAAGATATTCGGAAGGCAAAGCTGCTACAAATTTCATTTTCAATATTTTTCAACCCTGACTATTTGCCTAAACCTTACCACTAAAAATAGCTTTATACTAATAATAAACAACGTGTAATACAAAAAGCAGTAATCTTTGCCTCTCAATTATAGAAGAATGTTTCAAAACTGTTCAAGCATTTCTTCATGGCATTTCCAAATGTGTCATTGAATAAACCTATTTGTGTGATGCCTGCCAACACATTTAAATTGTATGCTTAATGTGAAGGTGCTTTGCCAAATTGTTGGTTTTCTATCAATTTCTGTGATTCTGTGTTTTCATTTCAAATAAGCTAAAACCAGGAATGTCATAAATTATTTCTAAGATGTATAATTTTCTATTCCATTGCTAATGGCCTGCCTGCCTTCCTTCCTTCCTTCCTTCCTTCCTTCCTTCCTTCCTTCCTTCCTTCCTTCCTTCCTTCCTTCCTTCCTTCCTTCCTTCCTTCCTTCCTCTCTCTCTCTCTCTCTCTCTCTCTCTCTCTCTCTCTTTCTTTCTTTCTTTCTTTCTTTCTTTCTTTCTTTCTTTCTTTCTTTCTTTCTTTCTTTCTTTCTTTCTTTCTTTCTTTCTTTCTTTTCTTTTTTTCTGCTTGAGACAGGGTCTCACTCTGTTGCCCAGGCTGCAGTGCATTGTCATGATCCAGGCTCACTGCAACCTCCACCTCCCTAGGTTAGGGTGATCCTCCCACTCAGTCTCCCAAGTAACTGGGACTACAAGCACATGCCACCACACCCAGCTAGCTTTTGTATTTTTTGTAGAGACAAGGTTTTGTCATGTTGCCCAGGCTGGTGTCAAACTCCTGTGCTCAAGCGATCTACCTGCCTTTGCCTCCCACATTGCTGGCATTACAGGCATGAGCCACTGCATCCAGCCCAGTAATGGCTTTTCTTTTAGAAATCATCCTCTCCAAAGCTCTAATTGGTATACTAGTATTAATAACAATTTGGGGCCTTGTTCTTTTGTTTCTCTACTTGTTTGCAAACCTTCTCTATGAGAACAATACAAATGCTTTTAGAAAAACAGTCACAAATTTATTGAGTTTATTTTCCCTAAAATGTCTTTAGGATGTTTAGCACAATGTATAATTCAATTACCCCTTAAATATAATACAGCATTCATTTTAAATAGCTCATTTTTTAAATGAGTTTCAACATTAAGGAAAAAGTATTTAAGTGCATGTTATTTTTTCAATATTATTTTGCGAGTAAGCAAACAAATACAAGAAAGCTGAATTCGTTTACAGTAAGTCAAGTTTGCCATTTAGTGCCTGCCCAAAGGCTCAGACCTTTAAGAAAGTTTGGCCAGGCTTAAAATACAGCATGTTCTGGGCAAAGACAAAAGTTAATTAAAGCTGAAAGAGACAATCCTTTTCACCCATTCTGGCTCCTTTAGGCTGCTAGTGTTCATTTAATTTTTGTTGATTAGCCAAATCCTACTATTATTATGATGCCCATTATTGTATAAGAGGGCCTGCCTGTTTAGCATGACTTGAGGCCGAATCGTACTAACAAGGGAAATTAAAGAGATCAAACATGTTCCCAAATAGTTTGGTGTTTAGTCAAGGAATAAGTTACCTATTGGAAGCATATGGCTTAGTGAGTTTGACAACATCTTCAAAAAGAGCTGGTTAACTTTGGGGGTACCCCTGAAACCTAACAGACTAAACAAAATTCCTATCTTAAAAAAAAAAAAAACCCTTCAAAAATAATTAAAATCAGTAAGTCTATTTTAACAGTATCTTCATAATGTTTTAAATTATGAGATGTAATAAAGTTTAAATTACTATGAAAACTGCTTTCTTAAATGCATTTAGAAATGTGTTGTACAAAGGGAATGGGCAGTGCATTTTAACTTTCATGTTTTTAAGAAGCACATGAAGGATCACAAAAAAACTGACAAAAAATGCAAAACCATCAATACAGCTATACGGAAATATAAATACCTTTGGTGTATGTTGTTAGATAAGTCATGGATCAGTATCTATCATAGTTACCAATATTGCTAACCTGTATACACAAGCAGATGTCTAGTTAAGAATGTTATTTTCTCTTTTGAACAAAGAAATAGTGACTATTCATTTATGCTTTTTTCCATTAAATGCTTTGAAAGGCTTGAAGTCCTGTGAACATCAGACATTCTATATGTAAAATCATTGTTTCCATTAATAGTTTAGACAGCTGCTAAGAGAACACTATGCCACATAAATTCTTTGTAATTTTATGGTATCATGGCACATTCTAGTATTGTCCATGTATTTCCACCATTTACCATAAAAATGAGAAATTTTATTTGCAGTGTAGTAAATATGGCACGTTGTTTGTGAACCAACTGAATGGCTTCGAGCGTCTGTGAGAATAGGTTGATTCAATAATATACATGTCTCCTATACCTTAAATATATATTTATATAGCAGTTGCTATTACAGCAATCATTTAGTGAGAGCCAGTATTATTATGTTCATTTTATAGATATGAAAACCAAACTATAGGTTGATTAAGAATTTGCTTAAAATGATACAGCAGGAGTACATTTTATGTTGGACTCTAATTTTGGAAAAGTTATAAACTCCTGCAGGCCATGTTTGACGCAATTATAAAATGAAGTTGGGGGACAGAGTTTAACTTTTCATGTTTTTAAGTTACGTAAAGTATGAAGTACAACACGGAACACATCCCAACTTGAACTTTTGTTTATTCAAATTTCACAAACATTTACTAAGTGCTTAGTGTATATAAAATCCTGTGTAAGCCATGCGGACAAAAATAAAGATGGAAACTGACAAAGAACCTATGTGTCAAACATTCATGATCTAGTGGAAGAAAGGAATACAAAGCTGTACTTACAAGCAGAATAAAGGTTAGATGGCACATACTTTTGGCCATATGTAGTTAACATGAACTAGACTTACCTTTTGATGTAAAACAACAACAACAAAACACACAAAATATATGACAAGATATCAGACGTCTGATAGGGAAGAACCGTGATCTCTGAGAGATAGGAAACAAGTAAGATGAGCCCTACAATTTCCCCGGCTTATACTCGTCAGAAGGTTTCCAGTCTGTGACATAGTGAGGAGGAACCCAGGTAAAGCTTGGGAGACTTCCTGAATTGAGAATAGAGAAGTGAGAGTTCAAGGAAACCAAGACAGCTAAAGATTGTAAGAGTACTGGACAGGAGAGAGATGCACAGAGAGAGAATTCCAGAGATCTGCAGAATATTGATCAGTACCTGTATGGGAATAAATTAACTGAGTTTGGGGGAAAATGACTGCCTAAAGTATCAGAGGTAATTGTGTCCAGCATTCGCACAGGACTGGCAATAATGTCTATTCTCAGTTGTCATACTGGAAAACACCTTTGATTATTAATGGGACATTGTGTAGAGTATATAAAAAGATCTTACAAATAGTAAGGAACAATGAGCCCTAAACTGAGAATTGCTTTGGTTTCACCTAATAATTGTTAGATGCAAAACTGAAAAGGAAAAATAGACAATAAAGATAAAATTGAATCATAAAAATATTGAGTTACTCCAAAAGAAGTCAGGAAAAGAGGAAAAAGGGAAGAACAAACAAATGAGACAAATAGGGAACAAAGAGCGAGATGATAGTTTTAAACCTTTGTGAACAATCACACAAAATGTAAATGATTTTAAGTACCCCAGTTAAAACCCATAGATTGTCACACTGAATAATTTTAAAAGGCCAAACTGTATGCAGCCTCCAAAAAACACATTTTAAATATAAAGATATAATGAGTTAATTATAAAGGTTATAAAAAAATACATACTGTTCTAACACCAATCAAAAAGTAAGTTGATAGGGAGTATGTGGCAAAACTGGAGCCCTCACACATTACTGGGGAGAAGGGAAAATGGTGGATCCACTTTGGAAAACAGTTTGACACGTTCACAAAATGTTAAACATACAGTTACCATATGATCCAACAACTCTATTCATGGTAATATACCCAAGAGAAATGAAAACATGTTTACACAACAACTTTTACTCAGATATGCAAGGCAGCATGATTCATAATAACCAAGAAGTGGAGACAATCCAAATATTCATTATTTGATTAATGGATAAACAAAATATAGTATATAGATATCTATACAATGGAATATCATTTGGCAATAAAAGAATGGGATACTGATCCATGCTAATGTGGATGATCTTCAGAAACATTATGCTAAGTGGAAGAAGCCAGTTATAAAAGACCACAGATTATTTGATCCCACTAACATAAAATGTCCGAACAGGCAAATTTATAGAGACAGAAATTAATGTTTGCCTAGGCCAAATGAGGGATTGCAGAGGGAAGGATGATTAGAGAGTCACTATTAATGGGTACAAGCCTGTGGAGAGAATGATACAAATGTTTAAAATTAAGTTATTGTGATAGTTGACTGACTCTGTAAATATACTAGAACCCAGTGAATTGTATACTTTAAATATATGAACTTTATGGTATACGAATCATGTATTTGAAGAAAAAGCTGTTTAAGAAAACATGTCGGAATGGCTATATTAATATCAAAGTGAGTTTCAAAGCAAAGCACATTAATAGGGGTAAAGAGAATCTTTTCATTATAATAGGCCAATTAACAACATGTCATCACAAAACATTAACAATCTTAAATATTTAACCTTCTAATAACAGATCTTTAACTACTTTAAGCAAAAACTAATAGAATTGCAGTGAGAAACTAATAAATCAAAAATTATAATAAGAGTTTCAAAACCTCTCTTAATAACTGCGAAAGCAGGTAAACAAAATCAGCAAAGATATAGAAAACGTGAACAATACTACCAACTCTGCCCTAATTGACAATTATAGAACACTTCACCCAGCAGCAGCAGAATATACATATTTTTTCAAGTGGACATGGGGCAGATTAAAGGACAAGCAAACTCATACCATAAACTGCTACTCAGCAATATAAAATAAACAGTGCATTCTATATTATTGCATTTACATAAAATTCTAGAAAAGTCAAACTAATCTGTAGTAACAGAAAGCAGATCAGTGGCTGCCTGAGGAAAGAGGCTGGAGTGGAGAGGGAAGGGAGAGAGGAATTACAAAATAGCATGAGAAAACATTTGGGGATGCTTAATATGTTCCTCATCTTGATTGCGGTGATAGTTTCCCTGGTGTATACCTGTGTCTACACACTAGTTTGCACCTATGTCATATTGTATACTTGAAAAGTGTTTGTGAAATTACTGTTAAGCTAAACTGTTTTGTTTTCAAGTTTAACCATTTAGTAAAATGCACTGCTGTTTATTTCCTAAAGATTTCCACAAGTTGAGAATGAATGGTATCCAAGATTACTCATACGTAAATTCTGAAACACTAAAATTCATAATGAGGCCAGGCATGGTGGCTCATGCCTGTAATCCCAGCATTTTGTGGGGCCAAGGCAGACTGATCACTTGAGGTCAAGAGTTCAAGACTAGCCTGGCCAACATGGCGAAACTGCCTCTCTACTAAACACACAAAAATTACCTAAGTGTGGTAGCAGGAGCCTGAAACCCAGCTACTCCGGAGGCTGAGGCAGGAGAATCGATTGATTGAACCTGGGAGGCGGTGGTTGCAGTGAGCCAAGATTGTGCCACTGCACTCAAGCCTGGGCAACAGAATGAGACTTCATCTCAAAAAAATAAGTAAATAAGATAAAATTCATAATAATGAACTTAACATATAGTAAGCATCCATAAATATGTATGGATAAAAATTAGTTTATAATTCAATTATTATATCCATAAGTCTATTAGTCTTGTCAAAACTATATGTCTGGTTTAGAAAATGTGTCACTGTGTCACTGCATAAACTTTCCCTGCCAGAAGCCACTGTAATATGCTAGTCAATAATGATGTTGATATATAAACATACTAATATTATATATTGCTCTTACCAATACCCACTACTTTCCCTAAAAGCAATACATTAACTGTAAGATGTTGCTTAATCACTGAAAAGTGAAAGAGCTCAGAACAAGTAGTTTTCAAATCACAGCACTGGTGGTCTCTAACTCCACCTTCTGGCTCAGTAAGTCTTTATTGGACCCTCACCCCATTCAATTAATTATTATAGTACATTTTTCAAAATAATCTACTGAATTAATTTTTTTTTTTAGATGGAGTCTCGCCCTGTCACCCAGGCTAGAGCGCAGTGGCCTGATCTCAGCTCACTGCAACCTCTACCTCCCAGGTTCAAGAGATTCTCCTGCCTTTGCCTCACAAGTAGCTGGGATTACAGGTACACACCACCACGCCCAGCTAATTTTTTGTATTTTCAGTAGAGACAGGGTTTCACCATGTTGGCCAGACTGGTCTCGAACTCCTGACCTCGTGATCCACCTGTCTCAACCTCCCAAAGTGCTGGGATTACAGGCATGAGCCACCACACCCAGTCAATCTACTGGATTTTATACACATATTCAAGTTGATGACCTCAGAAGCTGCTTAGGTTCTGAACATGGCAGTTCAATTTTCTGATAAGCTCTGTTTTTCTGCAGACTAGCTTTGATGAACTTATAGCCTCATTAGGAGGTTTCCTTCATAGTCCAGGACTAATAAGTCTCTAAGGCAATGGTTCCCCAAACAAGCTATTTATCTCTATAACTTGAAGAACTTTAGAAACTAAAGAATACTTAGTACCTAAAACAGATCAATTCAGTCATAATGTTGCGATGGGGCCCAGATAAAATATCAAGATATTCTATTAAATAATTGTTTTAAAGATACTTTATAGGTAACCCCTAAAGATGCTCTATTTTCACACATTCTCGAACTCAAAAATAATACCCTGCATGGAGGATAACATAAACCCATACCTGTCAAACTGTTCAGAGAAGAAACTGCCTGAAAGTAACCTTTGCAAAATCCCTTGAAATATTGATTTATTAGATGTAAAATAGATAAGCATGTAATTTTAGCTCATAAATATTATGTTATACTAGCTTCTATTATAAATTTGATATTGACATCAAAATTGCAATGAAAATTGCTGGAGGAAATACCTGATGTTGAAAGTATTCTATCCACTAACTCTAAGGGCTGAAAAACGTTGCTTTTATTTTCATTTTAGCAGAGCAACACCTTACACTAACTTTCAAAGTTATAATTTAAGAAAGATATCCCTAAATGTATGCATCTTGGTTATTGATTTATCTGTGTACTCCTATCTTTTTTTTTGTTTTTTTCTGTTGCATCCATTTCTTGGTTTACATCCAGTCCACAGAAAGTAAGTAGCTTCCACACACTATACTGCATCTTTTCCCAATAATCAATTATAAAGATTTGTATAAAACCATAAGCAAAGTCCTATGTAAGGTGGAGCATCAGAGGGAAGACCGATACAAAAAAAGCATAAAACGTAGTTCATATCCTTAAAGACAGTCACTTCTATAAACTCATGAAATCCTGTCTTTGTGTGACAGGATTTGTTGTCCAGGTTTGTAATACCTGATTCTCAAACTTGTACCTCAGTTCAGAGAGAATCAGAACTTTGGGGAGGTAATAGTAGGCTCACTTGCTCACTCATTGAGCATTAAGTCTGCAGCACACATGAAGACTGGTGAGCTCTCAAACCTGTAATATTCTCTTGCCCCACTCATGAATAATGGATCAGGTCATTGCTCCATTTTTTGTGGTCTATCACTAGACCCCTTAGCTCAGTGGTTTTGTTTTAACATAGAGAGCTTTTAACCTCTCAGTTTGCCGAGAACTCCAGATATATTGTCTTTTTACTCATCCACATCTGTATTAGTTACCTATAGCTGCTATAACAAACTGCCGCAAACTTGATTACTTAAAACCACAAAAATCTATTCTTTCACAGTTCTGGAGGCCAGAAATTCAAAATAAAGGTGTCATGAGAACTTGTTCCCTCTGGAGGATCCGGGGGACAATCCTTCCTCGTTTCTTCCGGTTTCTGGTGGCTGTCAGCATTTCTTGGCTGTGGCTGCATCACACTCCAATTTCCATCTCCATCTTTTGTCCACATGTCTTATCTCCTTCTGCTTGCCTCTTGTAAGACACTTGTGATGGTAGTTAAAGCCTGCCTGGATTATACAGGTTAATCTCCTTATTTCAAGACTCTCAATTATACCTGCAAAACCCCTTTTACGAATAAGGTTACATTTAGGGATTCCTGGGATGGGGATGTGGACATAACCATTCATGCCATTATTAGTCTACCGCACAACTTTACAACACACATTAATTGTAGATGTGGGTAGCAGAGTTGAAGGCTTATAAGATTGGCTGCCATATCCCCACTTTTCCTCTTATCCTCATGCTTTCTTCATTTTCCATATAGCCCCAAGGAAGAAAATAAAAATTCTAACACTACACACATATGAGCAAAAGATCCACAAAAGATCCCATTGATTAACTCAGCAGAGCTGACTATGAATTGCAATCCTCTCTCTGCTTAAAGAAAGATGTTTATGTCCATTCTGCTAAACAGTTACTTTTATCTGTCCAGAATATCACTCTCTTTTATCTGAGAAAGGCTCATATGGTTTGGTGGGGAGTGCCACCACTGGTCAAGTCCTGTGACCTAAGCTAATTAGGTTCCTCCTTTGTCAGTTTGAAAACTGAGACTGAGGAAGAAGCTTTCTTCTTTCATTGGTTGGCCACTGAATAATGTGACTGCAAAGCAGCTACAGAGATGGCTGTGTTTTCTGCTGACTGGAGATGGCTGAAAGACAAAGAGGAATGATAAATGGAGAGTGAAGAGAGAGAGAGGAAAAGTGAGAGGGAGAGAGAAAGAGCAACACGAACAGTGAGCTTATTGTGTTCCTAGTGCTGCCTTCCCTTCCATTCTGTGAATTATTATGTCCAGTGTATTTTAGCTGGTTGTGTGATATAAATAGAGTGGAAATGCTTATGAATAAAATACCCAATGAAAGGTAACTAAGAGCTTGGGTTCCCATAGAATTCTGCAAATCTGCTTTTAAAATTATTATTATTATTCTATTAATCCAGAACGTATCCTCTCATTCAAACAATGTATTCAGCCTCTCAGGAAAGCCTGCTCTGACTACATTAATTACAACTTACATACCAACCCCTCACCTCAAAAAATTCGCTCTATTTTTTCTATAGTATTTATTTCCATACAGTATAATATGTACTCAGTTTAATCTTTTTGTTTATTCTCTGTCTTCATCTTAAACCACCAACTAGAATATGACCTCAATGAGCATGGAGATTTTTGTTCTTTTATTATTATTATTATTATTTTTTATTTATCTTATTTTATTTTTTATTTTTATTTTTTGTATACCACAATCACTAGAATAGTGCCTGGCATATTTCAGGGACTCAAAACACACATGTCAAGTGAAATAATTATATTTTCAGCTTGTTAAAGTCTATAATAAAAATTAAAATACTAGAAGGAGCTAATGGAATGCAAGTTTAAGAATAATGCTATTGAATAGAATACCTATTAGTATTTTAGCTACAATTATTTTGTATGTTTGAGTTTAGAGAAAAGCAGATTTAGCAACATGAATTAATGGAAAGACTAGCATTTAGAGTCAGATAAAACTAGGTCAAATCCTGTGTCTGCTGTTTATGAATCTATGAGATCTTGAACATGTTCCTAAACTCTGTGAGCCTTATTCTTCTCACCTTTGAAATGTAAAAAGGAATCCTTATCTTGCAGAACAGTCTAGACGTCATCTAAATGTTGCATAGAACTGACTCATGGCAATCTGACTAGACTTGGCCCAAACGCCATCTCCAGGCCTATGATATCTCAGTGCCTTTCCACCCCTTCCTGTGATTTACGATGCCTCACTTCCTTATGGGCTGAATTGCGTCTTCCTCCCACAAATTCATATGTTGAGGCTTTAATAGCTGGTACCTTAGAATGTGACTGTTTTAGAGATAGGGCCTTTAAAGAAGTGATTAATATAAAATGGGGTCATTAGGGAGGACCCTAATTGAATATTATTTGTGTCCTTCTAAGAAGAGGAGATAAGAACACACACACACACACACACACACACACACACAGAGAGAGAGAGAGAGAGAGAGAGAGAGAGAGAAATGTGTACACAGAGGAAAGAGCAAGTGAAGACACAACGAGAAGGCAGCCATTTGCAAGCTGAGGAGAAAGGTCTCAGAAGAAATCAAACAAGCTAACACCTTTGACACCTTGATCTTGGACTTGTAACCTCTAGAACTGTGAGAAAATGAATGTCTGTTGTTTAAAACACCCAGTTTGTGGTATTCTCTGATGGCAACTCTAGGAAATTAATACACTTTCTCTAGCTTCTTTCTACTAACAGGCCGTTCCTTCAGTCAGACTGTGCCAATTTGGTTAATCCCTAAAATTCAAATAGCAGCTCCTTCCTACATTTCCAAGCAAAATACAGCACTACATAACATTTAGGTGTTACGTTTATTTAGTGAAAATGTGAAGGACGCTAAGGATGAATTGCAGCATGTACAGTTCAGACCTTGTGTCATATAGCAGATGGCTTTGTCCTCTTTTCTCTGCTCACTCTTACGTTTTACATTATAAAGACTGCACTTCTGCAACAGAGCACATTGTTCTGTGTGTGAACCCTGAGGAAGTTTATCTCATACCCAATTCTTACTGCTTCTGCCATGGATGGACCCCTTTGCCAGATTAGCAGATTATCTTCAGTAGCCCCTGGAACTCAGATGATTACAAATGTGAAGATACTATCCCTTATGTAGGAATCAACATTTACAAGCCATTAGTAATTGCAGCAGTTAGAAAACTGAGTATAAATTTTGAAAAAGCATGATGGAAAATGTAGGGTATAGTCAAGAACACTGGAAATTGAGCCACTGTTCCTTTAGACCATCACAATTTTACTTTAGAAATCATACAAGGTTATCCTCAGTTATAAAATGGATATGATGTAAGTAGCAGTTTCTTAAAAATAAATGGAATAATTTATGCAAGTATTTAGTACAGGTCTAAAATATATCAATCAAAGTTCTCTTACTATATTATTATCACATAATGTAATATAAAATTATATATTTGTATTTTAGTGGTATATGATAATAGCAATTGTGATAATTTTTGTCATTATTTTCCTTGTTAATAGAGATACATTAACACTTTCTATGCAGGCTACTCAAAATATAATTAGAAACAGAAATTCCACGTTGGAAGGAACTATAACATTTGTCAAATTTGACTACTCCCATGATGATTTATTGCCTTCTAGATTTTTTTTTTTTTTTTTTACTTTTTTCTCTGGTCATAAATGAGAAGAAGAAAGGCAGTTACTCCCCGGTAAATAAGCAAAATGCGAAAGAGGGAAATGAAGAAAGTTGAAAACAAGATACTGAGGCGTAGAATCAGGAGATGGATTTGTCTAGAAACACTTGGCTACTTTTCCAGAAGTTTGGTAGAAGTAGTGAGCCAAGCACCATTGGTGAGTTAGCAGATTGAACAGGCGAAACTGACAGTGCTGGTATGTAAGAATCCAGACATAATGCAGTAAATATGAGAACAGCAGAATTTCAGAAAGACAACGCCCACTACAAGCTGCATAGCTAAAAGTCTTAATCAAGATTGAACAGAAATCCAGTTAGAAAGAGCCTGAACCCCATAGGCTGGCCTGGCTTATTCCTCTTGTTTCCTACTTTACCAGTCTTTGTATAAGCACCATCACAATTATTCTGCTCATTTCATTTCAATTTCCATTTGTCTCTGGAGTTAAAGGAAACCTGTATTCATGAGCCTCCCTCAGATTTAAGTATATCAGAGACTTTTAAAAGAATTACCTTTTGTCTCTTTTGATGTTTTTGTCAATCTCTGTTTTCTTCTTTCTATATTTAAGATATTTCTCATGGTAAGAATGTTATCTTGTTGGTACTGTGGCCTTTCAAAATTAGATAACATCTAAGGTATATCTGATATCTTCTACTCTTTTTCACACAGTGATCCTTTACATTCTTAAAAATAACTCCTCATTATTATTTTTATGAGTGCTGAAACCCTCCTTAAGTATAAAATTCAAGGTCATTCTACTAGTTTATAAGAAAACAAATACAAACTAACTGACAGCATAAGATTCTTCTTTAAAATAACAGTCTTTCAATCATCAAAGACTGGGACATGTGGATCTAATTTTTTCCCTTTTGTTAATTCTTTAAAATGTTTATAAGAAGGATATGTGCAGAGTCAAGAAGTATTTTTCATGTTCCCAGGCTGATTGCTCTTAGATATTATTTGGTGTCTGCCTATTCAAACGTTCCCCAGAACTCTCAAAGATTATGATGTCATTAATGTTTTTTTCATCTTATTTTTGAGTGTTACCAAAGAAGTAAATCATACAGAAAATGTCATCCAAGCTACTAGTTCATCTCATTTATTGAAAAGCTGAATCATTTAAAATCACA
Source organism: Chlorocebus sabaeus (assembly GCF_047675955.1). NCBI lineage: Eukaryota > Metazoa > Chordata > Mammalia > Primates > Cercopithecidae > Chlorocebus > Chlorocebus sabaeus. The sequence goes on along the minus strand of NC_132920.1, from coordinate 61,550,720 downwards.
AAAGAGAAAATCAAGGATAATTTAAACAACAGGACAGGAAAAGATGAAGAGAAATGAAGAGCAGATTGAAAAAGTATAATTTTGTTATCAGACTGACATCATTTATAAGTCTAAGTCCTTTGGCTTTTTATGCTTCTACAGTTAAGTTTGAACCAAAGAAGAAAACAGATATTTTAAAAATTTCCGATCACCTATTTTCATAGACATCTATTTACTAGTTATTCTATGTCCAATATGGTTACCAGTAGACACATGTAGCTACTTAAATTGAAAGGCTGGGCGCGATGGCTCACGCCTGTAACCCCAGCACTTTCGGAGGCCAAGGTAGGTGAATAACGAGGTCAGGAGATCGAGAGCATCCTGGCTAACATGGTGAAACCCCGTCTCTATTAAAAATACAAAAAAAATTAGCCAGGCATGGTGGCGGGCACTTGTAGTCCCAGCTACTTGGTGTGAACTTGGAAGGCGGAGCTTGCAGTGAGCCGAGATGGCACCACTGCGCTGCAGCCTGGGCCACAGAGCGAGACTCCGTCCCAAAAAAAAAAAAAAAAAAAAGGAAGTCAGGTAGCATGATGCCTCCAGCTTTGTTTTTTTGGCTTACGATTGTCTTGGCAATGCAGGCTCTTTTTTGGTTCCATATGAACTTTAAAGTAGTTTTTTCCAATTCTGTGGAGAAAGTCATTGGTAGCTTGCTGGGGATGGCATTGAATCTATAAATTACCTTGGGAAGTATGGCCATTTTCACGATATTGATTTTTCCTATCCATGAGCATCGAATGTTCTTCCATTTGTTTGTGTCCTCTTTTATTTCACTGAGCAGTGGTTTGTAGTTCTCCTTGAAGAGCTCCTTCACATCCCTTGTAAGTTGGATTCCTAGGTATTTTATTCTCTTTGAAGCAATTGTGAATGGGAGTTCACTCATGATTTGGCTCTCTGTTTCTGTGTTATTGGTGTATAAGAATGCTTGTGATTGTTGCACATTAATTTTGTATCCTGAGACTTTGCTGAAGTTGCTTATCAGCTTACGGAGATTTTGGGTTGAGATGATGGGGTTTTCTAAATATACAATCGTGTCATCTGCAAACAGGGACAATTTGACTTCCTCTTTTCCTAATTGAATACCCTTTATTTCTTTCTCTTGCCTGATTGCCTTGGCCAGAATTTCCAACACTATGTTGAGTAGGAGTCGTGAGAGAGGGCATCCCTGTCTTGTGCCAGTTTTCAAGGGGAATGCTTCCAATTTTTGCCCATTTAGTATGATATTGGCTGTGGTTTTGTCATAAATAATTCTTATTATTTTGAGATACGTTCTATCAATACTGAATTTATTGAGAGTTTTTAGCATGAAGGGCTTTTGAATTTTGTCAAAGACTTTTTCCTGCATCTATTGAGATAATCATGTGGTTTTTGTCTTTGGTTCGGTTTATATGCTGGATTACGTTTATTGATTTGCATATGTTGAACCAGCCTTGCATCCCAGGAATGAAGCCCACTTGATCATGGTGGATAAACTTTTTGATGTACTGCTGGATTCGGTTTGCCAGTATTTTCTTGAGGATTTTTGCGTTGATGTTCATCAGGGATATTGGTCTAAAATTCTCTTTTTTTGTTGTGTCTCTGCCAGGCTTTGGTATCAGGATGATGTTGGCCTCATAAAATGAGTTAGGGAGAATTCCCTCCTTTTCTCTTGATTGGAATAGTTTCAGAAGGAATGGCACCAGCTCCTCCTTGTACCTCTGGTAGAATTCAGCTGTGAATCCATCTGGTCCTGGACGTTTTTTGGTTGGTAGGCTATTAATTATTGCCTCAATTTTGGAGCCTGTTATTGGTCTATTAAGGCATTCAACTTCTTCCTTGTTTAGTCTTGGGAGAGTGTATGTGTCCAGGAATTTATCTATTTCTTCTAGGTTTTCTAGTTTATTTGTGTAGAGGTGTTTATAGTATTTTCTGATGGTAGTTTGTATTTCTGCGGGGTCGGTGGTGATATCCCCTTTATCATTTTTTATTGCATCTATTTGATTCTTCTCTCTTTTCTTCTTTATTAGTCTTGCTAGCGGTCTATCAATTTTGTTGATCTTTTCAAAAAAACCAGTTCCTGGATTCTACCTGACTTCAAACTATACTACAAGGCTACAGCAATCAAAACAGCATGGTACTGGTACCAAAACAGAGATGTAGACGAATGGAACAAAACAGAGCCCTCGAAAATAATACCACACATCTACAGCCATCTGATCTTTGACAAACTTGACAAAAACAAGAAATGAGGAAAGGATTCCCTATTTAATAAATGGTGCTGGGAAAATTGGCTAGCCATAAGTAGAAACCTGAAACTGGATCCCTTCCTTACATCTTATACAAAAATTAATTCAAGATGGATTAGAGACTTATATGTTAGACCTAAAAGCATAAAAACCCTAGAAGAAAACCTAGGCAATACCATTCAGGACATAGGCATGGGCAAGGACTTCAAGTCTAAAATGCCAAAAGCAATGGCAACAAAAGCCAAAATTGACAAATGGGATCTAATTAAACTAAAGAGCTTCTGCACAGCAAAAGAAACTACCATCAGGGTGAACAGGCAATCTACAGAATGGGAGAAAATTTTTACAATCTACTTATCAATTGACTTAGAATGTCAATCATTAAAAAGTCAGGAAACAACAGGTGCTGGAGAGGATGTGGAGAAACAGGAACACTTTTACACTGTTGGTGGGACTGTAAACTAGTTCAACCATTGTGGAAGATAGTGTGGCGATTCCTCAAGGATCTAGAACTAGAAATACCATTTGACCCAGCCATTCCATTACTGGGTATATACCCAAAGGATTATAAATCATGCTGCTATAAAGACACATGCACATATATGTTTATTGTGACACTGTTCACAATAGCAAAGACTTGGAACCAACCCAAATGTCCATCAATGACAGACTGGGTTAAGAAAATGTGCACATATGTACCATGGAATACTATGGAGGCATAAAAAAGGATGAGTTCATGTCCTTTGTAAGGACATGGATGCAGCTGGAAACCATCATTCTCAGCAAACTATCTCAAAAACAGAAAACCAAACATCCATGTTCTCACTCATAGATGGGAATTGAACAATGAGAACACTTGGACATAGGGAGGGGAACATCACACACCAGAGCCTGTTGTGGGGTGAGGGGAGGGGGAAGTGATAGCATTAGGAGATATACCTAATGTAAATGATGAGTTAATGGGTGCAGCACACCAACATGTCACATGTATACATATATAACAAACCTGCACATTGTGCACATGTACCCTAGAACTTAAATATAATTTAAAAATTGAAAATTAAATAAAATTAAATAAAATTTAAAATTCATTTCCTTGGTCATACTGGCTACATTTAAGTGCCCATTAACCACACTGACTCATGAATATCGTATTGGATAGCACAGGGCATAGAGAATTTCCATTAGCACAGAAAGAGCTATTGGACAGCACTACACTAGCATATATGAAGTCTCCAAGTGTGATGTATAATAGGAGTTTTAACATTACAAACCAACACAATGCTAAATTTGGAAAGAAATGAATCACTACCCAGAAAATAAATAGTTAATAGAATAATATAGCAATTTGAATTGTCCTTTGATGAAAATTTTGGTCTCTATATGGCAAACATATTTTTAGCCCATATAACTTACATTTGGTAGTTTCAATACAATATGTAAAAATGTTTATTAATACAGAAGAATGTTGTACACTAACATATTTGAAACCTTTTCAGATAGAATAATTCAAAGACATCTTATGTGAAACTTAATGTAGAGCTGGTGAGTTTGCAATATTGATAGAGAGCCTCTTCCTGCTCACATGGTGGGCTTCCAGGACTGGTGGTTTCCAGGGTAGCCCTAAGTCATCAGCCCTAAGCAAAGCCTGAGCTATCAAAAATAAATAAATAAATGAATAAGTAAATAAATACCCTTACCAGAGTAGGAGAGAATAATTTTAAAAATTGAATATTAAGTCCAGTTGTGGTGGCTCACACCTGTAATCCCAGCACTTTGGGAGGTCAAGGTGGGCGGATCATGAGGTCAGGAGTTTGAGGCCAGCCTGTCCAACATAGTGAAACCCTGTCTCTCCTAAAAATACAAAAAATTAGCTGGGCATGGTGGCAGGCACCTGTAATTGCAGCTACTTGGGAGGCTGAGCAGGAGAATCGCTTGAACCCCAGAGGCAGAGGTTGCAGTGAGCTGAGATCACACCACTGCACTCCAGCTCAGGCAACAGTGTGAGAGTCTGTCTCAAAAAAAAAAAAAAAAAATTAAAGATCAGAACTAAACCTAAGTAAGCAGTGAGGCCCCTCCCTATTCAAATAATATCAAAATACTTTATTATTAATAACTTAGTTAACCTGAACATTTACATTTTATCTGTTAACCAGCACTGCTAAATAGAAAACAATATTCTGGGAAATTAAAATTGGTAATTCCATCATGACTAAGAACAGTATTAAATTTTAGAAGCAACTCATGCTGCTTACTCTTATGTACCAGAGGTTAAAGATGACTACAAGGGCATTGTTAATATGTTTCTAATCATAAGAATCCCAAAGCAATTAGAAATGCCTTCCTTTCAGGATAACAAAGGAATTTTTGTTACATTCGGTATCATATAATAGAAAAATGCCACCATGAAAATGAAGATTACTTAACTGGCTTATAGAAAATTAATTACTTCATTTTGATATGCATTTGTCATGCATAATTTATTAGAAACTAATAGTTGTGTGAAATAATGTGTAAAAATTGCTTTATATTTATCAATGGAAGTGATTGGTTCTTAAATTCTTTCTAATTGAAAAAATATTACTAAAGGTCAGAACTGAAGTATTTTGGGGGCAAAAATTTAAAAATATTAAATAGGTGCATCATATCATCATACTCTTATTTAAAAGCTATAAAATTCCTTTTCAACAACCAACATAACACCAAGAAGTGTGGCAGGAATCATTATGGGATATTGTTTTCTTATGTTGTTTTTGTTCTGGTTTTCCTAATTCATTCTCTGTCTAACACAGGTTGAATTAGATAATTTGAATCAGATCAGCTATGATGATGACAACATTTTAAACTTTCGTTTCTTACGTCCTAATACAGCAATATGAAACACAGAGAAATGATGAACTTTTTATGTCTTCTTCTGAAAAATCTCTGTTCATATCCTTTGCCCACTTTTTGATGGGGTGGTTGTTTTTTGTTTTTGTTTTTTGTTTTTACATTTGTTTAAGTTCCTTGTAGATTCAGGATATTAAACCTTTGTCAGATGGGTAGATTGCAAAAATTTTACCCATTCTGTAGGTTGCCTGTTCTCTCTGATACTAGTTTCTTTTGCTATGCAGAAGCTATTTAGTTTAATTAGATAACAGTTGTCAGTTGTGGCTTTTGTTGCTATTGCCTTTAGTGTTTTAGTCATGAAGTCTTTGCCCATGCCTGTGTCCTGAATGGTATTGCCTAGGTTTTCTTCTAGGGTTTTTATGGTTTTGGGTTTTACATTTAAGTCTTTAATCCATCTTGAGTAGTACTATTTGAGAAATGCCACTGAGAAATACTATTTGACCCAGCAATCCCATTACTGGATATATAACCAAATCAATATAAATTCTTCTATAAAGACACATGCCCATGGATGTTTATTGCAGCACTATTTGCAATAGCAAAAACATGGAACAACTCAAATGTCCATCAATGATAGACTAGGTAAAGAAAATGTGGCAGCACACATACATCATAGAATACTATGCATCCATAAACAATGAATGAGTTCTTGTCCTTTGCAGGGACATGGATGAAGCTAGAAACCATCATCCTAAGCAAACTAACACAGGAACAGAAAACCAAACACCACATATTCTCACTCTTAAGTGGGAGTTGAACAATTAGAACACGTGGACACAGGGAGGGCAACAACACACACCGTGGCCTGTCGGGGGTGGGGGGCAAGGGGAGGGAGAGCATTAACACAAATACTTAATGCATGCGGGGCATAAACCCTAGATGACGTCTTCTAAACTTGTCATGTGAAACTTGATCCTCTTCTTAGTCATGACAGCATTAACAATTTTATCTGTCTCTTTCTGGTGGATTGGAGCAGGAAACCACCACGGCACATGTATACCTGTGTAACAAACCTTCACATTCTGCACATGTATCCTGGAACTTAAAGTGAAATAAAAATAAAATAAAATAAAATCTTTTGGGGGGAAAAAAGTAAGTACTAAGTCTAAGTGACTGGTGGGACAACGGAAATAGGGCAAATTCTTTATTATTATTATTATTATTATTATTATACTTTAAGTTCTAGGGTACATGTGCATAACGTGCAGGTTTGTTACATATGTATACTTGTGCCATGTTGGTGTGCTGCACCCATCAACTCGTCAGCACCCATCAGCTCATTTACATCAGGTATAACTCCCAATGCAATCCCTCCCCCCTCCCCCCTCCCCATGATAGGCCCCGGTGTGTGATGTCCCCCTTCCCGAGTCCAAGTGATCTCATTGTTCAGTTCCCACCTATGAGTGAGAACATGCGGTGTTTGGTTTTCTGTTCTTGTGAAAGTTTGCTAAGAATGATGGTTTCCAGCTGCATCCATGTCCCTACAAAGGACACAAACTCATCCTTTTTTATGGCTGCATAGTATTCCATGGTGTATATGTGCCACATTTTCTTAATCCAGTCTGATCTTTGACGAACCTGAGAGAAACAAGAAATGGGGAAAGGATTCCCTATTTAATAAATGGTGCTGGGAAAATTGGCTAGCCATAAGTAGAAAGCTGAAACTGGATCCTTTCCTTACTCCTTATACGAAAATTAATTCAAGATGGATTAGAGACTTAAATGTTAGACCTAATACCATAAAAACCCTAGAGGAAAACCTAGGTAATACCATTCAGGACATAGGCATGGGCAAAGACTTCATGTCTAAAACACCAAAAGCAACGGCAGCAAAAGCCAAAATTGACAAATGGGATCTCATTAAACTAAAGAGCTTCTGCACAGCAAAAGAAACTACCATCAGAGTGAACAGGCAACCTACAGAATGGGAGAAAATTTTTGCAATCTACTCATCTGACAAAGGGCTAATATCCAGAACCTACAAAGAACTCAAACAAATTTACAAGAAAAAAACAAACAACCCCATCAAAAAGTGGGCAAAGGATATGAACAGACATTTCTCAAAAGGAAATAGGGCAAATTCTAAAGAAATAAAAGACACGCACTCTTTGCTCTTAAGGACAATATGGTCAAGGAGAACACAATTAGGAAGTATTTTTAACACCACTTAAAGGTGTGAGCAAATAAGTAAAATAAAATAAAATAAAATAAAAGGCACGCAGCAGCAACCTCAAGGCACTATACAGATAATTGGCATTAAAACAGACCCTTTTAGAAACAACAGCTCTCCTCTTGTGTGGCCAGTCTGCTGGATTTCTAAGATTAGAAATATAGTAAGATATGCCTATGCCCTTTTATTCATCTTTAACCTTTTGGTACTTAGAAGTGAAAAACATGAGTTGGCTTCTAAAACTTGATCTTGTTCTTAGTCATGACAGCAGTAACAATTTTATCTGTCTCTTTCTGGTGAGTGTGTTAGAAGGTGTTAGAGACATGCCACTGAGTTTTTACAGCCTTTGCTTTGGGCTCTATCCTGCAGCAGTGAGGATGCCTACAATATGACGTTCATAAAGCATTAACACATTTAAAATAGATCCATTAACAAACTACCACTTCATTACTCTAAACTCCAGTTTCATTAGTCATAGTTCTGTTCATTAACTGGGTTGAACAGATTGCTACCTGATTTCTAAGGTGTTAAAGGGCATTTATAAAAATGAGAGTAGAGGGAAACCTACTGACAACTGAATATTTTCAAAAAACACAAAAGTTAACATCCTTTCATGTCATACTAGAGAAAAATTGCTAAAATGTTTCAGGATATCTCATTTTAATTATAGCCTAGAAGCAATCTCTAAATAGCCAAATTTTCCTTTGTCCCCACCAGGCACCAAGTTTTATTATTTTTTAATCTAGAGTTTATAATGTACTTTTGTTAATTATATTGCTTCCTTTTTAAACAGGAAATTAATTCGGCTGTTCATGATTAAGAGTCACCTACTTGGAAACCTAAATCACATTAAATAGTGTTCATCACCAAAAATAACTTGTAAAACGATTGAAATTAATTTTCAGTCATTCTTTCCAAAAAAAGGAAAACAGATTTGAAAGTTACAGTAATAAATCTTAATATTCTGTAGGAACTGTGTAGTCTTACTAAAATAGCCATGTTTGTTAGGAGATAGTATCTCACAATTGACAATGTTTGTTTCTCTTAATAAGAAAAAATTACTGGCTTGTACTGCCCTTGGGTAAAATGTTATATAGAACTCTAGAAGACAAAGGGAATCCAGAATAAAAAGGATAAAGCATGGTAAATTTTGCTGAAGAGATAAAAGTAAAGGCACATATTGTCATTTGCTGCAGATATCAAATAAGGAAACAGTATAACCATCTGCCCTTCCCTCCTCAATACAGAAAATCACTTTGGAAGGACTCTCAGTTTTCATGTGTTTTGCTCATCTCTTGGTAGGAGACACAATTTGCTCTGGAACCTGAACATCCTTGCACTTTCTGGCTGGTTATGCCAAAAATACAATGCCCTAATTACCCTTTACCGGGGCGATTTTTCAGGACTGTGCTTGCAGCTAGCAACTTAAAGAATAGAGTAGCATCTATCCCCAAAGTAAGAGCAGGTTTGCTTCCACTTACTTTCAATTCCATGAGCTCACTCTTCCTACCCTGCAATACAACCCACTGAGTGTACAGGCATCTAACCTAGACCCACTTGCATTGCCCTACGAGATGTGGGGCAAGCCAATATGAAGGTTTGGCTTTTAATTTATTGAGAATAATAAAGTCCCTTGTTTTTGACCCAAGAGTTATGTCTTCTGCCAGTATCCATGACACAGTAATAGACTAGCTTATTAACTTAAAGTACATTAAAATCCCAGATATGCATAGTTCTTTATATTTTATATTCTCATGAAACTGCATATCAATTTAAAGATAAAACACCGATTTTTAAAAATATAATACAAAATTATTAACCCCAAATATTTTTTCACTTTTCTTCAGTATATGTTTTAACAGGTAAAATTCCAAATTGTGTTTGTGTTATTATTGTAAACTTACTGAAATTATTTAAAAAGTCATGAGAATTATATTTTGCCATTAATGATATTAGGCCTTTAGTAAAGCAACTAGAGATTAAATACTAGACAACGCCAGAGAACTGAGTTTACATTGTAGTCAAGACACTTCCTAGTGGACTGTGGTCTTGTGAAATTATTTCTCATTTTCCTGATCTGTTAAGTAAGTGTAAAGTTGCAGAACATGCCATATAGCCTTGATTTTGGTTTTTAGCAAAATAACTGTATGTGAGTTCTTCACATCCTGGCTCTTTCTCCCAGTGCATGCTTGTTATATATGATTATGAATGGTGTTCAGTTGAATGAGATATTATTAATTTTATTTTTAAATATATACAACTTCCACAAGTGTCTCTTGAGGTTTGTTATTTGATTTTACTGGGCTGACTGAAAAGTTAGCATTAGCCTCCCCAGAGATTAATTTGTTAATGTAGAATACTGGGTTGCATATGCATGGCTGTCAGAGAATGTCTTATAGTTCCATAGGAACTTTTAATTTCCAAAGAATCTAGATTTCAGAAATATGTAATTTCCAGCCTTCATATTGAGTGTACATATATAAGGGAAAATTGTTTAGCAGCTACAATCGACATAGGAAAGGAAGGTACAGAATAACTTTCTTTTTTTAGAGACTGATTTGCTGATTTGTATAGAAAACTCCAAAGATTTAAGTATATTGCCTAATTACAGAGCTAAACTGTTAGGTTTAATTACCTCAGTGAGGATATGGACCTTTATGCTCTCATATGGTTTTAAACACATAATGAGTTCCCATGTTGCATCAGTAACAACAACTGCATACTGGGGAGTAACCATTGCCATATTATCCCCAGCCAGCAATCTAGTCACGCTTTCAGTGGGAAAAAAGAGATGGAAAAGACTATTAAAGTATTTCTTATTTTATCAGAAACTCAATTATACAATATCAGAGAGAGAATGTAACAATATCACAGATAGAATGGAACATTTTTAAGAAAAAATACATGGAAAAGTATAAGTAACCTATGGTCAAGAGGCTACACAAGCATTAATAATTTATATCCTAAAGAAATATTAACTATCAAAATATTGGCATTGTACAGTTAGTTTTTGTTTTAGTAATATTTTATGTTTTAAATTTTTAATTATTACCATGAAGTGCTTTTGTAGTAACAAGAGATCATATATGAAGTAGACATTCTATGCATTTTATGGTCTAAATGAGCTAAGACAGGGACCTGTTTTTAAGAATTAACCACACTTCGTAAAGTAATTTAAATGTTAAGTTCCTATCTGATCTGTTAATTACATTCAATAATATTAAAGGGCAGCATTTGCAAATCGCTTTTGTGCCTAGCATTTTAGTTTTCGGTGACAATTTATTATCTTGACCCTCATAATTAAATTACTTAATTATAGAATCTTTTATGGTTCTTGATTATTATTGCTTTCTTCACTTTATTTTTCTCTCAATTGTATAAGAATATTTCACATTACTTCCCTTAATTTATGTATTTTATTGTAATACCTGCTGACCTTTTATGGAAAATAAAATCCAAATGAAAATAATGAACAGATGCTAAATCTGTCACAAAGACCTGTTAATTTTTAAAGTCTTTACGGAAAATGTGGGTATATAACAGAGTCAGGATGACATTTCATATCATTTAAGTTTCTAAATGATTTTGTTCTAGAAGCCACAATAACTTACTGGTATCACAAGACACTTTTGTTCTCTTTAGTTGACAAAAACATGCCAATTTCACAGTTTCTAATATTAGCATTAGGTTGAACCTTAGGAAATTACCAACATTTGACAATTTTTGACTTACAAAAATGGCAATTTCCTGTGCTCCTTGACTTTTTAAATAGGTAAAGAAAAACTACCTATTGAGTCCTATACTCACTACCTGGGTGATTGGACTATTTATACCCTAAACCTCAGCATAATGCAGTATACTCATGTAACAAACATGCATATGTACCCCCTTAATCTAGAATAAAAGTTGAAATTATTTTTAAAAATTATCTGAACTGTCAGTGATGTAATATAATAGTTTCAAAACACATTTATTTTCTAAAATATGTGGTGAGATGTTTCTAAACTGTTTTTATGTGATGATTCCCTTTTCTGAGTTACAAACAATCTTCAAATATCTTAGGCTCCGTAAACTAGTGCTGATTAGACAAGATCTATCTACAGGTAATTTAACATATATTCTGTTTATGTTTCCATTGTTTTTCTTTTTGGAACTTTTTTTTTTTTTTTTTTTTTTTTTGAGACGGAGTCTCGCTCGGTCGCCCAAACTGGAGTGCAGTGGCCGGATCTCTGCTCACTGCAAGCTCCGCCTCCCGGGTTCACGCCATTCTCCTGCCTCAGCCTCCTGAGTAGCTGGGACTACAGGCGCCCGCCACCTCGCCCGGCTAGTTTTTTGTATTTTTTAGTAGAGACGGGGTTTCACCTTGTTAGCCAGGATGGTCTCGATCTCCTGACCTCGTGATCCGCTCGTCTCGGCCTCCCAAAGTGCTGGGATTACAGGCTTGAGCCACCGCGCCCGGCCTCTTTTTGGAACTTTTTGATTCTGTGTCTATGGGTTAGTAATGCACGTAAAAGAACAGCCAGAAATTTTCACAGGTCTCTGTTAAACAAGAACAACAACAACAACAAAAATTGGCATGGGGATTTAATGAGGCCTTTAAAGAAATAATATCTTTTGTGTAAATTCAAGACTGATTTTTTTAAGTGGGGTCTTTCTGTACAAAATATATTTATTACAGCTGACCTCGTGTCCTCATTTCCTAGAGGGGAAGTAGTGCTTGGAACATTATGTTCACGTAGAGCTTTCTGTAAATTAAGTTTCTCTTCTCAGTGGACACTGTGCACAATGGTGGTTATTATGGTTGCCATGTATATGTTGATGACTACCAGAGCCATATCTCTAGCTCAAACTGTCTAAGCTTCAAACCCGTATATCCAGCTGCCTAAAACCAACTCTTAATGGTATCACGGTTACCTGTTCCTATCCCAATGACCTGGCAAGGAAACACTTAATGCTTTTTGTAAGAAAATACCATCAGCCAAAGCTTTCACAAATTTCCTTACACCATATCAACAGTTCAGTGAAAAGCCATTAAGAATGTTGAAAACAATAACAAATCAATAAAAACTAAGAGGAAAAAAATAGTCATGGGTAATTCAGATGTTATCATTCAGGGACTTCACAGTAACTATGATAACATGTTCAAGAAAATAGTGGGAAAATGGAGCCTACTCTAAAAACCCCTGGTAATTTTTATTTTTGAGTCAAATAAAATATATAAAATGTTGATCTAAATATGTCATTTTACCACCTGGAACCCTTCAATGGCTCTTTGCCTGCTAGATACAGATAAACCCTTTATCAAGTTATAGAAAACAAATCAGACCTGACCCCTTCTGCTCTTTAGTCCAACTCCCTACTGTTTCTTAAGACATTTTGTGCTTTAGTTAGATCCAGCTACTAGCAGCTCACAAAACACAATTTATTTTCATAATGTTATGCATTCACACTTGGTGCACCTGGAAATGGAATTCTCTCATTTACCTGCTTCTCCACCTGAAAAACATTTATTTATCCTGAAACACCAATCTCAAAAACTACATTTCTGGAGAAATTCTCCTTGAAATCCTCAGAGCTATTTAGCCATTCCTCCAGTGTGCTTCCATAGCACCTGTTACATACTCTTAGAGTACTTTCTTTGGTATTTCAATTGCATATACATTTGTTGATATCTTCTAGTAACCAAGAGCAGAGGTGACTCATACTGGCTCACAAGATTCCTTGTAAAATTTGTAGGAATTCTGTAAATTGATTGTTAAACACAGTCATTATTAAAAATTAAATTACATAACTTAGAATTAAATAGATTATATTGAAGATAAACATTTACAGACTCATCAGTATCTATTTTGTTAGAATCGTTGCTCCTTTGGTTATTTACGTCTAGTGTATCTGTTTGGTGGAAATAACATATAATGGTGTGTAAATGTTCACCTCTTCCCAAATCTGTTTTCAGTGGTAACGTGGTAATAGCTTAAAATCAGCTATAATAAGAGTTTTTACACTACCGATATTGGCAAACACTAAAAGCCAGGACTTGACTTTTTGTTTTATTCGTTATCTAGATGTAAGAAAACTATGGAAAAAATGTTATTAATGCAGATTTCATTTAAAAGTTATCCCTATAGCCTTAACGTTGTAAATGGAACACAAAATTGAGGAAATATTCTTCCAGCATGTCAAAACCATTGTCTAATTCAGAACACTTTATTTATTTAAAAGTGTATTATGCCTGTAGACTTTACATTGTAAACGGAACACAAAATTGAGGAAATACTCTTCCAGTATGTCAAAACCATTGTCTAATTCAGAGCAAAGTTGCTCCTATCATTAAGAAACAAGTAAAATTCTGACGTATATATTTGAGATTTCACTTTCATTTTACTGGTCAACATAAATAAAAATGTCAAATAACAGTCATGTCAGAACCCTGCATGTTTATCAATAACATTGGCATCATTGCTGAATCAGATAATAAGCAAGCATTTATCTGTGCTGTGAGGTATTGGGATTCTATTGTGGCAATACAATTATAAAAACTTATAGTGGATTTTGCAAAAAATTTTGCAAGTCACACTGAAGTTATATGTTTATAGAATTTATAATAAATTATTTATAAATCCTGTGCTTTATGTCAGTAATAAATTTGTATGTGTATGTGCATACACACATGTGCATACAATTTTTTGGAGAGGTAGTTATTAAGCGTTTACCAGAACTACACCAGATAAGAACTTCTCAAAGATAGGATTTATGTCTGAATCTTCTCTTCTGTTTAATGCCTGGATAATAGGTAATTCAGTGGTTAATATAACATCTGATGAATTACTATTATTTTAAGCTCATATGCAGAGCTAGTATTAGATTTGACAACCCAAAATTGGAAATCGTAGTTCAATAATAAGTGTTTAAGTCAATGACCTCATTAATTTGAGAAATTAGTAGGCATATTAAAGACAAAAAATGTATTTTCCAGGGTAGATTTGACAAGGGCTCATTTTGTAAAGATATGTGTTTATGGTAACACGTATTTGTCCTGTATGCTGCTTGCCCAATACCCAAATGCATAAAGTGGTCTCTAATTCACAGCAAGCTACAAAGAAATTGCCTTCTTTCATTATAGCTCAGGTCTTCATTTTAGACCCACACTTCACATTGTGCCTTAAGTATATTGTAGAGGACTTAGCAAATACTCAGAAAGTAGTCAAGATTAATAAGTTTCACAAGGATCCTGTAAGGACTTGTCTTGTTTGACTCAAAGAATAGAAAACTAAAGAATTTATAACTTCACAGATAGAAAGAAATCTTAGAAGAGATATTTTTCATGACCATGTTCCAGAGAGTAATGAATCATATCTCCTTGAGTATTTTCTTTTTTGTGGGAGATATCAAATCATCTGTCTACAGCTAAAAGAAAGTAAAATTAAAATTGTTAATTTATTTAGAAGGTTTTTTTTACTGGACACATCGGATGTGCTTTTTGTACTTCAGGAAATTCTACATTGGGACTCTGATAACTTAAGTACCATAAAGTAGTATTTTTTAGTAGAAATATACTAATAAGCCAGGACATAATAAGACAGTAATTTCTTCAAACAGCAAAAACAATGAAGCAAAAATGGAAAAAGTATCATTTCAGAATTTTTGATATTTTATGTTTTGATTTCTTAATTGAATATTCATATTCAACTTAAATCTCATGCAGATACTGACTGGCTTTTTAGGGAGCATGTCTATTTTAGTGATTTATCTTAGACCATCATCAGCACAATGCATATTTTTGCTTGTCTTAAGAAAACCACATAAATATGGTTTCCTAGAACTATGGTTTTCTTTTTCTATAACTTTATTGGTCTGAATAAAAACTGTATTATGTAAAACATTCCATGTTCTATCTTTATTTTTCCCTACGTCTTATAAGTTTCCACATCTGGGAATCTTATTCGGATTCAGGATTTGAATGCAGACAGAATAACGCCGGAGTCCATGCCTTTTATGGCTCTGCGGTTGTCTCTCCCTGCCCTAGCTGCTAGAACACTCTTGCTTTTTTCTCACTTCTTCAGAAATCCACCTACTACTTCCTTAGTGCTAGCATTAGGAAAACGATCTGATTTATGCAATAAGAATATACCAATGAATAACTTACAGTCTGTTTTTAACATTTAGGATGCAGTGTTGGCATCTTAAACATTGCGATGCTTTTCATTTTGTGATGGTTGTCTAATGATTGTTTACCGTTTTGTAGTACTATACATTTTACATACATACACATATATTTATAAATATTTATATACATACACATTTCTTAATAAAATGATAGTTTTAAAAATACATCAAGTATTAGAAAAATACCCCCATTTACTGTCCCTTTTACAGTAAGGACAGATATTTGGAGAACATTGCACTATATATGCTTTATGAAATTTTAGGTTAACAGGAAAGATTTCCATCTACTCTGTGGATTTTCTGTGTAACATTTAAAGAAGTAAAAGAGTAAGTGAGGGAGTAAAATGAAATAATCTTCCTGGGCCAAATAGTAAAGATATTCTTCATAAATAGAGACAAGAGCTCTATGTATTTATTATTTGAAACAATTATCTTTTAGTGGTGATTAATTTATGTTAATCCATATCTACAGTGGATAAGAATAGTCTCCTTTGGCTAATTTAACAATTCAATATATATTTGTTAAATGACTATTCTATGGAATAAACTATGCTAAGTACTACAATACATCAAAAAGATTATAAACTGTGATATAGTCCTTGCTTTTCAGAAGCTTCAATTCTAAAAAGAGAGAAAATTATAGAAAATAAATACAGTATATGTTTAGGTATTTTAAGAACAATGAGACAAAACAACAGGCTATTTGAAATTGGGGAACTAAGTGTTAATAATATGTGGTTAGTAGAAAGAGGAAAAGATTTCTAAAGATGATATTATGTAAAATGACCTTGAGGAATCAGTAGCATTTCAACAGATGGAAATGGGGGAAGCATAGGGATTTCAGGAGTCCTGGAGCCCTGAAGACAAGTACCTACTGCCATCCCTGGTTCTCGTACCTCCCTGCTCAGAAATAGAAACACAAAAATAAAGTGGAACAAAACAAACAAATTAAAACTGCCTTGCCTCCTGTTGGAAGCTAGAGATCTTGAGTCTTGAGTAAGAAATAAAGGTGAGTGAAGCCATATTTCTATAACCTTGGTGAAGGACTAAAAGCCCGATTCCTAAAAAGAAGTTTGCACCCCTTGGAGCACCTGTGGATGTCCTCACAACTGACCAGGTGGATCCTCAGGATAGAGTGCTGGACTGCCCTGACTCTTGCAGCTCCAGAAAGCTCCAATTATGGTATTAACTCTTGTCCCGCCACAAAGGAGATGAGACTTTGGGCTAAGAATAGCATGCTTAAACTATACCTGAGAACACAAAACATCCACTCCACATCCTAACAGTTGTGTGTGTGTGGTGTGTGTGTGTGTGAAGTAACATAAAAATAATAAGAGATATCATATAGGACAAAAAAGTAAATTTACTGTGCCAACCCAGAAGACTCAATCTCACTAGTAAGGGTTCTAAAAAAGGAAAGAAAAAAGGAAGAAAGAAAAAAATATGGAGAGACAGTTTCCACAACTGAAGAATATAAGCCTCTAGATTGAAAGAACTCATTGAGCACCCAACACAATGAATGAAAAGAAACACACACACAACCATTCAGGTTGTTAAATTCAGTTCTATTATTTCCCTTACTTATCTTCCCAAAGTAATTTCATCATAACTTTTTATTAGTCAATATTAATATTATATACACAAAGGCATTGCATTCTGTAATTTCAGAACACCAGAGATAAAATTGTAAAAGCATCCAGAAGAAATAAAAAAGAGACAAAACAAATCTAGGTCATGTGTAAGTAATCGGACTTCTCAACTGTAACATGGAATAGTAAAAAGTATTGTACCAAAGCTCTCAAAATTCTGATTAAAAGTCATTTTTTTCAGCCTAGACTTCTCCACCCAACCAATTAAGTATGAGACAACAATTTAAAAATTTCCAGTAACATAAATGTACAATACAATATCACATATGTAACATTCTTTCAAAAATATTAAATCTGAATGTAATTATGAGAATAATCAGACAAATACAGAATGTGGGGTGGTGTACTAAACAGTTGGTTTGGACCACTCAAAAAAGTGGGAAGTGATAAAAGGTTGGAGAACTATGCTAGCTCTAAAAACATTAAACAGATATAATCATCAAATGCAATTCAAAATTCTTTATTGGGTTCTGATTTTTAAAAAATAGCTATGCAAGATTAAAATAGCTATAAAATTCATAAATGCTTGGGACAATTGTAGACATTTAACTAGGGACTTCACAGTAATGTGAAATTATTGTGATTTTTAAGGAGTAATAGTAATATATTTATGTAGAAGAATGTCCCTACACTCAGGAGATAAAAGCTGAAGTATTTGGCGATAAAATATCATGTTTCTGGAACTAATTTGCAAATGGTTTCTTAAAAAAATGTATATATAAGGTAACACAAATAAGACAAAATGTCAATAATTGTTGAATCTAGGTGAAGGGTAGATGAGTTTCCATTGACCTCTTGTTCCAACTTTTGTATAATTGAAATTTATCACCAAAAAAATAAAAACAGAAAAGCTACAGTGAGTAGGGGGGCAGTGTAAAGCTAAGCAAAAAAGAATCAAAATATTTTTCTCCAAAATGTCTCTTAATAGAGGTTATTGAAAGAGATGTTTCAGCAAGAAATTAAAGCAAAGAAAAGATGGAATCTGGCCAAAGGAAATTCAATACCAACAATAGTGAAGGAGGCCTTAGGAAAACACCTTGGCCTTCAGGCCTAGAAATTCATCACTGTGGACCAGAGTGCAATGACACAGTTCTTCCAGTCATAGTCTCCATGTTACACATAAAAACATTATGGATGAGCTGATGTCTTTGAATCTTAGAAATATTACTGCTAGTTTAATATGACCATTGGGACAACTGATGGAGGCATTTCTAAATATTTGGAAAACCAAGAAAATAATAAGATGAATGAATAATTATCAACTTTGGAAGAAAGGAAAAGGATAAAATAAAAGAGAATAAAAACAGAATTATATTAAATAATTCATGTCATAAGAGGATACAATTATGTATTGTCACTCAATAATATTAATATTGACTAATAAAAAATTATGATGAAACTCTATTGGGAAGATAAGTAAGGGAAATAATAGAACTAAATTTAACAACCTGAATGGACAGTCAATAGAAAATGACAAAATTTATAAATCCAACAACAATCACTTAGCTGTATTACTTAATAACACAAAAATAAATACTAAAATAATCAATGAAAATACTGAAAGAGAGCTGAAGGTTAAAGGAGAACAAGACAAGGAACTACTATTTTGGGACATAAGCTTGTTTGTATTATTTCTAAATAATCTGCATGTAATTATTTTATAAATACTAAAATTAACTTTAGAACATTAAAACTTCATCTGTAAATAATAGCATTATATAAAGGTTAAACCACATGAAAATGAAGAAATAAATAAAATTTTTAGAAGTTTGTTAAGTTGATAAATATATTAGTCTTTTCATTAAATGGACTTAAAAGTGTTAGCCAAGATTAATGTCAAAGATTTCACATGTAGGTATTTTCTACTGAAACTCTTGAACACGATGAAGAGAGATTTGTAAGCCTCCAGAAATGAAAAGAATGTATGAAGTGGTAGGGTAGGGTGGAGGGTGGAATTGTATTCCAGGGAAAGAGATGCACCAGCACCAGGCACAGAAAACCTGAAGGTTTTTCCAGAAGTAGGGAATAATCGAGATGGATGGCTAGTGTTTAAAATTAATGACCACAAAGAGAAACAAAACTAAATCATTCAGAGTGATTGATAACTGGAGTGTATAATTACTAGCTTGTTTGAACATGCTGCTATGACAAATCTGCATTAGCTTGTTAGTGTAATTTACTCAAGTAATAAATCTCATCACATAACATTTTACTTATTAGATTTAAAAATCATATAATGTACACATGTACACAAAGTCTTTTTTTTTTTTTTTTTTGAGACAGAGTTTCACTCTCGTTGCCCAGGCTGGAGTGCAATGGCACAATCTCAGCTCACTGCAACCTCTGCCTCCCAGGTTCAAGTGATTCCCCTGCCTTAGCCTCCTGAGTGACTGGGATTACAGGCGTACACCACCATGCCTGGCTAAATTTTTTTGTATTTTTTAGTAGAGATGGGGTTTCGCCATCTGGTCTCGAACTCCTGACCTCAGCTGATCTGCCCACCTTGGCCTCGCCAAGTGCTGGGATTACAGGCGTGAGCCACCAGGCCCAACCACAAAGTCTTTATTTCACTTATTCTTTCCTGTTTTCTTCCCTCTTTTTTTCTTTTATTTATTTATTTTAATCAGCAATGACTCCATAATTTTTACTGAAAGCTGACTACAATTTAAGGATCCTGTAGTTTATAGTTTCTGTCTTAATTGTGATTATTAAAAGGAGAAGAAAAAAGTCCCAGTGGAGTAGTAACAAACATGTTAACACCACCATTAGGTTATCACAGTTGTTCTTGTATATCCAAATAGAAAAACTTATTCTGAATTTCTTAGTCATTATTATTGATGAAAATTGTAAATAAGTCTTAGATAAGTATTGCTGCTTCAGTGATAAGCTGAGTTTAATAAACATTAATACCCGATCAATGAAATATTATTTAAGATTATTTGAGAATTATTAATCTAGCAAAATGTGATATGTGGTTACTTACCCAACATAAAATCTAAACCAAGATCACATTGTGTAAAATTGTGCTAACTGAAAATAGATCAAAGTTAATCCAATTGATTGCTAACAGGTGTTTCTACCACTTTTTGTCTCAGGGTTATGATGATGGCTACGGGGGTGAATATGATGACCAGACCTATGAAGCTTATGATAACAGCTATGCGACCCAAACACAAAGGTAAGGCATTCACTATCTAAAGCAGCCTTCTCTGAATTATCTCTTATCAATTTTGTTTCTTGAATCTGAATGTCAATTATATCATGTGAGGATTTCTAGTAGTGTTTTCTCTCCATTATCTCTCTGAATTATTAAGTTGCTTACCAGACTGTGAGAGGTAAACTATAATAACCTTGCAACTGCAAACAAAGAAATAGTAGTGTGTCATTCTGAGATTAGATGATTATGGTAAGCAATCAATTCATTAAATAAGCTTGCATTTAACTAAATGTTATTTTTAGATTTTTAAAAAAGACAATAATAAAAGTAAGGCACTTGTTCAATGTAGCTTTTTTTCCCCCTAAAATGTCATGTTGATTTGTAAAAGATAATAAAATGTCATTGGTACTCTGGAAAGAGGGAAATTCTTGAAACATCTTAGGGAATCAAGCATTCCTTTGCTTTCTTTATAGATCTCATATTGATTGTTGAATATATCTCTTTAGATTGACCCAAAATTTGGGATATAAATGATTGTTTACTTCTTCAAAGTCAGATTTATTGAGATGTTATTTATATAATGAAATTTACCCATTTAGAATATAGTTGTATATGTTTGGCAGATGCAAACTACTGTGTAACGACCACCGAAGTTAAGATATAGAGCATTTTCACATCCAAAAATGCTTCTTCATGGCCCTTTGTAGTCAACTTCTCCCTCATCCTCAGGCCCTGGAAACCAACTGTTTTTCGTTACCACAGTTTTACCTTCTCTAGAACGTCTTGTAAGAAGAAGCAATACAATAATGTAATGTTTGAGTCTGGCATTTATTTTTGTTAACTATGAATAAAATAGATGTAAAACAAATGCATTTTTAGAAAATTCAATCACCCACAGGTTTTCTTCTTTAAAATGTTATAAATTTCATAGGAAAATACAGGGGGCCTATGTGATAGTTAAGTGAGTCTCCCATTTATGTGATTGACAGAAGCCAATGGAACTTATTGTTGCAAAATCATTATAGCATTGATCATTTATTGGCCAACTTTATTGGCACCGATGGAGACTTAATTAATAAACCTCCTTTAGGACTCACGTAATATTTGAGTGAGGGGAAGTGGCAAAAAAGAAACAACTTTAAGGTCATTATAGATTAGAAGAAATCTACACGTATTGAGGAAGTTTGAGTTTTCCATGGCCTGAGTGACAGCACAGTAAAAGTATTGAAGGGAAATTTTATTTAGAAGGAATACTGTGGGCAATGAGAGATAAGTGTGAACTGATACCTTTAAAGCTAAGTATGACTTAAGTTATCGCTGTAGAAATGACCATCACTGAAACTGAATAATTGGTTAATTTGTAGTAAGTTAAATAGAGAAGCCATCATGAGCCAAGAGCTTTTGCGGTAATATCTTAATTGTTCCAATTACATATTGGAAAACAACACAGTTATTTAGGCTTAGGGTAATTTTTGCATCACATTACAGATACTGAACAGAGTATTATATGCAAATTGGCTACCTGTTTAGACCATCTGTGAAAATTTTCAATCAAATTGTTGGTTTATCATTATACATTAGCACATAAAAATAGTGATAACAAAGTTCCATAACTAGTTTCAGAAACCCTTGATAGAAAGTGTGGTTACCACACTCGACAAACACAATTAGAATAGACTAAAATAATTTCTTAATGCAGCTCTATAGAGCTACATTTAAATAGAAGACATTTTGGAATAATTTTCTGAAAATGAGGGACTTTCTCTTTCTTATGGTGAGATTTAAGTGGGCTTAATTGACCCTAAGAAACAAGAAGAAAAATATGGGATTAAGATAATTTAGCTTTGAATATCTGAAAAATAAATATTAGAATTATTGAACACACATACACACACACATAGTAATGGCTATATACAATAATTTTAGAATAAAACTTGCTTTAATAAAGTATAATTTATATGTAAAGGGACATTTTCTACACACTTCTGCTGCCTTCCCTGTCTCCTTTCCTATCCACTCAATTTTTGTAGCTAAATCCTTCCCATCCTTCCAGCCCCAGCTCAAAAACCAACTCTTCTAAAAAGTCTTTTCTTTATTGTGTTTTGGGGAATAATATGTTTCTGCCCTGAATTCCAATGCACCATATATTTACTTTTCTATAGCATTTATTTCTCTGCCTTACGTTGGGATTATTTGTGTACATGTCCCTTATCACTTTCACTATTTGTTCCAAATCCTTTTCTAATACAGCCTCATGTCTTTCACAATACCAGGTACGAGGTCTTTCATGGGATATGCACTGAAGGGATAATTGTTGAGTATGTAAATGTCGAGCCTAATATGTTCTACACTATGGGGATACAAAATAAGAGCCTCATTCCTCAAAGAGAATAAAAAAATCAGAATTACATGTATCATATTTACTGACAGAATATTTATGTGCTTCTCTGATACTTTACTGTTAAGCCAGAGGGACAAAGAAAGTAGGTGATGCAATTAGTTGCAGTGATGCTAGTGTCTATATTACAATAATGATAAAATGCCTATTTTGGTCAAAATTATATCCTCAATACTAGTATGGTTTCTGGAACACTAGAGGTTCTCAATAAAGATTTGTTGAATAAATAAATGAAAAATGAGTAAATGCATTAATTAGTAAACTATTTTTTCAGAAAACTCTGTGAAAAATAATTTTTTTAATATCATGCCATTTTCTAATTGAAATAGATACACACACTGGAGTTCTTATTAGGTAAGATGTTTAATGCCTGCCTTTAGATTTTTTAAAATCAATTGTATTTTATCAAAATTAAATTTTGTTCTCTAAAAGACACTGTTAGTAAATAAAATGGCAAGCTAAAAACTGTGAAGCAATATTAGCAAAATATCTATTTCTAAAGAATATCTTTGATTGTATCCAAAATATGTAAAAACTACTAAAACTTTAGAATCAGATAAATAACCTGACTTTTTAAGAAATGGGCAAAAAATTTGACAGACATTTCACCAAAGAAGATATACAAATTGCAAGTAAGAATCTAAAATATGTTCAACATCATTATTCATTAGGAAAATTGAAATTAAAACCACAATTAGATACTAGTACAGATTGTGGAATGGCTAACATTAAACAGATTGAATTATCAAATGTTAGTGAGGATGTGGAGCAACTGCAATGCTCATATATTGCTGATAGGGATGTAAAACTGTAAACCACTTTGGAAAACAACTAGGCAGTCACTTATGAAGTTGACCTACATTTATCATATGACCCAGCAACTCTTCTGTTCAGTATTTACCCAAGTGAAATGAAAACATTCATCTGTCGTGGAGGTTTGTTGTACAGATTATTTCATCACCCAGATTTTAAGCCTCATACCATCAGTTATTTTTCCTGATCCTCTCCCTCCTCCTGAAGGTCAAAAGGCCCCAGTGTATATTGTTCCCCAATGTGTGCCCATGTGTTCTCATCATTTAGCTCCTACTTATAAGTGGGAACATGTGGTATTTTGTTTTCTGTTCCTGTGTTAGTTTGCTAAGGATAATGGTCCCCACTTCCATCCATGTGCCTGCAAAGGACATGATCTCGTTCTTTTTTATGGTTGCATTGTATTCCATGGTGTGTACCTACCACATTTTCTTCATTCCGTCTATCAGTGATGGGCATTTAGGTTGATTCCATGTCTTTGCTATTGTGACTAGTGCTGCAATAAACATACACATGCATATATTTTTATAATAGAATGATTTATATTCCTTTGGGTATATGCCCAGTAATGGGATTGATGGGTAGAGTGGTATTTCTGACTTTAGGTCTTTGAGGAATCATTACGTTGCCTTTCACAATGGCTGAACTAATTTAATTACAAGCCTTCACTTATATCCCTGAATGTAAAAGTTTTTTTAAAAAGAAAATATAGTAAGAAAGAAGAAGATAAATACAGCCACCCAGAAATAGCTGTTGTGAACATTTTTGGAGTATCTGTTTATCAATGTGTCATCTTTTTATCTATCTTTCATGTGTATTAATACATCTACCTATATTTGAAATCATATATTACAAACTGTTTTTAAATTTAATTTTAACTCACCAGCACATAAGAACATCTATCTGTGTTAATAAATACATGTCTACAACATAATCTTTAATGGCTGTAGATTGTTTCATTGTATGATTGGATCACAATATAATCATTCTAGTACAGTTAAATGTTTAAGTTATTTTTAATTATTTATAACTCTAAACAAATATATGATTAATATCTTTGTAGCTAAATCTTTTTTTTTCTTCAACTTTTATTTTAAATTCAGGGGTCCATGTGCAGGATGTTCAGGTGTATTACATAGGTAAACAAGTACCATGACGGTTTGCTGCACAGATTATCCCATTACCTAGGTATTAAGCCCAGCATCCATTAGTTATTCTTCCTGATGCCCTCTCTCCCTCCATAGCCCCCCTCCAAGAGGCCCCAGTGTGTCTTCTTCCTGCCGTGCGTCCATGTGTTCTCATCATTTAGCTCCCCTTTAATAAATGAGAACATGTGGTTTTGGGTTTTCTGTTCCTGCATTAGTTTGCTGAGGATAATGGCTTCCAATTTCATCCATGTCCCTGCAAAGAACAAGATCTCATTCCTTTTTATGGCTGCTTGGTATTCCATGGTGTATATGTACCACATTTTCTATATCCAGTCTATCATTGTTGGGCGATTAGGTTTAGGTTGATTCCATGTCTTTGCTATTGTGAATAGTGTGGCAGTGAACATATGTGTGCATGTATCTTTATAATAAAATGATTTATGTTACTTTGGGTATATACCCAGTAATGGGATTGCTGGGTCAAATGGTATTTCTGCTTCTAGGTCTTTGAGAAATCTGTCTTCCACAACAGTTGAACTAATTTACGCTCCCACCAACAGGGTAAAAGTGTTTCTTTTTGCCTGCAACTTCACCAGCATCTGTTGTTTTATGGCTTTTTAATAATAGCAATTTTGACTCGTGTGAAATGTTATCCATTTTGGTTTCAATTTTTCTCTAATGATCAGCGATGTTGAGCTTTTTTCATGTTTGTTGGTCACATATATGTATTCTTTTTTTTATTTATTTAAATTTATTTATTTATTTATTTATTTATTTTTTATTTATTTATTTTTTGAGACAGAGTCTCGCTCTGTCGTCCAGGCTGGAGTGCAGTGGCCAGATCTCAGCTCACTGCAAGCTCCGCCTCCCGGGTTTACGCCATTCTCCTGCCTCAGCCTCCCCAGTAGCTGGGATTACAGGCGCCCGCCAACTCACCCGGCTAGTTTTTTTTTGTATTTTTAGTAGAGACGGGGTTTCACCATATTAGCCAGGATGGTCTCGATCTCCTGACCTCGTGATCCACCCGTCTCGGCCTCCCAAAGTGCTGGGATTACAGGCTTGAGCCACCGCACCCGGCCTATTTATTTATTTTTATTATACTTTAAGTTCTAGGGTACATGTGCATAACGTGCAGGTTTGTTACATATGTGTACTTGTGCCATCTTGCTGTGCTGCACCCATCAACTCGTCATTTACATCAGGTATAACTCCCAATGCAATCCCTCCCCCCTCCCCCCTCCCCATGATAGGCCCCGGTGTGTGATGTCCCCCTTCCCGAGTCCAAGTGATCTCATTGTTCAGTTCCCACCTATGAGTGAGAACATACAGTGTTTGGTTTTCTGTTCTTGTGACAGTTTGCTAAGAATGATGGTTTCCAGCTGCATCCATGTCCCTACAAAGGACACAAACTCATCCTTTTTTGTGGCTGCATAGTATTCCATGGTGTATATGTGCCACATTTTCTTAATCCAGTCTGTCACTGATGGACATTTGGGTTGATTCCAAGTCTTTGCTATTGTGAATAGTGCCACAATAAACATACGTGTGCATGTGTCTTTATAGCAGCATGATTTAGAATCCTTTGGGTATATACCCAGTAATGGGATGGCTGGGTCATATGGTACATCTAGTTCTAGATCCTTGAGGAATCGCCATACTGTTTTCCATAATGGTTGGACTAGTTTACAATCCCACCAACAGTGTAAAAGTGTTCCTATTTCTCCACATACTCTCCAGCACCTGTTGTTTCCTGACTTTTGAATGATCGCCATTCTAACTGGTGTGAGATGGTATCTCATTGTGGTTTTGATTTGCATTTCTCTGATGGCCAGTGATGATGAGCATTTTTTCATGTGTCTGTTGGCTGTATGAATGTCTTCTTTTGAGAACTGTCTGTTCATATCCTTTGCCCACTTTTTGATGGGGTTGTTTGTTTTTTTCTTGTAAATTTGTTTGAGTTCTTTGTAGGTTCTGAATATTAGCCTTTTGTCAGATGAGTAGATTGCAAAAATTTTCTCCCATTCTGTAGGTTGCTTGTTCACTCTCATGGTAGTTTCTTTTGCTATGCAGAAGCTCTTTAGTTTAATGAGATCCCATTTGTCAATTTTGGCTTTTGTCGCCATTGCTTTTGGTGTTTTAGACTTGAAGTCCTTGCCCATGCCTATGTCCTGAGTGGTATTGCCTAGGTTTTCTTCTAGGGTTTTTTTTTTTTTTTTTTTTTTTTGAGATAGAGTCTGGCTCTGTCGCCCAGGCTGGGGTGCAGTGGCCGGATCTCAGGTCACTGCAAGCTCCGCCTCCCGGGTTTACGCCATTCTCCTGCCTCAGCCTCCCGAGTAGCTGGGACTACAGGCGCCCGCCACCTCGCCCGGCTAGTTTTTTGTGTTTTTTAGTAGAGACGGGGTTTCACCGTGTTAGCCAGGATGGTCTCGATCTCCTGACCTCGTGATCCGCCCGTCTAGGCCTCCCAAAGTGCTGGGATTACAGGCTTGAGCCACCGCACCCGGCCCTCAGAGTTTTTATGGTATTAGGTCTAACATTTAAGTCTCTAATCCATCTTGAATTAATTTTTGTATAAGGAGTAAGGAAAGGATCCAGTTTGAGGCTTTGTTGAAGTTGCTTATTAGATTAAGAAGCTTTTTGGCTTAGATGATGGGTTTTCTGGATATAGGATTATGTCATCTGTAAATATAGTTGGACTTCTTCTCTCCCTATTTGAATATGCTTTATTTCTTTCTCCTGCCTGATTGCCCTGGCCAGAACTTCCAGTACTAAGTTGAATAAGAGTGGTGAGAGAGGGCATCCTTGTCTTGTGCCAGTTTTTAAGGGAAATGCTTCCAGGATTTGCCCATTTAGTATGATATTAGCTGTGGGTTTTTTGTATCTGACTTATTTCAAGGTATGTTCCTTCAATACCTCGTTTATTGAGAGTTTTTAAAATGAGGGGATGTTGAATTTTATTGGAGCCCTTTTCTGCATTATTAGTTCTGTTTATGTGATGAACCAAATTTATTGATTTTTGTATGTTAAACCAACCTTGCATCCTGGGGATGAAGCCTCTTGGATCATGGTAAATAAGTTTTTTGATGTGCTGCTGGACTCAGTTTTCCAGTATTTTATTGAGGATTTTTGCATTAATGTTCATCAGGGATATTGGCCTGATGTTTTCTTTGTTTGTTGTATATCTGCCAGGTTTTGGCATTGGAATGATGCTGGCCTCATAGAATGAGTTAGGGAGGAGTCTCTCCTTTTCAATTTTTTGGAATACTTTCAGTATGCTACCAGCTCATCTTTGTACCTCTGGTAAAATTCAGCTGTGAATCTATCTGAGATTCTGGTCCTGAGATTTTTTTGGTTGGTAGGCTATGTATTACTACCTCAATTTCGGAACTCGTTATTGGTCTATTCAGGGATAAAATTCCTTCCTGGCTTAGTCTTATGAAGGTATATGTGTCCAGGAATTTATTGATTTCTTCTAGATTGTCTAGGTGTTTATAGAATTTTCTGATGGTTGTTTGTATTTCTGTGGGGTCAGTGGTGATATTCCCCTTAACATTTCTGATTGTGTTTATTTGATTCTTTTCTCTTTTCTTCTTTATTAGTCTAGCTAGCAGTTTATCTATTTTTTTAATGGTTCAAAAAACCAGCTCCTGGATTCATTGATTTTCTGAAGGGCTTTTCATGTCTCTGTCTCCATCAGTTCCACTTTGATCTGGGTTATTCCTGTCTCCTACTAACTTTGGGGGTTTGTTTGCTCTTGGTTCTCTGGTTCTTTTAGTTGAGACATTAGGTTGTTAACTTGAGATATTTCTAGCTTTTAAATATGGGCATTTATTACTATAAATTTCCCTCTTAACACTGCTTTAGCTGTGTCCCAGAGATTCTGGTACATTGTCTCTTTGTTCTCATTGGTTTCTAAAAACTTCTTATTTACCCAAAAGTCATTCAGGATGAGTTGTTCAATTTCCATGTAGTTGTGTGATTTTTGGTGAATTTCTTAATCTTGAGATCGAATTTGATTGCACTGTGGTCTGAGACACTGTTATGATTTCAGTTGTTTTACATCTGCTGAGGAGTGTTTTACTTGATTATGTGCTCAGTTTTAGAATAATTGGCATGTTGCAATGAGAAGAATGTATATGCTCTTGTTTTGAGGTGGATATTTCTGTATATATCTACCAGGTTTACTTGTTACAGAGCTGAGTTCAGGTCCTGAATATCTTTATTAATTTTCTGTTTAGATGATCTATCTAATATTGTCAGTGCAATGTTAAAGTCTCCCACTACTATCGTATGGGAGTCCTAAGTCTCCTTGTAGATCTGTAAGAACTTGCTTTATGAATCTGGATGCTCCTGTATTGAGTGCATATATATTTATGATAGTTAGCTCTTCTTGTTGAGTTGAACCCTTTACCATTATGTAATGCCATTCTTTATCCATTTTGATCTTTGTTGGTTTGAAGTCTATTTTGTCAGAAACTAGGACTACAACCCCTGCTTTTTTCTGTTTTCCATTTGCTTGGTAAGTTCTCCTCCATCCCTTTATTTTGACCCTATGTGTGTCTTTGCACATGAGATGGGTCTCCTGAAGACAACATACCTATGGGTCTAGGCTCTTTATACAGCTTGCCATTCTGTGTCTTTTAATTGGGGCAATGAGTCCATTTACCTTTAAGATTATTATTGTTATATGTAAATTTGATCCTTTAATCATGATGCTAGCTGATTATTTTGCAGACTGTTCACACAGTTCCTTCATAGTGTCACTGGTCTGTACTTCAGTGTGTTTTTGCAGTGGCTGTTAATGGTTTTTCCATTCCATATTTAGTGTATTTTTCAGGAGCTCTTGCAACACAGCTCTTGCAATCCTCTTGCAATGCAGTCTCTTGCAAATTCCCTCCACATTTGTTTGTCTGAAAAGGATCTTATTTCTCCATCACTTATGAAGCTTAGTTTGGTTAGATATGAAATTCTGGGTTGGACATTCTTTTCTTTAACAATATTGAATATTGGCCTCCAGTCTCTTCTGGCTCATAGGGTTTCCACTGAGAGGTTCTCCATGAGTCTGATAGGCTTTGCTTTGCAGCTGACCTGGTCTTTCTGTCTGGCTTGCCTCTAAATTATTTTTCTTTCACTTCAGCCTTGGAAAATCTGATGATTATGTGTCTTGGGGTTGATCTTCTCATAGAGTATCTTACTGGGGTTCTCTATGTTTCGTGAATTTGAATGCTGGCCTGTGTAGCTAGATTGGGGAAGTTCTTCTGAATGATATTCAAGTTTTCCAACTTGGTTCCATTCTCCCTCTCTTTCAGGTACCCCAATCAGTCATAGGTTTGCTCTCTTAAATAATCTCATATTTCTCAGAGGTTTTATTCATTCTTTTTCCTTCTTTTTTCCCTATTCTTGTATGCTTATCTTATTTCAAAAGATAGTCTTCAAGCTCTGAGATTCTTTCATCCATTCAGTCTGTTCTGCTATTGATACTTGGGATTGCATTGTGAAGTTCTGGTATTGAGTTTTTCAGCTCCATCAGGTCAATTATGTTCCTCTCTAAACTGGTTATTCTGCCTGTCAGCTTCTGTATTGTTTTTTGTTTGTTTGTTTGTTTGTTTTTGAGACAGAGTCTTGCTTTGTTGCCTGGCTGGAGTGCAATGCAGCTTCTGTATTGTTTTATTATAATTCTTAGCTTCTTTGCAATTGATGTACAGCTTGCTCCTTTAGCTTAGCAAAGTTTGTTATTACCCACCTTCTGAAGTCTACTTCTGTCAAGTCAGCCATCTCAGGCTCAGCCCAGTTCTTTGACCTTCCTGGGGAGGTGTTATGGTCATTTGGAGAAGAGGCTCTCTGGCTTTTTGAGTTTTCAGCATTTTTGCATTGATTCTTTTTCATCTTTGTGGGCTTATCTACCTTTGATCTTTGAGGTTGCTAACCTTTGAATGGGGTTTTTGTGGGTTCTTTTTGTTGATGTTATTGTTGTTTTCTGTTTGTTTTTTTGTTTTGTTTTGTTTTTATTTACAATCAGGCCACTCATCTGTAGTCCTGCTGCAGTTTGCTGGGGGTCTGCTCCAGACCCCAGTTGCCTCAGTTTTTCCCATACCTGAAGGTATCACCAGTGAAAGCTGCAAAACATCAAAGATGCCAGCCTGCTTCTTCCTCTGGAAGCACTGTCCCAGGAGGATACTGACCTGATGAAAGCACTAATGCACCTGTAGGAGGTGGCTGGAGACCCCTGTTGTGGGCTCTTACCCAGTGAGGAGGAATGGGATCAGGGATCTGCTTAAAGAACCATCTGACTGCTTTTTGATAGAGCAGGTGTGCTGTGTTGGTGGGGACTCTTCCTCATCCACACAGTTTGTATTCTCTAAAGCTGGCTGACTGGAACAGCTGAATCTACTGAACCACAGAGATGTCAGCTGTCCTTCCCAGGGAGCCTCATCCCAAAGAGAGATCAGAACTCTGTCCGCAGAACCCTTGCTGGAGTGGCTGAAGCCTCCCAGGGAGGTCCTGCCCAGTAAGGGGGAATGGATCAGAGTCCTTCTTAAATAGTCTGGCCACAATCCGGCAAGGTGGCTGTGCTGCATTGTGGGTAGCCCTTCCTCATCTGGACTGTTTGTATTCTCCAAACCCACAGGCAGGAGCAGCTGAGTCTACCAGGCCACAAAGAGAGTGGCCACCAGTCCACCCAGGAACTCAGTCCAGACTCAGGCCAACTCCAGCCTGTTGCCACTGGCTGGCTAGAATTCCAAGCCAGTGGGTCTTAACTTGTGAGGTGCTGTGAAAGTGGTGTCTGCAGAATGCTGCTGCTTGACTTCCTGGATCCAGCCCCCTTCCTAGGGATATACAGATGGATCTCCCTTCTTGCCAGGGATCCTGGGACCAGAGTGTATAAAACTCCTGCGTCCCTGTGTGTGCCTCAGTGGCTGCTCTTCCAAGAATCCACGTAGCTCTGTGTATTGGACCCAAGGCTCTGGTTGTATGAGCTCACGAGGGGATCTCCGGATTCACTGGTTTCAAAGATCTGTGGGAGAAGCTGATTTCCCGGGTGGGGTTGCACAATCACTCAGCATTTCCCTTTGGTGGGGATGAGGGTTTCTTTGGCACTGTGCTGCCATTGTCCCTCGCTGCTTGTCTTCATTTTCCATGAGTTGAGTTGTTCGGCTAGTGAGTCCCAGTGAGAACCTGGATATTTCAGTTGAAGGTGCTGAATTCACTCACTGCTTTCATTCCTCTCTGTGAGTGCCGTGGACTGCAGCTGCTTTTAATCAGCTATATTCTCTGGTCTCCCTAGATTATTTCTTTTGGTCCAAATACACCAGCAGAAAGTAAGATTAGTGGTTCAGTTAAATAAGCACTTATTAAATTATTGTATTTGCCAGATAATATACTAACCATATAGTGACAATACTTATTTTTAATTTTTTAAATATATTTTAATATTTCCTTCTAAAAATACACACACATGTATACACATACATACTTAAACAAATATAAGTCGAATAACAAGATGGTAATCAAGTATGGGAATTAGGAGTGACAGGAAGTTCATTTTCTACAAGGATCAGTTTCGAATTTTCTTTCTTTTCAAGTTGTGGCTTTTTTGATAGACTGAACTGTAAGATTTGGACTGATGGAGGGAAATGTTTTCTAAAGAAGTAAAATAAAGAGAAATATATAATTATAATCATCCTCCAGCGTTTACAAACTATATTAATATTATTTTAGCATGGTCGCAGTCTAAATCAGAAGAAATGCTGTTTTTGAATTGTGAAAGTAAAACAGT
Source organism: Chlorocebus sabaeus (assembly GCF_047675955.1). Lineage (NCBI taxonomy): Eukaryota > Metazoa > Chordata > Mammalia > Primates > Cercopithecidae > Chlorocebus > Chlorocebus sabaeus. The sequence continues at coordinate 61,518,292 of NC_132920.1, read as the reverse complement.
AGAATATGTGTGACTTAGCAGAACTAAGATAAAAGATAAAAATCTTTAGAGAAAATGGTCTTTAATTGACTAGTTAGCATAGGTGAACACAGAATTTGTGAGATTATAAAATAGAATCTGGCAGATGCCTAAATGGAATAATTATATCATCCTCAGTAGAGATTCTAGAGGAGGTTCACAAGGTAACAACCCTACAAAGGTTCACCTGAAGTTCAGCAGCTATAACAACTTTAATTAATCCCCAGTTATCTTGCAAGATATTGTTAGTTCAGGAAAATTTAAAATTGATCAGAAAAGGTGCCTCACCAAAGAATCCTCAAGAGGCAGCTTAACTGAATGACATTAATGACTGGTAAAGATGACAATGATATAAGGGGTCTCTGACCATCATCTTTTTCTCTCACCCTGTGTCTATGAGGAGAAAAAGGTAAGAAACAAATTGATGAGTTTATTATGCAAGCTTCAAATTTTAGGGCTAGTATTACAGTTTCCAGGGAAACTCACATACTTGAAGTTTTGGCTTAAGAGAAGTTACGTCCTGGTATTAACACCTTTACTTGAACCAAACATTTAAATTCTGTTCATGTTCTGATATGGTTTCTTTTTTACATACTCCTCAAAGACATTAACATTTTCAAAGATCAAGCTTCTGAAATCGTGGAAACACAATATTTTGTCAGCATTTCCCAATGTCCAAATTAAAAAAAAACAAAAAACCAACTCTACCAAACCAAATTATACATGTAGGAAAAAAGTGGTTTTCATTGACTTAGATATGAGTGATAATATTGCAAATAAAAGCAAAAGACCAAGTCAGATCTTTGATTCTAATAGTAATTTAATTTAGATGTGAAATGTTAAAAATGTATAATCTTCCAATGTAAACTTTTAACTGTAGATTGGTATAATGGGCAAAATATTAAAATGGAGGTCTTTGCTTTTCTTAAGTAATGAATCAGGTGAGGAACTCACACAACCTAGGAAAAGAAGCCTACCTTCTGTGGAGAATGTACTAGGAAAGCAAAGATGTATAGCTGTAGGTATAGATATAGATATAGATATAGATATAGATATAGATAGATATCTCCCTCTGAAATATAAGGCATTAGTTACAAAGTTTTCTAGAATGAAGACCCTTTTTGAATATCTGTAGTTGTCAGGGATAAAACAGTAGGGGGAAAAATTAAACTCCTCAATTAGGATAATCTGTGGAGACTTTAATCAGGGAACTCTTTTCAGTGGAAGAGTACCAAAAGGAACAATTTAGTCCCCTGAAGATAGTATCCGGGGTAAGGTGAGGTGCTCTACTACCAAAAATAGAAATGAAAGGGAAGCAGAGAAAGCTGTGGGAGAGGCCACCTGACAGGAAGTGAGACCCTCTGCTTCAGAATGGCAACCACGGCCATCCTACAGGAGGAAGTACAGGGAGTTTGCACCCTGATCTCACTCTCCTTCCTCTGCCAGTCTCCTACCATTGCTCCCACTGGATGGACACATTAGGAAGCGGAGAAAAACTGATCCAATAGACGGTGTTGCCATTAGTCATCCTCTAGGGAGAGAACAGAATGGGGGCGAGAATGAAAATGGGAAGGCAAATTGCAAAGATCCAGCACAACATCTAAAATTTTTATCACACTTCAATAAGTAGTAATTGTGCATATTAGTGTCAGTTGCTTGAAGATATAAATAATGATATGAAATTGTTACGGAAACAGTAATGCTTTTAACTGCAATTTTTATTTTATTTATGAGAAAGCAAAAGAAATCAGAATATACAGTGAATATACATATCTACATTTGGTGGAAAGACAGGTTCTCCCTCACACAAACTTCTTAGCTCCTCAAGGGTCAGAGCCTATAGGATGGGATCCACTGCTTTTTTTGCTCAAAGGCTACTTGGAGCTATTGGTTTATAATAGCTAACAATCATTTTGTGCTAGCTGCTACGCTAAGTGTTTGGAGGTGTTTTATCTCATTTAATCCCTGCGACAACATATGAAGCAGGTATTTTTTTTTCTTCGTTTTATATAAAGAAGTTTTAAATTTTAGAAATGTTAAGTGATTTTTCCAAGTATAATATGTGTAAATAGTAAATGTTGCATTTGAACCCACATCTGCCAACTCCGCAGTGTTAGACATAAACACCAACAGGTACTACTACCTGAAAATGTAAATTAATTCAGACATCTGTTATGTACCGCAAAAAGCCAGAGAGAATATGCATTTAATACAAGAAAATAGGGAGCTATCTGCATGCTTTGCAAACAGTTCTGACCAAAAGATACTTCTGAGCAAGACAAAAAGAAGAAATTATTTGTTTTTAGGCTATATGTTTAATGCAAGCCCTTATATTTGATACTGAGTCTACAGAAATCCCTCTAATGAAAACTAAAGTGGGAGGCACTGTAGTTACCCAGTAACTTAATAAAAGTTATAATATTAAGTATATAACAGCTTGTCTTATTCATTTAAGTGGCACTGTTCACTATAAAGTCACTCACCTTCATTTTGTAATTTAATTCTCTTATGTCTCAATGCTATAGTCTATAATGAGATTGAATTTACAGAAGGTTATTGGATTTAAGTATTTTCCCACAGTTATTCTACAATTTACTTGTATTTTCCTGCCCTCTACAGACCTCTGCATGCATAAACAGTAGGTTTGATATTGTTTGAATTTACCATACCAGGATGAGAATTCAGCTCTCAATAAACACTGGATTTTTTTCCCCTCTTTTTTAGTTCTTTTTTTTTTTTTTTTTTTTTTTTTTTTTTTTGAGGCGGAGTGTAGCTCTGTCGCCCAGGCTGGAGTGCAGTGGCCGGATCTCAGCTCACTGCAAGCTCCACCTCCCGGGTTCACGCCATTCTCCGGCCTCAGCCTCCCGAGTAGCTGGGACTACAGGTGCCCGCCACCTCGCCCGGCTAGTTTTTTGTATTTTTTAGTAGAGACGGGGTTTCACCGTGTTAACCAGGATGGTCTCGATCTCTTGACCTCGTGATCCGCCCGTCTCGGCCTCCCAAAGTGCTGGGATTACAGGCTTGAGCCACCGCGCCCGGCCTCTATTTTAGTTCTTATTTGACATATTTATTTTCGGCACTTTGGAGAACCACTGTTAGTTTTAGGAAAGAAACAATGTGTTTCCTCAAATTATCATTATGTATACATTGTATTTATTGATTTTTTAATTAATGTAAGCTTAATTTTGATAACTAAACTACTTGCCTAAGTAGTTTAAATACAGTCAACCTGTATTTAAAAATCTACCATTACAATACTTTTTATGAAACTCTAACAAGAAGAGTTAGAAAAACCATATTCTCTACTCACATGAATGACAAGTCTCTCAAGAAAACCTAATGAAGTGTTTTAGAAAGTAACTAAAACCCGCTTAATCTTTTATTGAGATCAAGGCATGTCAACATGTCAGTCATTTCTTCTCACCAGGTTCATTTAGAATTGGAAACACTCCTCAGGAGGAAACAAGAAGGTATTGGGTAAGCCATACACAATCAGTGCTTCAAAAATAGGAAGAATTAGATCATCTTAAATTCTGAAAGAACCTGATATGTTGCAAAAAGCCCAGCGTTAAAGACAGATAAAGAACCCAAGGTGAAATTCTGGTTTCACTGGTAGGTGAAGGGAAGCCTAGCTTCACACACACAAAAGAAAGTTTAACATATGAATAGCATATATAAGGAATCAGGAATGCTTATGAATGTATACAACTGTCAAAGTATGCAATAAGGAGTGGTGAAGACTGTGGCAGACTGGAATGTATGTGCCCTATCTAAAGCGACTATCATTTTTTCAACATTAGGATATTGTGGCCAAGTAGTCTAGGTTAAAAAAAAAAAAAAAAAAAGGAGGTCAGTAATGCTTGTTATTTTTTCCTCCCCAAGAAGAGCTGGAAGTCTAGGTTTTCCAGTTAGTATTCCTGCATTTAGAAACCACCCCAAAACCTCGTAGTCTAGAACAACCGCTTTTACTACACTCAGGAATTTTTTTGTGCATCTGGAGTCTTAACAAGGTACAACAAGGGTGGCTTGTTTTTGCTCCACTATGTCTGGGGCCTCAGCTAGGAAGGCTCAGAAGCCGAGGGTGACTCAATGGCTGGGATGTGAAATCACCTGGAGATTCTTCTCATATTATACATAGCAGTTGATGCTGGCTGTCAGCTCGTCCCTTAATTAGCACTGTTGCGTGGAGCACCCAGACAGTCCTCTCCATGTCACTTAGACTTCCTCATAGCATGGCAGCTCAGGCTACCAGATATGAGTATCCCAAAAAGCAAAAGAGAAGTTGCATTACTTTTTATGACTTAGCCTCATTCTGTTGGTTGCAAACACCTCACAAGTCCAACCAGATTCAAGAGAAGGGATAATAGCCTTTACCTGTCAGTGGGTGACAGCATGATTCAAGAATGGAAGAAAACATGTTGTAGCCATTTTTTTTTTTAATAAAACCTGCTACATCAGTTTTTCTGTGCAATACTCTGATTTTTAGATGCTGACCACTAATTTAAAGAAATTATACACTTTAAGGATTCAAACATATCTATAGATAGCTATGATTTTCTAAATTCTGTTCAACACAAAATAATCAAGATAGAGAAAAAAATATCAGTATTCAGGAAATTCTTCCAAAGGCACAGTAGGAAGGATGTACTAAAATACAGAGGACTATTTATAAACAATTAGAGAAGAAGACAGACATTCAAATAAACACATAGCGTGTGATAAGTACTGTGCTGGGAGGATGTGTTAGAGGATATGAGAGAGCATGGGAGTTCACATAGGTAGAGGGTTAAGAGAAAGTATCACAAGACTTCCCAGAAGAGCTGATGCCAGGCTAAGATTGTAATGTTAAGTAAAACTTAGGCAAGGACCGCTTCACGTGCAAAGACAAAGAAATGAGAATATGATTCATTACTAAAGAACTACGTTTTCTTCAGGCAGATCAGATATTTGAAAGTGTTGGGGCATATCGTTGAGGTGATAGGAAGGAAATAAGAAAGCCTAAACACACCACTAAGAAATAAGAAAAAATGAGTATTTGGATAGAATTTGCGGTTATCATCAAATCTAGAATTTAGCAAGACCAAATTTATCTCTGGAAAAAATTATGTTCATCCTTTTTTTGCACCAGGCCAATGTAGTTATCTGAACTCAGTAAATTCTCCGTTGGCTGTCATTTCATCCCTTTCCTGAGCAACCTTTCTATGCTTTCATTGTTTTCTTTAGTTTCTTAGTCAATTTGCATGTTTAAAAAAAATTAAAAAGAAAAAAACACCTCCAAGTCTTGCTATTTTGTACTTATACCCTGGTAATGAGAGAAGAGACATGTTTTTATATTTTTGTATAAATTTATAGGGTACAGTTGTAATTTGTTCTGTGCATAGATTGCATAGTAGTGAAGTAAGGGCTTTTAGGGTAACCATCACCCACATATCATACATTGGACCTATTAAGTAATTTCTCATCACCCACTTCCCACCTGGTTCTCCCACTCTTCCAAGTCTCCATTGTCTGCCATTCCACACTCTACATCCATGTGTACATATTATTTATCTCCACTTATAAGGGAGAAATACAGTATTTGTCTTTCTGTGTTTAAGTTATTTCACTTAAGATAGTAGCCTCCAGTTCCATCTATGTTGTTGCAAAATACATGATTTCATTCTTTTTTATGGATGACTAGTATTCCATTGTGTACATATACTGTGTTTTCTTTATGCAGTCATCCATTGAAGGACATGTAAGTTGATTATATCTTTGCTATTGTGAATAGTGCTGTGATAAACGTGAGTACAGGTAATTTTTTATACGTATATATAAAATGATTTATTGTCATTTGGGTAGTTACTTAGTAGTGGGACCACTGTATCAAATCATAGTTCTATTTTTAGTTTTTTGAGAAAGCTACATACTGGTTTCCATAGAAGTTGTACTAATTTACATTTCCACCAGCAGTTTATAAACATTTCCTTTTCTCCACATCCGTGCCAACATCTGCTATTTTTGACTTTTTAATAACAACCATTTGGACTGATGTGAGATGGTATCTTATTGTGGTTTTATTTGCATTTCTCTAATGATTGGTGATGTTGATGTTGGCCATTTTTATGTCTTCTTTTGAAAAAAATGTCTATTTATGTGTTTGCTTACTTTTTAATGGGATTATTTGAGGGATTTTTTTGTTGTTATGTTGAGTTGTTTGGGTGCCTTGTAGATTCTGGATATTAGTCCTTTGTCAAATGAATAGTTTTTAAATATTTTCTTCCATTCTGCGGGTTGTCTGTTCACTCAAGTAATTATTTATTTTGCTGTGCAGAAGCTTTCTAATTTAATGTAGTCCCTTTCGTCTATTTTTGTTTTTGTTACCTGTGCTTTTGTGATCTTAGTCATGAATTATTTGCGTAGACCAAAGTGTAGAAGAGTTTTTCCTAAGTTTCCTTCTAGTGTTTCTATAGTTTCAGGTCTTACATTTGAGACTTTAATACATCTTGAGTTGACTTTTGTACATGGTAAAGGATACGGATCTCGTTTCATCTGTGTATGGCCATCCATTTTTTCTAGCATCCTTTATTGAAGAAGGTGTATTCTTTCCCCAGTGTATATTGTTGTCAGTTTTGTCAGTGATCAGATGGCTGTAAATATGTGGTTTTATTTCTGGGTTCTATATTCTGTTTCATTGATCTATGTGTATATTGTGTACAAGTACCGTGCCGTTTGGTTACTATAGGCTTGAGATTCATATGGAATCAAAGAAAGAGCCTGAAAAGTCAAAGCAATTCTAAGAAAACAAAAACAAAAAAAACCTAAAGGTATCAGATTACCTGACTTCAAATTGTACTACAAGGATATAGATAAGGAAGATATTTATCTTCTAACACTGCAGTCCACATGGAAAAAGAAAGATCTTTGTGGTCTTAAATCATAGAATTGGAAAACTAGTAACAACACACTTTATATCTTTGGAGGACCTCAGAAAAGAAAATCGAATTTACCTGGGAAAAATGTGGGATACAGTCAAAAGAAAATACAGATATTATTTACTTTTTATAATTAGAATTTCAAATTTCTTCAACATTTTTTGATGTGTTATTAAATTCATGTTTATTAAGGGTTTGCTATTTTGCTAGGTGCTAGTAATGGAATGGTTAACAAATATGGTACATTAAAGTATGGGTTCACAATCCTCCAGTTGCAATGCTGTACATCAGGTGTTTCATATTCAGAATTTTTTGTATTTTAGAAAGACAATACAATGCATATTTTGTATATTGCATATCACTACTTGTGACATCTGGGCCAAAAATATGTATTAATATTATTGTATTAAGTATATGAATAACTATACTAAGCAAGACATAAATTATTATAAATAGTTTTTTATCATGTTAGGTCAGAATTTTGTTGCTTAATTCCTTCAGACACCCTGTTTAAGAAGAAACTTTTGGTTTTATAGCTTTGGATTTGAAATTTGAGGATAAATAATTGTGGACTTTGTTACATAATATTCAGTACTATTAAATTATAGGAGACATATGAAAGAAGCAAAAGAGAAGTGTAAAAGGCTAGGCAGGGGGCACAGCCATTTCCAAAGGCAGAACTTTATTACTACTAATAATAATAGCTAAAATATTAAGCATTTGCAATGTGCCAGATGCCTATATTAGGTACTTTGTAAACATTATCTAATGAAGTAGATAATTTTATCCTCATGTTACAGATAAGGAAACTATGATTCCAAATGTTTGCCATGTCTATGACTTTATAGCTTAATAAGTAAAAGATCCAAACTTTAAACTGGTTTCTGTCCAATTCCAAAGATGGACTCTCTGTCCTAATATCATATTGCTTCCCAAATACTTCATTATATTTTTTAAACACCTCAGCTTATTGGAAAACTCTAAAACTGAAACAACATCTACCTCCTTGTAATCTCAATTTACATACATTGGTCTCTAATGTGTCATGTAAACCTACACATAAATAAATCTAGGTTGTTTTTGCATCCACATGTCAGCCTTGCTTAAAGAAGAAGATATCCCTCTGTCAATATCCAATCCAGAATGTGGTAGAGTATTCTTGGTTATGGTTCTTCACCCCTCCCTACTTTCATGACCTTTGCAGTGTGATTTTTCAGTACCTCTCAATAAAGTGGCAGAGTATATTTTTCTGACTTTTGCTATAATGTATATTGCCTTGACTGATACAGTAAAGTCACAACTAAACCCAGGTCTTAGGAGGTTTATGTGTTTCCCACTTGTCTTCTTGCCATTGCCATGAAAAGAGCTCCCCCATGTGCCTGATTTTCTCTTAGTCTTGGCTTCAGAATGAACACATGAGGAGCTCAGACCTCAGGGAGTGCCAAGCCCAGCTCTGTGCATAACTAGAACCGAGTACAGGAAGCCCAGCCTAGGTCAGCCAACTTCCAGCCAAATCAAAAGCTCATGAACTAAGTAATATCTTATTGTTGTATGATGTTGATATTTTGTAGTTGTTTGTTACACAATATTACTATGCCAGTAACAAACTGGTATCAAGAATAATTGCCTCAGACATGATTTCCTTCAACTATTCTTGGTATATCATAATTCCCATTTCACCAAATATCTTAGATGTTTTCTCCTGAAACAATTCCAGTGGTCCTAGTGTCCATCTTAAAGTTGGGCTCAGTGATCTTGAGATACATCAGATGAGAGTTGATGGGTGCAAAGAAAGGGCACTATTACATCCTGTGTTTCTTTCTTCAAAATCCTTCAACATATATGAATTTGTGGTTTTCTTAAGTGGCTATGTCACATTATTGTATTTTATTAAACTTGTTATCAACTGAAAACTTAGGTTCTTTCTAAATTAACTATTGTCAAACCAATTCTAACATTATCTTGAGTTTTCACAATTGATTTTTTTAACCTAAGCCTAGAAATGCACATTTATGTCTGTGACATTTCACCTTATTGTTTAAGCTTCTTATTACTGGTTTTGAACTCTCTTTTGAATATTAATTCTTAAAACAGGATACTAGTTATACTTCCTAGCACATCTTATATTTATTATTTTTATTCAAATACTATTCAAGAAAAAATTTAGGAAAAAAGAATACCAAGAATTAAGTTTAGTAGCAACCTTTAAATTGACATTGACCACTAATTAAAGTTCCATTAGAACAGTTGTAAACATAGCCACAAATCTATGTGTCTGTACTGTCAGTCAGCTTACAAATTATTCACATAGAAATTAAATAGTGTTTTTAAATTACTCATTTATTCAACAAATATTTATTGAATATCACTATTCTGGACTTATGTATACAGAAACAAATAAGGTATTGCTCAGGCTTTGATTAATTCACAGTTACTATAGGTTTTTGAAAAGTATGATCTCAGACTTCTACATCAGGAACACTGTAAATGCAACTCCAGATTTCTGAGCCCCTGCTGAGTCCAGTTGCATTAAAATCTGAAGAATGGGGCTCAGAGGTTTTCATTTTTTGCCCAGCATCCTTATAATGCTTATGCGTACTAGATGTTAAAAACCATTGTGTTAAAGAATTAGATCAAGATTGGAAAAAAAAAAAAAAAGCAGCTCAGGTACAATGAGAGCTGATCTACCTGAAGGTGTGAGCAGAGTCTTACACAAGACAAGTGAGAAAGGGTGAATCTTGCCTGGGAGGGTGGGTAAATACATAATACAAAGCTGACCATTCAGCTGGATATCAGCAGGATGATGAATACCTTCCTGGATGAACAGGTAGAAGGAGTTCCATGTAGAAAAAGATTACCATAGTCAGGGACATAGAGTCATAAAAAACTCAGATCTTTAAGAGATACTCCACCATGTCTTGATACAGAGTATATTAAGAGGGAAGCGACAGGGAAGAGGCTGGATAGAATTAAAACATAGAAAATGGACTTGTACTCGGTGCTAAGGAATTGCAATCTGAGAGAAAAGGAAGACATGAAAATACATGGTTAAAATTGAGTTCAAAGTATGTCACAGTGATGGTAAACAAAGACAAACAGAATTCTGATTTCCTTTCTCTTTGCAGTAATTTGGCATTATTACTAATGTTTTGTAGTAAGCAGGTTTTATAATGCTTCTAATCACGAAACAGTAAAAACTGCACCTGACTTTAGGTACATGCCAAGAGTTTCTGGGTGAATGTGACATTTTTTTTTTTTCTTATAGAAAGAAAAACTACCAAAATGAAATCATTGTTGTCAGTTCACATATTCTTTCCCCAGACTCTGGTCATTTAAATTTCTAAAGTCTGATGCATGAAAATAACCTTTTACTTAATAAGTAACAAGTGATTTTGGAACATCATGCAAACACAGGTGAAGTTCCATTTGGGACTTGAATGAGGAAGAATATAAATCACTATTAACACATAGCTGTAGTGCAGCTTGCACCAATGAACTCGGTAGCAAAGTCAACTAGATTAAAGTATTGAAATAACTAGAAATTATACTGATGTTTATAGCGCTGAAATCCTACTGATACTCATGAATTGTGACAGCCAAAGATATATGTGATATAGTTAAAATTATGTCCATTTCAACTAGGGTTCAATAGCTTCTATGTACTTGTACCAAAAGCATGTAACAGTTCATTTAATAACATCATGTACCACTGAGCCTAATTAGTCAGTAGAAAGCATTATTTATAGAAAATTATTGCTATGTTCAAATAATAATTCTACATGATAAAACAAAGATTAGTATTTTGTTATAAAATTGCTCACCCCTCATTTATGTAATAAAGGGTCAAAGTAAGCAAAAAATAAAAGCTAAATTGAAAAGACAATATTGAAGAGTGTTTATAAAGGGAGACAATTTGCAGAATTCTCTGCGCATTGTTATATTCAAAAAGCAAAAGCATGTATAAATATATTTCCTTCTCATTTGCTATATGAGGTTACTTCAAATGAGGCAAAATATCCATTTTTTATAAAAGGAATCATTGCAAAGCTGATCATAATTCTACACTAGATGCCTTATATAGATCATCTATCTTGATTCTTAATCTATGAATACAGCAAATATGTCACTTTCCTCATGAATAATCAGCCTATATTTCATCCTGTGAACATTAAATACCATCAACTAAAACTTAAGAGGGCATATATGGTTATTTCATGTTTCAGAATATTTCAAGAAGATGAAATCTCTCCAGCGCCGCAACTTTTACGAATATTAAAAAGAGAAGCTTTGCGTCTATACGTTTATTGAGTGGACAAATACCAATTATTAATAGTTATTGAGCACCTGATGTGTACTAGACCCTTAAAACAGCCCTATCACAGGTTATCTCATTAATACTTCAAGTCGACATCACTGTTGCCCATATTTAAAGATCAGGAAACTGGGAGTTGGTGAGATTAAATGATTTGTCCAAAATGACACTCAGCAATTCTCAATTTTAATTTCAATACTTTTTTTGGATTCTGTATATCATTTTTAGAAAAAGTACTGATTGTATTCCAAGTGGATCATAGAATGGAGACTTCACTATTCTCCTTCATGAAACAATGGTCTTTTCTTGTCTCACAGTGAGTTGGCTGTGAGTGGGAGATTTACATCTTTGACTTTCTCAAAACAAACCAATCAGAAAAATAACTGCAGGAAGTTATACTGTTTTCTATCTATCAATATACCTCTATGTCTGTTTATGTTTAATGTATTTAGTGTACTCGTTAATTCTGGAAGACAAAAAGTTATGTTACATTTATACAGAAACATGGCTGCCCTGTAGCACAACGCTTTCCATGTAATATTATTCACTGAATGCATTGAATAACTAAATAATACAGTAATAACATTTCAAAAATATTTTAAAATTATTTATTCAATCTTAACAGAATTTCAAAGATACTTTAGAAATGTAGTAATAAAACCCATGATCTTTGCTTTGTTAGTCTGTGAGAGCCAGTGATATTTGAGCACAGAGAGACGTATTTGCATTTTGATTGAAACATATACATGCAAAAAAATGTATTTTATTTAATATTTTTTAGTACACAAAATGATCAATTTTTCAATTTTTGAGTAAAAATTGTTGAGCTATTTCTACTTCTTTGAAATATATTTTACTTATTCCAACACTTAAAATGTGTAAAATAAAAGTTATTTAGAGAGTTTGAAGGGTTGATGTGGTTTATTTTCATACCAATGTGAATGTAAGGATATTGAATTCTCAGCAAAGCAAATGTTCACACATGTGAGTACTAACTTCTAATATCAGAGAGATTAATTAGTATGTTTTAATTCTCTTGCAGTCCTCAGATAAAGGCCAATTTCTAAATGGAAAAAATCTTGAATGAAGATTTAACTGTCTAAAATATGTACACAGAATGCGGGCTAAATAAGCTATATTTTTTTATATTTAAATATCTTGTCCTTTCCAATGATATTGGCACCTGTGATTTTATTATAAAAAGAGACTAAGAATTTTTAACTCTATAGGAATTAATTCATAATAGCAGTTACAAATAGAATATATTATCTTTCCCATGGCTTTCCATTATGACTGGATGTATCACGCTTGTTTGTTATACCTATCTATTTTAATGACTCAGAGCATTTCATTTCTAAACCCTTGAAATTAACAGCAGCCTGATAAATAGTATATATCTTCACTTCTTCCTACTTATACTATTAGTATTAATACTAATTTATACTATTGATAGTGTTAATCATGATTGGATTCAGAGACTACCACTCATTTATTTAATTTAGTTATCAAAATGCAAGCTTGCTTGAATGTGGTTGCTTTCAAATAAATTTGTGTTTTCCCAAATCACTGTAATTTTGCATTTAACTAAAATAATTGGCTTTTAACATTTGAATGAAAAATGTATGTTTTTAACCTTAACAGTATTAGAGCCAGTATTTTTAACAGTCATGCCACTTTGATGTTAATGTTACAACTGCTATTTTTATATTGGAAATTTATTTATAGAACTTACAGAGTTTGTGGTCAATGAAGGCTTAGGAATGGACCTGATGGCAAAGATGAAGAAGATAGAGAGTCAAGTGAGTTCACAATAAAACTTTGGGAAAAACTGCACTTAGGGTGGACATGGAGTAGAATCCTGGATCCCCACCTCATCTCCTGCAGCTCTCTCTTGCTTCCTCTGCCTTGACACTCTGGCTTTCTTGCTATTCCTTGAATATCCTAAATACACCCCTACCTCAATGCCTTTATGTTTTCTATTATTTTTTCCTAGAATGCTTTTCCTCTGAAAACTTAATGTTCCCCCTTCCAGATTTAGTCTTTTCTCCTCAGCACTTATAACTGTTTTTTGTTTTGTTGTTTTGTTTTGTTTGTTTGTTTGTTTACTTGTATAGTATTTTACTTTTGAACTCCATGAGGGCAAATATCTTTGCCTATTTTGTTCACTGCTATATTTCCTAACACTTAGAATAGTGTCTGGCACATAATCGGTTATAAATAAATTTTGTCACATAAACTGAGATAAAGTAGGTTGAAAACATTCACAATATTATTCTGTTCATGCATACCTTGCAACATTTGTATATTTTATTCCAACATATCTAAGTGGTATGTTAATATATCTTTTCCACTTTATATTCCCAGAATAGTACCGGTACTCCAAATACTTGTTGAATTATGTAATGATTTTTATGTGATCACAATTGTCTAGGTAAATAGAAAGCAAAGGCTTTGGTCCTCAATCCCAAGAGACGTAGTAAAAGAGAATGATCTCAAATTTCCATACCTTAAACCCAAGCCTCATTACCTGGCATAGTTTCCAGGCTTCTTATCTAAATCTCCCAGCCCATGTCTTATCCTCTCCAGGTGAATAGCATCTTTTCTTTATCACTTAGGAGCTGTCTAATAGCCAAATCTACTTTTCTGGATACAAACTTCTCAAAACCTTTAGGTTCTCCCACACATTTCTTGAATATAGTCAGACAGTTGCCTCTTATTGAAGTTAAGTCATAGAAGAGTCAAGGAAAGTGGTAAAGGAAATTCTGTAGCTTGTTCCAAATAGAACTGAATACTAAGGTGATTGATCAGTGGCATAAGATAGCATGAGGGTCCTGAAATAGAACGGGTAGTGAAAGGGAGAGTACACAGGGAGGGCTGCGTGGTGATCAACGGTGATGCAATAAGTTGTTGGATGGTGATTGCAGGTTAGAAGGTAGCTGTTTAAAGTTGGAATGAATATAAAGCACAGAAGTTCCAATACTTCAGTTTATTCATTTGGCCAATATTCCATTTACTATGTGTCAGGCACTGAGTTGGCTCCTGGGAATACAATGATGATGCAAATAGCCTTGAGCTCATGAAAATCACATTTTAGTAGGGAAGACAGAGAAGCAAATAATTGCACATATAAAGATGGATTTTCAACAATACCATGCTATTTGTGGGAGGTGTATAGCATTACAGGGTTATTGGGTATCTGAGAAAGCTTCCCAGAGGAGGAAAAAATTGAAAGGGGATGTTGAGAAGAATGTGTGCTTGGGACAAGCCCTTTTTCTTGATGGTAGCTGAGATTTTTCTGAGAAGGAAGAGCAGGACAGGTAAATGTAGAGGGGAGCTCACAGCTCATCTAATATTCCTAATCTCAGTCAGCTCAAGATCATACTACAAATAGTTACCCATTTTTTGTCTAGTATTGTGCAAATACAGATGAGAGTGACTATTTTGGATGCGTATAATGGACTGGATGAATTGCAAAGTTGGATTAGTTTAGGACAAGTAACTTAATTAGCTAAAAATAAATTTTATTTTCTGGTCTTGGGCTAATACTATCACTCAAAAATTGTGGCAATTAAATAAGAAAGGTTGTATAAAGCTCTTAGCACTGTTTGGTGTGTACCAAGTGCCAGGGAAGTATTAAAGATACATTTTTGTGGTTATTGTTTTTTCTTGGAGGGGAGAAGAAGTAGAAGAATGTTAAAGAGACAGATTACTTAATTTGTTAAGGCCGTCTCTTACTTTAAAATTCTTGACTCTAGAAATCAGATGGTAGAGGGGTAGGGGGTAGAAAATATTTAAATCAATTAGGAATTAGCATATAATGGATGTAGGCTCTGTCTTTCACTGCAGATGTTATTAAAATTTTGGCAAAAAGAGAATTAAGCAATCCTGCTTCTTAATAACCTATGCATTTGAGTTTAGGCCTCCAAAATATCAGATTTTACAAACCTTTCAAAATGCTTTTGAGTTGATGATCGAAGTTAACCCAGAATTATCCTGCAAAGTTGTAAAAAAAAATACATTAAGCAGTTTTAATGGTGGATCCTAAATGTAGCATCTAATGACCTGAGATATTATAACTTGTGTTCACAGATTGTTTATCTTAATATGTCGATTTTCTCACGTTTTATTTTAATAAAAAAGCCCAAGTTCATGGACACAAAGGAAATATAGGTGTAAAAACACAAAGCAGAGATCAACTGTGAAAATTATTCATACTACAATGATTTGCTTATACATTTATTTACACAATAAATACTTGTAGAGCATCTACTACGTGTTGAATAATGTGCCAGGTATTGTTGATACAGCATCAAAAAAGAAAGACACTGCCCGCAGAGGGACCTGTTTAAGCCAAAATATAATCATGCTTCCCTCTTAAGTCCTTCATTGTCTTCAATGGATCTTAATATAAAATCCAAGCTGCTTACCATGTTAAGACAAGGTACTTCAAGATTTGGTCCCTGTATATGTCTCGAGATTGAATATTGAGCCCCTCTCTCCCTAATACTGACACGCGGTCACTCCAGCGAAGTAGCTGCTGATGGCACACTTTTTGTTGCCTCTGGGACTTGGCTGGTGATGACCCGCTACCATAAGGCTTCTTCATTCCATCTTACTCAGGAAATTTCTACTTATTTTTAGGGTTTCCATATATGATGAACAACAGCAACAACAAAAAGAATGAATGAAGCACTCCTTAACACTTGTTTAATGGCTTTTCTATTAGACTAATTTCCATGAAGCCCTTTTCAGCCCCATTTATTTGATGTTTAGTGTTTTACAAAATAGACTGAATGTATCTATATGTAGCTACTAGCCATTTGTTTTTGTTTTATGGTCATTATACTATTACTTTGTATAGTTAGGGATGATGAAAATGAAAGAATGTGTTGGGATAGGTGAAGGTGGGAGAAACACATGCAGCTAGTTTCTATGGGAAGGTAGGACTTTCTCTAGAAGGAATAGACAAATGAAAATCATCTTTAAAACCTACCTGCAAGTAGGTTTTCCAGCATAAGCATTCCATAGGTATAGGTTTCCCACCATAGGCATGAAGGTGAACTGTTGGTTAACTTCACCTTCAGTACTGGGAATAATAGATTTTCTCCTCCAAGGGAAGATTCAGTATAATAATCATAATTAGCAGATAATACAACAGTACTGAGATCTGGATGGAGTCTTGAGCTATTTTGTGAGGAGTTTCCCATTCCTTCAATCTAGCAGTGTTTAGTGAATACCCTGAATGACATTAAGAGGGGGTTGTGGTTGGTGGTGGGAGTTGATATATCTACATGTGTGTTATACTCATTCATCTACACAGTAGCTTTAATGTTTTTAAAAAAGCCTTTAGGAAGCTTAATAGAAGAATTTGATAGAAACATAAGTGGATATAAAAATAAAGGCACTATCAATTTGCAATTTCAGGATGGGGACCTGGCTGAAAATTTATCTTTGCTTGACTAATATCTCTATCAATACAGTATAATTGCACAATATAATAAGGTTTCAGTGTAAATGCTGATGAGAACAAAATTTAAGAATACCCCCTTAAATGCTAAAAATAATTAGATAGTTATATATCCTTCACATGTGATTTTCATATTGTTGTTTCATAATATTTTTAACATAGGTTAATTGGCTTGATTATAGTAACCATTTCACCGTGTATATCAAAAGATTGTGTTTATACCATAAATATGTGCAATAAAATAATAAAATAAATTTTTAAAATATGTGACATTGACTAGCAAAAGTCAGCTCTATACTTCTTTTCATTATTTCAGAAGGCTGCTATTTTTATTACATTTGTTTCATTTATCATGTTCTTTAATCATGTTGAAATAGGAATAAATGTAGACAAATGAATTCTATATAAATACAACCTGGTTATTTAATTTTTAATTCACTATTACTCTATATTCTAGAAATATAGTGATTAAGGTTTCTAAACACACTGTTACAATTATGGAGTTGTTAATTAAAATTATGGCAATTATCAGTGATTTGGAACTTAATTACTTTGGTGGTTATAGCAGATATAATTTTTCTAGGAACTGGCACATACTTGAAATCAAGATATATCATGTTAGCTGCATTGATTCAAAATATATCTAATAATTAGTAAAATTCTCCACACCATTTTGGCTTTTTGACTTCTAGACCTTAGACACTAAAAATAATGAAATAAATTAGTATGTAAATAAGTGGAGTAAATGAGGCAGGAGTCAATAGCAGATTAATATATTACTTTTAATTTGAATTTTATTTTTATCAAAAAAGAAATGAGTTGTTTTTGTTTTACTGTTCCAATTGCTGTCAATATAAGTGGACATCCCTTTTGAAGCATACACAAAATTCTATAAAGAAATTTCCTTCAAAATGCTCTAAGATTATTCATGTTCAAATACAATGATCTCTAACTTCAGTCTTTAAAATTCAATCATTTATTCATTCATTCAGCAAATGTTACTGAATGTCTGTTAGTCTTCAAGGGATTCTGTTAATTGCCAACTATATGATTTTGGGATATGGACTAAGCTTCCATAATAAGGAGGTCTCACAATGCAGTGGTTCAAACAGTAGAAAAGTTTATCTCTCCTACATAATAGGCTAGGGCAAGTAGGTGGGCTCTGCTCCATGGCATCATTCACGGATCCAGGCTAGTGAGAAGCCATCATTAACATGAGTCCAAAGTGACTCTAGCCATTGCTATTTCCAGCCAGTTACATGAAAACTGAAAGGAAATAGAGGATAAGCAAGTCATAAAAAATTAGTAACATCACTCTGCACGTAGACACTCAAAGGTAAACGAGACTAGAAAATGTAGTTTTGAGCTGATCAGTATATCTTATGGAATAAGGGACGAATTGGTTATAGAGGGGAAAAACGAGAAGTCTTCTATAGCCCAATGCTGTAGTCATCCACATGTGAGTGAATATCTTTCTTTCTATGAAAAAAAAGTACCTACTTTCTTCCCAACAAAGAATATCTAAGTTTCATTCCAATTATTGCAACCAGTCCAAAATCCAGGACCTCTGGAAAATATGCAGATCTCGACATTAAGTATTAATGTAGTTATTTACAATTTGGCAACCTGAAAATGATAAATTATCTTTCTTATTCTCAACCTGCTTCCCCATACAAAACACTCAATATTAAGTGGTCAAAGGGGAACAGAATAACTGCAATGGAAGCTATCATGAGAAAAACAGAAGAAAACACATAAGACTCAGTGGGCAATAGCAGTTGCAAAATCCTGCCAAGAGGTAAAGACACCTAGAAACAGCAGTGAAATGTTTTGTTTTGTTTTTTGATAAGGGCATCTGGCAACCTCAGTTCTCCTTTCTGGGAGTCAAGTCAGATATCCTGGAAGGATCTTCTTTATCCCAGTGGATAAATGAACTTATCCATGGCCGTATCTTAATCCCGTAGAGTATGCGCTCCTTGGGAACTTTACAATTTTTGCAGCATGCTTTCTTCTGGTGTATGTTTGGAAGCCTAAGGATTGTTCTAGGGATCATATATGGTAGCAATGTCCAATGGGAAGATGTGAGGACATCTTTGAGCAACATATATTATCTCTTGCTATTGAAATAGAGAAGCAACTAACTTCACTGTACCCTGTTAAGCCTCGAAGTTTTGAACCTTCTATCAATTTAAATTATAGAACTAACACATAAATCAGAAAAAGATAGCCTCTCTTAGTAAAGTTCTATTTACTTTTATATCATCTTATAAAATGACCATTCTTATTTGAACTCTTATAATTTGTAAACCTTTCTTAAAAGTAGCAAGGATCACCAATAGTTGGACTTTGTTCAACATTTTTCTCTAGCAATGTGTATCCAGGTCCATAGCCTGCTTTCCAAGTTGTCACTGGTAATGGTATAACAACGGCCATCAGTTTCCCAGCCTAAAGTATTTTTTCTTTGCACCCTCCACCCTCCTACTAAGCTAATACTCTATAGTTTGAGATTTAAATGGTAATTCCACATTTCTACATACTTATTTCTATGTTCATCCACTCTATTGTAACAGAGGCTCAAAATTCAGTGACTCAAATAATATTTTTAAAATGTATTTTTCTCTTAACAATCCCCGAGGCAAGCAGTAGTGTAAAGGAAGACTGCTCCATGTGATCTTTTAGAGGCAGAGGTACCTCCTGTGTTGCAACTCATGACTTCTTAAAGCATTGTCTTTATTTGCATTGTAGATACTAGATCATCACTTTGAATGCCTTCTACCAACTGAGAAGGTAAAGGTGCACAAGCCCAGGATGAGGAGATTATTCTTAAATGGGAAAGGATGTTGATTTCCACTCCCACCTCTGCACACTTCCCATGTGTCCTAACTTAGTCATGAGGGCACATCTAGCTGAAAGGGTGTATTCACTATTAGTGCAACCATTTGTCCAAGTAAACATTTATTTGTGGAATAAATGAGAAGTTATATTTTAATAATCTAAGGTATAGACTGTGGCAGAGTCCATTTTGATTATTATACATCATTTTCCATTATCTTCCATTATTTTACAAATATCTTGTATGTTCTGTTCTCCCTTGTTTAGAGTTCTGAAAGTTCAAATTCCCTCTTGCTGTGTATGTATCACTTATGATAGACAATAACTGTGCTTCCTTATATTCTCTCCCACTGCTGTTCTTTTTCTGTCTCTTATCTTAACAATTTAAAATAAAAAGTGAGAAACATATTAATGCGATGCAATGCTGTTAAAGTGCTACTGGTCTTCGCACAGCACACTTTGGGGAACATGATCGGGGCTTACTCACAGAAAATGTATTGATGATGACAAGGGAAGGAGAAGCTTCCCTCAATGCCAGCATTTTCCTCTATGTTACTATAAGTGGGACTGCTGGTTGTTAAATTATTTTCTTATGAAGTTCACCTCTTAATCGTTTAAAGAATCAATTTAACAACTCTCAGGAATTTGCTATACCTCTATGAGGACTCTGAGTTGGGTTGTATCATTTCTATAATGTCAAGTATGTGAAAGAAGAGATACGCATCCAGATTCCAGCCAATGCCATTAGCCTTCTACATTCTCCAGTCATTAGAAGGATGTAGAGAACACATTACCGTAATTTTTTAGACAGTTTGAATGTAAACATGTTGGGCAGTGAGGGCTGAGCTAGGCAATTAATTTTTCAGCTTCTTTACACTTATATTGAAGTTCATGCATTATAAATTGCCTCCAAGGAAGATAAGGATGACCAAAGTTTTCTCTGCCCCTCTTTTTATATCTGATATATAGACTTTTGTTTTCTTTTTTTCTTCTCTTTCTTTACTATCAATAAAATCAAAAGTACTTAAAATAATGAGACCTATGGAATTGCTTTGCAGGATAATAATAACCACATTCAGAGAACATCTAATTTTAGGCCCTTCTGTCGTTCCTTCCATCCTAACCCTTTGACATCTCTCCCCTACCCTCAGCCCTTATACAGTTTGTTTTTTGATATTCAGCCATTGTCTTGATACACTTTTATATACATAAAATGAATTACTAACCTTGACATAACTTATAAATTAAGATTTATATAGGGGGGCGATGATTGATATCTAATTTTAAACCAAGAAGTGTATTTGAAGGAAAATATAATGTATCATGAATATTTATAGATCTCTCAGTAAGATTAAAAATATATGAATTAACCTAATAATAATTAAATTAAATTAATTTTCACTTTTGCATGTTATTCTGTTTAAATTGTGACATGGTTTTATTAGGCTACTCAATTAAATGGTGTCTGGGCTCCCTATGAGCAATTTATTCTATTGTCCTATAAATATTCATTGAGCAGCTGTTATGTACCAAACATTGTTCTAGAAAATCTGCTTGGAACAACGAGAGGAAATGAATAAATGAGAGACCAATTTTCTATACCAAGAAGTTTATATTCTAGAAGTGGGGAATAGCCAATAAATAAATTAGCAAATGGGTGTTTGTATGTTTGTTTGTATAATATATATGGTGGTGATCAATGAATGCTAAGGTGAGCAAAGCAAGGTAGGTGTGGGTGGGCCCTGGTCTAAATATATTGATCAGGGAAACCTCTCATAAGTGACATTTGAGTGAGCTCTGAAAGAAT
Organism: Chlorocebus sabaeus; assembly: GCF_047675955.1. Taxonomy (NCBI): domain Eukaryota; kingdom Metazoa; phylum Chordata; class Mammalia; order Primates; family Cercopithecidae; genus Chlorocebus; species Chlorocebus sabaeus. Next base: position 61,496,942 of record NC_132920.1, on the reverse strand, counting down.
GAGAAAAGGGACAACTGGACATTTAGAAAAAGCATGTTTCAGGTAGGAGAAACAGCAAATGAAAAAGCCCTGAGACAGTAATGTGTTTGTAGTGTTCAGAGAACATCTAGGAGCCCATGTCCCCTGAGTAAGGTGAGTGAGCAAGGAGAAAGTGTTAGAGCATGAGGTCTGAGAAATTCTGTGGGGGGGCAAACGGTGTAGGCAAAATAAGAATTTTTTATTTTTCTCCTAAAGAATATAGGAAGCTTTTTATGAATTTTTGAGTAGAGAGCTAACATGATCTAACTTATTTCTATAAAAATGACTTTGACTACTATGTAGATAATAGCAACAGAGCAATCAGTGCATAGAAACCACTTAGAAGGATAGCATTCTCATTTAAATGAGAGATAGTAATAACTTTAACTCAGTGATAGCTCTGAATATGTTTAGACATGTTCAGATTCCGGATATATTTTGCAATTCGAAGTGAATTTGCTACTAGGTAGAACATTAGGAACTAGATGAGACTGCCTAGGGAGTAAGCATGAATAGAAAAGAGAAACATTCAACTGAGCCCTAGTGGTCTCCAAGAATAAGTGATTGGGAAAATGAGAAGGTAACCATAGGGAAGAATGAAGAAATGAAGTGCACTTGAAGACCCATGAAAGAGGAGATCTCAGAAGCAAGTGAAGTGTTTGCAGAATCATGAAGTAATCAACCATGTTAAATGGTGCTAAAGTAAAATGAACACTAAGTCTTGGCCATTGAATGTGAATATGTTAAGATCTTGTCAAGAGCTGTTTCAGTGGAGCAGTGGAATGGCAGCCTGACTGAGCGTCTTCAAATGCCTATGGAGAAGAGTCAGTGAAAAGAGTGAGTAGAGTCACTTCTTTTCAAGAAATGGGATAATTGCTAGAAGGAGTTATGTGGATGAGGGAGAGCTTTTTACGGATAAGAAACACATAAGATTTTGAAATGCTAGTAGGCATCATGCCTTAAAGGGGGAAGTGGATGCAGCAGGAAAGAGTGAGGACAATTGTAAAGGGGTAACAGAGTGGGTCGGAGAGAGAGTGTCCTTTGAGTAAGAAATGGAGGAAGAACACCGTCGACAGTTATTGAAATGTGGAAGCATCTAGTAAAATGTCGAGTGTAACAAAATAGCTTATATATTTGGGGAGTGCACAGACATGATGTGAAAGGGATAGAGGGGAGTGTAAATATAGTTTAGTGTTTCAATGTGAAAAAAATGATGCATATTTCTTAAGATAACAGCATTAAAAGCCATACATGATTGACCAGATTGTCATCTTAGAGAGCACTTTTTCTTGGAAACAGGCCTGTTATAACTGTCTTCCTGACAGATTTTGAAGTGTTATACTTGTGTTTTAGGGGAAATTTGATTTATCAAATTGGAGGATAGAGATAAAGAAATACTGAGGTGGCATTACAAAACATCATAGCACTCCTTGTCAATAACCTGTGTTTTTCTTACTGAAGATTTATTTAGGATTGTGTCTTATGCCTTGAAGTCTCTGGAATATTACCTCAGCACACATTTTGCCTTCAAATTCCATATGAGTTTCTGGGTTGATTTTCCCGGTTACAGTAACATTGATTGCTGTCTAAATTTGTTGCAGTGTGCCTGAATACTATGACTACGGTCATGGAGTAAGTGAGGATGCCTATGACAGCTACGGTAAGACCTTTTCTTTACTAAAACTGTGAAATCGGAACATCCATCAGTCACTGACAACTCGAAAATTATTTCCATCTTTCTCCCCCTGGTTTTTCCAGAAGTTTAGACTAAATTGATTTATGTAATTCCAGAGTGAGATTTGACTTACACAGCTAGTACCAGAAAATTAGACAGATCAATTTTGATCAAAATTTTAAAAGCAATTAATCACAATCATAAATCATTTTCAACAGCAACAGTGATCATTCTGAATAGTGTCTTGTATGTTTAACTGTGTTCATTGTCTACTCATTGATTTGGCAACAATATTGTGTCTTTTCTGCTGTCAAAAGATCATCAGAGTAATACACATTTAAAATATTTACAAACTTTAAGGGCAGAAATTGTTATTATAAAATAATTCTCAGGTTATTTTTCTAGCATGCATAGCCAAATAAGGCTTGGCTCATAAAAATTGATAGTCAATAAGGATGTCAGTCTATAAAATTAATTTATTTAAAAAATATATTCCTTAATTAAAATACCACTTAAAGTTAATCATAATTATACTCAATTAAGATCTATTGAATTCCTATGACATATCAATACAGTACATCATTTTTGAGACGTACTTTGTGATTCTTTAAAATACATATGTACCCGGGCACGGTGGCTCACGCCTGTAATCACAGCACTTTGGGAGGCCGAGGCAGGCAGATCACGAGATCAGGAGAGCAAGACCATCTTGGCCAACATGGTGAAACCTCGTCTCTACTAAAAATACAAAACAAATTAGCTGGGCGTTGTGGTGCATGCCTCTCATCCCAGCTACTCGGGAGACTGAGACAGGAAAATAGCTTGAACCAGGGAGTCGGAGGTTGCAGTAGGCCGAGATTGTGCCACCCCACTCCAGCCTGACAACAGAGCGTGACTCAGTCTCAATAAATAAATAAATAAATAAATAAATAGCATCACTAGGTGCCCACCTTAAAAAATGACACTCATATAAATATTTATAGTCTTGAATTTTTATTAAAATAATACCAAGACTGCTTGGCATTGGTGCATGACTATAGTCCTAGCTACTCCAGAGACTGAGGCAGGAGGATTGCTTCAGCCCAAAAGTTTGAAGCTATAATTGTGCAATAAGCATGCCTGCAAATAGCCACTGCACTCCAGTCTAGGCAACAGAGTGAGACCCTGTCTCTAACAAAAATAAATAAATTAAATAATACCATGTTCACTTTATTCCTCTCTATGGTGAAAAATAAAGGAGACAATGGTTGTTGCTGTGTTTGGGGCTTCGTAGGATGCTGGGAAAGGCAAGTCCTGATGTCGAGAGGAAAGGAAGAAGAATATGTTCCTTAAAACAAGTCATAAACTAACACAAGGCCAAGCCCAGAAATAGGAGGAGAAAAATAAGCCACCACTACCAACCAATCATGGGATGATTAGTTACAGATATTTTGTATTTATTTCTTTAAAATAAATTGAAATATTATGACTATGGTCATGGAGGAAGTGAGGAGATAAAATATCTTTATCCCCATTTTTATGAGGAAACTGAACAACAAAGGTGAAGTCAATGTGAGAGTATGGCTGTGAGGCTCAGCTTCTGTTCTTATATTCTCATCAGTGGTTGAAATACTATTAATTGCTGCTACCACACATGAAGTACCTATTATGGCTCTGTACTAAGCATTTTATAATGAGGGTTAGCAATTGCAGAAGTAATTCTTACAGACATTATACATCTATCTATTTGTATACTCTAATCCCCATTAGAATCCTCTAGAGAAGGATGGGAAACAGATAAGGCTTTGGGATGCATACCCATATTGTCATCTGCATTTTTCAGATGAGAAACTGAGACTCAGAGCATTAAGTACCTTGCCTCAGTTCAACAATTTGCCAGTGACAGAACAAGAATGTGAATTCAAGTGTGTCTGATTATTTGGGGGTGTGTTGATTTTGTCAGGAGGCGGGAGCAGGGTTCAGTGGACTTGGTAAAAAGAACAGGATGTGGTACTTTAAACCTGAGTTTGTTTAAAGGAAAGTCGTTCAGCTTCCTTCCTAAATCCTAAATCTTCCTTCCTAAATTTGGATTTCTCAAAATGCTATCACTTGCTATTTCACTATTTTAAGGGGAAGGAGATCTTTTATACTATTATTCAGGAAAAAAAGTAAATAATCCAAAATGAGCACCAGGCTCACTCCCAAATCCAAGTTTCTCTAACACTAATCAAATTAACCTAATATTTTGCTGTTATATAGCTAGAACTCTTTTCCAAAACAAATTAACACAATTTCAGAAAGTATTTCACAGAAATATACGTGATGAACAAGTCTGCACAGTTCTGGCTCAGTTGGAAAGCTGCCATAGGAAGTACAGCTTTAGTTTTGTTCCTTATATAATTTCCACTCATTGGAAGGAAGGGGTCAAAGGCATCAGATGGTATTTAATAAAAACACTAGCATCCAAATCCTAGGCTGTCTCCAAAGCCACAGCAGGGGACCAGCCAGGCTGAGGTGTAAGATTGCCTAGCATTTTAGAGCTTCCACATCTGCCCCTGCAGCACTCTTGGAGTTCAACACAGCAATACTTATATTTCTATTGTTCCAAGCACATTCTTGATCATATAGGAATCAGGCCACATGCCATGTACAATTGGTTACTCAGGATGATCAATGAGTAAGACATAAACTGAGCCTTTCTTTAATTCATTGAAAATTTGCATATAGGTATTGCTAGTCTCTGAGAATATGATGATATACAAGGTGGACATTGTCCCTCCTTGGTTTCTGAAATTTAATGTTGAGAAACTTATACCTACAGATAACAAACTGCACCAGATTTTAAACCATTTTATGTAATAATTTTATACAAGTTGAAAGAACATTACTCATTTAACAGATATTTATTTAATGGCTAACATATGTAAGCCATTGATCTCAATCTTGGAGATATTGTAGTGAACAATCTCTTGAAACTTACGTTCTGATGATAAGACATATTCTTATTTGTAAGTAGTCATTTCTGGAAAAATTGAACTTTTACTTGCAAAATACAATCATTTTTTACACTTGATACATCAATTTGAGGAAAATCATGCTCATGAGCTTTACAGAATTACATGCACTGAGATCAATGGAAAGGATAAATTTGATGATATCTGGTGATAAGAGATAAGATTTCTATTTCTGAATTATTTACATTTTGAAATGTCAATACTATGTAATGCTATTGGAAAACGTGTGTAAATACAAACTTGCTTCTCAAGCCTGTTAATGGAGATGCAAGGGCTATGGTCTGGAGGGCCAGGGCTCACCTCTATAATCCCAAGTCTTATATTGTACTTTCTTTGTAGTCTGGTTCTCCTGCTGTAGCAAAGTCTAGAAAGAAGTGATCCATTTTACTTTAGGATAACTAACTATCCATAAGCACTAAATTTCATTCTGGGCCAAATTACCACTTACCAACCAGAAATTTTCTGCACATAGAAAGTAGTCAATAAATTCTTCATAATAAAGTAATAGGGAAAATGTAGAAAGGGATTTGATTGTCTGAACATAAGGAAGATATTAATTAGGCAGCAATTTTTACCTAATGACATGTATTTACCTATTTTACTAACTAAATTTCATTTCTCTTTTTCCATAACCAAAAAATAAAGTGCTTGCTGTAGATCCATATGGTCCTGAGATTTGAATTTTGAGAATCTTCTTGTAATAATTGTAATAATACAGGCAATAGAGCAAGGACAAAGTAAGAGGACAAGGAATAGGAAGAGCTCAACACTATAACCTTGCAGCCCAATTAAATTAATATGCATTATGTGCACTCAGATTGTGGCATCAGGTATTTTGTAGTATGATATTAGGTATTAGGTAGTTGGTGATAAGTTGCTTATAATAAAATATCCAAATAGGCAGATGATAAAATGTAAATACAGATGATGAGCAGTGATTTGAGGACCCACACAAGTCAAATATTGATTGATTGTTTTTATGAACTGTTCATACTTTATATATTAACTATTATCTATTTATAGCTTATCTCTAATCAATAGTACACAGTCTTTTAAATCAATAATGGCTATTCCAAAATGTAAATCTCATATCTCCAGCTATTCATTTACTTCCGATCTGAATCAGTAACTCCTCTCTGTTACATTGTGGTTGTATCATGGGTACTGATACTAAATTCCAATGGAATGTCTGCATTTTTACAAAACTGGTAGCCTCAATGTTTAATTTCCTGGCAACCCCCTAGACTTGGAGAGTTATGTGAGGAGTCTCAGAGTCAGCTGTCCCAGGCACCTTCCTTTCTAGCTCACATTGGCAGGAAGAACTGTGAGGTCAAGTGAAGGCACTGGGAGGGGAAGAAGGAATGCTCTCCCCAATGACAGGGTTCTGCATTCCAAAGACTCAGAGATGGAGCTTCTCATTTAGAAATGATGTGAAATAAGCCCACAGAAATAAAAATTCAGTCCTTCAGTGGGACACTTCATTCTGAATCTTCATACATTATGTTTTGTGTATGAAAACTGAAATTGTATTTGTCTCTTTGGGGCCTATATTTTGTCACTGAAATAATAAGTATGTTGACTTTCAGAAAATAATGTATTATTTTAGGTCTTATCACAGTTAAATTATTCAGGATATTTGCAGATAATTTAATATTAAGTATTAAACTATCTTGATCATAATGTAAATATAACATTTAAATATTAAAATCATGAATGAATTTTATTAAAATATAATTATCTTGTTCATTATAAATATTAATGTTTAATGCATTGGTATTTATTAAATATTTAATTGATTTTAAATTGGTTACTATTAACATTTAGATATTACATTTCTGATAACTTGAATTTGTTTTTGGAGCATGAATATTTGACTTACAGGAATTCCAAATCAGTTTCTGCATTTTAAAAATATTTTTTAATTTATCAGAATCACTATGATTGTTTCAGATGAGTCAGAATGGCTAATAATTCATTAAGGCTGCATTTTAAATACAGTGCCTACATTAGCTTGGCTAAGCAATGCTTCACATAAGAAATACCCTCTAAGTTCTGAGACTGATAGCTAAGAATAGACACCAATATTCTTCTCTCTGAGAAAAGAGCTATTTATTAAAATGTATTTAACGTATGAACTGAAGAGCTAATTATGCATCCATTCTTTAGTGGCGTTTTAGATGACAGCTGTGTGGAAGCAAGGAGGATAATATTAATACACTATCTTGAAATGAATGAAAGCAAAAAGAAATTTCGTGCCATATTCTAGGGCATTTGAGTGTCTCACTTCAAGTCAATTGTGGAACACAAACGTATTCATTTCGTGTTGAGGAGCTGGAATGATTATTTTCCCAGTGTGAAAATAAGCCCTGCATTGATTAATCTGTGAAAACAGCAAAGGAAAATGAAACTAACTGGCAGTTATGCCAGCCATTTAATTCAAGAACAAAGACTGTCTGGTTTTAATAGTAAATAGAATATAAATTTTGGAAAATTGACTTAGAAATGGAAATGAGATTTCTTAATATTGGCAATAATTTATCAGTCATTTAAAAATAATATATGCAAATAATTTATTTTTTCTGAGATGTATTAAAGTTATTACATAATAGGTTATGGGGAAAAATATCACTGTGCTTTACTTTTCATATGGATTTTTAAACTTTATTTTTAATTAAAAGGAAGAAGGCCTAGTGAAATAATGCTTCTAAAGTATTTTAAAATTCATTTGTGAAATTAATTTTAAAATTAGCTTTCCCTTTTTGCTGTTTCAATGGTTGCCATTAGATTGATATCTAATCCAATTAGCCTTGGTAATAAATGCAGAGCATGTTGCCTAGGCAAGAAACAATGAAAAAGAGCAGTGCACTACTACGTCACTGCTTGTATTGCTTATTTTAGGTTCAAAGCATTTACAGTTTCAATTTTGTTTTGAATAATGCACTCCTTAATCCAACAGTTTTAGGTGAGACAAAAACCTGCTTTTGAGTGTTTCAGAGATTATTAACCGTGATTACACATTTTAGGATCACCTGTTGAACTTTGAAAAATATACCAACTTTCAGTTTCCACCCCAGACTGGATCTATCACAACCTTTGGAGATGAGAACTAGCCATCAGAATTAATTAAAAGCTTCATGCGTGGTTCTATTGTAAGCTAAGGTTGAGAATAAGTTTTAGATAGCCACGTGCGTGGGGGCACATTAGAAGGATCCTATGATCTTAATTTGTAATATCCATTTTTTGATAATTATCTTTATAATTTCTCTCACAGTAATAAGACCAAATTATACTTGAAGCCCTTTTTTTTCCCCCACCAGTACCTGCTTCTCATGACTACTGAAAAGATGAATGGCCAAACTATGCCAGTCATTTGCATTCTTGAAGGTGATACACAACCTATATGCAGGCTCCTTTTATAACACTGGGTATTTTGTAATCAAACATTGTGTTAGAGAACCTGATATTTTAAGTCCACTTTATGAAAACTGTAAGTTTAAGTAGTAATAAATATAAGTAACTACCTTTTTGAACAATTGTGTGTTGAACAGTTAAATCTCAACCTTGACTTTTTAAAAAAATGTACCCAACAGATAGAGTCAACAAAAAAATTACAGTCCACATGCATTTAACAACACTCTTGTTGAGAAAATAAAACAAGCCATAGGAAAGGTGTTTTTATTTTTTTAATCACTTTCTTTTCTGCTGAGTTAATGGCACGATCATTTTGGCTAAGAGGGATGGGAGAGTTGAGTGACTTATTGTCGAACTCTTGGGATGAACAGATCATGGACAAGAAAGTATATTCCAGATGATACAGATTTATATGTAGAATATAGGAAAAATGAATTGTTTATAAAACACAAAGTACAGAATACAAAATATAAACCTGGGGAAAAAATTTTGCCCACATGGAAGTTTGTCAGCTAAGAAAAAAAATATATCCTGGGATATGCCACCTTAGAAAATCTTTATAGAATTTCCAGAATTTGAGGAGATTTTTTATGTTTATTAAAAGAGAGCATGGATAAAAGAAAAAAAAAGACTAAATACGTTGGTCTAAAATAAATGTGCTACACTTGATTTATCAAACATCATAATTTATTGAATGACGGTATATTTGCTAAGTATTTTGAAATAGAATATTGTTAAATGTGCTGAACTAAAACAGAATAGCCATTTTAAAAACACCATCACCACCCCCAAGGAGTTTGCATTACACGGATTCTTCCCAACATTGCAAACATATATGTACCTATGTATATCTGTATATATACATGTATATATGACTTACAATCGGTGTCTTCTTGTATTGAACAAATGCCTTAACCATACTGGTACCTTATCAAACCTTTAGTTCAGTGGGTAACAAGACATGCCAGAAAAGAAACGAACAAAGACAACAACTAAAAGAGTTAGGTCAGTCTCTCTGAAGCTTGCGATTGTCCAGGAAGATCCCAGGAGAAGCTCCCTCATGCTCAGGGGAGTGCAGCAGCCCATAATAGACAGATAACTCAAGGGGATTTTGGCATCCAGAAGTTCTGGCACAGATAGGCCGAGAGCTAAGATTTAGGCTTCTGAGAAGACTGAAGAGAGCAAGCAAAGAGACAAAGGGGATGCCCATAAATAGGCCAAACTTTGCAAACTAAGGGCACAGTTTTCCACAAAATTTCCACGAAATTCTACTTCATACATCACTCACAAGTTTGGGAGACTCCAGGCTACTCTCACTTCTGACCGGCTGGCTACAAATTCAGGGGTTCCCACTGTCTTCTCAAGTTTAATAATTTTTCAGAACAACTCAAAGGACCACGGAAAGTGCTATACTTACAATTATAGTTTTATCAGAGCAAAAAGGTACAAATCAAAACCAGTCAAAGAGAGAGACACATAAGGCAAGAGGAAAGTCTGAGAGGATCCCAAACATGAAGGTTCTGACAGCTGCTGGGCCACATTACCCTCCTGGCACGTCACTATGTAATAAAATATAAAAGTATTGCTAACCAGGGAGGCTCACAGGAGTCTCAGTGTCCAGACATTTTATTATGGTTTCATTGTATAGACATGATGGATTAAATCATATCAATATCCAGCCTTCTCCACTTCTCAGGTTGGGCTGCTATCACATAGACCAAAGCCCCAACTCTCTAATATTATGGTTAGTTTTCCTGGCATGACCATTGCCATCTTGAATCATCTTCTTAGTATAAACTATAAGGTGTGGTTGAAGGGGCTCCCATGAATAACAAAGACACTCCAATCACTAGGGAAATTTTAGGATTTAGAGCTTACCTCCCTGTAACCAGCGACAAACACTATCTAAGATCTTTCACAAGTGGTGGGAGCCATTTAACAACCTGGAAAAGCAGGGAAAGGCACACTGTGGTATAGGCACAGGCACTTAGAGTAGGTCATGCAGAAATATTAACATTTGTAGAGCTGAAAACCTGATTTTTTCTAATTGCTGTAACTTTGGCTCATTTCTGTTCTTAGGTAGAGAAATGAAGAATGTAGGGGGAGTGAGACTATCAGGCAGCTACAAATTTAATCTCTGTCTATGAAGCTCTGTCACCAAGCCTACCTTCTTTACTGAGTTAAAGGGAGTATTGGAATTCTTTGAGAAGAGAATTATACCGTATTACTTTATATCACTACTTTTATTCTCCCTTCTATTATTCTTCATATTATAAACTCCTTATGTGCATTTCAAAAAGTCTCTAGCTGAATTCCACAGTCTTTTGAATGATTCAGGATTTTATTTGACAATAATGAAAGTGTGTTTTAGACTTTAGTCAGATAACCTTCTACATTGTGTCCAATTACCATTCACCATTTTTTCTGTACCTTCCATTTTGAAAATCCTTTCTCTAGCTAGTTTCGTCTCCTTTTTATTTAAATGAGTTCTTAACTCCATAGCAATAAAATAGGTATGTACTTATTTAAAAATATTAAGAACCACTGGCCTGTATTATCCTACAGCTGCAGGATACTATACAGCAGAGCCAAGAATAAAATGTTTAAATTTTAATGACATATATAATTTTCAATTATTAATGGATGATAATTAGACATAAAATGGTACAGATTGAGTCAACTTTTTAAATACAATAATGTGTAGGATAGGGACTAGAACTGAATAGGCAATTTGAAAACACCACCACTACCACCAAGGAGTTTGAATTATGGGGATTCTTTCTAATATTGCAAATCACAGTGGCCTCGCCTGGGAAAACAGAAGCTGGTATAAATTATGCATTACATGCAAAACTACCTGGAATATTGTTCTTGGCACAACCTGAAGTTTGTCAGGAATTTTTTTTTAACTTTCCTTGAGTTCATAATTAGAATATAGCAGTAAATCAAACCAACTAAGCTTAGGCACAGAAGATAAAATTGTGAAACCAGTTTATAATATGGAAATTAGGTATATACATGAAGTAAATTGGAGATATTAAGCACAATAATATAAAAATACAGAAAAGTTTAAAAAATGGTTTTAAGATTGTAGAAAGGAATCTTTCAACAAGAAAGAGGCAGAACAATAACGCGAATGCAGATCAGCTGTAAGACTCTGGGAACTACCATTCACAAGTGAAGGAATCCATCTGAGGGAAGCCTATGTGTCTGAAAGGAAGATGCAAAATATTTAAATATAACTAATTTATTCAGTAAATAATTACGGAGTGCCTGCCATGTGCATGGTAAGATTTTAGGGTTGAGAATGGAGTTCATAGAAAGGCTAAGTCCTTTGTTACTCTGTAAATGGATTATCCCAAGTGATACATTTTTTCTAACAGAGGACATCTAATTAAAAATCTGAAAGAGTGATAAAAGCTGTAAATGCTTCCCAGAAGCTGATTGAATTTTCTGAGAGGATAAATGATGATGAACTCAAAGTTAGCAACCCTTCTTGTTGGAATATAATGCACCATGTTCATCTGTGAAAAGAGATGCTGGTCACCCATATTTCTCCCTCTTCTATTACCCTCTGCATCTTAAAATAATAAACTATATAATTACAAATAGTGGGAATACACGTTGTACAGTTGAAATGGTTAGACCACTCAGTTCCAAATTTCCATTAATATTTTAAAATGCTCAGAGCAGTGCAAAGAACTCCACATTCCACTTTGGATTTGCACCTTCACAAATTCAGTTGAAGCAGCCCACATTCTTGCTAACAAAATTATAACTACAGTTTCATTCATTTGGCTAATTAATTGTTGTTGGAGTCAACACTAATTATTGTATAATTCAAGGAAAGTAAAATAAATTAAGTCTTGTTTTCTAGGGGGAAAAAAAGAGGAAAAAGAGAAAGTGTTGGTGGATAGATGGTGAGACAGTTAGAGACAAAAATTCTGTATCTTCCCAACAACTAAACTTTCTGAGCCATAGTTTCCTCATCTTTAAAAAAAGGTAGTGTCAACAGCTACTTTGTAGGAAAAGTGTGATATTTGCTAATAATATACACAAAATACCTAGCGCTGTGATAGGCCCTTCAAAGTTGTGATAATAGTGTTTTTTAAATATGATAGGTGTTTAAACATTAAGTAAATAAAATGGATGCTATCATAATAGTGAGTTGCAAAACATCTAAACTAACATATTCTTTGGGACTAAATAGCCTCAAAACAACCCATGAATATTATATTTGAAAGGTGCTTTCAAATAGAATAATACTCCTTAGAAACATCAGAAACTTAGCTGAGATGAACAAACTGAGTGACTCAAAGCCAGAGTGAATTTTAATCAACCATGTCATAATGCCATTATATGATTTGCAAAGCAAAAACACTAGCGGTTTGTAATGATAGAGACTAACAAGTTTCCTACTTTAGTTGTGATTTTTGCATATTGATTTACAGTGTACCAAAAATAAATAGCATGAACTTCCTTCTTTTTGCTGTGGGTTTAACAAGCTTTTTTTAAAGATTCTTTTCCATATTTCAGATATACAGACAAATAGCTATCTAAGATAGCAAAATAAGAGTATCATGACTGCACTCAGTAAGCTCCATGATCTCCTTTATCCTTTCTGAACTGATCTCTAAAATTAATTTCCTCTTAGATGGCATTTTAAAACTACTTCCTGAAACATAAACATTAAAAGTTTGCTTTCCAGATACTTAAATAATGCCAGCTTTTCCTGAATTGGCCCCTCGTTCCTACGCTTCATGTTTTTCCCAACTACCTCAGTATCTCTGGAACTATCAGAGAACATAGTTTTGCAACTTTAAAAATCATCCAGATTTTTTTTTCCCACTGTGAATGCTCCCCAAGGTACCTGGTCCCACTGCAGAAATAAGGACACATTGAAAAATGCATAGCACTTAATAGGCCTCATTTCGCACAGTATTTGAGATACAGAAACTTTTGAAGTCACAGTAATATTTAATGCACAAGAGTTACCATCTTCTGTCACAGTCAAATGTTCCTCAATGATGCTGACTACCATGAAATAGAGATGAACTCTAGGCAGTCTGTAAAACCTGATTCGCTGGGTAAAATAGCAGCCTAAGTTAATAAAAAACAGAACTTTTGAAAGAAATATTGATATATACTGTATACATGCAACATGACAACCTAATTGCTAACAATGCCTTTTTGAAAAGTTCTGTTTTACTTATTTTGCATAATTGGTTTGAAACCCCTTTTTTATTTAGTAGCACCATTCATTTATATGCAGCTTACAAATATTCTTATTTGTTCTTATTCAGTGTCTACCACTGTAGATGATATCTCCTCTCATAGATCTTAGAGTCCAGTTTAGAAGCAAGGCCAGATAATACAAAATAATTAACACAGGAAAGTCTTTAAAGAAAGTGAATGCTCTTAGATAAGTTAAACAGCACCCATGTTCTTACTGAGTATATTTGCTCAGAAAATCCCTTCTTTGAGATGATTAAATGTTAGAGTTCAATACAAGTTCAGCTGAATGATGAAAGTTAGACCTCCATTCCCTGTGCTTTCCCCAGCATTTTCTTAAAACATCAATTAAAATTGTGTTATAATCTATGAAATTTCATGTTAGTTTTCTCCTGTGTCTTTTACGGGCCCCTTCAACTGTCCTTATATGCAGGACACAGTTTAGTAACTAGCATATCGGAGATCTTCAATAAATGAAAAATGTATTTAGTGATGCTTTACTATTCATATAGTAAATAGAAATTTATCTCATATTTCTTATAATATATGATACTTTAAAGCCTGAATTGGAAGCCAAGAAAGGGTGGCAATTGGATCAAGTCACTTAACTTCTGTTTCTCATGTCCTGATTTGCTATTTTCATATTCACAGTTATGTAACCCATTCCATAATTTTAATTTGGCAGATAGTTATTTCGTACCTTCTTTGAGGAGGAATTTGTTATTAGATTAATTCATAGCCTAGCTGGTGCTTCTCATGTGACAGTGATCCTGATATTGACAGAATCTTACTTCTTTTATCATTTCCCTAAAGGATAAATAAATTTCTAAATTTCATCGGATGCAGTGAGTTTTTTTTTTAATTTTAATCATTATTTTATTTATTTATTTTACTATACTTTATGTTCTAGGGTACATGTGCACAATGTGCAGGTTTGTTACTATCACAGTGAGTTTTTTAAATGACATCTTAGAACACACCATGGGACTAGAAAAAAACAGGATTCTAAAATTCATAGGAAGGCTTAAAATATTTAGAATCTTCTTGTCTACTAAGAGACCCAAGAGGACAGATAAATTCTAAGTTCATTAGTGGGTCTTTATAACTTCAAATTTCAGAGAAACTCCATCATGAGGAACCCAGTCATGATTTGTCTCTGCCTGTGTTTGGGCCTCTTCCATGCTCAAGATTCCATGGGACTCGGGTTAGAATCCCTTCTATCTGCGGTACTGGCAGTAAAGAAATCCAGAGGCCTAAATATCGCTGGTGAACAATGAGGGGCTTGGTCGACCATATAAAGTTCAATGACGCACTATATGGTGGCACTGGAAAAACATTTGTTGGGTCAGTACTCTCCAATTGCAATCCAAAGAATGTATTTTCACTAAGAAAAACTAGCGTGCATTATCATGTGGCAATTGTAAATCTGTAACTATATAAAAACATTCTGATATTAGGAAAGATAAAGATGGACACAAATAAAAATAATACTTTTCCTAATCTCTTTGCTATTGTTAACAAGAACATGTAAACAATGGAAGCAAGGTCTGAATTAAGTGAAATAAGTCCTTAATTTCCTCTGCTAATGGTATGGAATCTTGGACAATTAGAAGCTTACTTTCGCTTGGGTGGGAAATCACTTTGGCTGGAGATTTACTTTTCCAGTTAAAAGTATCATGAACTAACAATAATTTCCATTTTCCTACCCTTGAGCAAGGAGGAAAGAGCATAGTATTAATTCACATAGAAGAACAGCATTATGAAAGAGCACATTTTTGTGCCATGAAATATGATGTTTTTCTACTTTTTTATAATGGGATCCCACTACGATTACTTCATTGAATTCAATAGTGAAATATTTTTGATACTTAGATAACTAACCCTTTTGAGTAAGAAGTCTGATTTTTAACTCTATAACAAATATATAAGATTTCTAATTAAAGAGTTTTAAAACAAACGTTAAACTTCTTTAGTTTAGATAAAACTTTTGAATTATCACTGGGACTTTCTGCATAGTTCCTTTCTTCATTCATCCACCCATTCTTTCATGTAACCTTTTACTGCTTCAGCCCTAACTAGGCATTGCATTTCTCCCAGGCACTGGGGAAGCAACAGTGGATAGCGACAGTCCCTATTCTAATGTTGGCTAACATTTAAGACATGAATAGTTTTAGCTCATCAATTAACTGCCCTAGAGACTTAGAAAAAGTCAACTGAAGCCAAGTTGATGAGTAGTTATTAAACACTTATGTCCTCTGTAGCAAGTCCCTAGGTTTATGTCAATTTAAAATTCTGAAAAAATCGGGGAGTGTATGTGACAAGTGTTCTGTCACTCCGCTCATGATTGTTCAGCTATTTTTCAGGAACATTCAGAATCTAAAAAAGGACCTGGGACTTCTATTTCCTGGGAAAACTTGAAGCCTCTATTATCTCAGCTCTTAAATCCTGTAGAGTGAAACCCAGGGATTTCTAACACTCTAGAATAATTGGAGCAAAAGTAGTACATTCTTCTTGCTCCAATAATATCCCATAATAAATTGGTATCGCATAATAAATTGGGATACATTTTACCATCAGAAGACAAAAACCATGATATAGCCTGGATTATCTCACGAACACGGTGTAAATACTCGTTTTACATAAGGCTAAGTAGGTACTTTCAAGCTTGTACATGCTGAATGTGTTTTCCCTATGAGTACACCAAAAACAGTTTTATTTAGTTCCAATCAAGCAAATACATGGAATTCTTTTCATTTTTATGTTCATAAAGTCAAACGGTTTGGGGATAAATTCCTGCCCTCAAAAGATTACAACAGAATGACCAATATCTGCATTTTCCTACCAAAAACATCATGGTCTAGAGCAGGAATCTGTAAAACTTTCTGCAAAAGCCCAGAGTATAAATATTTTAGGCTTTTCAAGCAGTATAATCTCTGTCACAATTACTCAACTTTTCCTTTGTATCGTGAAAGCAGCAATAGACAATATGTAAATAAATAGCATGCCTGTGTTCCAGTAAAACTATTTACAAAACAATATGCTGGCCAAATTTGGTTCACAGACCAGAGTATGCCAACCTCTGATCCAGGTAAACCTATATTTTGAGCAACGGCAACATTTGTTGTATTCATTTCGTTTCTTACTCCTATTTTATATCCTATCACATACTGAAATAAAATACTAAATAGTAAAAGAGATTTTTTAAAATTTATTATCAGGTATCTGTTGTAATAATAATTCCCTGGTGAGAATATTCTCAAAAAACTAATATTTGTCCACTTAAGTGCCATTTTTCCCAACGATGATAAACTTTTGATCATTTTTCTACATAGTAGATTGTTTTCATTTGCTCTATATCATAATGAGTACAATTGAAATTTTGTATGCTTTTCTGGTAGTCTTTCTCAACTAATTCTTATGATCAGATGAACTATCTAGGGGCAAATGCCCTACCTTAGTTGACCTCAATCTGTAATTATTTCCCAGTTAACATTTCCATTATTTTATATATCAGTTATCAATATCTATGTGTCTCTAGTAACCTTCTTCCCTTTGTCCATACCTCCTTTTACACACCCATGCATGAAATATGCTCTTGATGAGGAACTGAATTCTGATTGAGAGACCAAAATAACCTAGTGGCTGGAATCATATAAAATGTTACCATAAAGCCAACATTGAATTCTTTTAAAGAATAATTGCATTTCTTTTCTGGGGACACAGATTTTACAATAGCTATTTTCCACAGTACTCAAAAGCTTGGTTGCTTCTTTCTTGCTCTTTTGGAATAACAGATTTCTATTACTCTCAATGTTTTGGAACCTAGCCAAAATTAGCAGGTAAATGGAGTTTTCTTGGTATACTAATACTTCTTTATTTACTGAATTGTTTACTTGGAAAAAATGATATCTTTGTGTTTTGTTTTGTTTTGTTTACTGATTTTGCTTCTTAAGTTTTTTTTCTACTCTATCTTCTGCTTATGTCTCACTTTCTCTCTACAATTTAGCCCAATGCATCTCAACCCTGGACTATGTAACTATCATCTGGGGAGTATCTGAATACCAAACCCTAGGTCCCAGCCCATAGATTTTTCTAATCAGTAGATTTAGGGGACAGAGAACAGGCATTAGTTATCTTTTATTGCGATTGTTTAATATTTCCAGGTGATTCTCAAGTTATTCAAGGGCTAAGGACTACTGGTTTGCTATATCCGATTTATTTATTCATTTTTAAGAATTCTGTGTAAAAAGATTTTGTGGGCAGGGGTTTACACTGATACTCCTCTTTCTATTTTGTGGCATTTAAATCTAACACATAATAAATACATGGTACACATTTATATACACATTTTTGATAGTCTTACGATGTGGAAAAAATAGGCTTTAGCGTTCAGTGTTGAGATCTTTTGTTTTCTTTTTCTCAGTCAACTATTGTGCGTTAAATGACTATTTTTTAGTAACTGTGAAGTCATGTATGTGTTACTGTCTTTCTCTTTTTCACAGCACCAGAAGAATGGGCCACAACCCGCTCTAGCTTGAAGGCACCACCGCCGAGGTCAGCAAGAGGGGGATACAGGGAACACCCCTATGGTAGATATTGAAGGTCCTTCCCACCTGTGACCTCACCTCAAAGACAGTTCATAGCCTGTGGTCTCCACATAAACAGCAACAAGACAAGTAATAGTCCTTTTTTTTTGTTTGTTGTTTTCTATTCTAGAGATAACTGCTCATGATTACTCCCATATATTTCTTGTATTTCCCTCTATACTGTTGGCGTGACATTGACACTAGTATTATTTTACAAAACAGACTGAAAAAGACATTGGCAAGCATAGTCTATAAACCTCTCAGTAGGATGATATTCTCTTGGTTGTTTTTCATTGTTGTGTGTAATCTTTTTTTTTTTTTTTTTCTTTTTTTTTTTTTTGAGAAAAAGCATGAACCTGTTAACAGATTTTGAGTCTCAACCAATTAGCAGAAACTTTGTTTAGGGTTGCTAAAAGACTGTAATATGATTTTTGAACTAGCTGATAATAAAGTTGTAGATAAGATGTTTTAACCTGTCTTTTAATATCTGTTAGTTAGACAAAGATGTTCGATATTAAGTTTGTAAATTTAATTTTAAATGCTGTTTTAATGGGGTTGAAAACAAGCAGCTA
Source organism: Chlorocebus sabaeus (assembly GCF_047675955.1). Taxonomy (NCBI): domain Eukaryota; kingdom Metazoa; phylum Chordata; class Mammalia; order Primates; family Cercopithecidae; genus Chlorocebus; species Chlorocebus sabaeus. The sequence goes on along the minus strand of NC_132920.1, from coordinate 61,478,455 downwards.
CTGTATGTATGTAGCTAACTGAATTTGTTCAGTGTTTTAACCTGTATTTGTTAAAAAAGAAAAAAACACACACACATAAAGTTCCATGTGTAAGCTTCTCTAAATAGGAAACCACAATTTGTCAAATATGTTTGCCATAATTTGTCAATAAAGCTGAAAACTTTTGTAAAAACTAAATTTGGAATTACTTGTTTTCTAGCTTTAAATGCCTGCTTTATTTCTTCTTCAAGAGATGCCTAAACTGTTTTCTATTTAAAAATTACAAAAATGAACCCAAGCCTGTTTTAAGATATTTGTGTAATACTTAAAAATGTATTAATAACTTATGGTTGTTAAATAATTTAAAAGTTAACAAACTAAACTGTTACATGAATCATGGTTAGTAAACACTAATGTATAACATGTTAATGGAAAAAAATGGATTTAGAATAATAAATGGATTTTAAACTATCCTCTAAGCTTTATCTTGCTAAACACAAATTCTGATTGACTTGTTTGCATTAGCATGTCTCTCGTGAGAAAGAGTAATGGAGTATAAAGAGGTAAGATTACCACTTACCACTGTCTAAATGCCTAGTTCTTCAACCTTTGAGTTTCCCCGCACATTAAATATCCCATCCAACATGTAAGCATTGCGTAGATTCACTTTATTGTTTTCACTCAAAGGAGTGCGTGGACTTCATTTGCGTAGTTTATAACAATTTGTTTTGACAAACAAATCATCAGTGTCACTGGCCAGTTGTTGCTATTCAACCTCAAAAACTTTATTTGTAATTTTCAGTGCTAAATATCACCGCCCTTGAAGGCAGTTTAGAGGGCTGATATTTCTTTTGAGACTATCAGACTTGATGGCTGATGATTATTAAGGAAATATGTCGCAGGACTCAAAGGATGACTAAACGTTAAACAGGTAACACTAATAGTAACTCTGTAATTTTGCCTATGCAACAGTAATGTTAAATATTCTCAGTTATTAAGTTCCTGATAGTTAAAAAAGTAAACCTACAAAAATATAACAAATAGGTCTATAGGCTATTAAAACAACTAATTAACATTAACTAGAGGCACCAAAATTATTTGAAATTATATAACCCTCAAGGCAATAAACAGAACTAAAATTAACAATAATAGTAATGCAACTCTTGCTAACTTCAAACGTAAGCTAAATTTTGATGGAAAAAAAGAAAGTGAAAGACTTGATGGTAGGGATGAATGCCAAAACTGTTAATCTTTTAAATACAGTTTTTTTGTTTATGGTGGCTTTTTGTCGATGTGATTGGTTTACTTTTTTGCTGCTAACCAGCTTAGGCATATTGCTGTTCAGTTTTTGCAGCTGGAGTTGCATGCTAATAGTATTATGAAGTGTGTGTCTGTCATCAGTTAAAATTGTAAATATTTGCCTTTTACAAAGTGCTGTTGAGTTATATTTAATTTTCGTTTTCTATTCCTTCTCATTATTTCAGGTACCCACAAGCAAAGAACACGTAATTGAATAATGGATATGATTTGCTAAGAAGGATGGAGGTAAGCTTATTTTTTATCTTCTTTGAAATAGATAATCTCATCAGCATGAACACATAATAAAGCATGAAGCTATAGTGGTGAGCTAAAACACCTAATGCCACTTGTTGAACTACTGAAAAGGCTTAGGTAGGTTGTTGTCAAGAAATGGATGTATTTTTATCCTCTTTGAAATAAAGTGGTATGACTTAGTATTTACCTGGCAAGACTTTGTGAATTTAATCAGAAGTTTGTCAAGTGAATTGTGAATTAGTAGTTAAACTTCAGCCTTTTTCTTTGCTGTGAACTACTATATTCTACCTCTCCTTAGTTTTACAAAGAAAGAGTACTAAAACTTGGTTATAGGAGAAGGAACTCACAAACATTGGCTAAAATAAAGGGAACGGACAGGGTGGTCCATGACCAACTCCTTACCTACCCCTTGTCATAAGAGTAAAATAAAATAACTAAACATTACCATTATTTCCCCCAGTTATCCCATTAGACTGATCAGTAAGCTTTTAGCTTCTCATCCAGCATTCTATTTTATTTAGCAGATAGTTACTGAGCAAAATTGCTATTTGAAATTGAGACTTGGTTCCTGTATGCAAGGAGTTGAAAACTTTAGCCAATAAACTTCAGACCGAAAAGAGTGCACGGACAGTTGTGAAATCCACAGGCTGAGCCGATGCTCAAAGAACTGAAATGACTTGGTGTGATGTTTAAAGCAGGGTTTTAAACCCCAAGTTTTAATCTTCTGTGTCTAGTCCTGTTTTCACTACATAAATATGCATAATATATGTTAACTTTAGTGATCAGCTGAGGGGAGCTATGAGAGAGCCTGGAGATTCCTTATGATGTGGGGAAAGGGGGCAGTGACAGAGACTGAGGGAGGTAGAATGGAAGGAAAGGAGAAGCTCATTAACTGTGAGGAAGGCAGTACCTCCTGGTGAGGGGAATATGCTGTCTCAGTTTGTGCAGCTGGAAAAATTCAATGTGTTTGAGAGGAAAGCAGAGGCTCAATGGGCCCTGAGGGGCAGACTTATGAAAGTACACAGAGAAAAGGCAAAGCCTGAAAACACTACTGGTTCAGTTGAGGTCCCAGTTGTCACTAAGTGCTGTGTTGAATTGTTCAAATTTTATAAGGAAAAGGAAGAAGAAGCTATTACAGGTTTGAAGTAAAGAATGAGTGCCGTTCCTAAGAAAACTACCCCAATAAGACAAGATAAACCTCACATTTAGTCAATTTTATCATTACTAACTGCCTCTTCATCTGAGATAGCTTTTCTAAAATTCAAACTCTTAAAACAATTATTTAATACTGTATTGCTTCAACTAAAGTTCTTTTCTCTGCAAGATTGAATTCTGAGTTAAATTCTGAAATTTTATTTATCAGTAACATTTCATATATATTTGAGTATTAAAAATTGTCACTATTTTTGTAAAGTAAGAGGAAGAAGAATCTCTCGTCCAGACACCCTGCTCATTATTCTCTTTTATCCATTTCAAACATTGGGCTTGATCTGATAAAGCAATGAAAGAACAACCAGCCATAGGTTGTTATTCTTTTGATGTATTAATCAATATGACTCTTTATTCACTGTAATTATTCGATTGTTGTTGTCTTATAAACCTATGACTCTCACCATTCAGACTAGATCTTTATATACATTAACTCAGGGCAAGGTTATCACAACAGAAACATTAGTGTTGAACAAGAAAAGAGAACATTATTTTTAAGTACAAAAACAATGATTTGCAAGAAAGGGAATTTTGATTTTCAGATACCTTCATTTTGAGTAGCATAAGCCTGATTGACTTTGAACATAAAATTTATGCATTAAACAGTAGATATAAAAGACTTCTATGTACCTACCTACATATATCTACAAGGTAAAGATTGTACAGGCTGAGAAGAGAGCTCAAGAGGCAGCAATATCTAAAATATTAGTATGGCCATATACACTGTGTCCCTTATCCAATAAAAGCCTCAGATGGGTTTGGAACACAGAGAGGACCTCTGACTAAAGGGGAGTCTGGGAGGCAGCAAGCCTCGCAGAGTTGTCCACACCAGTGCGTGTCAGGTGCAATCCTGTGGAAGTATCTATAGGGTGTATTCACTGGCAAGAGTGAAGCAAGTATGGCAGAGAAAACTGCACACACAATTGCTTTCACAGGAAGGCAGGGAGGATGCAGTAGCTTCAACGTAGACCAGTGCTGGCCAGGATGCAGATGTTATCAGTGGACACAATAACATGGAAAGGTGAGAAGATCAGCTGCTCCCTGCCACCAATGCCTCCAGAACTTAAATCCAAGCCAGGAAAGAGAGAAGGGGAAAAATAAATCCCTGAGTTGACAGAGGAACTTCTGATCAAAATTAATCTGAATTGGCTGGGATGATTTTTCTCCACTCGGCAGAATGGAGACTTAAGTTTGAAATCAAGTGGAGGTTTAGAAAAATGTAATTATATATAGCAGAGACATTTATAGGCAAGTCATAACTTGCCTGACTCTTTAAATAATCATAATGAATATGCTAGGTTTCTCCAGCAACAGAGAATGATAATTTCTTTAAGTTAGTATCCTTTTAATGGCAACTTTTATTTGAACGAAAACCATTCAGCAAGTGGTCCTAACTGGCAAACTTATGCACAGAGGATGCCTTCTCTTGTCAGTATCAGAAAACAATGCTGGTCTCATATGGGTTCATGGCATCATGTCTGCTCTCATCATCTTCAATGTGGTGGCTCCCAAAGTTGACAAACATCGTGTCTGACATCCACCTCATGCAAGTGATACAAACTTGCATGGCATTTTAAGGTTTTTTGATAGTAGTACAGCCTAAGCATATTTTAAAGTTATCTGTATGCATGGTCTATGTATTTTTTCAGATAATGCTCTAACTCTTGGTACACTGATGATTCCATTACAACTGGAAACCTCACTGAAAAATCAGATTAACTAGACAAATCAGATTAGCTAAAAACTAGACAATCAGACTAAACAAAGTATTTTAGTGATAATAAAATTAAGAATAAATTCTTTGTGCCTACTAATATTTGTGCAACAAAATGTATTACTGAACTCACATATGATTAAATTAGAATCAATTTGATGCCATTTAGGAAACTGAATAGTGCCCTGAGGTCTTATAGTGCCCTGAGGTCGCTGGGGCACTAGATGCCCTAGTGTAATATTTAGATAATTTTCACTTTTAATATACAGTATTAATGGAACTGTGACCATTTACCTTAATAACAATTGAAGCATCAATAGTTTTTAAATAAAGTTGTCACAAAATGATGTATGAAAGGTTATCAAGAATTCTTTGAAAGGAAATTTTTTTAGAAACTGTGTTATTAAAAGATTACTCTTGTTCTTTTAGGTCTTTACATAAAAATATATAGACTAGTATTTTAAAAGCTACAAATACCTTTTAAAAATGTAATTTTTAAAGGTTGATTAATGGATACAAATACATAGTAAGTAGAAATAAGACCTAGTGTTTGATAGATCAGTAGGGTGACCGTGGTTCATGATAATCTATCATACATTTCAAAATAGCTGAAATAGATTAATTCAAATGTTTCTTGCCTAAAGACAAATATTTAAGGTGGTGGACATCCCAATTACACTGATTTGATCTTTACAAATTATGCGAACGTATTAGATTATCACCTGTACTCCAAAAATATGTACCCTATTACATAACAATAAATAAAATTTTAAAATGTTACTCCTTATATCATTCGCTCTATATTTTCGTTCACATAATACAGAAGTTTGTAGGGTTGTTTTGTCTTGTTTTGTTTTGTTTCTAAAGGGAATAGAGAACAATGATTAGTAATCTGAGCTGGTTGAGTATCAAATATTAAGTTTCAGTATCAAAAGATCTATTGCTAAAAAAATGTTTAATTTTTACTGCAAAAAAAATCATGTAGTAAGTAAAAGATTGAAAATATTGAATTGTATGGTAATTGTTAAAGTTGATTACATGATTTATGATTGATATAAGGGTATATAGCATTAATAACAATAATGATAGTAGAATCCTCTGGTTTTGGGGCATATATGCTGGGCAAGTTACTAGAATTTACACATAAAAACTTACATGAAGCATCTGTAATTCTTTGAACAAGCATGCAAATGAAGTATAATTAAACTCATTTTACAGAAGAGGAAATAGTGTCACACTGCTAATACGTATAGCAAAGCCAATATTTAAAACACAGTTTGATAACCCACACATTTTCCAAAATACTATAGAGTTTCCTAACTCTGAATAAATTTGATCGAAAAGAGGATACAGAATTCCAGGTAGCCTTAACATAATTTCTGTTCTGTAGCAATATGATGAATATTGATGTAAAAAATGATATGCCAAAACATCTTAAATTGAAGTCAGTCATTTTACTTTGATCTTTCCGCATTTATCATTCTGATTTCATTATAGAAAAACATAGATGAAAGTATTCCACACTTGCCACGAAGCATGACTACAGTCATTGGTAGAACAAATGAATTCATTTATAATCTAAATTCCATTTTGACATTTAAGAAAATCACTCACATGATTAAATAAGCATGAAAGCAATTTCAAGCTTTTATTCATCAATCTATAGATCAAAACTCTGCTTTAAAGAATAAGGGTCAATTTCAAACTAGAAATATCTTCGTATAAGCCATGCAGTCATGTGTTAAGAACCTAAGTGAAGATACCATTCAGTGTTAAATATTTTTAAAAGGCATTTCCTGTTGTCAATATAATGTGTAACATTTGGCTTGACATTCTAGTTTCCAATTAAATATCTGAGTTAACAAGAAAATAGCTGTTTTTGGTGACAGGCACCAGTTTTCCAAATCCATCATTAAAATTAGTTTCTTAGTCTTTTTATGTAGAATAAATTAATTGTTATTCAAAAGAATATTTACAGTGTACATTGGAAAAAGTAACTCTACTTGATATATTGTTTTACATCTCAGTCTCTTACACTTTATTATGAGAGGAATTGAGAAAACAGGAGAGAAAATTGTCTGATTTACATACTACTGGTTGCCCTAACAACAGCTGGCTTATCTTTCTTTATACCCACACACAAAAAAAATACAGAATGAACCAACTTAAAAATTGGCAACTAGTTAATGAACACTAATCTTAAGTTCCTGTTCCACCATGCTTCATACTTCACTGTGGGGTATAGTGAAGGATCTATTTCCAGGAGAAAATTGGAGATGCTTGATCTCACAGGTTTTCTATCATCTTGATGCTTCTCAGGATGACATATCAGTAGGAAAATGTTCCCTCTCCTCTGTCTCATTGTCCACTCTCACAATGGTAGACCATATTTCCTATCCTCTAAATTCACAGTCTACCTTTTTAGACATGAAGATATTTGTCAACTACTCTAATGTCATCATGCTCCTAGCTTCTCAGTGTCTTGTGTCATTTTCCCAATAGAATACGGGAAAATGAGAAGACAGAGAGAAAGACAATTGACAGCTATGTGGGAGAGTGCAATGTCCGGTCTATTCAACAGAGCTCCTACAATGAGAAATGTTTGTTGAGTTGATTATGAAACCAATACGTGTCCATTGTAAGCCAGACATTATAAAAGGGAAAGAGAAATATATTTAATGAAAATGGAAAAATAACAACATTAATATGTAATCTCTGTTCATACAATTTTGATTTCTTATCTATAAAGTACAAGACGATGAATTAGATGAGCAAACATCTCTGATTTGTCCAACTTCTATAATTTTTTCAAAGTATAAGCTTTAAAATTAGAAATGAACACTTATTTATGGAATTTACAAAGATCATTAAATAAAGTCTGTAATGGGAATGAAGGCAGTTTTAAATGTCTTTAAACAGGGAAAATTATAATTATATGTTGCTTAAAGATATTCTTTAAAGTGAAATTAATGTTGAATTTTTAAACTCTGTTTTCAACTTTCCTGTTAAGGGTTTTTAAGTATAAATTAATTTATTGACCAATAAATAATTATTTAGAATTTATTTAGATATGCTGCTTTATGCTTTCTTGTAAGACAAATAATTTGTAAAATAAGTTAATATCACATTTCATCAGAGAAACTTCTCTGGAATCCTCTTATCACTGATAACCTTTAATGAAGCACAAATTGGCATAACTTTTTAAAGATCTTTTTTTGTTTCTAGTGAGTAATTCAGGTACAAATAATGATTGTCTTAGAATTTGACAGAATTTATAGGAAATTAGAATTTTTGGAGGGTTTCTTTTTTTTTTTACATTGTCATATATGATTACAAAGTAATCCATTCTCAAGGTAAACAAAAATAGTATATAATGTAAATATGTAATTAAAAATAAAAAGTGTATAATCCTACTCCTCAGAGATAGCTGTTAATAGACTGGTTTATAGTTCTTTTCTATTTCTTTGTCTCCCTTTCCTTCATTTCCTCCTCCATTCTTCAGCTGTTTGTTATTTATTTATTTGAAGTGGGACTCTGGTGTGTAAATATACGCAATTTTAATTTTCAGAAGTGAGCTGAATTTTGTTTCTTAGTGGAAAATAAGCTAATACCCATTTCCAATAGGTTGATTTGTGTGTAGGGGGGGATGGTGATTAAAGTTGTATCATGTATTATGAAACTAATCCATACTACACACTCTAGAGTGTGAGCAAAATTTCTTTATCTTTTAAAGCTTAAATTTCTTATTGGTAAAATGGTGATAATAATAGTACATACTCATAGACTTATGAGCTATGTTAAGCAAAATCATTCAGGTTTGTGTATAATCTCCCAAGTTTAGTAAATATCCTCCCCAAGTTAGTTATTTTTTCTTGGGCTAACATTTTTACTTGAAAATATCCATGGTATATATGAAACATGTAAATAAAAATTTAGTCTATAAACATACTAATATGTTTAAATATATTTGAGCATTTAAACACCTTAAACATTTTTATAGTGTTCTCTATAAAGTATTTAGCTAATGTAGCCTTTAGAACAGTTGTTAAAAAATCGTCGTTATATTTATAAGCAAATATATATTGGATGTATTTATAATAGGTATTATAAGGTATGTTTATACATAAAAATCCTTATAATAATGTTGCATATATATTGTTTACAATGAAACAGTCAGGGGTAAAAATGAAAGTGAGACTAAAAATTGTTTCAATAATAATAATAATCTGAAGAAAAAGACATTTTCAATAATTGAGTGCATACTACCTGTCAAGACTGTTGTGTTTTTAAGATTTATTTCATTTATTTTCTCAACAACCCTATGTATAAAGTTGATATTGGTTCAAGATATTGAGTCTTGTACAGTAACCCTAATCATCATGTATATTATGCCTATGTTTATATTTGCCTACTTACCATTGATTAAATGGAAGCTATGTGTATCTAAGTATGGAATTTAGCCTTCATGGAGGTTGAGATATCCTAAACAATGTAGTAACATAAAATCTCAGTGAAAAATGAAAACAAATGGGAAATTATCCCTCTAGAAAAATAGTCGTGGTTACTTATTTGTTTACTAACAACACGCTGTATTGTATTGATTTGTCCCAATCTGTGTGACTGCAAAAATAAAACGGAGTTTTCCAATTATCTCTTTTCCAATCAGATGATACCCCCCACTAAAATATATTCTATACCTTATTGTACTTAGTAATAGGGTACCAAAGTGAAGGTGAATATAAAAACAAGGAAAAAGATTTGGAAAGAAAAAGAATGTAGCTTAAAAGCTGATAAATATTAATTAGAAGTGCTGAGATTAAACAGATGGTAATGTGAAAAACAAAAGAAACACCTCTCCTTACATCCTTTAGGGAATGTAATGTCCTGATATCTAATAATTCTCATAAATTGCCATCTTGTACATATTGTTTTATCACATAAAACAATAACATTAGATATTTAAAATATGCATTCACTTTACAGCGAAAAAAGAACATTCAACTACTGAATACATCTGGAGCTTCTTTTGTCGGTCTCAGAATAATTACTTTCTTAGACCATTGCACTTTCCTTTTACTTCCACCAGCAGATTTTTCGTTTATCATTTTGTAAAATTTCTGTGTCCAGTGTTAGGTAAAGAATAAAAATTTATACCAGCCTCTCACTTGTCTGTTAAATAAAATTTGTATTTTTAGAAAATTATAAATACTGCATATCATGCACCTTCAGATTTGTTCAGAGATATTAAAAAATAAGAATACTAAATCTATGCATGCCAAAGGTGTACCAAAGTAATTTTACCCCACTCTTTTATAAAGATATTGATGTTTGAGAGACAGTGTTTTTGAACCTATATTTTAAGAGTTCCGTAGTTTGGTATATAATACTAAATATTGTAAGTAAAAAATAGACCTTCTTGCAAGCCTTAACAATACAAAGGTTCTCAGTAAGAATGTATTCTTTATTTGTTGTATTTAGATTAATAGGAAATATCTAGCATAGAATATTTTAAAAAGTTAATTACTCATAGCTAAAACTTAGTGATGAGTTTATTTGATTCCTCAGAGGTAGGAGAGAACCACTAATTAATTTTCTTAGGATTTAATTCCAAGGTATTTGCATATGTTAAGTAATACTCAAATGATTTACTGAATCCACATAATTTTCCGTCACTAATTCTACTATTTCATTGTATCACCCAAGAAAACACTTCATCCTGCAATAACACTAGTAATGATAGCCTGTGACTAAATGAAGTAGGTTCAAAAGAAAGTAGCCTCATGACAACTTAGCTAAAAAATAGTCAGTGAATGCCAAATAGTCTGCTGTGCTAAATATACTGCTAGCTGTCACATAAGGAAAAATGACAACTGTAGTATCTTGGTTTAAAGATGACGAAGAAATGTTTTATGGAAAAGCAGCCGTTTTTACCTTTCTAATGCAAAAACTGGAGCCCTCTTAGGAAAAGGCTTAATGGCTTTTTTCTTAACTAGTATATTGGTCCAAGTTGAAGAGAGACATTTTTCAAATTTAACTAAATGAATAAATATCAATATGCTTACATCTTTTAAAACTGGTCTTATAATACTTCTTATGTACTGTTTATGATTTATGCAAATTATCCTATTGATTTGTATGCACAATGCTAATATTTTATATGCTATTACATGTACATACATACATATACATTAATGTATGCATTGATACTTTTAACAACTTCTGAGATTATTTATTATTATCATATGGCATTTAATTATCATAACAGTTCCATGAAGCAAACAGGGCAAATTTTCTTATGCTTATTTTAAGGATAAGAAAATAAAATTCCACAGGATTAAGAGATTTATCCAAAAATTACATGAATTCTACATGGTGAGAGTTGGGCTGAAACATTATTCTCTGCAAAATAATTAAGCGTCTCATTTTGTAAGTGATAGTGTTCACTGGTAGAAGAGAAAACAATCAAGATTGTATGAGAGAGAAAGCTGTTTATGTACAGTAATGATCAACATCTTTTTATAACCCATTCCAACTTAACTACAAGTATTGGAATTTTTTTCTATATACAAATATTTACTCATAGCCTTATTTATATGCTTACTACAGGCATATCATAATATTGAATACTTTTTAAAATAGCATACTGGGGACAAATGTGTATGAAATTACTCATAATTGAAAACCTAATGATTACAAAGTGTACATTGAAATTGTAATATCTAAATTAAGTAATAATGTTTTCCATCTTTAGCTGGGGGAGAATAGAATTGAAATTAATTAAAAATGTGGAACATTAAGTAAGAAATAAATGGAAACATTCTAATTTATATTTAAAATATCAGAATTGTGATTTCATTTCTTTAGCATCTACTATTAAAAGAACGTCATTAAAAAAGAGAGAATTAGGTTGTTATTCTACCACTAGGTAAAAATTAACATAACTTTTGTCATTGTTTTTATATACTTACTTACATTTGTCCTTCCATCTTAAAAAAAAAAAAAGTACTTTGCGGCTATTGGATAATTGACATTTTTCAATGAGTTTAAAAGTCTAATTTTGGTTTAGTTTGCAAAAGCCAGAACATTCACAGAAGTTTTCTAATTTTCAACCAACAATCCTGCTTTTGAGAAAAAAAAAAAAAAAATCCCAGAAGGTTTGTGACTAAATTAAACAGGTCAGCAGTTGATCTTAATTTAATTTACTAAACAATTTCATTTAGCAGTTCAGAGACTTGGGCTTCTTCCATGAAAGTGTAGCCATGTGGAGGATTCTACCATGTGATCTAATTTATCTCTGTCCTCCTTTATTGCTAAAGTGTATTGCAAGGACCCAGAAATACCTATTTGTCACAAACCCACCGTTGAAGCAATATATGGCAAATCATTATAGAGTTTAGTGTTTTATAATTAATTTGCTGTATTGCATTGTTTAAAAAGAAAAAAAACCAGCTTTTTCAATATAAAAGCAACGTATTTCAAAGCCTTAGGCTTACTCAGTTTCCAGGTCAAACTTTTTTCAAATTCGACACAAGTTTCTGAATTTTCATTCCTGTGGTCAGATAGTTCCACTGTGCTATACACTTCAGGGTCTGGTGTGCTCAGAAGCACACAGATTTCTGGTTAACTGCAAGAATCAGGGAATGCACTTTTGTATTAGGAAGTGACCCCTAAGTTGCAAATTGTGAAACAGATATATATATGTGGTAATAAAATTTTCCCCACCACCTATTCTCATCCTGCAATGTAGAAGAAAGGGTCTAGAAACACAGTGTAAATGAAAAATAACTTTTAAGTGTGTCTACAATGTCCACAGTAAAAATAATAAGAATAAGATTTGAACATGCTACAGAATGTTTCTAGAATGTGTATTTATTTATAAAGCTAAATTATTTGATAATGATATTTGGTAAATATTTCGGCATTATTTTATTCTCTGGATATGTTTTTAGAAATGTGAAGATATAAGTGCTCTATTGTAGTTATTTTCCAAGTAGGATTTATTTTATTGCAATAGAAGTATACCTTATTTCTCAAAATAATGCTATGATAACATTAATGTTTTACAGCTGCATTGAGTCAATTCATAGACTTATCAAGTAATAGAAATAACACATATCTCTCTTCTCAAATGATTTGTATATATGACTAATAATTTTGTTCTTAATAAGATCATAGGCAACATCAAAATGTAACTATTCAACTTGTCAGACTGTTGGTTCCTAGGTATAACAGTTTTTTTTTTTTTATTTTCAATTATTTTCAATGTATAAAATACGAAAATATAACTTGAGAATGGAAATGTCAGAACTAAGCACCATCTATTAATTTGTTATGAAAATATAACTTGCGAATATAAATTCCAGAACTAAGCACCATCAATTAATTTGTTGATACCTATTCATTATGATGGAATTAAATTTCAAAATCATATTATTAGAGTAAAAACTGATCTATGAATAATCTTTATAATTAAAAATTAAAGTAAGGTACTCTTTATATAATTACACAGAACATCAGTTTTGTAATATATTTAATTCTGTATACATTTTTTCTTCAAAAGATATTCAGATTTTACCAGAACTTACTTACATAAATGAATAAGATTGTATTTCAGACTTTAATGGAACATTATTTGTGTAATTTTTCTATTTTCCATGTCATATACTTACCCACCTTCTAATTTTATTGATTACACAGTTTTGAAAGGTTATTTTTCTTCTACATTAAGACAGTAAAGTTTAGAAATAAGCATTATGTACTGAACTGATCATCTATTCAAATAGGACATTTGCCAGAATTAGCCAACAACCTGTTAACTCTTTCTTCTCCCCGTTTTTTGTGAGAATGCAAGCATTATTTACAAGTGATGCAATTCCTCTTACACTTAAAAATATACCCTTACATTGTAGTGAGTAGAAAAAACTTATAAAATACTAAAATATTTCCCAATAGTTCTGGCAACATTTGACACCAGTGATCTATGTCCTATATTAACATGGTAATACCTCAACCTTATTCCCAATACTCTATTTCCTAAAATATTTTCTTCTGCTTTAATTTTTGACATATGAAAAATAGCTATAAAATAACTGGAGAAACATACTATATTGATTTTTAATTGGAAGTAAAATTAGGATTTATAATTTAACTCCGTTATGAAATGCACACCAAACACATTCAAATTTTTATGTAACACATAATTTGCTCAGAAGCATCAAAAATAGATGACATGAATTAGAATATGAATTATTAGATAATATGTGGAATTAGAAAAAGTGTATCTGTTAAATTACAAATAAGTTGTTTTAATATCAAATAAGTATATATTTAAAAATTAGAAGTAAATTAATTGCTCAGCTAAAATATGTTTAATGTGCTGTAACACCATGGACACACCTTTATTTATTACAGATAATAAAACTATAGTGCTAAACTAATCAAATTCAAATCAATTTAGCCAAATATATTTCAGCGAAACAGTGTTTAAGAAATGCAAAATATGCTAAAGAATGAAAAACTAATTGCCTTATAATCAAAAGCAATCAGTTTTAAACTTCTACCCAATAGGTAGATGATAAATTTTTCATTTCTCAGTTGTGTTTTTAGCAGGAAGTTGTCAAAAATGTTTGACATCTCTTAAACTTGCATCTAATTTGTCTGTGTTTATGAACCTAATGTTGATATGTAATACCACAGTACAGGAAGAGGAGGGTGGCTACAGTTCTGTTAAAATATGTATACATCAGGATTTGCAAATACCATGCATGGTGTGAAAGGATGCTTGTTTTCCAAAAGGAAATGGGCACTATCTTTTCCTCAGTTCTTGTTGTTGTTTTTCTCTTATGTCAAAGGATTCCCAACCAAATTTGAGACAATAAGGAATATTGTTAATTAATTTTTCCAGTATTTGGATATATTAGAATGAATAACAATGGATAAATATAATGCTGCTGTATCCAAAAGGCCACAAAATTAAGAAGTCATTTTTTCTCATAAATTCAAAAATCTCAACCTTCCATTGATACTATGTTTTCAGTAATTTTATAAAACTTCTACCCAAGGAAGGGTATTGAATTAAAACATCTAATCTGCTTGTACTTTAAAAATGCTTTTATATAAGAAAAGTAGAACAATCAGTAAGTGTGGTGTTACAATTCAGAAAACAATTGAAATACAAAGTTTAAGCCTTTCTGGTGTATTAAACCAAGTTTCACCTTTGACTGGTTTGACCTGGTGATTTCTGTTTTAACCCTGTTTTGATCTTCAATTTCAAGGCAGCAAGAGTCAAGCCACATAGATTAATTCTTTCCAAACTTTTGATTTTTCTTTCATTTTTACACGAGTGTAGATTTTTGATTATCGATGTGCGCTCTTTACTCCCTAGCTGATAATGTGAGATACTATAAGAATCTCAGGGGTTTTTAATAATAGTTGAGGTTTCATTAAACTTAGTTCTCAAGTGACACCTTAAAGTTTATTCATCAAATAACTCAGGGTGTAAAAGTAGCACATAAACATTAATCGAACCGTCATTAAGCAGGATAACTGTTTTCAATTAGTAGAGGACATTTAGCTCCATACCGTGTGGTGGAAAACAATTAGGTCTTATGATACACGTGCTGTCAAGGATCCTACTACCAGACTTGACCAGCTACACTTTACAAAATAGCAGTCAGCTGTAGTCAGAAGCATGCCCAAGTCATAGGAAGTCATATTTTTACTGCCATGTCCTCGCTGCTCATAAATATTGTTATGTGCCTCATGCCTTATGCTAATGGCAATGACTAATGTTTGTCATTATCTTCACTCCATCTTAGTTTAGAAAACCCCTCAGGAGAGACTGATCATGGCTAGGATGCTGCTTAAAGTGAAAGTGGTTTTCTAAAACACGTAATATAAAAAGCACTTAAATACAAAAGGTTGGATGGATAATTTATTTTGTTTTGGTTATGCTTGACAGTCGCTACTGTTATTAAATTTGCCATGAGACTGATTGACATCCTATATGAGAATGCCTTCTAGATGCTGGTATGTGTGATTGCACAATGCTTTAAAGTTGTTCTGCTCATCTGGGACTGTAGGTGAAGATGTATGGTACAAAAATGAAAAGCTGGAATAAATCCAAGACTGGCTGTTTGGAGGTTTCATTTTTTAACAGCGGAGGTGAGTCCCTTCATCCGTTTGTGATTTCATTTATGAACTCTGCTTACAAGACAGGTATAGAACACTTCATTATGGGCCCAAACATATATGTTTAAATGGATAAAGTAGCTGTTACATCAGATGGAGGCTAAGTGGGGACATTAAATTAATGTCAAACAAGGAGAAACTCTTTTAGTTTTATTCTACATTGTAGCAGCATAGTGATAATGTGCTGATTTTCATATGCACACAATTTCTATATGTCTTATATCACCAGAACGTGAGGTTATGAATTCCTGTATTACAAAGTAAAAATAAAAGCAATAATAAACTAATAAGGAAATATATTTTGTTCAGAGAATGTGATGAATGTTCGCACTGTTTTTCATAATGAGGAGGATGGGGGACAAAGAGTTTCTGTGAAGAAATGTCATCCACCATACATGATGGCTTTTTATTGAGTCTTTGTCTAAAGTGTTACTGTAGTCATCCTGCCAAGTATCACCTTTTTTCATTAGAGGAGAAGTTCAATTTCACGGGATAGGGCCAAGATATAGGGACTTCCAAAAAATCTTCGTAGAATGAAATGTGATGGAATGGAGTAGGGTAGAACAGAACCCAGTAGAATAGGACTGCAATTATTTGTTCCTCCCTTTAATTCTAATTTGTTCTAAAACACAAGGAGAAATAAATGTGTGGCTGGATGGTCAGCGATATAGATGATTTGGAAGATAAGCTTCCATTTTCTTCCTTATATATTCTTGTATTTTAAAACAGGGAGTGTAAATTACAGTTATGTTTGCTGAACGAGATAGGAAATTGTGTAAGATACATTTCAGAAATTTTTTTCTTAAAAGAACTTAAGTAATTTTTTTTTAATGAAGATACATTTCCCAGGACTTGATATTCAGAAAGACCTTAGGGAAGAGTTGAGAACGGTTATGGATACTATAGAAACACTGTGCCTCCTTCTATTTTATCTCAGAGCAGTTTGGAGGAAAACAGAATCTTATCTTTATGACCGTCTTGAATCTGATCCATACTTAACATCTTTCCCAATTCTTTTCAGAGTTCCATGTAAATTCTCCCATACAATGTAACACTGTCTTTGGAATTCACTGTCAGTTACAAACTACACTGTAGATAAAGTGGCCACCGTAGATAAAGTCCCGGTTTATGCCTGTTGTTTTAGGATCATTATCATTAGCACTACCTTTTACCCTCAGACGTGTCCCAGTAGGGATGACAAATTATGGTAGCCTTATCTATAACTAATAATAGCATGTCAATAATGATAACCAATAGCCCTACTGGAAGCTTGCTATTTGTCAGAGACTTTGAGTGCTTTCATGTATAATGAATTCTTCATAATAACCCAATGAGGCAAGTATTTTATTTCCCCCATTTTACAGTAGAAGAAACAAAGAGTTAGAGAGGTTAACTAGCATGACCTGCTCACATAATAGGCCCAACCTTAAATCAGACAAAGATCTGACTTTATAACATCATGTGCCAGAAGATGGTTATGCTATCTTCTTATTTGCTTGCTGATAGAATTAGCTTTGCTTTTTTTAATATACTCAAAGATTATCAATAGTTTTCATTTACTATTCTTCCTAGATTCTACAACTATATTTTTATAAGGACTGTGGATTTTAAGATGCAAGAAAAGAGCACTGAAGTGAACTAAAATTCATCTGGGTTTTAGTTCAGGATATTAATTTTACTATATTAATAAAAATAACTGTGATTTGTTGAATGACTAGTATACGCAAGATTGGGACTTTCCCTTTGTTGTATCACTGACGCCAAAAACAGCAGTGCAAGGCAGAACATTTGAACCCCATGAATGTGTATGATTGCTTTAGCTGTTAGCCCTAAATTGGTTCATAGGTTACAATGAAGCTTGGGGCATTAAATAGTTTCAGCAGGCCTCTCCAAGCTCTGACATTCTTATCCCTAGCTGCCTCTAGGAGTACTTGATTATCAGGATATAAGATACAGAATCTGGATGCAAGGAAAAATTCTTGGGGACAAAGGGACTTCCTCAGCACCTCATGTTTATATTAACTACTGTGCATTGAGTGCTTAATAAGGGCATGTACTTTACATATTTTTGTAAACATATTTTCTTCTATTTTCCTCCTTACCATAGGTCAAAAAAGAAGATAATTTGGATTTGAACCAATGTAAGTTTAGCTTCACTATGCTAGAGAGATCATCTATCTCTGAAACTCTCTGTAGATTACCATCATTCAGGAACTTTTCTGAAAAGCAGTATTAAAGATGAATAAATAATATTTACTGATAATCAAATTTGTTCCACAACTGTATAAAGAATATAAAAACAGATATAATAGTGTATAGAGATTGTTGAAATTCCTTGTCATATTTTCAAATAAAAAGTGTGGAAATTTTTACTAGTGCAGAGTAAGTTCTGTATGCTGCAAAGAACAAGGTAAATGTAAATCTGTGCCTATACTCAAAAGATGATTACAATTCACTTGGGAATACAAGAATGTAAATCCACAAATGTGGATTGTGTACTATTATAAAATGCCAAATTGTATAGTGTTATTTGAACAGTGGTTCTTAACCACATATGCATATCAGCATCATGCATGGTGTGTTTTAAAACTACGGATGTCAGGACCCTACTGCATTGACTAAGTAAGTTTTTGAGGTTAGAACCTGGAAATATGTGTTTTTAAAATTCCATGGATGATTTTGAGGTGTACTATGGATAACAACCACTGGATTAAAATATATGTGTAACATATTAATGTGTTAATTATGCAGATTTTAAGAGTTAATTTTGGCTGGGATATAAAAAGATGGCTTTGTAGAAGAGACAGGATTTGAATGCAAGGTCAGATGTGGACAGAAGGTAAAAGAAACATTTATTTCTTTTTCTTATTTAGCCCAAAATAAAATTTTATCTTTAAGGTTTTTATCTGCATTTCAGATTCCCAATTGGATTGGGCTGGAATAGAAAATAAAACATAAAACAATAAATACCTGGAAATGTTCAATTATTTTCTAATATATCTATGATATGGCTATATGCAAATCAGGTTTGAAAACTTGCCTGAAAACTTGTATATTATTATATTTATATTAATATCAATAAAGAAATCTAATCATGGCTAATAAATACAATTTAGGCCACAAACTACCAAAGGGCAGGATTCATGCTTTATTCAAATTTGAATTCTTAGATATTTAGCATAGTGGACTAGCCTATGCATAATATATATTTGTTTGTTGAATGAATTAGATATTTGGCTTTATTTGCTTTATTTATCCCACCTTGTGGGGCAAATTTCATTGGTCTCCATTTGAAGTCTTAAGAACTTTTGCTATGAAGGTTTTGGTTTATTCATCTATTTGTTTCTTGACCCAGAACTAATGTTCTGACGAAGACTCACAATCATTAGCTTATAGGAGAAAACTTTTAGGTTTTTTCTTTCCAAGAAAAAGACTGAAGGGAAGGAAAGACAGGTGGAAAAGGCAAACGAGAGTTGCAGGAGAGTTCCTTTTTAACAACAGGAGAGTTCTCCTTCTAAGTTTATGCCCAGAACAGCTGGGAAACCACTTTTCTCAGACCAGTCCTTCCACAGGGAGCACTGAAGTCACCAGACCCGCCTATGATCAGGAAAAAGACTCCTAAAACTTTCACAAGCTCTATCTACTAACCAATTTTTTTATTAGGACACATTTGTTTTGTCACTGTTTTGGTTTGTGGTGTTAATGGAGCTTTAAAGGCACAGTAAGAAGATCACAAAAGCTTTTTTTCTTATGTTGCATTATGTCTTCCCAGCACCAGTCAAGCCAGGGTTCTTTTGCTTTTTGGTTGTTGTTGTGGAAACGATGTCAGATGTTCATATTTTCCCAGTGGAATTTTACAATACTTTTGGAAACAGTTTCGTAGGGTGAAAATAAGAAGAAAGAATGAAAACAAAACACAGATGGGAAAAAAGTACGGTGAGTTGATGACAGAAAGCTTTGATTTTCATGGTTCTACTTTTGAAAATAAGGGTAAAAGTTGAGGGCGTCATACAGTGCTTAGCTGTGGACATCCATGTGCAAAAATATTTTCAGTGTGAGATGACTTTGATAATGATGACAGCCTCTTATTTTGGTATTGGGAAAGGGGCAGGTAAGACCCGGAGGATGGAGCTTGGGCAGAAGCTGTTGTTACAGGACAGGATTCCTGTAATCTGCTGTCTCTATGGGCCATCTTTTGAGTAGTTGCACTTTTTCAGCTTCCCCACCCCTTTCTCCAGGTGCTATGTGATTGCTTCACCCTAGACAAGCCTCTTTTTCCTCAAGGGAAAACAAATCCAGAATAAACATGATTACATAATTCTTTATAAGCAATGATTGAATAAGAACTTATCTAAAACAGTTTAATTCATACTGGGTGGCATAAAACAGCTGAAAATCAAATGAATTTCTGTTTTAGGAATGTTTCAAAAGTGGACCATCACATGCATGGTATATACGTCATCTTGAATACAACAGTAATTTCAATCAGTCAGTGATGTGCTGGCACCGGAGCATATAAGCTCAGAGGATCCAAACATGTGCATCTCTTCTCAACTAAACTGCAATGACTTCATTTTGGTAGCTTGAAGTAGACCCTGGTGTGTCTACTTATACCACAGAAATTGGGGAATGTTACAAATCTGGACTTTTTAATTCTTTTGCAGAGAGCCAGTTTACCAGCACACCACTGAGTTACGTGCACATTTTAGAAGTAAAAAGAGACCCAATATAAATATATGTCTCTGTAATTAGGGATGTTACTTGCTGAGTAAATATTTAAAGAAGACACTGTTTAAGAGACACAGTATTTTGTTAGACTGTCTAGGCTCAAATCTGTTATTAGTTGTCACTTAACTTCTCTGTCCTTTTGTCTTCTTATCCTTAAAATGAGAACTTCATATGATTTTTCTGATGATGAAATGAGTTAATATATATGATACACTCAAAAAAGTGCCTTGCAGAGAAGGTTCTCAATAAGTATATTCTATTAGTAGCAACAAGACATGAGGCTATATGGTTTTTACAATCTTCTCTTAAAAGACTGCCTAAATTCAGTGTTATTTTCCTTGTTGAGCTTTTATATCTCAGAAGCCCATACTCAATTTCCACAAGTTTTGTAAAGATCTGTTAAATGAAAGCACATCAAATCACTCTGAAATGCATAAAGCACTATGTAAATGAAAGGTGGAATAATTATGTTAAAGACATCATCTTGAATTTTGTTTATACTGCATCTCTGAAACGAGCATCAGATTTCTCTCTAGGCAGTTACTGCTCCTACAGAAACAAACACAGATGGTGCCCAAACTTCCTACTGAATACTTTGAGGCAATGGCGTTTATCAAAATACATCCGGTCACTAAATGTACAAAAACTTCAAACAAACTCCACATCTCAGTGTCAGGCCAACATGGTTATTTAGGCAAATAAGCCTTTCTTTGATAATTCAAGGATTTTCTGATGTGTGAAATGGACTATTTCAACAAATAAAAAAATCTTACATGTAGGCTAAGTTTTATTAAACAGGATATTAACATAGCAATTTCTTTTAGAGAAAAACAAATCAGTTTGTCTTCTGTGATGAGCATTTCTAATTAAATTTAAAGTAATGTTTTCGTTGTGCATGGACACATTCCCTTTTCCCATTGACCTTCTAGTCACATAAAGCAGAAAAAATATATGTTTTAAAAATATGTATTTAGGCAAGGCACGGTGGCTCACGCCTGTAATCCCAACACTTTGGGAGACCAAGGCAGGTGGATCACCTGAGGTCAGGAGTTCGAGACCAGCCTGACTAACATGGTGAAACCCTGTCTCTACTAAAAATACAAAAAATTAGCCGGATGTGGTGGCACATGCCTGTAATCCCAGCTACTTGGGAGGCTGAGGCAGGAGTATCACTTGAACTAGGAGGTGGAGGTAGCAGGGAGCCGAGCTTGCACCACTGCTCTTCAGCCTAGGCGACAGAGTGCAAAACTCCATCTCAAAAAATACGTGTGTGTGTGTGTGTGTGTGTGTGTGTGTGTGTGTGTGTGTGTGTGTATTTAAACATTTTAAGAACCTAGTCTTTGGAACACAGACCTTATTCCGCAGGATAATCCTGGGATTTCTGTAACTTAAACTCTCCTTAATGGGTTTTGTGTTGTTTCTGGGCATGTTTGCCTTTGAATCCACCTTTTGCCCTTTCTCTGGCTCAGTTAGCAGGAGGGAGATCTGACCCCTGAGGTTTCGTTTCCCAGAGAGCTGTCTCAGCTAGCTTGCAACTGGCTTCTGCCAGTGGGGGTTTGGGGATAAGTACCCTGGAAGGAGCCTATGAGATTGAGAAAAAGGTAGAAGTCAGGTTATTTTCCCAACATTCACTTTGCCTCCTGCACCTTCCCCAGCAGCAGCTGTATCTTTTCCCCACTCTGCCTCTCACGACTCAAGTTTGCCATAGTTCCAGTTCCCAGCAGGTAATCCAAGGCTCCTATGTTAGTTACAGAAGCATCCCCTTGTCCTGTCCTGTGTCCCTCCAGCCTAGGGTTAGCTACAACTTGCTCCTGTTACTAATTTCGGAGTTGAGCAACTCAGAGAAGAAATGGGTAATGAAAGAGACAAGAAGTGAGCCTTTGCTCTATTGGTTTCTTGTCTCTTTCATTACCCATTTCTTGCTTTAACTAAGCCCCTGCATTATAGTCCTTTACTCCAAATGAACCCTATTTTCCTAACTGAACCCTGATTGACCCAAGGTCTGACACAGGCCACTTGCCCATACTGGATTCTTGAGCAAACAACAGAAGTGCTCTTCTCTCTCCTGTACCCATCATGAAGATTCCAGAGATTTCTGGTTCATAAACACTAACAATCATGGTTCCCTTTACAGCTCTCCTCCTTTAGTTAAATGATGATTCTACCCTCAGTCTGCACCATATTCCTGAGATGTTGGCAGAGATAAAGTATTTTTCTGTGTTTCTGCTAACATTAGTGTCACAAGACACTCAGAAATTATACTTGATTATTAACCTTCTTCAGGCCACATCCCTCAAATTCACTGCAAGGAACTGATTTATAGGTGGTTAGTCTATCAAATGTTAGTGCCCTTTCTAGTAAGTCACAAAGAATGACAGGGTCTCCAGATCTATTTCCACAGAGGGGAATAGCAGGACTGAAGTATGGACCTGTTAGATATTATCATTCTAAAATTCGATTCCTTGTGCTTTTTTTTTTTTTCTTTTTTTCTTTTCTTTTTTTTTTTTTTTTTTTTTTTTTTTTTTTTTTTTTTTTTTTTTGAGGAAGGAAATCTGGGCCACAAAGCAAATTTGTATCTTAAAAGCTTAAATTAATCCTGTAAATATATTCTTAATCCAAAGCTGCCAAACTAGGGTTGTGTGTTCCATGAATTTGTTAAATTTATTTTGAATTTTGAATGTTGAAACATGCAATCTTGCTGAGTTTCTAAAAATAATATTTTATAATTTTTTTCACCATTTTTCTGTATACCCATCCTATTACACTGCTCCTTCTTCCCCACATGATCTTTTTTATTTTACTTTCTTTTGCTGTGTTATAAATTCTAAGCCAAGTAACTATCCTTGCAGGAGTATTCTCTGAACTCTCCCAGTCACTGTCTGGGGAGCATTGCTTTGTAGCTTCAATTTGTGCCTCCATAGAGCGTTTTATGAAATGGTTTACCTCTCTCTCTCTCTCAGTTTCACATAAGACTTGAAGTTCCATAAAGGAAGGACTGTTTTATCTTTGCATTCCTAGTGTCCACTAACTTCCCTGACACCTAGAAATCATTCAAATAATATTTGTTAAGCTCATTCTGAACAACACTGAAAGTTTCAAGGTCTCTCATGCTGGACAAATTTTAGTATTAGGATCTTCAAATAGATTTTTATTTTTAAATATTTTTAGAACTAGAAATATTTTACGAACATATAACAGACTTGTTATTTCAGAAGATGCCTAGTGTTTATACCCCGTCCATAGAAGTCATTACATCTTTGTTGAACGACATTGATACATAAGGTAAACAGGCACTTGAGAGGAACAGTAGCACTTTAACAAGTTTAGGACAAAGCTTTTCAACTCCTTATCTTGTTTACATTCTTTTTCACTAGAAATTGCATCCTCTCTCTGTGTTCGTCTTCCTAAATTTAAGCCCTTATTTTCAGTGTCCATCTAAATATATTCTCACTGACTCCACCATCAATTAAGTAAATGCCATGTCTCTAACTCATTTCCTTTAAAAAGGATGAGCTCAGCCATGCTCTGTTTATTCCATTTATAATAGCTCTCTTTGCACATTTTGGTCCATTGCCTCCGGTGTCATTTCTCATGCATCTGTTTATTCTACCCAATTAGACTCAGAGCTTTGCAGTCAAAGGTACTTTTTCTTTTATATCTCCTCACAGCATGTTCACAACATAGGCTTGTAAACTAAATGTCTTCTAGATTTCACCAATCTGTGCTGGTATGTTGTTTCTTGAAAATGAACACACTGATGTGCTCACTCTGTGCCCGTGGCTACATCCATGGGCATTTTGGTCACCCACACAGGACATAGCTCTGAGTGGTTCCTTTATTCTAGACCAGGGATTCTGGGAGTTAGGCTATGAAGCACAGGGAGTTCAAGTCCCCTATGCCACTTTTCTTTGAATCAAGTAATATCCCTAACCTATCTCTTCCCAGGGACTCACTATTGCCTTTCTAGTAGTTCCCATCATTAATAATTTGTTATCTGTCAAATAACCTGTTTGTTTCCTTCATAGCACTTGTGATGATTTGTAACTATATACACATGTAAAATATGTATAGAATAAGCACATAAAGTGTGTAAGTTTAAATTATATATAAATATGTAAAATATATAGTAAATATAAAGTGGATGCATGTATATGTATAATACATACAAAAATCACATCATACATATGAGCGTACATATGTGTTTGTTTCATGTTTTCTTCTTTTTTTCACCACAGATTTTCTTCATCTCAACTCGCCTCACCACTACAGATCCAAGCCTGACACAGAGCCTAACAGAAGTAGGTATCATAAATATTTGTTAAATAAATAAAAGGTGAATGAATGTATCTATGACAGTGAAGATTTCTTTCCAATTATTAATTATATGAGATATTAAGTTTTACTGAACAAAAAGCATAGAGAGGAGAGAACTAGAAACAGAGAAAAGCAAAAGAGCACATTTTCTTCTCTCCACTCCAAAATTTCATAGGTTTATAATCTGTCTTATCCTAGAAAGGGGCTCCCAGACTTCTCAGTTTGTTTTTACCTGGAGAAAGGAAAGGGGAAGTCAAGAAAATCTCTGCTGTCCACTGTTGGTGCTACCCACCAATAAAATCTATAAATATTACAGTTAAAAAGCTAATGATTTCCAAGTAGTATAGCAAAAAACTGAATCAGGCATTCCTACATTTACTGTTACAACCTCCCACTTCTTTACCAGTACAATCTGGATATCTTTAGAACATATAGCATATGCACTTATTCCTCCTAAATAAAAAATTCGGATGACTAAACAAGAGTGGAACATAATTACTGGAGTAAGTATTGACTGTGGTGATTAATGACAAGCATTGTGAGCCAGAAGGCTTGGTTTCAAGTCCTGGTTCCACAATTTTCTAGCTGTGAGATTTTGGACAAGATATGTAATCTTACTTTGCCTCTGTTTTTTCAATTGTAAAATGAATATCATAATAGTTCAGGTTGAGCAGACCTAATCCCAAGTCCCAAATTCTCCAAAATCTGAAACCTTTTGAGCACCATATAATGCCACAAGAGGAAAATTTCACACCTGACCTCATGTGACGAGTTGCAGTCAAAATGCAGGTGCAAAACACACAGTTTATTCAGCATCCCCAAGACGAAAATAAAACTACCTTCAGGTTATGAATATAAAATGTACATAAAACATAAATAAATTTCATGTTTAGACTTGGGTTCCATCCCCAAGATATCTCATTATGTAGCAAATATCTATGATAGCAAATATTACAAAATCTAAAAAAAAAAAAGTTGAAATCCAAAACACCTCTGCTCCCATGCACTCCAAATAAGGAATGTTCCCCCTGTACCTAAGTCATAGGCTTTGTTTTAGCATTAAATCACTTAGAGCACTTAAAACCCTTAGAATAATGTCTAGCACATAGGAAATAATACATGTTTATCAATCATATTCTTATTATTTGTATTATTATTTCTGTCACCATTTCCAAATTAAGACAGCTTCACTTCCAATCCAGAATGGTTGAATTTCCATTAAGACTAAGCAAGGAAAACAGAGAGAATGTACACATTGGAAATAGTAAGAAGGAAAAGAGAATAGAGCCAGAGATGCCTTAGAAATATAAAACAGCACAGTAGAAAGTCAGGATTCTCAGATATTGTTATGTCCTGTTAATAAAGTTTTTCTTTTTAATTCTTACCCCCATTAGAAAACCTTTCCTCATACACCTTCTAGACACTTAATGATGATAATTACTCTTATTTTATCTTCTTTGGTCTAAAAAATTTGGAGAACAATGTATCACAATGTACTTTTTAGTACCCCCAGCCTTGCTAAGGAATTTTAACTGATTTAACTCTATGATTTTCAAATGTGTTCATTCAAGAGTTGTTCATAGTCCCCATAGTTGTTTAAATTCTTGGCCTAATTTTTTTTTTAAAAAGGGGGCATTAAGTTTTTCATATATTTGACTGTATGGCATAAGATAATAACATCGTTAACCCTTAAAAAGAGAGACCTTTCCCATCTGACTGTGCTTATTCACTTATTTATCTTTTACGAATTTATGTTTATATTTAAATTAACAAATATTTAGATTCTATTATGTGCCAGCCCTGCACTAGACATCTGATTAAAGGAAAAAAAGCATTTTTTTTAAGAAAAGCAGTGAACAGGGCATGACAGACAAAGTATCTGCTTGCATGAAGCCTAGAATCTAGAGAGAGTTTGGAACAATAAACAAAACACATAATATTTAAGTTACAAACTGAAATCATTGTTATGCCAGAAATAACTGGAAAGCAGGAGAGAAAATAATGGGGACGAGAGGTGGGGAGGTTGAGGGAAATTTTAGGCCAGTTACATAAGGCCTCTCTGAGGAAATGACATTTAAGCAACACCTGAAGATAGAAAAGGAACCAGTCACTCAAATTGTTGGAAGAGCTGCATAATGCAGGCAGAAAGAATAGCAGTGCAGAGACCCTGCTATGGAAAAGAGCATGCACGAGTCATTGAGCTTGTAGCTGGACACTGATGAGCAGCTGGGACTTGGAGGGAGAATTACAGGTCTGACGATGCAGGGTTTTTCTAATTTGGATATTCTCAGGGTGGAACAGGGTACTGTTACAAGGTACCTAAGCAAAGAGCTAGCATGATCTCTACATGTTTCAAAAGATAACCCTGGTTGCTGTATGAAGAACCTATGGAAAGGAGATAAGAGTAAAATAAGAAGACAACTTAGCAGAACATTAGAGTAATCCAAACAAGAAACGTATGTAACTTAGTCTTGAGTGTTCGTAATGTAGCTATCGATAACTGGATATGAGAGACAAGCAGGAAGTAGAAATGACAGAATTTCGTGATGGTTTGGATTGGAAATGGAGGAACTGTGTATGATCCTTAAGTTTCTGCCTCAAGTCGTAGATGATAGTTCTATTTACTAAGAAAGAAAAAGTGTTGAAGTACCAGTTCTATCTTAATTAGGTTAATTTCATGATATTTATGTGACACCCCAGTGGAGATAATAAATAGGCGTCGGATTATACTGATTTTTACAGATGTGACGCTGTTATATAAATGAGCCAAAGATGGTCTCTGTGTATTGGCCCCCAGGTTGTTACTTCCTCAATATAGGCTGACACCCACTAGCCCAAAAGCCCACCAGGGGATCAAATCAAATGTTTACACACGCATTTATTTTTAAAATAGGCTACATAAGCAGATTTTTAGCCATTTAAAATCTGACTGTTTTGCATATGCCACAAAACCTCACCCCACAGCTGCTAGCAGTAGATAAATCTCATGGGTTATGAAGACCCAAGCCACTGCTGCCCTTTGGAGCTCTTTGACCTGGACTCCTCAGCATGCCACTGAGCAACATTGCCTTGACACATAAGCCCCCTCTCTCCTAGGAGTTTCCTTGCATTCCTTCCTTTCTGAGTGCTGACCCTGACCCTTAGCTACTAGACAAACTCCCGCTGTGAAGGACTTCCTCCACAAGAGAAACTGTCAAAGTAGCCCCCGGTAAAGCTACTGCCACCTTGTGGTCGTATTTTTTTCCCCTTACCACAAAATGACCTACAAAAACTCAGAAAAATATACCCTGGGCCGGGCGCAGTGGCTCAAGCCTGTAATCCCAGCACTTTGGGAGGCCGAGACGGGCGGATCACGAGGTCAGGAGATCGAGACCATCCTGGCTAACCCGGTGAAACCCCGTCTCTACTAAAAAATACAAAAAACAAAAAACAAAAACAAAAACAAAAAAATAGCCGGGCGAGGTGGCGGGCGCCTGTAGTCCCAGCTACTCGGGAGGCCGAGGCAGGAGAATGGCGTAAACCCGGGAGGCGGAGCTTGCAGTGAGCTGAGATCTGGCCACTGCACTCCAGCCTGGGCGACAGAGCGAGACTCCGTCAAAAAAAAAAAAAAAAAAAAAGAAAGAAAGAAAAGAAAGAAAAGAAAGAAAGAAAAGAAAGAAGAAAGAAAAGGAAAGAAAGGAAAGAAAGGAAAGAAAGGAAAGAAAGGAAGAAAGGAAGAAAGGAAGAAAGGAAGAAAGAAAGAAAGAAAGAAAGAAAGAAAGAAAGAAAGAAAGAAAGAAAGAAAGAAAGAAAGAAAGAAAGAGAAAGAAAGAAAGAATATATACCCTGGAGATACCTATCTGGATGGAAATAATTAGCATAGGGATGGAAATATTTAGCATAGAGATGGAAGGTCAAAGGAATCAATGATACTACTTCAGGAAGAGTGCCTGAAAATAAGGTAGGAAGGCTCGACTAAATCTGATGCATTACCAAATTTGAGATCCAGTAAAGAGGAAAAACACAAATATTACCACTTGATCAATTTCTATTCATATTATTTTACTCAGGCCACACATTGGCTTCTTTGAGATAAAACTGTCTCCTTCCCTCCCCAGTCAGGATGGTTAGAATGACAGCCTTGTTTTCTGTTTCTACAGCTTTTCTATATAATTGCTTCACCACATATTATTGAAAGTGTCTGACTATTTGTCTGTCTTCATATGGTGCTGTCCTTGGAGGCAGAACATGTATTCATCTCTAAATTCTAGCTAGGAATCTAGCACAGCACCTGACACACAGGGCGAAATAAATATTTTCTGAATGAATAGGCAATCTGAACATATTAAAATAGCTGTGGAAAAGGCTCATGATGATGATGCAGTGATAGAGGACTTCAAATGGCTGGGGAAGGTTAGGATACTTTTCGTTTTCATGATGATGGTTTTACTATCCATTCTTTCTTCTCAATCTGAAGTTGGATTCTAGCCTTATCTAAACAAAGACGTTAGGATATTGAGCTCACATGCATTGTCCCACAGGAATAATATAGGGAGAAAATGAAATAATATAAAAATATCTCAAGCAATTAGCAAGGCACCTAGTTTCATAAAAACTCAAGATGGCATAATTGAGGGCTAGTGTAAATTTTATCTTATAATATTATTATATTAATTTGGTTGTGCTTTCTTAAAAGAAATTTAAAATAAAAGAAAAAATAGGATTTTAGGTCAACTTATGTAAGATCTGAATCTGAGATGATTTTTCTGTTCCTTATTAGAAGCCCCCTTTGTGATATCGGTGCTGTTATTATTTTACTTTTATTTAAGGGAGCAAGGCTGGTCCAAGCATGTTATGACTTAGGTCATTGCTTCCACCTATTTTTTGCTAAGATACTTGTTCATAGTTCATAATTTGGCCATTAAAAACCAAAACTAATATTGCGAAGTCTTTGACATCTACACAATAGCATTTACTGATTAAGGTAGAATAAGAATAAGAGTTAATAAGTACTTCATAGCAAAAATAAATAGTTGGAATGCATAAAAGATCATGGAGGCTAATTGAGTGATATCAACATATCCACAAAAGATCTCTGGACAAATGATGGTACAATATCCTCTACTTCTTTAACTATGAAACAAAGTTGATTGCAAGACATGTCATACATTAAATGAAAACTTTTGGTATAAAATATAATCAGCAATTTTTTGAATATTGATCGTGAGAAGCATCTGATTTCAGAATATAGAAACTAAGTGCATCTTATAATCTATGTTTTAATCCTGTGCATCATAACTAATAACTGAACAGGATTCATATCTATGGCAGGGAGGAATGGTTAACAAACATTGGAGTTCTGTATAATGTTATATAATTATCTACAATTATAGATAATTATAGAGAATTACACATTCGCTTACAAAAACATCATGTTTTATTGACTTGTCGATATCTGTTTTTGAAAATACTGACTAAGGTTGGTCCCTCCTTTGAAATATAAAACAAGTAATATTATAAACCTAAGTATGAAAATCCCCACACACTAATTTGTTGTTATAGCTCTCAGTAAACATATTTTCAGAATGATTTACCATATAGAAAATACTTTCACCATCATTTTTCACTGATCTTATTTTATTCTCAGAATCATAAGAGTAAAGGTTGTAAAGATGATAAAGATCAATTGCATATTTAAATTTGTAACATATGGGCTGGGCACAGTGGCTCACACCTGTAATTCCAGCAGCGAGTGGATCACCTGAGGTCAGGAGTTCAAGACCAGTCTGGCCAACATGGTGAAACCCCATCTCTACAAACATACAAAAATTAGCCGGGCATGATGGTGGGTGCCTGTAATCCCAACTACCTGGGAAGCTGAGAAGGGAGAATTACTTGAACCCCGGAGGAGGAGGTTGCAGTGGGCCGAGATCATGCCACTGCACTCCAGCCTGGGCGAGTAAGACTTAATCTCAAAAATAAATAAATAAATAAATAAATAAAATTGTAGCATATGTATTCGTTTTCTGCTTGTTCTTTCCTAATAAAAAGTTAGATATAAAAGAGCTCAAATATATAATAAACTTTTCTGGTTGCATACATAGGTGAGTGAAATATGTTTTTCTGGGAGGTAAAGATGATATGGGAACTGAGGAACTTCAAGGACTTTTCTAAACATATGTAAAAGCCAAATTACAAAGGCTGTGTTCTTCACAACTTTATAAGTTCAAGAAACCAGAATAATCATTTTCTTAATAATGGACAAATGAATAACATGTATTGACATGTCTCTCCATAATTACCAAATGCTATTTTTTTGCATACCCCAAATAATGATGTTTGTGTATTTTTTTTTAACTGACGAAAAGCAACACAGAAGAAAAGAAAGTAGTTGTCCTTGGAGGAAAAGACATACACTGTGAAATATGGCCCTGAAAGCATCCGCCTACTCCTCTGGATCTGGGAGCCAAGGAATCTGGAAACAAACTGTGTTAAGAGACTTGTTACTCTGGGAGCTTATTTAGTGTTCATTGTAGAAAACAATACTTCTGTTTATAGCATTGTGTGCCCATTTACATAACATTCCTATAACTAAAAACTGTCAGAAGGAAAGATTGCCATTGTGTGGAAATATTAATGTTTTCTAGCTGAGCCACAGGAATTGTCCAAGATCACACCATAGAGTGATTGAACACAGCTCTAAGTACCTTCTATGGACTGACTCATTTAATCCTTTGAAAACCTTATGAATAGGTATTAGGTTATCTTTATTTTACAAATAAAAGGACTGAGACTCAGATATTAAATAACTTGCCGCAGTTATACAACTGGTAAATGAGAAGATGGATACAAGCACAGGAAACTGTTCAAGGAACAAAAATATATGTGTTTACTAAAAGGAATATAAGTGATGCCGCCATACCACCATCACAATCATCAGCCTGACTGTTAGGGTTCTACTTAAGGTAGATATCGGGAATGTTATTAAAGGTCATGTTAAAAAAGAAAAAGTGATTCGTTATCAAATGTATCGGAAAAATGATGTTAAACATTTCTTTCTTGGCAAATGTCCCTAAGCCTTTAATGTGTTATTATGCTCCATAGGTCTTTCAGAGCTGTATCTGACCAACACATTTAACTACCAATGTCTTCTCCACCAACTTCCACACACAGTTAAATCTTTTGGGGATAGCATTCAAGGAAGGAAACAATTTGAAAATACCAACCTGAAATATCTTTAGGTTATCCATCTGCTCTTTCAAAGCTCCAAGAACTACTCAAATACAGTTTTTTGGGCTGCCAAAGTATTTTTTTGTTGTTTTAGTTTATTTTTTTAATTTTTATTTTAGGTTCAAGTGCATATGTCAACGTTTCTTACGTAAGTAAACGCATCTTGCAGGGGTTTGTTGTACAGATTTTTTTTATCACTCAGGTACTAAGCCTAGTAGCCAATAGTTATGTTTCCTGAGCCTCTTCCTTCTCCCATCTCCCACCCTCTGATAGGCCCCAGTGTATGTTTTTTCCATCCTATGTGTCCATGTGTTCTCATTATTTAGCTCCTACTTACAAGTGAGAACATGCGATATTTCATTTTGTTTCTGCATTAGTTTGCTAAGTATGGTGGCCTCCAACTCCATCCATGTTCCTTCATAGGACATGATCTCATCTTTTTTATGGCTGTGTAGCATTCCATGGTGTATATGTTCCACATTTTCTTTATTCAATTTTTCATTGATGGGCATTTAGGTTGATTCCGTTCTTTGCTATTGTGAATAGTGCTACAAAGAACGTTGGCATGCATGTGTCTTCATGGTAGAATAATTTTTATTCCTTTGAGTATATACCCAGTAATGAGATTGCTAGGTTGAACAGTAATTGTTTTTAGCTCTTTGAGAAATCACCATACTGCTTTCCACAGTGGTTGAACTAATTTACACTCCCACAAGTAGTATATAAGTATTCCCTTTTCTCCATAACCTTGCCAGCACCTGTTATTTTTTGACTTTTTAGTAATAGCCATCCTGACTGGTGTGAGATGGTATCTCATTATTATTTTGATTTGCACTTCTCTAATGATTAGTGATATTGAGCTTTTATTCATATGCTTGTTGGCCACATGTATGTCTTCTTTAGAAAATGTCTGTTCATGTCTTTTGCCTACTTTTTAATGGGGTTGTTTTTGTTTCTTGTAAATTTGCTTAAAGTTCCTTGTAATTTCTGGATATTAGACCTTGGTCAGATGCACAGTTTGTAAATACTTTCTCTCATTCTGTAGGTTGTGTTTACTCTGTTGATAGTTTCTTTTGCTGTACAGAAACTCTTAAGTTTAATTAGATTCCATTTGTCAATTTTTGCTTTTATTGCTATTGCTTTTAGGGTCTTTTTCATGAAATGTTTGCCAATTTCTGTGTCCACAATGATATTGCCTAAGTTGTCTTCCAGGGTTTTTATAATTTGAGGTTTTACATTTAAGTCTTTCATCCATTGTTAGTTGATATTTTTTTATATATGGTGTAACAAAGGGATTCAGTTTCAATCATCTGGGACACAGCTAGCCAGTTATCCCAGCACCATTTTTGAATTGGGAGTCCTTTCCCCATTGCTTGTTTTTGTTGGCTTTGTCAGAATAGATGGCTGTAGGTGTGTGGCCTTATTTCTAGTCTCTCTATGCTGTGCCATTGGTCTATGTGTCTGCTTTCATACCAGTACCATGCTGTTTTGGTTACTATATCCCTGTAGTATAGTTTGAAGTCAGGTAACATGATGCCTCCAGCTTTGTTCTTTTTGCTTATGATTGCCTTGGCTATTTGGGTTTTTTTTTTTTTTTTTTGGTTCCATATAAATTTAAAAATAATTTTACTAGTCGTGTGAAGAATGTCATTGGTAGTTTGATAGGAATAGCATTGAATCTGTAAATTGTTTTGGCAGTATGACCATCTTAATGATATTGATTCTTCCTATCCATGAGCATGGAATGTTTTCATTTCTTTTCATTATCTCTGATTTCTTTGAGCAGTGTTTTGTAATTCTCATTGTAGAGATCTTTCACCTCCCTAGTAGGCTGTATTCCTAGGTATTTTATTATTTGTGTGGCTATTATGAATGGGATTGTGTTATTGATTTGGCTCTTGGCTTAGCTGCTGTTAGGGTGTATAGGAATTGAATTTTGTACATTGATTTTGTATCCTGAAACTTTGCTGAAGTTGTTTTTCAGATCAAGGAGATTTGGGGCTGAAGTTATGGGGTTTTCTACAGGTAGAATTATGTTGTCTGCAAACAGGGATAGTTTGACTTCCTCTCTTCCTATTTGGATGCCCTATATTTCTTTTTTTCTTTTTCTTTTTTTTTTTTTTTTGAGACAGAATCTCGCTCTGTCGCCTGGGCTGGAGTGCAGTGGCCGGATCTCAGCTCACTGCAAGCTCCGCCTACCGGGTTCACGCCATTCTCCTGCCTCAGCCTCCCGAGTAGCTGGGACTACAGGCGCCCGCCACCTGGCCCAGCTAGTTTTTTTGTATTTTTTAGTAGAGACGGGGTTTCACCGTGTTAGCCAGGATGGTCTCAATCTCCTGACCTCGTGATCCGCCCATCTCGGCCTCCCAAAGTGCTGGGATTACAGGCTTGAGCCACCGCACCCGGCCGGATGCCCTTTATTTCTTTCTCTTGCCTGATTGCTTGGCCAGGGTTTCCAATACTGTGTTGAATAGGAGTGGTGAGAGAGTGTATCCTTGTCTTATGCCTGTTTTCAAAGGGAATGCTTCCAGCTTTTGCCCATTCTGTATGATGTTGGTTGTGGGTTCATCATAGATGGCTCTTGTTATTCTGAGGTATGTTCATTCAATACCTAGTTTATTGAGAGTTTTTAACATGAAAGGTTGCTAAATTTTGTCATAAAAAATTTTGTTTCTCATTCCCAGAAGAAATTTTTCATTTTGAATCTTTTTGAATTTTTTTATATACAGAATTTGCTTGATATTTCTGATATAAGCTATAACTAGGGAAATAAAAATATACAGTGTGTACATATGTATATACATATCAGAACATACATATCAAAATATATATACATACCATAATATATATATGTACACATGCACACATATCAGTATTTGCACACTCAAGCTCTCTTTTAAGTGGCCACCTTTGTGAGCC
This sequence comes from Chlorocebus sabaeus, assembly GCF_047675955.1. NCBI lineage: Eukaryota > Metazoa > Chordata > Mammalia > Primates > Cercopithecidae > Chlorocebus > Chlorocebus sabaeus. The sequence continues at coordinate 61,443,639 of NC_132920.1, read as the reverse complement.
TTGCATCTCCCGAAATAATTTTTAAATGTCATTTTTGGCATTGGATTTTAACATCGCATTTTAAGTATTCTCACAATGGTTTTATCCTTTCAGGGTGGAAAACATTTCTTTAAAGAACCAAAACTATTTGGGACAAGTAGGAATTTAGACTATAAAGTAATAAAATGTATTTTCTTATGAGACATATATTGATTCTTAGAATAGTTCCAAAAGTGGATTAGAACATATTTGTTGGAACACGATGGCATTATTTAAATAGGTGCATAGGCTCATGATGTGTCTTCTTTGTGGAAGTAAATGTAACCTAAATTTTTATTTAAAATTTCTTCTTCTTTTTTTTGAGGTGGAGTCTCAGTCTGTCACCCAGGCTGGAGTACATTGGTGTGATCTCAGCTCACTGCAACCTCAAGACATCCTCCCACCTCAGCCTCCCCAGTAGCTGGGACCACAGGCATACTCCACCATGCCAGGCTAACTTTATTTTTTTTTAATATAGAGACAGAGTTTCACCTTGTTGCCCAGGCTTGTCTTGAACTCCTGGGCTCAAGCAATCCCCCCACCTTGGACTCCAAAAGTGCTGGGATTGTAGGTGTGAGCTACAGCGCCTGGCCTTAAAATCATTCTTAGTACATTAAGTGAAGAGTTGTATATTTCAGTACATTCAAGTAAATAATTTAAGTATGTAAAATTATCCGGTATAAGACAAAGGTAATAGAGGATATAATGGCAAATAAAAAAGTGAATGTCCTATCTTCCAGGTATTCAAGGTAAAAATAAAAAATAAAATTTCACTATACAAAACAAAGAAAACAAATTTTTCTGTTACAGAAGTAGGGAATGGGAAGTGAGATTATTGTCTGTTTTAGTTTGAGGTGTCCCTCATGGTATGTCATCAAAACTCTGGAGCTCCATAGACATGTTAATAGTATAATTAGAAAGGGAATCTCAGACCGCATACCAACAAGCTACCTCATCTCTCCAAATCTCAGTTCCGTCATCTCTAAAATTATAGAATTGAGAGGACTAAAGGTGAAAAAACAAAGAATGTACTTAATCCAATTTCCAGCAATGCCCTAATTGAATGACAATAATTTATTTCATAACTAGAATTTAAATATCATGATGTTTCAATTTGTGAAAGCACTGCTTGACCTCTATCTCTATCTTTGCATAGAACCTTTAATATTCTTTCTATCAGCCCTTTAACCAATGTCTATTAAACATATTGTAAGTACAGACCACTGTGCCAGAGACTAGGGATACAAAGATGAAATAAAGCAGTTGTGTTTTCAAAGCGCTTATGGTTGACCAGAGAAATGAAGCTCATAACATATTATAATACTAGTGAGAGAAATATCTAAGAAAGATACACATGAAGAGCTATAGATTCTTACAGAGTAAGAGGCCAATTCTGACAAGGTTACATGCTAAGGGATGATGAAATGAAGAATTGGAGGGTACCTTGAGTGGAAATGTTTAAAAAGAGATGCTTTAACTAACAGGAGGAAAGAATGGAAACCCCAAAGTACAGAGTATTTTCAGGGACCTGCAACTAGTTCAGTTGGTTTACAGTTTCAAGTTGCTTAAAGAAAGTCAAGATTAGAGTGTAGACTTTAGATTTGTGAGGTCTGAAATACTGAGTGAACGGCAATGTGCTTTATTTAACAGGCAATGGTGAGCCAGTGGAAGCTTTTGAATATGAGAGTGGCATGCTAAGTGCTGTATTTTAGGAAGCCTAACCTAAAAGCATTCCATTATGTGTGTTGCAGAGAGAAAATCTTGGAAACAAGAGACCAATACAGAAGTTATTTAAGTAATCCATAGGAAAATGGAGGTGCATCTCTGACAATGGAGGGAAGAGCTTAATGGTGATTGAAAACTGAGAAGGCAGAGCACTTCTTTGGAGGTTGTGTTCCCATAGCATGCACAAGAATATGACTTAGGTTTTATGCTTTTTTGGGGGTGATTTTGAGCGTGCTAACAGATAACCAAGGTTAGAGGCTTCAGATCAATGGAAGGAGTAATAAAGAGGAGTTTGTCTAAGAAAGTGGCGACAAAACTGAAAGACTGTAAGTCTGAAGTTCAAATCACCAATTCATATGTTTTCTGCCTTTGAATGCCATCTTTCTTTATTGTTTGCTACTTGGCCATGTCCAAAATTTCTTACCTGATCTCTGGTATGTCTATTCAAGAAAGGTTTTCATCACATCATTTTTCTTCTGTGATGTTGAAGATGAATGGATCCAGTTCAGCTAACAAAGATAAAGAAGTGTTCTGCCTTTTACAGGGCTGTTGGTCATTCTCAGGATAAGAGAGTAAATCCTTTTCAGTCAGTAACTATCTATTGTGTTGACTCCAACCTTCTTAAGCCAGACAGTTATGAGTAACAGTGATGGGTCCTTAGAGAACAGTGAAAAGCCAGACTCACTAAGCATTCAATAGCCTTGGGTGGTATACAAGGGAGTAGGACATTAAGCAACCAGTGGAATGTTTTTGTATTTGAATTGGTCTTAGGTGTTGGGTTACACACTGTAAAATGAAAATGTATTCAAATCATAGAATCTCTTATAGTCAGTGTCTTAAGTAACTTAATAATTACTTTCCTACTATATGAATGACTGAAAGATTATTCTATGGCATTTTCCTTTATGTCTATTTAAACTTTTTATGGAAATATTTAGACCTACATTAAACTACAGAGGTATAGTATAATGTATACCATGTACTCTTTACTCTGCTTCAATAATTATCAATATTTTGACAAATGCTGCCAAGTTTTTTTTATTATTTCTCATACATTTTATCTAATATTTTAAAGCAAATATCAAACTTGTTATTTGAAAGTTATTCAGTGTGCATCTCTAACTGATAACTATTTTGACATAATGAGCATGCCTTTCTCATACCATAGATTCTTAGTATCATCTATTATGCATTTCACCAGTTGTGCCACAAATACCCATTTACAGTTAGTTTGTTCAAATCAAAATCCAAACAAGGTCCCCACATCACTTTTGGTTACTATATTTGTATATATTATGGTTTGATTATTTGGTTATTATATCTATCAGAAAAACACTTTGTTTTATGTTTTATAACCGGGTTGTCACACCATTTTCTAGTTCTAATGCAAAATCATAACTCATTCAACATTTATTTAACTACTGTATAATGAACAATTACTATGTACAGGACAGTGTACTACTAGGTGCTGAGTGTGATTCAAAGACGTTTGTAAATCACGGTCCCTACCCCCAAGACTTTACCATCTGAGGAAAATGAAAAATAAAAATGCATAAATATAATGACAACAACATGGCAGCATAGCTTAATTAAGTAGTATAGGGACTAACATTTCAAAAGCAGAAGTATGGTTTGAAAGATGAGGGGCGGCCATTTTGGAAGAGTTAGCATGTGAGATGGATGAGTTACAGTGATCGGCAATTCAAGAGGAATTTGGATTGGGAGAAGGGTAAAAAGAGAAAGCTCAATCTGTGATAGAAAAATGTTCATTCTATAGATTTTAAGAGGGAAAAAGACATAAATATTAGAGGTGTGGAAAGTGAGAAATATATTCAAGAAATTATAAGTAAAATAATTCAGCAGAAGCAGAATATTTAGGAAAGAGATATGCCTAAAAGATAAGTAGGGGACAGCTTTGGGCAGATATTGAATGGCAAGCTAAATAGCTTGAACATTGTCCTCTAGAACAGGCAGCCACTAAGCTATATTCATTTTTCCATATATGAGAGACTGTAGGACATTATATAAACATAGATATTTAATTAGTAACCAAAATGCATCAGCTCATTTCATAAGGGAACTTAAAAAACTGTTTATGTATTCCAATAGCAATCATTTTCAAATATTTATAGCAAATTGGCAAGATAATTTAATGTTTTATTTTGCCCAACAGCTAGATGCTCCACTTAGAGGAATGCAAACAAATTGGAGCTGATTTAACCAGCACCTACTGTACAGCAGCTGAGAGACCTTCATAAAGCAAGGATTAGTTGTTTGTAGCACATTAAGACAACAACAACTGCTCAACACATTTAATATAGGAGAGGCAGAAGATAACTCTATTAAAGATAGATATATTAGCTCTGCAAACCTCAAACTCGAAACTTTTCATCTGTTATAAAAATACAGTGAAGTTTATAAAATAATCTGTTTTCTGCTTATTAGCTATAAATATATATGTTGAACTATAAGTTCTCTCTTTACTAGAATAATGCTAATTGATTTTTACTATTTAAAGATCCTCAAATGACAACTGAATTATCAAAGTCATCAAAGAAAGTGTATGTTGAACATAATGGAGCTTTATTGGTAAGTGGTGTTCTTGTATGTTTATTCAATAAATGATGATCTAGATATTCTATGTCACATAGGTTTTTTAAACATTTTTGAGTGTCCACACGTATATCAGCCTTTGTGCTAGGCCTTTTGAAGAAATAAAATTGTGCATGAGATGTGGTCCTAGTATTTCAAAGACTTGTATTCTAGTACAGATGATTAACACATACATATAGAAGTAAAATTATAGGCAGGTTTGAAATAGAGGTGTAAGATTGAATTAGGTTAGGATTTTTCAACAGCAACACTATTGACATTTTGAATCAGATACTTCTTAATGGTGGAGAGCCATCCTATATATTGTGGAGTATTTAGCAGCATCTCTGACCTCTATCCATTAGATGCCAATAGCATCTCCCCAGTTGTGACAACCAAAAATGCCTCCAGACATTGCCAAATGTCCCCTGGGAGCTGAGTACAAAATTGCATGCCATATTGAGCCACAAGATTAGATGGAAAGTCCTATATACATTTTGTTAATGAAAATAGCTTCCATTTGAGGAATCAAGGAAAGTCCATAAAGGTATGAGGACTAGTACGAGTAGGTTGAGAAGAGGAGAGCATTTCAGGAACAGAGAAGGTGGTTAAACTCTAGATGGGGAGACAAATTAATAAGTATAAATTATGTTCAGGAGTCATAGAATTCAGAGTTTTAGAAGTGATTAGTAAATAAAAACTGATACAGTAAATAGAAATCAAATTATGGAGGTTCTTGAATGTAAAGAGGATGTTTCTCATTTTGTAGAGATGTCACTTGAACATGTAAATGAAATGAATAAAGAATCATTTTCAAAATGTTATAATGGCAGTTCTGAGCAGAATGATTTGACCATACAAAAAAGTTCATTTTAGGTATAGGAATCCATTAAAAACATAATTTGGAAGAAACTGGGGAATATTGTAGGAAACATATTTCCCAGCATAGGATAAGAAAGGAAGACAAGTTAAAAAGTTAACTCTATAATTTTCTTCTATGTTTGATCTTGGAAACTGTTGTTGAGATTTTTTTTTGTAATACAGTTGATACCTGATGCTAGAGCTGATTGAGAAATTGACTCAGATTCTCTGGGACTCCATGAAGTGGAAAGTTGTAACTGATGAATTAGAACGGTAAATGAAAAGATGTTATCATTTTCAATAATAAATCTCCAGTGACCTAGAAACTATGAATCTAGGCTTTTTAATAATTATTTTTATTTGACAAGTTTTGAAAGTTTGTTTGTGTGATGGGAACCTCAACATAGAGCATAGGTATGTAAAGAACACTTTTTCTATTCCAGGCCTTGAGATTTAAGTTGAATTATCTTATTGAAGAAAAATAATTATTAAAAAGCCTAGATTTATTCATTCATTTCAGTTTATCTTCATTTCCCCCTTTGCTACATGAGACATTAGGGCAGGAAAAAATTCAATTTCGGGTGATATGCAACCATAATACTAGAACCCCTGAGAAGCCCCTAAATGTGCACTTAAGTAAATTTACACTTGGTCAGTAACTATACTGTCCACTCCCTCTGAAAAGATTTATTATCCCTTTGAACACTAAATCCTCTCATGTGCAGACATTATGGTTTTAAAATTAGGGAGAAAAAGAAGCAACTGACAAAGAGACAGACCAATCATCACTTCCCTTTTATCTTCACATCTTCTCCCATTCTTGCCCAAGAATGACTTGGCTATGAGAAATGACTTGGATATGAGAAAAGGGCATTTTCTGAAATCATAGAGACCTTCTATTCTTTGTTTACCAGTGGGCTGGTATACTTATTTCAGAAATTCTTAAACTGCATTTTTAAAATAAAGACTATATTTGGTAGTCATCAAAAAATTAAAATGTACTTTTTGAAAAATGCTGGTGCAATGAATTAATGAGATTAGATAGTAAGAAATGAAAACCTAGGAAAATTGATGGAGAAAATTTCATCTCAAGCACAGGAATTTTGATTTTGTAAAAAAAAAGAAAACTAGTTTCATAAGCAAGAAATTACCTATGGTGGAAAATTACAAGAAGATTTCTGTTTTTGGCAGTTAGCTATAAAATAGATAATAATTGGAAGGAACTTAAATAAAGTAAGACAAGTTAAGAGGCTGCTGCAATAAGCCAGATGTTGTTCATTTATCAAAAGCAATTTTTAAGTATCCACAGTATTAATGACACTTTATTAGATACAAATTAATGCTTACTTGAACTAGGGCAGAGACTACAGAAATGGAAATTATCCTACTGAATATTAATACACTGATTAAATCAGCTCTGAGCCCATTTTTTCTTGAGACCTTTATGCCTGCATTTACAGATTTTACATATTTGAAACTGCTCTACAGTTTATAGATGCTTTCCTAAAATAAATTGAATAAAAAATCACAGATATTTAGCTAATAGTTACACATCAACTGTTTGTCAGTCGCTACCAAGATGGCAATTTTGGGAGTTAAACACCACCACTGTCTATTAGGACAGGGAAAGACAGTGGAGAGCAATGCAACCCCACAGGTTTTGTCAAAGGCTCTATTTTTGTCAGTCACCAGAGAATTGAAATCCATCCCAGTCCCGTTAGAATGCTTTTAGTGAGTTGTGAGCATGTTCATTAACAGAAGTGAATGAAACCAAATGGCTACCATTATTGATTATTTCTGCCCTTGTGGGTTTAGACTGGAAGTGGTTTCCAAGAGTTCCAAAAGCCATTTCCAACTTTTTTTTTTTTTTTTTTTAATTTGATCTGCAGCATTGTGGACACAAGTCATTCTAGCCACATCCGATCTGTCTGACCAGGCCACTGGGAGTGATTGTCAACAAATAAAGGAACTGCATTTTTAAATGCAGTTTTGAAAGCCTTTTTAAATCCCTCTATATCATTTTAAATTTTTATTGAAGTAAATAAAAAACAAAAACAATTTTAGTCCCAACTCTGACTTAGACTTAAAGCATAGCTCAGTGTGAATTCCGAAAATGTGGTTATTTGAAATGACATCTCCGTCATTGTCCCAGTTCATCAACATAATGTTTACCACTTAGAATTTTTAAGGTAATATTAATTACAGTGTTAATTACAAGGGCATGCTATTTTGGTACTTTATAAAAATTAAATGACATAAATGAGTATTATGTAAGTCCTTTTTGAGAGGACGTCTGGAAGATTTAAACATAATCAGTGAACATATGGATCTATTTTCAATGCTTGAGTAATATAAAAGTATCTCAATCTATATATTAAGATACACTCTTTTTCATAAAGAATTGCCCTTGAGCTCCGGTGCTTGTTTACTCCTTCTTATATTTGGCAAACATGTGTGGATACATCATGTGTTAAGTGCAGTACAAGGGACTGGGCACATGGGGATGTGCAAGACAGAGTTCCCCATGTTGAAGGAGTTGATGTTCTCTTAAAAGAGAAAAAATTAAAATGGCACATGCAGAAAAATCGAAAAAGTGCTATTATAAATATGAGCACTTAGGAGAATACCTAAGGCAGATTGCAGAGTTTGTATTTTAATGTTGTTTATTCTTTTTCCAGTATATTTTAAACTTCTGACAAAAATCTTAGGAATTACCTATAAAAAATGGCAGTGTGAACATGTAGCATCTATGAATCATTCAATATCCTCACAGCGTGTAAAGGGCCTGTAGGCATCTATAGCAATGATTATTTTTAAAATAAGTTCAAAATTGACAAATGGGATCTCATTAAACTAAAGAGCTTCTGCACAGCAAAAGAAACTACCATCAGAGGGAACAGGCAACCTACAGAATGGGAGAACATTTTTGCAATCTACTCATCTGACAAAGGGCTAATATCCAGAACCTACAAAGAACTCAAACAAATTTACAAGAAAAAAACAAACAACCCCATCAAAAAGTGGGCAAAGGATGTGAACAGACATTTCTCAAAAGAAGACATTCATACAGCCAACAGACACATGAAAAAATGCTCATCATCACTGGCCATCAGAGAAATGCAAATCAAAACCACAATGAGATACCATCTCACACCAGTTAGAATGGCGATCATTCAAAAGTCAGGAAACAACAGGTGCTGGAGAGGATGTGGAGAAATAGGAACACTTTTACACTGTTGGTGGGATTGTAAACTAGTTCAACCATTATGGAAAACAGTATGGCGATTCCTCAAGGATCTAGAACTAGATGTACCATATGACCCAGTCATCCCATTACTGGGTATATACCCAAAGGATTCTAAATCATGCTGCTATAAAGACACATGCACACGTATGTTTATTGCGGCACTATTCACAATAGCAAAGACCTGGAATCAACCCAAATGTCCATCAGTGACAGACTGGATTAAGAAAATGTGGCACATATACACCATGGAATACTATGCGGCCATAAAAAAGGATGAGTTTGTGTCCTTTGTAGGGACATGGATGCAGCTGGAAACCATCATTCTTAGCAAACTATCACAAGAACAGAAAACCAAACACCGCATGTTCTCACTCATAGGTGGGAACTGAACAATGAGATCACTTGGACTTGGGAAGGGGAACATCACACACCGGGGCCTATCATGGGGAGGGGGGTAGCGGGGAGGGATTGCACTGGGAGTTATACCTGCTGTAAATGACGAGTTGATGGGTGCTGACGAGTTGATGGCTGCAGCACACCAACATGGCACAAGTATACATATGTAACAAACCTGCACGTTATGCACATGTACCCTAGAACTCAAAGTATAATAATAATTAAAAAAAAAGTTCATCAAATACTTCCCATATTTTGCCATTCTTATGAGATCTTTTAAAGCCCTCCACATTTCGTATTTTGAGATTATCTTTCCGAGTCAAAATTATTGTATTTTTCCCCCCTGTTTCTCTATTTTTCTCTAAACAAGTAAGTTTGGAAACAGTTCTTTTCTTTGGCTGGTAAATATGATTTATCTGCTTTTGGAAGAAAAATAAGAAACACTAAAATACCTGTGGTGTATTTTCTGCTTCTGCAAATGGGTCACACTTTGTCAAATTCTGAATATATTAAGCCTTTGTGGAGTTCTGTTTTTCTCAAATACTAGGTTGCTGCACTGGATATCAAAGGGTAATTTATTTTGTTATAAGTAGGCTTTTACTCAGTTCTTTTTTTAACCTCAAAACATGAATACTTCAAAAAAGATAACCAAGAGATAAATTAGAATGTTTAAACAAAGAGAATATTAATTTTCATTTATATTTGTGTAATTGCACACTGCCCTTCATGTATGGGAAAACTATTATTGTGACCTGAGATCAGTAGGATATCTGCTTTGTTAATTTTCCTGTGGTAGCAATGAATTTGAGGTGAACCACCCCTGAGAAAATGTGCAGTGACCCTGCCAGAAGAAGTAGCTTCAACCAACAGAGCAATGAAAATTAACCATCTTCATAGGGATTGACCTAAAGCATAGGCAACAACAGAATTACATATAAACAAAGGTAGAAAATATGTATGATCAAGAATATGCCATTCACAATCAATGGCCTAAAGTTTTAAATTTCATATGAACTTTTACTTTTAGATTTCTAAATTATTTTTCAAAATTGTTTATGCTGTAATCTTATTTGTTAGGATGAACTAATATATTCTACTAAACTTCTCAACCAAGATAATAAAATATGATCTGTACACATTCTAATTCATCAAGTATTTTTATTCTAGTAAAACGCGTAGTACAATGCATGAAGTATAAAGGCTCCTTAAGTGTTTTCTTCCTCCTTTACTGCACTGATATTTATCATGATAAATTATTTTGAGTTTGCTAAATTCTCATACTAGGACTTTCTTCTAAAGTATCACATACCACTTTCTTCTAAAAATCATTTGGTATCAAATAACATTTAGGTATATCAAAATTTATTTTGACCACAAGTTTCTGTTGGCCATATTCATAATACTTGGTGCCAATCCTTTCACATAGTGATTCCTATCTTCTTTTAAGAAATTTTCATAATGATGAAAAAACAGTAGCAAAAGCAATGTTAAACAAAAGGATAAAGGGCATGTAAGTGGACACCAGTACCTTCATCTAGGAACCAACTTTTACCTTCTTTGCTGTTTGTGTTTATTCTCATGTCTCTTTCAAAATCTATATTTACATCTCAAAAGAGTTTCACAGATAGTCTTTGAACTAGTTATCAGTTGGATGCTCTTGCTGATTGATTTATAGTTTTCTTCTCTCCTCCAGTTTGGATGAAATGACCATTCCTACGGAAAAGCCACTGGAGACAAACTCAGAATCCAGACTCACATTCAGATGATTTGTGTTTTCCCCATAACCACCCTCCTAGATTCAGGTTGGTTTCTATTGCCCCACAGTCAAGTTGTTTAACAAAATAACTAACTTACATCTCCACCTCCAATCCCCTTTCCATCTGATTGATCTATGGACAGAAAGCTTTAGAAGAATTTCTGCCTTATTGTTGCTCCCAGCTTAAAAATTTAAATGACCTCCTATTTCTATCAAGTCAGAATTCTCTGGTGGACATTCAAGACACAATACTAACTCATCTCTAAGTACCACTGCTATAATTACTTGTCACAATTCAACAGATAGCCCTTTAGACAAACACTCACAAAGACGTATTTGATATATAGCCTTAACTTCAGCCACTACTTCTTTGAAAATATTTTCTAACCCTTTCCCCTTGCTCCTGAAGTGGGTTAGATATTCCCCCTCCCAAAGTGCCTCCAGCAGCAAACTTACCAGAAAATGTAACACACTGTATTGTTTTTTTTTTTTTTTGGCTTACTCGTCTGTGTCCCCTATAAAGATATAAGTTTCCTTAGGGCAGAAGGAACCTATTTGTCTTTATAGCTCCAATATCTAACATTATATTAGCATGTAAGAGGTACTCATAAACTGATTGTTTAAAATGATGGCATGTACTGAATAAGTATTGTGTTGCTGGTCCTGATGCCAAAAACTTAGTGATGTGTCTCTTCTAAGTAAATGGTTGCCTTTCCCTTTTATCTTTCTTTATGTTCCTTCCCACTTCCAAAATTTGGATCAAATTTAACTTCCTTGGAAAAGATCAGATATTCTTCAAAGAAAGACAGAGGTGTTACTTGAGAATCCCAGGCTGAGACAAAGCAATTTGTTTCCAAAGCAATCCTGCCTCTCACTGAAGAGTCTAAAAAACCACAGAATACAAAGAGACAAATGGACAGTGTATGCAGAATCCTGATATAAGAGTTCCCTATTCAATTCAGAATTAAAAATATGCACCAAACTCCAAAATGTCATCTTTGGGACAGTTTATGTCCCCATATTTAGAGCCCAAGCTCCCCTCCCTGGGCAATGTGATGAAATCCGTTCCCTGCTCAAAACTGTTGGCACTGTTTCCAGGCCACTCTCTTCTCTGGCTCAGTGTCCGAAGACCCCTAAGAAACCTCACTTTTTTGGTAGCTATTCTACACCTCCTTGTTTCAGGCATCATTTGGGAATTTCTGTTGTGTAAGCATACAACTCACTGTTGCCATAACACAATGCTTGATTGCATGTGAGACGTTTCCTAGGGAGCCTTTCTCAATCCATGTATGTCTCGTTTGGTTACAGATACTTCCCTCCAAATACAATCCTGTTCACCATGGAAGACATTAAAACCTTCAGGGGTTGCTGCTGGGGGCCTTCACCACAATGCAGCTATTCACGTTTACTTTTGCTCTACCTGCAAAAAATGTTCATGGGCTCACTCCCAAAGTCAACTTTGATCCAACGATAGTCTTCAGTTACCAAACCTTATCACACATCTGTAAAACTGGATAATAAAGAAGGGTTTAAAATATGTACTTTTTTGTATTTCTTTCTACTAGTCTCATTTCTCATTAGCTTAATATAAAGCTTAACTAACTCAAGAGGCTAGAATAACAGTAAAAGTAATTGAATTTTTCAGTCACCATGTCATTTTATAGACTATTATATCAGCACATAGTTTTGCTATCCCTTTGAATTGATAGAAATTAATTTAAAAATTTCCTACTGGACATTTTAAAATGTGTATTGACCCACAAACCTGTAAATGGTTGAAAGTACTATTTGAGAGAAATCATTAACTCAGGTGTAGGAATATAGAACAACTACAATATTATATTTGACAAAGCAAGATCTGTAAAATATATTTTCATTGACAGTAAGTAAAAATAATGTGGACTCTTACAAAGAAATTTGAAATTTATCAGAGAAAACTTTGCAGAGAAGTAAATTTTCACTATTCACTTCATCTTTATTTTCAAGCACATTCATCTCTATTCACAGATTAGGTATTCTACACTTTAAAATTCAGCTTCATAACATTATAGTTTTTCAGTAGTATCATTGATCATTCAGGTTCAGAACATATAAAACTCTTTAAAACAGTGCTGCCCTAATGCTGCAGAACCCATTTGCCCAAAAAGCTTAGTAAATTCCCTGCAATCACTTCTAGGGCTTTATCTTTCTTTGAAAAGTTGTGTTTTCTCAAACTGGGGCCATTTCTACACAAGGTATGTCTCTTTCTATTAAGTGAATGCTGAATTGTGTATCTTTTTTGACTAGTGACACTGAAGTCTTATTTTTCTTCTCTTTACTACAAAATGAAAAAAATTGAATGCTAATATTTAGTCTTCAATTATATATGGGCATATGGTAGTATAAGAATATATGCCAAATTATAGATGCAAAGCTGCCTGAATATGTTGTGTTGCTTAAATGATGTTTGGGACATGATTCCTTCTCTGTTGAGAAAGAGAAAGGGTCACCTTATTATACTTAAAGGCGCAGTTTTGTTTGGTTCTATGGTGGGAGAAGTGAGCCTTTGTTATCTGGGCATTCAAGTGAGAAAAGTTTAGATTACAGCAAGTAAGTGAAAAATCACACATGCCCTAATGAAGAACAGCAAATGAATTTCTCTGTAATTGTGGCTCTCAGCAGGACAATATGGACAATGCTATCTCTACAATTTCAAGGACATTTAAATTATCGAGTTGATTAGAATATATTAAGAATTAGTAGCTAAAATATTTTTCTCACCTTCATTGTTTTTAACAGTTCAGACTTGACTGATTGTACTAATTAGACAAGAGAAACTCTATAGCAAAACTGAAAAACTTTCGCATCTATTACATATGTCCTTGAGATCACAAGAAGTTATATTTGCCTGTTTTCGTAAGTCCATGGTGTAGTTTTACAAAATAACCTGCAATAATAGAAAATAACCCAAATCCTGTGTGGTTTAGACTAGTAGCCAATTGATAACCACATACAACACAACACATACAGTATGGAAGTATGCATACAATAAGTACTACAGAAATTCAGAAGTGAGAGCTATCCCTAAGGAATGGAGAAATCTAAAAAGACACACAGCAGGGATGGAACTTAGTACAAAGGGAGACAGAGCCTTTTCGACAGGCACTGGTTGGTCAGTGGAGAGGGGATGGATCCATAGTGTTTGAGAGTAAGCAAAGTGATGAGTAAAGTAATTGGTTTGGAATACAGGATTCATTTACATAAGTAAGAGAAGATGAGGTTGAAGGGGTACCTAGGAGACAATTGCAGGCTCCCCTGCAGCTGCGGAGTTTGGACAACAGGGAGATATTTATTTAACATATACATGTGTGCCTGCTACTTGAGAGATGTTGCAGTGGGTACTAGCTAGACATCTCTGAAAAAAGATATTTGAGTTTGGAGAGTGTGAGGAAGATGAACTTCACTGGGAAATACAGAATAGATTACAGTGAAGATGAGCCAGTTTAAGTAGTATTGGGACAGCTCAGGTGAAAAAAAAAAACAACAAAAGTTACACATGTAGCATTGGACATGAACTGAAGACAAAGCACGTAAGAAGTTTATGGGAAGAGATTAGACTGAATGGCTGATAATGAGGGAATAGAAACAAAGTTCAGCAGGTAAGCTTGTTGGCTCTTGGAAAGGATTATGCTTCAGGATTTAAAGAATATGCAATGCAGTTCAGATACTAACAAAGCAAGTTAGGTCAAATTACACAGGTTAAGGGCACAGACCCCACAAGACTGCCCTCACTTGAGACTGCAGTCACAGGTCTGGAGTTCCCAGGCCACCCATACTTGGGACCAACTGGCTATATTTTTTGAGGTTCTCACTACCCCCTCAGGTTTGAAAATTCACTAGAACAACTTACAGAGTTCAATAAATTATATCAACACTTCAGAAAATTCAGAATTACAGTTTTGTTAGAAAGGATGAAAATCAGGACCAACCAAATAAAGAAATGCATAGGGCAAGATCTGAGAGGCTTCCAAACTTGAATCACCCATGTCCCCAGAATGCATCACCCACTTGGCACATCCATGTGTATCAACAACCAGAAAAGTGAACTGAGCTTCATTGTATCGAGTTGTTGTTGGAGCTTCATTATGTAGGCATGACCGATTGATTCATTGGCCATAAAGTTGAACTCAAAATTCAACCTCCTTCTTCTAAGCCAGAAGTCAGGCCAAGATCACAAGGCTCAAAGCCCCAACCCTGTAATCACATGATAGGACTTTCTGGCATGGCCACCACCCATCTTTACTCATCTAATCAGCATAAACTATCTAGAGGCTCTCCATAAGTCGTCTCATCAGCATAAACTCAGGTGTTTATGCTGATAAAACATAAATAACAAACACTCCTATCACATGGGAAATCCAAGGATTTGGAGGCTTCCACCCAAAGACCAGAGACAAAAACCAGCCAAATTCTTTATTACACAACAGAATGAATCTGAGGTAACATTAGCTCTTTCAGGTGGAAATTCCAGCAGGCAGATGAAACTCCAAAAACAAACTGAAGAGAGAAAAATGAAGACTAGAGATGTGGCTTCAGCCACAAAGTAAAAGGTCACATGATATATAATTCATTGTGCATAGCTACTCAGCAAGGGCTGCAGTTGAGGGAAGAGTCCTTGACAAGACAGTATGCATAGGAAAAGCCACCCAAACATGGACAGCATATTTTTTCTAAATAAAGCAACTTGTAGCCTGATACAAACTTCATCTTGAATAGAAATAATTCTTTTTGCATCTCTTTTCTTAACCGAATGTCTAGAATATGTATCTTTTATGAGCAGATAAAACAATCTCTAAAAAAAGTGTGATCTTAAAAAAATATGTAAATCCAAAGTTACCATAGCAGTGACTTAAATACTTCATTCTTGTTAGACAAATACAAAAGTAATGAGGTCAAAAGTTATTAATGCGCCCTGTATTTTCTGCATTGCGGACTAGTGGAAACTTAGCTGTAATTTGCCCTATTTGACGTGTTCTCATTTTAATTCAATGTCACAGAATACTGCAGTTTTCAGCTAACAAACAATAGAAGACCAACCAGTCTACCCTCTGTACCTGCAACAATACCCACATGTACCTACCTCTGAAGAGGATTTTATCCAAATTAAAAATACGATTTTTTATCTTGCTCTGCAACAGTGGCAAAATTAAAAACGATATAAAATATATATTTCTATTTAGGCTATTTTTTGTCTAACCTTTGAATGATCAGAGGTGGATTCCAGGAGGAATATGACTTCCTTTAAAGTATATCTATAAATAGAAAAGGAATATGTTGTACGACAAATTATAATTTATAATATATAATATAATATATTGGAATTTTGCTTCTCTATAATTCTATAATAGATTATGGACATCTGACAAATACAGATGAACATTTCTGTTATTTCAAATTAATAAATGCAATATTATATCCATGTGTTCACATAATGAAAATGTATATGCATGCAAATTATTCACAGTTGCATGGTTAAGAGTTACTAGAAAGCTGTTTAAGAAATAAACCATTTCTACAACATATTAGAGTGCTTAGTTTTAATCACAATGAGAACTTTCATAGGCATTATCTGATGTGTCAGTCTGAATCCTGTGAGAAGCAGATTCCAAGACAGAATTAGATGTGTAAGTGATTTACTGGGAGAAATACCTGCAGAGAATAAAAAAGAGGAGCAGGAACAGGAAAACCCTCCAGTTTCTGATGCAAGTCTGACATCTGTGAAAGGAGAGAAGAAAAAAAAAGAGAGCTTGGGTAGGGTGAACAATACAATCCAAAAGCAAAGATGGGCTCTCAGCTGAGCGCTGTGTCAGGCAGGAATTGCCTGGCCCTAGTCGCTCTGCTGTCCCCAGGCTGTTCCTAGGCTAGGGACAGCCCAGGAGGAGCATGAACTTTACATGAACACTGTGATGCATCCAAAAATGTAGCAACTAGAGGCTATTTGCCAACTATTCTTGCAGCAGATTATCTTGCAGGGGATATCTGCGTGGTACACTTCCATGACCACCACAGTCCATCTCGAATGTCTCAGAGTCTCTGCACACGTTTTTAGGAAGTATTCCCTCATTCCTGTGGGTCACTCTCCCTGAGAAAAATTCTGAAAGAGGAAGGTTTGGAGGACAAATTACAACCCCATCTCTGTAGTTAGTCCCAGAGGTCCTGTTAGTTTACCTGGTGACGTGACCCGGATACTCATTCCTGACAGGTCAGCCCGAGGTAATCATACTTTCTCAAACTAGGATTGCTGCACATGTCAATTAACCATTAAAATTGAACAAGAGACTCCCACAAGGCTTCAAAGTAGATCACCTGGATTCCACACGCATACCTCTATCTGCTTACGGTAAAAGCACACTTACCTCATTCGGGAGATCAGGTTCAATTTCTTCTGCCAGGATGATGACTTCTCTTCTCTCCTGCTGTCTTCTGGATACAAAGTTTAAAACGCCCAGGAGCAGCTCTATACTGTAGTTTAACAGGATCTCTGCTGTTTCCCGTGGCAAGAGTTTGCCCCTTTTGCAGACTGGGACCTCCAAATGGGTCATTAGGAGAAATGGCGGATGGTTAGGGTGCCATTTTTTTCTCTAGCCCTTGGTTCTTGGGCCCATACAGCCTTCCTATTTAGACCTCTGACTTAGTGCATATGTTGTGTCCTAACATATACCAACCCACCCTTGCCCAGCATTGCCATCAAGGTGGCACTCCAACTGTGCCATAGAAGTGCCTTCCAGCATTATGGGACACCAGCTGCCTCTGGGTGTTGTGGTATGTGATTCAATCAGTAGCCCAATTTTGTACCATATTTGTAATGAAGTAGTTCCTCTTGTTGGATGTTATGTTACAAATTCCATGTCTGTGGATCAACCTTTTATTAGGCAAATGGTGCTGACTTAAGGTCTGTGGGAAGAAAACTCAAAGCCATAAGTATTACCCCTACTCATAATAAGAGTATTTCTATCCCTGTGAGTGTGATCTCCTGGTTCTTCTATAAGGGAACAATTCCAGCGTAACTGAATTGTCAACAGGTGTCCACTTGGTATTTGTTGTTGGAAGGCTGAACATTCAGAGGTGCCAATAGCTGGATCAGCCTCAGTTAAGTGGCCATAGGGCCAATGTATGGCCCCTATCTAGGCCACTGTGGCTAGGCT
Source organism: Chlorocebus sabaeus (assembly GCF_047675955.1). Classification (NCBI taxonomy): domain Eukaryota; kingdom Metazoa; phylum Chordata; class Mammalia; order Primates; family Cercopithecidae; genus Chlorocebus; species Chlorocebus sabaeus. Next base: position 61,425,860 of record NC_132920.1, on the reverse strand, counting down.
GTTCATCTGCCCATCATGCCATCTCTGGAGGGTCTATGAAAAAGGCCTTCTGAAGTCATTGGCCAAATCATTTTGTCTTCTTGGTTATTCAGGACTTCTGCTGTAATAGGCAACTTCTTGGCATTGACAGATGATACAAAATTCTTCAAACTTTGTATCCTCTCTCATATGTCTTTCTGCATACTTCTTCCCCAGACCTCTTTTTCTTTAGTATTCTAATCTTTTTCTTTTCCAGTGTTAGGCCATTGGCTTCTGGCCAAGAATTTGTATATGTTTTCACCTCATGACACTCTTCCTTTCCCACAGAGTAGATAACCAGGTGCCTAACTTGCAGCTCCACCCATTAGGAAAAGTTTCTCTCTCCACTGTGTTTTAAAGCCATCCCTGAATGTGACTGTAATGCAACCACTACCAATTTTCAGTTCACCCCCACATATCATACTGACCTATTCATAAGCTAGACAGGCTATTTTCCCTTCTTCAGCTGGTCATAGGGGACAACCTCTATCAGGCCATATGTGCAAGCTGGAGCACAGGCAATGAAGCAATTGTAGTGGGTAACATGAACCCCAAAAGGGCTACCTGCTTATGTTTCATACTCCTGCCCTCTGGTCCTGCTCAGGCTCAATCCATGATGTATTATTTCCGTCTTAAAATACATGGAATGCTAATGGACCCATTCAACTTTATGATTTCTGGGTCCAACAGAATCCAATTTTTAATGAGTAATACTGAGTGGAAGGTCACCTGTTACTCCATGGGCAACAGTATGTCTCTATGAGGGCTCAGCAACACAGCAGGAGCTGTTTCTCAGAAGGCACATATTCTTCTGCCACAGATGGCTCCAGAACTCCAGAGACTTGTGTTATAATGTTCCCACTAGGGCTTATAAACACCACACTGCATACTTACCCACC